>NW_028270167.1:37936951-38550879 GCF_037043375.1 Chiloscyllium plagiosum | reverse complement strand
GCCCACTTATACCAAAGTCAGGAGATTGTGCATTAGTCTTATCAGCCATCTTGGAATCCATCAAGCAAGAATGAAAGCAAGTGATCTCCAAGCTAACAAAACTGCTTAAGAGAGTGTTGCTGAATTTGAATTTGTCCAGTACTAGTGTTATATTTGCTAATTTATTTTAATCTGCAAATAATTTCAGCTAGGAATGCACAGATATTGCATATTATTTCAACTTATACACTATGTTTTTTCTGGGCAAGAAACATCCAAAGAAACCTAACTCTGGCTCTAACATTGATTCTTATGGGAAACCATGATTCCATTAAAGTTGTTTTACTTAAAGTGGTGATATTTAGGAATGCAAAGATAACATTAAATGATCATTTGTGGGGTGTCCACAGCCTGGAATGTGCAATCCAGAAAATTATTTTCCTTCCTGAAATTGTGAAATGACATGCTTTTGGAAATCCTGAGCTCAGACTGGAGCTGTTGGACACTTTTCCCATACACATGGTATTTGAGATACAGTGAGATTTCATAGCACCTCATGGCAAGTCCAAACATAGCTACAGGAATTACAGATGCCCATCTACAATGGAAGAATAAAGAAATCTCCTCATTCTTTTCCAATCCAGTTATTAGCTTAAATGTAGCATTAATTTAATTACTAACTCTAGACTGCTCCTTGACATATTAATTCCCTTTTAAGTCAGGTCCATTTGAAGTTTTATTAATTAGCATAATTAGTTCAGCTGTAAATTTAATAAAGCGCTTCTTAGTTTCTGGATCCTAGTTTAAATCACTGTCTATTTAAAAAAAAATGCTCACCACTTTGCAACTTTCTCCAATGTATTTCCTGGTTTGATTTGGAAAAACCCCAGTCAGGTCCATACCATTCCTCCATTCCTTCTCTTCCATTTCCTACTGTTAGAAGTGGGGAAAAGTGTTGTTTTTGCAGATATAGAAAAAGCATACAGAAAAGGGGTACAGCAAGAGAACTATTAACTCTGCAGGTATTTAGGGAAGAGTATCTCTACTTTTCATTCAGTGTATAATTGTGGTTATTTAAATACTAGCTTTGGTGTGTAATTATTATAGCAAATAAGTTCTTTTTAAAAATTATGTTTTCAGCAAAAAGTTGAGATAACCTAAATGCTTGGACTATACAAAATGATACAAGTTAATGAAATGTCCGAGGATGGAATGTACCAGCAGAATTGATACAAAACGTTAAACCAGATGTTGATGTACTGTCGACAAAATAATGTGTGTCAGCACTTACAGGGAGGAAGATGGCCAACCTGGGGAAGGGGGCAATGGGCGTGGAGCATAGATGGGCAGAGGCAAAATACTAAGAGAGGTTGGGTAATGCAGGAGTCGGGAGAGGTGACCTCACGCAGCTCAAAAGTACACAAGACCGATCCAGATTTGCAGCGACATTTGTCGTTGGTCTTTGCCACGGACAAGGTGAACTAAGACCCGGCGGGTTGCCACGAGCGAGGCGCACTGAGACACGGCGGGTTGGTCGGGTAACTCTTATGAACTTAAGACCTGCATTTGGGCGGCCGGGATTTGCAGCAGTACTTGCTGTTTCGCCGCGGTGCGAAGGGCACTAAGACGTGGTGGTTCGGTCGTATTACTCTGGTGTACATAAGACCCGGGTAAAGGTAAATTTCGGACGACCTAGATTGACAACAGTTTTTGCTGTCTGGTATTGCCGCGGGATGGGGCGCGCATTCGACCAGGTAACGCTTGTGTACAGACCAAGGTATGAAAATTGACCTTTAAGTATTACCTTGGTTGTCGGTACCGTACGAGAAGTACGGGGGAATTGGTAACTTAAAAAAAAGAGAATAAAGTCTTAATTGACTAGATTAATCTAACGAGTAGGGTGTCTACCTGATTCGATCACCCAGCCTTAGACCGGTTGTTAAGAGGGGAAATCTCCCACGCGAAGGTCAGGACCCTGAACTGGGTGCTGAAGAAGGTGACACCGGACCTCAGTAAGGTTAATTAAATTACATAAAGAAACAGCCGAATATTGAAATGGGAAATAATATTAGTGATTTAAGTGTATAAGGAGAAACTAAAGGGATGTCTGAGGACCGTATTCCAACAGACAGCCTTCAGAAAAAATGTTACGAGATTGGAAATACAAATTATAAAATGTCAATAGAAAACAGCCTTACAGTCAGGAGGAATCAGATTATGCTTCATGTCAGAAGGGCTAGTAGCTGAAGGGCTACTGAGGGTACACTTCGTAACTAACTTATAGCCAGACATCTAGAAAAATATTCAAAACCTAGAGGAGTCATTGCAGGAAGCTCAAAGTGTCTGTGAATTACAATGTCTCTGTGTGTGTGCGTGTGTGTGTTTGTGTGAGAGAGAAGAGCTGTACAGCTGGTAGAAAGTTTAACCCTTGGTTATTCAGTCTGAATGCACATTTGTTTTTTGGTGATTGAATGTTCCCTGGAGCTTGAGATACAGGACTGTTTTGAATCTGATCTCTATTATGGAAATTTTAACATGATTTCTTTTAAGGTTAAGGATTTAGCAAGATTATGAAGTAAAATGTTAACTCCTGCTCTTTTTACAGGTCACGACTACCTTACTATTAGTTTCTAACTAATCTCTTTTATCCTTACATAAAAGCGATTTGTGGAGGACAGTTGAAGTCTCAGTTCAACATTAGATTGTAATAAATCAAAAAAAAAAGAAATCCTATGGATAAAATCGGTGACCTTGGATTCGGCCATTATTCATGCATTAGAAGTTTTTTTTTAAAACGACCTATAGCATTGGAATTGAGCAATGACTGGTCAGGACTACTTAAGAAAACTAATTTTGGCTCAAGGGACTAAAACTGGGTAATTATAGTGGATTTCAAAGTTGGGAACTGTATGCATTTTACATTTTAAATATTAAACACTGAATAAATGAATTTATAATATATAAATATATATATATACAAGTAAGATTCCTAAATGTATATTTAGGAACAGGCTTTAAAGTTAGACAAGCATAAATTGATATTTGAGATTATAGGGAGCAAGAAATATTGCAATATTTCTTTTAAAAAAATCAAGGTCTAAACAAAACATTGGGTGATGAGGAATGGCCATGAGGTTGCCCTAAAGCTGTTCAGTTAGTTAAATCGGCTCAGCAATTGATCTGGCAACGTAACACGAGAAGCAGAAAGAAAAGGACAAAACTGAAAGGAGAAGGAAACCGGAATGGTGGTGGGCAGCATGTTGAAAATAAAGGGAGGAGATGAGATCGGGGAGGAGATGGTAAGGAGTCTGGTGGATAGGAACAAGGATCCCACAGGTGGGATGTTATTACTGTGGAAAGACAGGTCACTTTAAGAGAGAGTGTCCAGATCCGAAAAAGGAAGTAAAGGCAGGGCCGCTTATGAACCTTATGGCAACAGTTTTGTGATGAGAGGCACGAAGAATCAGTTTTGCGCTCATGGAGATATTGTCACCAAATTGGGGATTGAATTAACCACAAATGGTGCTATGGAATCTGTTGAGGTTCTTAAAAATGAATGCGCTCGAGCAAAACAATTACAGAAACAGAATGAGAAGTCACAAGTGACTGGTAAATAAACAGAACTGTGCGATTACAGTTTTTAAAATATTTTAGTCACTCGTTGCGGTTCCACCCTGAATTATATAATATATATATAATTAATATTTATAATAAATCAATTGTGATAGCCTGAATCAATATTAATTGGCAGGATTCCTTCATACATGCTCAGTGACCTGTCATATTGATTCATGGTCAATTTAAAACATGAACTGCATTAATTCATCGTTGATTAAAGAATGGAAAGCCACATTAATGGCCAGAGTGTGTGCAGGCAGTGGTATCAACAGCCTTATTGGTAGAGGAGAGTCGGAAACTTACTTTTAGGGGAGCCTTAGTAGTCAGCACCCCACATCAGGTACGGTCAGGAGAAGAAAGGGGCATGATTAGAAGAGCTGCTCTGAGGGAATGGAAAAGAGACATCCGGTGGGTGAGGGAGTGATACCAGCCAAAAACAAATTCCCCAATGTGGACCCACGTTGGAAGGGTATGGATGAACACGATAGATGAAATGAGGGACTTTCGAGAAATGGTCATTTTGGGTATTAAAGAGGCAGCACCTAGATCTCAGAATGTTGTGAAAGCTTTTGAAGTGAGACAGGCAGTTTCGTTGATGATTTTTGATGAAGAATAGGGGAGACCCACCGGGAACCCTTGATAAATCTAAAGGTGGGACCTGAAGGAGAGGAAACAGTGTTTTTAGTAGATACGGGAGCAGCACGATTATCCCTAAGCTTTAGACCTAGCGGCGTTAAACTAACTAACAAAAGTCTCAAGGTTTCTGGAGTAAAAGGCAAAGAATTCTTAAACCAGAATGCAGGACAATGGCTCACAGACTCTAGGATCTTGAAATATGAGACAATCTTAATAGAACAGGATGACCTTGTGTTAGTCACAGACAGTTGCTTGAATCCAGCTGCATTTCTGTGGCGAGGAGAGGGGGGTGGCCCCTTGGCAATCCAGAACATGACTGCCTTGATATTACTGAATGCTCGGCTAAAGTGCGAATGAACTTAAGAGACGTACCATTGCATGTGGGAGCTCGGTTGTTTATCGACGGGTCCTCCCGGGTGATTGAGGGTAAAAGGCACGATGGATATGCTGTAGTAGAAGGGATAGAGGGAAGCGTTATCGAGGCTGAAAGACTGCCTAACGGCTGGTCAGCCCAAACTTGTGAACTCTATGCCATAGAAAGAGCTCTCAGAACCTTAGAAAACAAAAAGGAACAATATGTACAGACTCCAAATATGTGTTTGGAGTGCACATATCTTCAAAAAAAAAAATTTGGCAAGAAAGAGGACTGATAAATAGCAGAGGAAAAGAACTAGCTCATGAGGAATTGATAAAACAAGTGCTGGAATCCTCTGTTCCTCCTGAGAGAAATAGTGGTAGTTCATATAAATGAACATCAGAAGGTGAATGACCTGGAAGTAAGGGGAAATGGACTGGTCAAAGAGGTAGTTAAAGAAGCGACCCTGAGTCCACAAGGAGCAGTGATATACTCCCTGATACCTACGGTTTCAGATCTTCGGGGTGCCCTGTTGTTTGCTGCGGGGGAGGAAAAGAGACTAAAGGATTTGAGAGCTGCAAAGACAGCAGATGGGGCAGCCTTATTGTAGTTAGTACCCCCCCCCATCAAGTCAGAATTATGTTAAACCAAAAGGCAGGGAGATGGTTGACGAGGCCATTCTGATGGAAGACGACGACCTGGTGTTAGCAACAGACACCTGTCTAAACCCAGTTACCTTCTTATGGATGGGAGAACCTCTAGACAAACGAGAATTAGAACATAACTGTTTAGATATCATAGAGTATCAAACCAAAATTAGACAGGACCTGAGAGATCTACCTCTACATGACGGGGATAGATTGTTTATAGATGGATCATTGAGAGTAGTAGAAGGAAAAAGACACAATGGATATGCAGTAGTGGACGGTAACAAAAACCAAACAGTGGGGGAAGACCAGCTGTCTAACACATGGTCAGCCCAGACCTGTGAATTGTACGCATTAAATCAAGCTTTAAAACACTAAGAGAATCGGGATGGGACAATTTACACTGATTCTAAGTATGTATAAAATAATAAGGGAAGGGCTCAAAGCAGGAAAAACCCAGGGGTGAGACCCTTCCAAAGTATACAGGTGTATTACACCGAACTACCCCCAGTGGGAAAACAGAAGTACCTGTTGGTCCTAGTAGACCACTTAACCGTGTGGGTGGAAGCTTTCCCAATGTCATTAGCCACGTCAAAAGGAGTGGTTAAAACCCTCCTTGAACATATCATCCCACGATATGGAATAGTGGAAAGTATAGATTCAGACCAAGGTAGCCATTTTACTTCCAAGATTCTACAAGAAGTAATGGCAAGAATTCCACACCCCCTTGGCACCCACTCTCCTCTGGGCGGGTGGAACAAATGAATCAAATCTTAAAGAAGCAATTATCTAAGCGAGTCCTAGAGACTCGGCTACCATGGACAAAATTCTGGATTAGTGGTGCTGGAAGAGCACAGCAGTTCAGGCAGCATCCGAGGACAGGCAAAATCTGAGGGTGTCCTCGGATTTTGCCTGTCCTCGGATGCTGCCTGAACTGCTGTGCTCTTCCAGCACCACTAATCCAGAATCTGGTTTCCAGCATCTGTAGTCATTGTTTTTACCATGGACAAAATGTTTACCTATCGCATTGCTACGCATTAGGACTGTTCCTAGACATGATATAGACCTCTCTCCTTATAAGATAATATTAGGATTACCTTTGTTGGGTGGAAGAGGGGAATTACCAACTGTAGAGCTCAATGATAAGTTTTTAAAGAACTATATTGTGGCGCTCGGCTCTTCTTTGTCTGTCCTTAGGAAGAAGGGTCTGTTGACCCAGGTACCTCCACTTGAGTTCGACAACCGGGTGATTGGGTCCTGATCAAGACCTGGAAAGATACCAAACTCCATCCGAGCTGGGAGGGACCATTCCTAACCCTCCTGACTACTGAGACAGCTATCCAGACTGCTATCACACTCGCGTTAAAGGTCCTGTGAACTCCCCATTGGTGGAGTGGCACGCTCATCCTACAGACAACCCTCTGAAAGTTAAGCTGAGAAAGAGGGAATGAACTAAGATAAAAAACTCTTTTAATGTTTGATGATATATATTGTATTAATTGTAAGGGTTGCGTGGACTCACCTCTCCCTGGCACCTAAAAGATTAAGATAGGGTGATAGGCAGGGTTCAGAGATGGGTGGGTACTGGTATAGTATTATGACGTTAATAGTACTAACTGTTCAAGGAAGCGGGAAAAATCACTTCACTACGCTATGCCAAAATTATGCCAAACAAGAGGGACTTGCCGACTGTCGGGTCTGTGCAGACTTCCCACACCATGGCGAATCTGGGATTCCCACCTCGGTAATACCGCTCACCAAAAGAGAAGTGTACGATGTACAACAATTTGACTCAGGCTTAAATAATACAAAGTGGGAATCTGAAAGGAGCAAATATAACTTTGCGGGATGGTTCCCAAGGCCAGCCCTGAAAACCCAGGGTGTTATCGATAGCCTTAGAATTTCCCCACCAAAAGGAGCAGTGAATACCACCTGTTTCTGTAATCGGAATGACACCGTACCCTTCCAATTAGGAAAATCATCTTGCGTCCATACCAACCAAGCCACTGCCACGAACACTCCCCAAGTATTGAACGGGACATATTGGGTATGTGGTCTGAAGGCCTATCCATTTATTCCTGGGGAAAAATACATTCGTGTGACCGAATGTGTGGAAATAAATGCATGTAATGAAATTGATGAAGCATTGCCTTAAAACAAGAAAGGCTAGAGTGGTTGCTGTTACCTTGCTTATATAGTCCCTCACTTCCGAATAGAAAAACATGAGCCCACCTAAAAAAGGAGGGATGGGGGTAAAACGTAAGATGCGAGAGGTCCCTGAAGGAGACCGTCTGCTGTGGACACTACTCCCAAACTACAGCACTACAAGGGCAGGGGTGGAAATACAGAAACTGGCGGCTGCCTTTGAAAATTTAATTAATGATACCACCAGCGCAATGGGAGAAACTCAATCCCAGATATCAGTCATAACCACCGAAATGATAGCAACAAGACTAACAGCTTCACAGAATCGAATGGCTTTAGACTATCTCTTGGCCAAAAAAGGGGGAACTTGTGCGCTGATTGGTAAGGAATGCTGCACCTTCATCCCAGACACCTCTTCCATAGTGGAAGATAAGGCAGAAAAAGTAAAGAAAAAGATAAGCAATGTAAGAGAAATTGCGGATGAACTCCGAAAAGATGAAAGATGGGGATGGGGTGACTGGAGACTGACCATTTGGGGAAAATGGTTAGCTAATTTAGGCATACATGTATTACTAATAATTGTAGGTTTACTGATAGGATTCAATGTGTTAAAATGGATAATGACCAAGCTGGTAATGTCTTTGGGAGGACAACAATACAAGCGCAAGAAAGAGAGAGTAGCAGATTACTCCTGGAGTTTGAAAAAGACAGACTTAGAAGGACAGAAATGGCAAGATTGTGAACCTCTGCACCGTAGAGTGAAAAGAGGGCACAAAATAAAATTGCAGGAACAACAAATGGTAAAAGAAAAGAAATGGGGGAGTTGTTAGAAATGGGGAAAAGTGTTGTTTTTGCAGATATAGAAAAAGCATACAGAAAAGGGGTACAGCAAGAGAACTATTAACTCTGCAGGTATTTAGGGAAGAGTATCTCTACTTTTCAGTGTATAATTGTGGTTATTTAAATACTAAGTTTGCTGTGTAATTATTATAGCAAATAAGTTCTTTTTAAAAATTATGTTTTCAGCAAAAAGTTGAGATAACCGAAATGCTTGGGCTATACAAAATGATACAAGTTAATGAAATGTCCGAGGATGGAATGTACCAGCAGAATTGATACAAAATGTTAAACCAGATGTTGATGTACTGTCGACAAAATAATGTGTGTCAGCACTTACAGGGAGGAAGGTGGCCAACCTGGGGAAGGGGGCAATGGGCGTGGAGCATAGATGGGCAGAGGCAAAATACTAAGAGAGATTGGGTAATGCAGGAGTCGGGAGAGGTGACCTCACACAGCTCAAACATATAACTGTGTAGTAGTTTGAATAATCATCACTTCAATTTCTCTCTGCAATTGGGGTCCTTTCTTGCAAGATCGTAGAATAAATTGTCTTGTTTCCAGCTTTGGTGGTCTCGTCTAAATTTTATTGAATTTTGTTTCTAACACTACTACCATTGTTTTTGTTTCCTATTAAGATATTCTGAAAGTTTTCTTGGGTTTTCCCACTTTGTCCTCTTCTTATTCCCCTCTAATGATTTAATGGTTTATGAAGCTAATAGTCTATACATATTTTTTTTTAAAATATTACTTGAGTGTCAAATTGTAGTTTGAAGGTAAATTAGATTAAATAAAAATTCTTATAAGGATCAAAGATCCTGTGGTTTTGCTAAGTTTGATGGTTTCTGTTAGAGGTGATTTTTTTGGTGAATTTATGATTGGATGAGCCATTTTGTGCTGAAATCAAATAGGGACAAGACACGGCGAGGTGATGAATGTAGATTCTTACTGAATTATTTCGACATCATCCCCATTCCAGGCTTTGACATTATCCATGATCTTTTTCTACCCATCTCCCTGTTTCATATCCTTCTAACTCCAGGTGGTTGCTGCTCCACAATTCAATGCCAAAACTTCACTCATTCAGACCTTTGCCTTTTCTATCCTAAAGCTGTTTTCCGTCATCACTTACCTTTCCAAATTCCCTGGGCTTGTCTTAATTTTTCTTTTTAACCACGACTTTGATCTCCTTGACTGAGTTCCAGCTCCCAAATTTCCGTTCAAAGTCCACTTCCCTTCTGATTAAACACCCACTTGTTTTCTTTCAAACTGAAGAGGAACCATAGCAACAGTCTCTAACACATTCTGAAGCTTTGTCACAATGGCATAACAAGAAGTCAGTGTGACATTACAATGATTGTTTTGGTATCATTTCACAACAATAGGAGTGAGATCACGGCATCAATAATGCTGCTATGTACTGGGAGGCAATGTTAACAATAATTTATCATGTTCTAAATCCTTGGTTTGGGAAAAGAATAGGAGCATTGAATCATTGAGCGCACAATCTTCCAGGAATTACATTTTTCTTTCTTAATGTATAAATATTGAGGCTAATTTTACACCTTCAACAAGTAGCAGACAGCAGCAAGAGTTGTGTTCAATTTTTAATCACCAGCTTAATTAGCACATCATTGGCAAGCTGTTGGTGGTTTTTATGGAGCTAGTGATCAGAGAGCAAAATGTATCTGGCAACTCAAACAGGGAATCACAAAAGGGCAAATGTGCAGATGGTGAAGTGGAATTGTAGAGGAAAGGCACATGGTTGCTAAGGGGATGCAGAGCTTATGGAGGGGTGGATGGGTGTTAGTGTATATGGTGGGTATATCTGTGGAATATTGAGAACATAATGCTGGGTTATATTGAAAGTGGATAAATAAGAATACCACAACAAGGAATCCTTGGATAAAAACAAATTACTGTGGATGCTGGAATCTGAAACCAAAAGAGCAAATACTGGAAAATCTCAGCAGGTCTGGCAGCATCTGTAGGGAGAGAAAAGAGCTGACGTTTCGAGTCTAACTGATCCTTGTCCTGACTCCCCCATAGGCAGCACCTCTTTCACATCATTGCCCTTGTATGTGGAAGTCAATTTGTCAATGTCAAATGGAAACACCAAGCACAGGAGCAACATGCCGGATCTAATCTATTTCCTAATGTTTTCCTGCCAGTGTTAAAACAGTAGTTAATCAAATAAATCCAGTCTCCACATATTCAGAGAACAAAAGCTTACTGAGTGAAGAATGTTGGAGGTGGTGTTGCAAGATTGTCCAAAACTTTCCCAAAATGGCTCTAGATTCCTGACTCCAGAAATTGTGTCCCAAACATAATACCCAAAATTTTGGAGATGGTGTTGGGGTTGGGTGGAAGGGTGTCAGGAGTAGTTTATAATTTGCACATCTGTGGATTACCCAGGAAGTGCTATAAGTCAAAGTGCACCTGCTGTCAACCGGTTATTCAGGCCCATGAATCAAATTTCCAAAATAATGATTCATGATTGTTTGAGAGTATGATTTAAAGCTGCCAGAGTTATTTGAAGAAATAAGGTAGCCTTTTACAGAGGCTGTGGAATGCCACTAAGAGAGCGAAGGTGCCCTCTGTAACTTTTCGTCAGAGAAATGTCTGTGAAAAGCATTTTAGCTCAGTGAAATAGTTAAACTGTTCGGTAATTTAAATCCCCCAACCCATTACACATCTGAATAAGAAACAGCCAGCTATGGTTGCTTGCAATTTTACTAACTATGTGGAGGCATAAACCTGTGGATTATAATTAGAGGATTAGAGCTGCATGACAGATTCTACAGCCTATAATTATCACAGTGGGGACCTCTAGGATCACAGTTTGACAGCTCAAATGGTTATAAAAACTTTGATATGAGTTCTGATGTTTGTTTGCTTTCAGAATGAATTATATAGTATGTATGTTTTATAAGTACTTAAAGGAATTCAAATGTATTGAATTTGCTTTTATGAATGACAGGTTATTTTCTAAAAAGGTAAGTCTGCACGAGGGCAAAATCCTCCAACTGGGTAAAATGGTAGAATACAGTGAGAATGAAAAAATGAGTTCATGACATTGAGGAAAAATATGTACAAACTTCCCCTTAAGGTGTCAATAACAACATAAAGTTCTTGCTAGTGAGAGGCAAGACCTCTACTGGCATGTATCAATATCTCTCAATTACTTAATCCTGCCTCATTTACACACTGGTTGCTATTTTCCCAGGTAGCAGTGGGAAACCAGACAGTGCCAATTGGCAATTTGAAAGATAGATCGCCAGAGGACTTTTTTGTTGTTGAGTTCCTGTTTTCAGTGTAACAAGAAGAAACATCCAATCACAGAGCTAGGTTATCTGTGGCTGCCCCCACTCTGTCTCTGGGGGAGACGTTCTCAGCTCCAGTTAAGACATCAGAATACAAAGTCTAAAGACAAATGACAAGTTCCCTCATGTCGGTTTTGCAGAGTGGATAATATTTAACTCTAATTTGCTCAGTTTAGTCAGATTCCCTTACTCTGTAGTCGCAACCTTTAGTAATAAAGGGGAGGGTTCCCTCTCCAAATTCTCCTGGCATATGCAAATACTTGTGCACAGATACATGTCCAGAAACTTCTGATTTTGTACCCCTCGAAAACATTTGATTTGGTTTGTATTTTCACTCCTCATTTTTCTGATTAAAATGTAACACTTTATTCTACACTGCATTACATTCCAGCAGCCATCATCTTCCAGTTCCACCAGTCTATGGCCTCTGAACATCAGTTACAATGCTTATTACTGTTCATAACATTTCTGAGTTATGCCATCACTAAGTTATGGAATTAAGTCCTGTGCACTGAAGAGAGACCAAACATATACACATAAATATGTGCATATGTATAGCACTGTACCTAATAGCAACTTCTAAGTATCCATTACCTATTTCCTTGAAATTTGAAAAGTAGCTTACAGCTCCTCTATTTTCCATCCTTTTGATAATTTTATATCTGAACAGCCATTGACCCTTCAATCCAATAGATTTTTCTTTCTTAAAGAGTCCATTATGTTCCACATTGTCAAATTTACTTCATGCAGACAACATCAACCACACTACCTTCACAACCCTTCATCATCAACCTGAAATATTCACTCTCTTCCTCTTTTACACATGCTGCAGGAATTTTCAAGTATTTCCAGTATTTCTTGTTTTTATTCCATATCTCTGGTATCTGCAGTATTTTATTCTTGACCAACATAACCCCTCTTTGTTCATTCATCAAACAAGTTAATCAAATACAACTTGCCTTTAACAAATCCATTCTGACATTTATTGATTAGATCATGTTTCTTGAGCTGCCACTTAATTCTAATCCCAGATTATTACTTAAACTTGTCAATATAAAAATAAACTGGAAAAGGAATTCACTCCAAAGTCTAATGCTAATGAAGACAGTGATTGCTGTTATATAACAGAAGGGACACAGTCATCCTGAGAATGTGGAGGTCTCTTAAATTAAGAGATACATTCTAATCTTTTAGAGGGCAGAATGCTCTACACTGCACATCTTGCCATCTTAAAGACAGACAAAGTCAAAGCTGTCTGGCTTAGCTGTTCGTTCATTTTCCATTAAGACAGCTTCTGTAGCAAAGTTCATTGATCAAATTGGAACAGTCATCAATGGTCACTGCTGCTCTTCTCAAACTGAAAGGTCACTTGAGAAGCTCTGATCACATGTAGTGTCACTGAAGCGCAGTTGTGCATCAACAGCATTTTACACGTTGCAATAAATTTCCTATTCTCTCAACGTCAGCAACGTTTTTCTACAGGCATATTTTATGATGTTCCCATAATGGCTGGAATTCAAAAAGATACAGTTCTCCTTTGGTAGTAAAGAGAAGCCTGTAGGAGGCTCAAGCTGAAATTTCCTAAGCCCTGGATAATGTGAGCAGTGGTGAGTCATTTCGGAAAGTATGGTGAGAATCGGAAAATAGGAATGTTGGGATGGAGAAGGACAAGATTATTTAGTAGATAAGGTTTTAAAGGCAAGATGAGAAGTGCACTCGTGATCAGCACAAGCCATATTTGCATCCATTAATATCAGGTTATGACCAAATAACGTCTCATTTAGATGCAGTTCGCTATTTTCAGAGACGGTGGAAAGAATTTAGACGGTAACAATTCCTGAAAATCTGCGAGGACATATTCTGTTGTCAGTGACCCTGTGACCTTCATTCAAGGTCAAGCAATAGTCTCACCATATCATTATGGCACATCTTGGAGTCACTTACAATATAGATCACTACCTTAATACGGCACTTCGGAGCTCATTCAGAGTTCCTTTCATTGCAACGTTACTGCCAGGCAGGAACAGATATCTGTCTCATACATCAGCATAGATTGCATCTGAGGGCTCTTGGGTTTGCTTTCTTAGCACTAAACTCACCTTGCACTGACTTTGATGGTCACAGTATCTCTGACTTGCCTTGCCTTTTTGCACATTACCACCTCCTTTATGTTTTACTGGCTCACATTAGTTCAGTCTTGCACTCTTAGTGAAGATGCAAAGCCTATCATGATTGAGAGCAGTGATCAGTGAAGGGGGCAGGTGCATAGCTGCATCGCACCCTGTTATGTCACGGACATACTGGAACATGCATTAGAAGCTGATGTGGCAAACCAATGGAATGTGCTCCACCAAGCAACCTTGGCTATATATCTAAAGGAAGGAGTCTGCAGACAATTCAAGGAGTCTCTCATCAGTCAAGGTGTCCTATCACTGAGAGTCAAGGGCACCATCTAATATCAGTTGGCCATTCAGGGTCAGAGTTTCTAATTCAGTCCAAACTGGGGAGTGGACCACAGTCTGTGCTACAGGTCCCAGTGCAATTACTTGAGGGATTAGAGAGGTCAGGCACATGAAGCACTGCATTGGTTGTGTTTAGGAGTCTGGGGTGGGTTGTCATTCCAATATGGTCAGGGTCGGGGTGGGGGTGTATACGTTGTTGATTAAAGTCAATCCTAGGGAGTCTATTGGCTGAACGTCAGGGACTGGTTTATCAGGAGCCACTGCTGTGGTTTAGGGGGAGTCATTTCTGGAGATTGGATGCTGAGGGAATAACAGTCGTGAAGATTTTTGATATAGCTTATAAATGCAGGAGATGATCGAACATCGTGGGCAAGGGGCATTGCAAAAGTTGGAAGTCTTTAAGCGGTCACCTTTGCAGGTTGGTGAGGGTGCAGAGTGGAGAATGATGTTTGGCCTAACTAATCTGTTTGCCTGGGGCTCAGTGGATAAAGTGAGGGGATGTAGAGTTTACTAAAACATTTGGATGGCAAAGTATAGGAGATCTAGGGTAAAGCATAAAGCAACATGAAGGTTTGGGCTGGAGGGAGGGAGTCACTGCGATTGATAGACAGAGCTGGAACTCACTCCATGAAGAGCTACCTGTGTCACCTTTGATCCTCATCATATTCACAAATGCCCAACACAAGTGGCAAATGGCTGCCACTCCACCCAGCATTAGATTAGATTACATTACAGCATGGAAACAGGCCCTTCGGCCCAACAAGTCCACACCGACCCGCCGAAGCGCAACCCACCCATACATTTAACCCTTACCAAACACTACGGGCAATTTAGCATGGCCAATTCACCAGACATGCACATCTTTTGGACTGTGGGAGGAAACCGGAGCACCCGGAGGAAACCCACGCAGATCTGGGGAGAACGTGCAAACTCCACACAGTCAGTCACCTGAGGCGGGAATTGAACCCGGGTCTCAGGCGCTGTGAGGCAGCAGGAAGTTTTTAGTTTAATTATCTCTGAGGGAATGGATTGTCCTTCATTACTCTGAGGGAGTAATGAATGATCTTCTTCAATGAGCAATTGAATTAAACAGACATTCGTCCAATACATGTGTAAGACATCTGTTAATACAGAATTCTGGATGTGAATATTTTGGCCATAAACAATGTCAATGAGCATTCGTTATGATCACAAGTGTGAAGCTTGAATTACTCTGAATATTTTTCGCTGGCAATTCAAAAATGTGTTTTTAAAAGAGAATTGGCTGCAGATGGAAACGAATTGTTGGCTGGAGAGAGAGAAAGAGAGAGACAGAGAGAGAAAGAGAAAGAGACAGAGACCCATAGAATGTGGACTCACCTACAGATCATTCTAGAAGCATAGAATCATACCAGATAGAAAAGGCCCTTTGGTCCATCAAGTCTGCAGTTTGTGATAAAAAGTTACTCTAAATCTATACTAGCCCCATTCTCCAAACTTGGTTTATAGCCTTGAATATTATGACATTTCAAGTGCTTATCCACATCTTAAAGGTTGTGAGATTGCCCAATTCAAACATGCTCCCAGGCAGTGATTTCCAGACCAACAGCACCCTTGGGAAAAACTGAGCAAGATTTTTCCTCAACTGCCCTCTAAATCTCTGATCCTTTCACTTTAAAGTTCTACCCTCTTCAGCCAAGGGGAGTAGCTGCTCTTTATCCATGCTGTCCAGGTCCCCCTCAACATTCTCTGCTCGAAAGAAATCAGCTTGAGTTTATCCAGTCACCAGGATAATCAAAACAACATCACTTCAAAAGAGGGAAGAGGAAAGTCAAAACTTATAGAATTTGATGTCTTGCAACTACAAGGATAATGCAGGGCTGATAATCCTCTGCTCAACATAAGTCAGATTTGGGAATTCCGTGCCAAACCACAGATACATTTTGTGTTTGTTCCTTTGAAGAAGGCACAAGACTGGCTTTAACTCTGCTGGAGTGTACTAATGTGCCTGAATATTCTTGTATTGCCAATCTAGGTTTGCGCATTGCAAAGGTTACAGTCTCGTCACATCCATGTTGCAAGTAAAGTGTCTTCCTCACTCTGGGTACGAGAGATTACCTACCCAGCAGCCACATAAAGGAAACAGGTCAACCAAAAGAAGGGTTCTTTAGAAGCCCAAGACTGGCAGTGATCACGTGGGTGTGGAGAAGTCTCCAAATGTAGAGTTGCCATTCAAAGGTCTCTCATGATGTGGTTAAAGTGCAAGAGACTCACAGTCATTTATCTACCATGGAATGGCATGTAGATGACAGAAGGGCTATGTTGTTGTACTCTGAATAGACATAGGGCTCAGAATGGTAGATCATAATCTGCAATGCAGGATCTTCTTCTGGAAGGCCAATGGACCCAGAAGATGTTTCCTCAAAACACGGTTCCTGTAATTAGAACTGTATTTAGATTCAGATTTAGATATTATTATCTATGTACTCAGGTATAAGAGTACAGTGAAAAGTGCATAAGGTCGCCATACATGGCGCCATACAAAGGTACCAATGTACAAATAACTCAGGTACAAAGTAGTAAAAGAAAAACTTAAAAAAAGCTAAGCATCACTTTTATAGATTAAGTGGAAAAATAAAGAAATAAGGTGATCATTAACATTAAACTCCTTCTTTATATAAACTATAAAAATAAAGGAATAAAGTTAAAAGGTCTCTGGGAGACCTCAGATGCCTGTTCCAATAGATACCACACTGCCCCCTCACTGTCCCCTCACTGCCCCCTCACTGTCCCCTCACTGTCCCCTCACTGCCCCCTCACTGCCCCCTCACTATCCCCTCACTGCCCCCTCATTGCTCCCTCACGGACCCCTCACTGCCCCTTCACTATCCCCTCACTGCCACCTCACTGCCCCCTCACTATCCCCTCACTGCCCCCTCATTATCCCCTCACTGTCCCCTCACTGCCCCCTCATTGCTCCCTCACGGACCCCTCATTGCCCCTTCACTATCCCCTCACTGCCACCTCACTGCCCCCTCACATCCCCCTCACTGCCCCCTCACATCCCCCTCACTGCCCCCTCACTATCTCCTCGCCGCCCCCTCACTGCACCATCGCTGTCCCTCACTGCCCCCTCACTGCGCCCTCACTGTCCCCCCCACTGCCTCCTCACTGCCCCCTCACTGCCCCCTCACTATCTCCTCGCCGCCCCCTCACTGCACCATCGCTGTCCCTCACTGCCCCCTCACTGCACCCTCACTGTCCCCCCCACTGCCTCCTCACTGCCCCCTCACTGCCTCCTCACTGCCCCCTACTATCCCCTCGCTGCTTCCTCACTGCCCCCTCACTATCTCCTCACTGACCCCTCACTGCCTCCTCACTGTCCCCTCACTGCTCCCTCACTGACCCCTCACTGACCCCTCACTGCCCCCTCACTGCTCCCTCACTGACCCCTCACTGCTCCCTCACTGCCTCCTCACTGCTCCCTCACTGACCCCTCACTGCCTCCTCACTGCCTCCTCACTGCCCCCTCACTGTTCCCTCACTGCCTGCTTACTGCTCCCTCACTGACCCCTCACTGACCCCTCACTGTACCCTCACTGACCCCTCACTGCCCCGTCACTGCCTCCTCACTGCCTCCTCACTGCCTCCTCACTGTCCTCTCACTGCTCCCTCACTGACCCCTCACTGCCTCCTCACTGCCTCCTCGCTGCCCCCTCACTGTCCCCTCCCTGCCCTCTCACTGTCCCCTCCCTGCCCTCTCACTGACCCCTCATTGACCCCTCAATGTCCCCTCACTGACCTCTCACTGTCCCCTCACTGACCCCTCAATGTCCCCTCACTGACTCCTCACTGCCCCCTCACTGACCCCTCACTGACCCCTCACTGCCCCCTCACTGACCCCTCACTGTCCCCTCACTGTCCCCTCACTGCCCTCTCACTGACCTTTCACCGCTTCTTCTGTGAGAAACAAAACTGACATATTAATAAATTTCAGTCTGAGTCAAATTCTGAAGCAGCTAATTTTATTGAAACTTACTTGCAAGACGGGTGTCTAATGAGTAGGCACCCCGATCTGAGGGTTACATTCTGATTTATGCAGTTCAGCTGCATCTCTCGGCCCTCCCTTTTACCCCATTGGTTACTTTTGCTATAGAGAGTAGCCTATCACAAGCTCTAGCTTCACTCCGCCTTTGTCTAGCTTCTTTCTGCCTCTGTTTACTTCTCCCATTACTCTAAGCCTGTCGCCCCTCACTCTTATTTATCTTATTCCTTATATGTGACTATCCTGGCATAGTTTGCTGTCTTCGTGCGATCATCCTGACAAACTAAATTCTGTCCGCTGGCCACATCCCTCCTGCGACTGGTACACCCTGCTCCACGGTTGCTCTGTCCTATTAGTCATAGATAATTCTACCTGTTTTCGATTCTCACTGGTTAGTATTTGCATGCGCAGCCTAATTTTATAATGTAAGCTTTTGCAGAAGAAACACCTGTTCCCTTACTCTGCACAATTTTAACCCTATACCTTACAATTCCCCCCTTTTCTTTTTGGCTACTAATTGTTGTCTTCTGCATTTGCCTCATATGTCGCCTTCCAGTTCGCTAGCATCATCCCTGAGACTTCATTTATCGTGGCTAATTTCTTAAGGTCTCCCATCCCCTCATTGTTCAAGAGGTTGAGTCCCTCTACCTGATTACCTTGTAGGGACATTTGTTTTGCCAAGGCCCTCTCAATTAGCCGCTGGGTTAACCCTCGTACAGAAGGTATGATACAACAGCCAATTGCTGTCAGTACCCCTGCTACCACTATCAGGGAGGTGAGGATAGAGATTATCACGCCTTTCCACTTCCCAAACCATGATTCCAGCCATCCCATGAGTGATGTGTCCACTCCTGAATTCTCAGCCAATTCTTCCGCCAAGGTGGTCAATCCTCGCAAGGCCTGAGAGATTGACCCATCAGGTGCTCCTGACATCACACATACACTCTCTTTCATTGGCTAGGATCATATCTAAGGCCAGTCTGTTTTCCCAGGCCATTCTGCTGGTTGCATCAAGTTGCTCGGAAATACCCTTGACTGTATCTCTAGTATAGTTGATGAATCTTTGCTGGTTATAAAAAATATAGTTTATCCAATCCACATTCTTGTTGACTGTTACCCACCAAAATAGGGCCGATTCCAAACCTGCTGCAATCTGGTTGCGGGCCTTGAACTCATCGGGGACCCCTCTAGGAACTCCTATAGAGTCGAGATAAATCCTATCATCAAAGGAACTATCTAATAATGACCTTTTACTCCTCCCATTCTTTGTTACTATCACCTTCTCCTTCTCAAATGCCAAGGTGAATGGGATTGCCAATTGCACAATTGCACATATCCCTCTCCAGTCAGGAGGTAGGGTAAGTCGTAATATTCTGTCACCACAGTACCACCAGAGATCCACCCGGAGAACCCAGAGTGCTGAGTAGTTCCCTCCTTTGTCTGTTTCGGTGTCATTCTGAATTTCTATACATAACCTAAGCTCCCCCAAGTCTCTAGACCGATTTGTACCGTTGGCTTATCCATGATGTGTGATTCCCGACCGTGGTCAAAAATGGGAGGGGAACTTTCAAATTTGTCTTCTCCAAGGGAGGGAACATTAGATATAGGGATGTACAATTCCTATCATTCCATGCAGTTTTATCCTGATACAGGGCTATCATACATTCCAAGCCCTTCCTGTTTCGGTTCCACCCGAGTGGAAAGGGGACTATGTAGGTAACTGGCCCTACCGAAGGCACATGCATAGCAATTGCTTTTATTCAGAGTTTTAACAATGTACTTTACCCATTCAACCCAGGCATTTGCATCCCCGTATCCAGTTTCTATTTCAATGGTCTGCTTCAAGTCCTTCACCTCTATAATTTTTACCACTTTTGGGTCGTTGGGAGGGGCAGAAGGTTGTATCTTACTATCAAGTTGTTTTGCTCGTTTTCCGTTTCCTACAGCTATTCGGAAACAGCAGTCCAAAAAGCACTTCCCAGTGGCTTCCATTACTAACTTTAAATCATTACTAAGGAGTTGAGATCCGTTTTTACGGGGAAAGGAGTCTTCAGAGGAGGTATTTTTAATGGTGAGATATATCAGGTGGCACTTTCTGTCAGGACAGTCTAGGGCTGGGCAAAAGGGGGCTCTCTGGATAGTGATGCCAGGTGGCAGTTCTTGCAAACCGTACCTCATGTCAAGTAGGGTCTTAAGAAGGATTTTGGAGGAAATATACTCCCTCTGATACTTTACATCTGCGCATTTTACTAGGCTGCAAGCATCGACCTCTATTACTTGTGGATATTCAGACTCAGGAACCATTAATAACAAATATGAAGATAACAGCATCATTTGACAAAATCCCAGTACTAAGAAAGCTAATATGGTAACCCTAAGTGTCCCCAGCAATACAATATATATTTATCAAAAAGAAACTATCCTGTGTCCGTGTAAAAAATCAGTTACTTAAAGTCTATTGAGTCTGAGTTTCAGTGGTTCTCCCATCGATTCGGCCGTCCCGGCTTCTTTCTAAACCGGGGATTCCACCTGGTGTAGTGAGTCCAGCCTTTCCCCGCCGTGCGTATCGCCGTTTCAGTCATCAAAAAAGCCTGGTACGGTCCCTCCCAATCCGGTTGCAATTTAGTTTCTGTCCATGACTTAATTAGGACCCAATCTCCCGGCTGGATGGGATGAACGGCGAATTCAAGGGGCAGAGTCTGTGCCAGTAATCCTTGTCTCCTAAGAACAGACAGAGACGAGGACAAGCCCAGTATATATTTCTTTAAGAATAAGTTTTTAGCCTCGGGGATTGGCAATGCCCCTTCTGTTCCCAAGTATGGCAATCCGAACAGTATTTCATAAGGAGACAGTCCCAAATCTTTCCTTGGGGCCGTTCGCACTCATAGGAGAGCGATGGGCAAACATCGGGTTCAGGGGAGCCTGGTCTCCACGACCAGTTTGGACATTTGGTCTTTTTAGAGTTTAGTTCATTCTCTCAACCCGCACTGAAGACAGGGGTGCCAGGGGGTATGAAAATCCCAACAGATTTGCAACCCCTTCATTATTCCCTGAAGCACTCTGGAGGTGAAATGGCTTCCCTGGTCTGAGTCTATACACTCCACTATACCATACTGGAGAACTATATGCTTGAGTATTATCTTAGATACTCCACTCGCTGTGGCCGTGGCCAGTGGATATGCCTCAACCCATCCAGATAAATGATTCACTATCACCAACATAAATTTCAGTCTTCCCATCTGGGGTAATTCGGTGTAATCTACCTGTATACTCTGAAATGGTCTTAATCCTGGTTGTCTCCCACCTGGGACTTGTGTCCTCAATACCTGCTTGTTTATTTTCTTGCATGTTATACATCCCTCACATATCTGTTTGGCTATCGTACATATCCCTTTGCATCCATATTTCCTTAAGACCAAATCACACATTGCTTGCACTCCCCAGTGACTCCACTGGTGTAAGACAGCCATAATTTCTCACATCATCATCTTATTTAGCATCTCTTGGCCATCGGGTAGCATCCAGCACCGCTCTACTGTCTGTGTAGCTCCTAGTTCTTCTAACTCTCTCTCTTCCTTAGAGCTAAATATTGGTCTCCCCCCAGGTTCCTGCACCATCGGTACCAAAATCTATATTGTAGCGGGCTGAGGGCTCAGAGCTGCCTCCTTAGCGACTTCATCCGCCAAACTATTTCCCTTTGGTTTGATATCATTTCCCTGCTGATGTCCATTTATGTGGACTATCGCTATTTCCTTTGGCAACAAAAGGGATTCCAGTACTTGCTTTACCAATTCCTCATGAGCTAGTTCTTTACCCCTACTGTTTACCAGTCCCCTCTCCTGCCATATCTTCCCAAACGTGTGTGCCACCCTGAAGACATACTTAGAATCTGTGTATACAGTTCCTTCTTTGCCTTCCAAGGTCTTAAGGGCCCTTCCTAGTGCATAACATTCGCAAGTCTGTGCCGACCAATCATTGGGTAGTCTACTAGCTTCAATAACACTCCCCTCTATTCCATCCACTACCACATATCCATTGTGTCTTTTATCTTCAATCACTCTGGAGGACCCATCAATGAACAGCCTGGCCCCCACGTAGAGAGGGATATCTCTAAGGTCCATTCTTACTTTAGTCTGATATTCTATAATGTCGAGGCAATCACGTTCTGGGTGTGAGGGAGCTTCATCCTCCCCTTTCCAGAGAAAAGTAGCTGGATTCAGACAAGAGTCGGTGATCAATGTAAGGTCATCCCTCTCTATTAGAATTGCTTCGTATTTTAACATTCTAGAGTCCGTAAGCCACCGCCTGCCTTCTGGTTTAATATAGTCGGTACCTGATGCGGGGTGCTTACCATCAAGGCCCCTCCAAATGTGAGTTTTCGATTTTCTTCCACTAGTAACGCAGTCGATGCTACTGTCTGCATACACTCTGGCCACCCTCTGGAGACTGGATCTAACAATTTAGACAAGTATGCTACCGGCTGTTTCATTTCCCCACCCCATCGCTGGGTTAGGACCCCTAGGGCCGCTCCCTTATCCACAGTGGCAAACAAGTGAAAGGGTTTATCCAGGGAAGGTAATGCAAGGACAGGGGCATGAATCAAGCTTGTTGTGGTTCTGTTCGCCGAGCTGGGAATGTGTGTTGCAGACGTTTCGTCCCCTGTCTAGGTGACATCCTCAGTGCTTGGGAGCCTCCTGTGAAGCGCTTCTGTGATGTTTTCTCCAGCATTTATAGTGGTTTGTCTCTGCTGCTTCCGGTTGTCAGTTTCAGCTGTCCGTTGCAGTGGCCGGTATATTGGGTCCAGGTCGATGTGCTTATTGATTGAATCTGTGGATGAGTGCCATGCCTCTAGGAATTCCCTGGCTGTTCTCTGTTTGTCTTGTCCTATAATAGTAGTGTTGTCCCAGTCGAACTCATGTTGCTTGTCATCTGCATGTGTGGCTACTAAGGATAGCTGGTCGTGTCGTTTCGTGGCTAGTTGGTGTTCATGGATGCAGATCGTTAGCTGTCTTCCTGTTTGTCCTATGTAGTGTTTTGTGCAGTCCTTGCATGGGATTTTGTACACTACATTGGTTTTGCTCATGCTGGGTATCGTGTCCTTCATTCTGGTGAGTTGTTGTCTGAGAGTGGCTGTTGGTTTGTGTGCTGTTATGAGTCCTAGTGGTCGCAGTAGTCTGGCTGTCAGTTCAGAAATGCTCTTGATGTATGGTAGCGTGGCTAGTCCTTTGGGTTGCGGCATGTCCTCGTTCCGTTGTCTTTCCCTTAGGCATCTGTTGATGAAATTTCGGGGGTATCCGTTTTTGGCGAATACATTGTATAGGTGTTCTTCCTCTTTTTGCGGTTCTGGTGTACTGCAGTGTGTTATGGACCTTTTGAACAGTGTCTTGATGCAACTTCTTTTGTGTGTGTTGGGGTGGTTGCTTTCATAGTTCAGGATTTGGTCTGTGTGTGTGGCTTTCCTGTGTACCTTTGTAGTGAATTCTCCGTTAGGTGTTCTCTGTACCATCACGTCTAGGAATGGGAGTTGGTTGTCCTTTTCTTCCTCTCTAGTGAATCGGATTCCTGTCAGTGTGGCGTTGATGATCCGGTGTGTGTTCTCTATTTCTGTGTTTTTAATGATTACAAAGGTGTCATCCACATATCTTACCCAGAGTTTGGGTTGAATTTGCAGTAAGATTGTTTGTTCTAATCTTTGCATTACTGCTTCTGCTATGAATCCAGAGATGGGTGAGCCCATGGGTGTGCCGTTGATTTGTTCATACATTTGGTTGTTGAATGTGAAGTGTGTTGTGAGGCACAGGTCCAGTAGTTTAAGTATGCCGTCTTTGTTGATAGGTTCCCAATCTTGTTGTCTGTTCTGTATGTCCAGCAGGTTGGCTATTGTTTCTCTGGCTAGGGTTTTGTCGATAGAGGTGAACAGTGCCGTTACATCAAATGAGACCATGGTTTCTGCTTTGTCTATGTGTATATTTCTGATGATGTCCAAGAATTCCTGTGTTGACTGTATAGAGTGTCTGGATCTGCTGATCAGGTGTTTCAGTTTCTGTTGTAGTTCTTTAGCCAGTTTGTGTGATGGTGTCCCTGGTAGTGATACTATGGGTCTGAGTGGGATGTCTGGTTTATGCACTTTAGGTAGTCCATAGAATCTGGAGGTGGTGTTGTTTTCAGGTTTCATTCTTTGTAGGTCAGAGCTGGTTATCTGCCCGTTTTTTTGTAGGTTCCTCAGTGTGTTGTTTATCCTATTGATGAGCTGTGGGGTGGGGTCAAACTCCCTCTTTTGGTAGATGTTGGTATCTGCAAGTAGTTGTTGTGCTTTCTGGATGTACTCTGCTTTGTCCAGGATGACCGTCATTCTGCCTTTGTCTGCTGGTAGTATGATTATGTTCTTATCATTTCTTAGTGATTTTAGTGCTTCCCACTCCTTGGTGTTGAGGTTATGTGTTTGTCTTTTCCTTGTTATCAGAGGTACGATACTTTGTCTCACTGTTTGTTGTGTCTCTTCTGTCAGTCCATTGTTCCTGAGTGTGCATTCTAGTGCTGCCAAAAAGTCTGCTGTCTTGGCGTCCCTGTGGTTGTAGTTGAGTCCCTTGGCCAGTATTGTCCTTTCCATGTCTGTGAGCTGTCTGTGGGAGAGGTTTCTAACCCCAGGTGTGTGTTGTGGTGTCCTCTCTGTTGTGCGTGTAGTGTCAGGTGCATTAGTCAGGGATATATGTAAGGGAATGGGTCTGGGTGGGTTGCTCTTCAGAGGGTCAGTATGGATGCGTTGGGTCGAAGGGCCTGTTTCCACACTGTAGGGAATATAATCTAAAAAGAAAGTGGCATTCTCACTATTCCTTCAATCCTTTCAGGGCTTATTTTCCTTTTCCCTTCACTGACCAAGTGTCCTAAATATTTCACTTCTCTTTCTACATATTGTAATTTGTTCCTTGAGACCCTCAATTCCTGTCGCCCCAGAAAGTTTAGCAATTGACTAGTTGCTTGCGTTGTTCCCCTCTTATTTTCTCCTGTGTCCAGTAGGTCATCTACATATTGCAGTAAAGTCATGCCTTGGGGACTTATAAACGTTTCCAAAATTTGGTCTAAATCCTGGCCAAACAAGTTTGGGGATTCCGTGAATCCCTGTGGAAGCACTGTCCATCTATACTGTTGTTTTCGCCCCGTTCTTTTATCTTCCCGCTCAAAGACAAACATGTTTCTACTTCCTTCTGCCAGTGAACATGTCCAAAAAGCATCGTTCACTTGTGGTCATGTGGAATCTTACACAAGAGGGTGTGAGGATTGGGAACAACAGGATGACGGACCTGTACTATCCAGTTAAGCGCTCTCACATCTTGTACCAACCGGGTACCATCTGATTTTCTTACTGGCAAAATAGGGGTATTATAGGGGGATATACAGGGTTCCAACAGGCTGTTCTTAATTAACCCCTCAATCACAGGTTGTAATCCCCTTCGTCCTTCGGTCGAGATGGGGTATTGTCTTTCACATATCGTCTCCCCCACCTTTTTCAAGCTAATCTCAAGGGGGGGGAATGTGCAATCCTCCTCATTGCCTTCACATGCCCATACTGTGGGGTCTATTTGTTTCTCCTGTTCCTCGGTCAAAATGGCCATTCTTGTTACTATTTTTTGGTTTCACATCCCAATTCCTAGTCCTAAAAGTGTGATTAAATCCCTTCCTAACAAGTTGCTCCCTATGTCTGGAATATATAAGAATTGTCCTTCAACTCTTCTTTCATTATTTTCAACTGTTATAGGTTCAAATACAGGGACAGTAAATCCTTCTCCCTTCACTCCGGCTACCGTTATTTTCTGATCTGGAAATTGTACTCCTCTGGGTATAAAATTTAGGGATGACCTCACTGCCCCCATGTCTACTAGGAAAACTACATCTTCCCTATAAGGGCCCACCCTTACGTTTATCAAGGGTTCCCAGTGGGTCTCCAGAGGCAGGAACCCCTGACCCCCCTAGTCTTCATCAAAGTTCATGAGCGGGATGTTTTTTTATTCCCTTTGTATTTCAGGACAGTCCCACTTAAAGTGTCCTCTCCTTCCACAATGGTAACATCCTGCTTGTTGGGGTCTCCACCTCTGTACTTGTCCCTGTCAACTGGACCCTATGAAAGGTCCTCCTCATCCTCTACCCCTTCCTCTATGTTCTACGTGCTGCCACCCTCCACTCTGGCTGCTAGTCACCGGTTCGATTCTTTTCTTCACTACTTCGTCAACTGTGGCTACCATCATTTTTGCCTTCTGTTCCTGCTTCTCATCCTCTCTCTTTACAAACACTTTCTGTGCCTCTCTTAATAATTCATCAAGTGATTCGTCACTCCACCCATCTATTTTCTGAATTTTTTTCTGGATGTCTGACCATGCCTGAGTCACGAAGTGTACCTTTAGGAGATCCTGCGCTACTGGATCCTCAGGATTCATCCCTGAGTATTTTCTCATTGAATCTCGAAGTCTCTGTAAAAAGGCCGAGGGCATCTCATCTTTCTCTTGGTGGATCTCAAATGCTTTCGATAGGTTTTGTGATTTTGGGACTGCCTCTCTAATGCCCTTAATAATTAGGATTTTAAGATCTTTCATTTGATTGTGATCTCCTGCATTATTGTTGTTCCATTGTGGATCAACGTTAGGGAATTTTTGCTCCGCTGCTAGTGCCTCACCACCTGGGGGGATTCTCGCGTTCCCACGACATAAAGGCAGCCCGCCTTATTAATCCTCTTTCCTCACCAGTAAAGAGAATGTTCAGGATGGACATTAGCTCAATCCAGGTATACAGACTGGGTCCTAAAAATTGGTCTACCTGTTCCGATAGTCCCACTGGATCCTTGATAAGGGATTTCATCTCTTTCTGAAATGCCTGCACTTCGCCACTCATCAGTGGTGCGTTTACAAACCCAATATCCTCCACTCCTATCGGAACTTCCCTAAGCAGGCAGATTGGTACAGACATTATCTTAGACTGTTCCCATGTCACTGGGCCCCGTGACCCCTTCTTTCCCTCTTCCCTCTCTCCTGTGTCTTCTTCCACCCCACCCCACGGCACCAAGTCGTACCCCTTGTCCCTGATCCTCATTTTGTGGGTCGTCCTGTGTGGGTTGATTCGGGGCAGGGAGTCATAAGATGGGGGTAAATGGTTAAGAACGTCCCAAGAGTGGGGGGGGGGGGGAGGAGGGGGCGCCGAGGGAGGCCCACCTCCGGGACCTTGTTTAGTTTCTACAAGAAATACCTGTGTGTCCTGACTGCCGTTCCAACAAGAGGTGTAGTCTGACTCTTCCTGACTAAAGGGTTGTTTCTCATTGAAATAGATATTGAGGATTTGGCAGACCCAATCTTCATCCGACCCATATCTCCGCCAAAAAACTGAGGGGGGTCTTATACTTTCCTTAGTCCATACAAAACAGCAATACTTTATCATAATCCTTTTATTCTTAGTTCGAATATAAGTACTATCTTTCCAGTTTTTCAACATCCGTCCCAATGGACTTTCTGGAGGGATGTTATCAGGAATCCTTCCTGTGAGGAACAATTATAAATGTTGTCTACAAAAATCACAAATCTGAATCATGAAAGAGGAAGCTAGATATGTTTGTACAAACAGTTATAAGCATCTGTTTTCCCTTCTGCAAAACAAAAAAAAAGACAATCAAGAGGTCATAAGGCTCAGTATGGACGAACAATAGGAGGAAATGTTGCTTTAGCAGGCAAGGAAGCAGATGGCACTGAAGGAGGATATACGCTAACAATAGACCACAGAGGGATTTGGTGAAATGGCCAGGTAAAACTTGTACTTTGTTATGCACAAGGCCGGATAAGGCAAGAGACAAACCAGAGTAATGTGCGCCAGGTTTAGAGTAGTGGGAGGAGGAAAAGAGAAGTGAATTGTATAAAAGTTGAGTACTCGTTAAACTCGGTGTGCCTATCTTATAGACACCACTCTTGCAAGAGTATAATAAATGATACTGCTGTTTCAGATCTTGTCTTGGACTGAAATTATTGAAGTGAGTGGGTTCTATTTCCCATATTCCCTTATCATTACTATTACCTGGAGCCTTGTCTTTCCTACTTTTAGAGCCCATGATGATCAACTATAGTCAATTCCTTCGATTCTAGTATGTCAGCCCCAGTCACCAAGGCAATACTTAAAAATCTCTTTTCTTACCTTGGTTCATCCATGGAGTTGCCTGACTGCAGCTGTGCCTACTTAAATTCTCTATTTCACAACCTTTCGTCTGGTTCAGATAGACTCTCATCAGATCTCGATCAGTCAACCAGAAGGAGGAACACACCGCCGAGGAACACAGGACCATTTTAAAAGGAACGGGACGTGTCTTCCCAGCCATCGACAGTGCTCACCCTGCTGGTGATGATGGATATCCCAGACACGAGCCCCCAAATTGTGAGAAACAAAGCTCACATATTAATAAATTTCAGTCCGAGTCAAATTCTGAAGCAGCTAATTTTATTGAAATGTACTTGTAAGATGGGTGTCTAACGAGTAGGCACCCCGATCTGAGGGTTACATTCTGATTTATGCAGTTCAGCTGCATCTCTCGATCCTCCCCTTTTACCCCATTGGTTACTTTTGCTGTAGAACGCAGTCTATCACAAGCTCTAGCTTCACTCCACCTCTGTTTACTTCTCCCATTACTCTAAGCCTGTCGCCCCTTACTCTTATTTATCTTATTCCTTATATGTGACTATCCTGGCATAGTTTGCTGTCTTCGTGCGATCATCCTGACAAGCTAAATTCTGTCCGTTGGCCACATCCCTCCTGCGACTGACACACTATTCTCCTGTTACTGGTACATCCCGCTCCACATTCGCTCTGCCCTATTAGTCATAGATAATTCTACCTGTTTTCGATTCTCACTGGTTAGTATTTGCATGCGCAGCCTAATTTTATAATGTAAGCTTTTGCAGAAGCAACACCTGTTCCCTTACTCTGCACAATTTTAACCCTATACCTTACACCTCTGTGACCCCTCACTGTCCCCTCACTGACCCCTTACTGACCCCTCACTGCTCCCTCACTGACCCCTCACTGCCCACTCACTGTCCTCTCACTGTCCCCTCACTGACCCCTCACTGACCTCTCACTGACCCCTCACTGCCCCCTCATTGACCTCTCACTGACCTCTCACTGTCTCTTCACTGCCCTCTCACTGACCCCTCACTGCCCCCTCACTGACCTCTCACTGATCCCTCACTGTCCCCTCACTGTCCCCTCACTGACCTCTCACTGTCTTCTCACTGTCCTCTCACTACCCCCTCACTGCCCCGTCACCCCTCCCTTACTGCTCCCTCAGCCCTCACTCACCCTTCCCTCACCTTTCCCTCACCCCTCACCCCTCTTGCACCGTCCCTCACCCCTCCCTCACCCCTTCTTCACCCCTCCCTCACCCCTCCTTCACC
Source organism: Chiloscyllium plagiosum (assembly GCF_037043375.1). Taxonomy (NCBI): domain Eukaryota; kingdom Metazoa; phylum Chordata; class Chondrichthyes; order Orectolobiformes; family Hemiscylliidae; genus Chiloscyllium; species Chiloscyllium plagiosum. Next base: position 38,521,433 of record NW_028270167.1, on the reverse strand, counting down.
CTCTTTTAACCATCCCTCACCCCTCATTCATCGCTCCCACACTGCTCCCCCAGCCCTTCCTCATCCCCCACCCCTCCCTCACCTTCCCTCACCCCCTCATTCACCCCTCCCTCACTCCTCCTTCACCGCTGTCTCACCCATCCCTCACCCCTCCGTCACCACACCCTCAAACGTCCCTCAAACTTCTCTCATCCCTCCCTCACTTGTCTCTCATCCTTGCCTCACCGCTCCTCACTCCTCCTTCATTGCTCCTTCACTGCTCCCTCACCGCTAACTCACTTCTCCTTCACCTCTCCTTCACCCCTCCCTCACCCATCCCTCACACCTGACTCAACACTCCCTCACCACTCACTCATTCTTCCCTCACCTCACCTCTCCTTCACCAGTCCCTCATTACTCCCTCACTCCTCCTTCATCCCTCCCTCACCCCTCCCTCACTCCTCTCTCACCTCCTCTCACCCTTCTCTCTCACCCCTCCCTCACCCTTCCCTCACCCTCCTTCACTCCTACCTCAACTCTTCCTCACCCTTTCTCCATTCCCCACTCACCCCTCCCTCACCGATCCCTCGCTCACTCCTCCCTCAATGGTCCCTCAAACTCCCTTTCCCCTTCCTCACCACGCCCTTACCCCTCATTCACCTCACCCTCATTCCTCCCTCAGAGCTCCTTCATCTCTCCTTCACCCTCCCTTACCCCTCAGTCACCCTCCTTCACCCCTCCCTCACCCCCCTTCACCGTCCATCATCTCTCCCGCACCCCTCCTTCACCCCACCCTCACTCCTCCCTCACCCTTTCCCTACCCCTCCCTCACCCCTCCCTCGCTCTCCATCACCTCCCCTTACCCCTCCCTCACTCTCCATCACCTCCCCTCACTCCTCCCTTGCCCCACCTCACCCCTTCTTAACCCCTCCCTCACTCCTCCTGAACTCCTCAGTCACCCTCCTTCACCCTGCCCTCACCCCTCCCTCACCTCCCTCACTTCGCCCTCACTCCTCCCTCACCCCTCCCTCATCCCTTCCTTACCCCTCCCTCACCTGTCCCTCATTCTCCATCACCTCCCCTCACCTATCCTTCACCCTTCCCTCACCCCTCCCTCACTCTGCCCTCACCCGTCCATCACTCCTTCCTCACCCCTTCCTCACCACTCCCTCCCTGCTCCCTCACCATTGCACCAGGGTGGAATTTTCTGGCAACTGCTGCCTTTGGCGTTGTATTACATGAGGTAAATTTTCAATGATTGTAAATGTTTTGATGCAGCAGAGATCAGTATCACTTATTTAGTCCCAACAGCAAACGCAACTTAGCAATTTGTGCTCTTTCTATACTTTCCCTTTTCAATAAGAGTTAAGGTTACAAACTCATACTTTCACAACATCTGATGCTCCTTCATTCGAGCATGGGAAAGCTTCCTGCTATATTGGGTTCTATGCAAAGAATAGCTCTCCATCAGGCTGGGTATGAACACAGTGTGGTGCAAAGGATGGGACACCTCTTGAGCTTGATTCTGGCCTGGTGCTGTGGGTTCCTCTGACAAGAAAATAATGTCCGTCTTGTCCACCAACCCATTCACCAAGACTGCCAGTTCCATCAGCAACTCGGAGTGCGAACTTACGTCAGTCAGCCAATCCTGGGGCAGTTCTCTCTGTGCTGGAACTGTGAAAGTCAATGCCTAGTGTTTGACCTGGTGCACAGCTGGTCTTTCAACACAGCTGGCATTGAGGAGCCAGTAGGAACATAGCAGCAGTAATCACTTCCGTCACTGGTCAGTGCACGACAGCATGGTACCAGATCCTTGGAGGCATGGTGTACATGTAATGAGGTGAACCATGTAAAAATGCATGAGAAAACTCATTTTAATTCACTGACAGAAACTCCTCGATGTAACTCCCTGAACTAACCTAATGTTTTGCAACATTCAGACCCCTGTGTTTAATTCTGAGCATGATACCTCAGAAAGGACACAATAAGGTTTTGGTGTGGGCTATGGCCAGTGCAGTGTAGATTGTTCAGAATAAAGATAATTATTTTGACTGGTAGTATAAATTGGATTTATATTCACTTAACATAGAAGCTTGAGGAGAGATTGAATTGAGATGCTTATATAACAAAGGGATTGCATAAAGTCAACACAGAGGAATCGCTAATTTTAACATAACCCATTTTCCTAATCAGTCTGTTCAAAGACAATATTATATAACCTCTGGAGCTGGTGGGACTTGAACCTGGACCTTTTAGATCAGGTGTAGGGATACTACCACTGTACCACAAGACAGCCATTAGAAGAAGCATTGTCATCTGCTGATGTTATCCCAAACAAAAGGTCATGTAAAGCATAGCCACTCAGGATTAGCAAACACTTCTTCAAATAAATGAAGAGCCACCAGTCTCGAAATATTAACTCTGCTTTCTTCCCACAAATGCTGCCAGACCTGCTGAGTTTTGCCAGCAATTTTGGTTTTAATAGTTAAAATTGCAGTATGGTCAGCCACTATCATATTATCAAAAGGATCATTCATTTAAATTACTCTGTCCTTTGAAGTGCAATGAAGAAAATGTGCTTTTTCAAGTGAGTGGATTCAGACACGGGTTGGATTTGAAATATATTGCTCCAGCAATAATCCTGAAGGCATTGATTCCCCTATGGTTTGATTTCTGGTCTCACTGAATCATCCAGGCAGGCTGAAAGGTTGAAGTCCTCTTTTATCTAATTGCTGCTGAATGCTTCTTACCTTCAACTGAGGAAAGATTTGCATGACTAAAATCCCTTCCCACCAAGAGCTTTGAAAACTTGTTCACTGTAAGAAAAAGGGAATTAAGGGTGTTTAGGCAATTCTGTGCTACTCTCAAGGGATGGCAGTTGTAATGAATGCATCGCAGTTTCTGAAGATAGACTTTGTGCATTATTCCATACTTTGCTGACTCAATCATGACAAAACAAAATTGATTGAAGTTACAACTGAATCAAGTGATCTTTTTGAACCCAATAATATTATCAAACAATATTCAGTGTTAGCAAATGATTTTATTTTTGCAGGGGATCTGGTGTGTGTACCACTCATTGTGTCAATCCTAGGTGGTCTCCATATGCTCACTGTCAGGTACACCTCAGGCCATAGCCTGGATTGTAGATGAAGAGCTGCCAGTCAGCGTTATTTGCTGCTACCGCTGCTCCACACTGTCTTAAGACAGTTTGAACATGTAAAACCTGGAATTCTGAAATAAAAACAGAAATCTCTGAAAGTATTCAACAATTGCATCTGATTGACTGGCAGACACTGCGGAATGGCAGGACTGCTATCACCATGAGGTAGGGGAGTAGATTCCTGGTCCATGGGATCACTACCCCGCTCTCATTGGATGGTACCACAGCAACAATCTGTAGGTAATGAGCTGATAGAGTCATACAGTCCTACAGCACGGAGACAGATCCTTTGGCCCAAGCTGGTCCATGCCCACCAAAATGCCCACCCATGCTAACCCCCATTTCCCTGCACTTGGCCCATATCCTTCTAATCCTTTCCTACCTATGAATTTGTCCAAATGTCTTTTAAATGTTGTTAATGTACCGCCTCGCCAGGAAGCAATTCCACAATTCTGTAAGAGTCAACGGGCAAAAGCAGAGACAGAAATCAGAAGGCTGGAAAGCAAAGGAATCTTCAAACCAGTCCAGTTTGAAAATGGGCAGCACTTGTTGTACCCATTGTGATGCCAAATCGGTTACTTTGTTTTTAAACAAATGGGCAACCAGTTTTTACAGCTGGTATATACCCAATCCTTCATGTAGAGGACTTGTACGCAAAACTAGTAGGCGGCTGGAGGCGCTTTCCGTCATGAAGCCGGACATGAGACATGCGTACGCACCCCTGCAATTGCTGTTAGATGAGGATTCCCAGAAGTATGCTGCAATTAATACCCATAAGGGTCTGTACCAATCTATGAATCTGCCATTTGGGATATCATCAGCCTGTGCAATTTTTCAGTGGATGCTGGAGAACATTTTACAAGGTTTTGACCCCAGGTTGCCATTTATCTAGAAGGTTTGTGAACAACAGGGAAGACCAATAACGAGCAATTAGAGAACTTCGACATAGTCCTTAGATGTTTTGCCCAGGTGGACATATGCCTTAAAAGGGAAAAATGAGTGTTCCAGGCAAACCTCGGTTATACATTAATTATATAGGTCCTTTCATGGGCTGAATGTTCTTTCCCTTTGCAGTTGTCAACTCAAATTGGCTGGATGTGCATAGAGTTCATTCGACAAATGCGGGGACGCTAATAAAAAACTGAAAGCATCTTCTACAATACATGGACTCCTGGAAGTGTTGGTCACAGTTAACAGGCCACCATTTACCAGCAGGGAATTTGAGTATTTCCTAAAATTGAATGGGATTTGACATGAAAGGACAGCTTCATATTATCAATCGTGCAATGGTTTGGCAGAAAAAGCATTCCAAATTTTGAAGACAGCATTAAAGAAACAGGCTACAGCTTCACTGGATAGCAAATTGTCTTGGTCCTAATTGATTATAAGACAACCCCTTTATGGACAGCTCCAGCAGAGTTGTTAATGGAGAGAAGACTCCAAACCAGATTGAACCTGATTTTCCTGGACCTGGTGGGGTGAGGAGGAAGCAGCATCAGCAACATCAGTGCTAGATACAAGACTCCACTAAGTGAGAGAGACTGTTTATTTCAGGGGACAAGGCTTGGTACAGGAACAATGGGAGTGGCCCTGCACAGCAACAATGGGAGTGGCCCTGTACAGCTAAGAGGGAGGATCGATGTGAAGTCAGTCCAGTGACATTTAAAGTTCAGGTCAGTGCGATGGTCTTGAATGAGCAGGTGAACTGTATGAAAGCTGCAAATTCGCAAATGATACAGGAGCAAAAAGTCCCTGGCTCCTGGATAGTCATTCCGACTGTTCCCGAACCTATGGGTTCTCCCGCCCAGTCAAGAGTTGAAGATAACCCAGGTGAACATCATGGATATTACCACATCGATGCCTTTGCTGCCTGAAGAAGAGAATGAATTTCTTCCAAGGATGCTCCAGGTTATGATGCAAGCTGCAGTGCATTACACTCCGCCATATCAGAGGCAGAGTCAAAGATACCTGACCCGATGCTAAAATGCCCCAGGAGGACAAGAAAAGAACCAGCCTTTGTCTTTTAAACAGCCATTCCCAATTCAGGGCATTCTGTTGATATTTGCAGCTAGTAAGAAGTGTGGGTATGTGTGTACTCAGTAATTCTGTCAAAGAGATGGCAGCATCACTTTAACATGTACCTAAAAACAGGATGAAGGACCTTGCCCTTATCACAGAATGGTTGTTTTTTGGATGCTTGCCCCTTTCTTCCTTCATTTGTTAAAAACAGTGAGGATATTAATTTTTAAAAGTACTTTGAGCTTTAATACTGCAAAATAATCACAGTACATGTGAAAGGATAAATGCTGTCGATACAGTTGGAATCTGATGACTGACGTGAACAAGAAGCTGATCAATCTTTTGCAACAGGAGGCACAGCATTTTTAACTCCAGCATGACATGAGCCATTCTCCCATCTGAGCCCTGCTGTGCAACTGCATTGCCTGGGACCAGGAGATGAACTTTGACTCGGCAAGGACTGATTCGGGATAGTTAGCATGGCTTTGTGGGTGGGAAATCATGTCTCTCAAACTTGATTGAGTTTGTTGAAGAAGTAACAAAGAGGATTGATGAAGGCAGAGCAGTCGATGTGATCTATATGGACTTCAATAAGGCGTTCGACAAGACTCCCCATGGAAGACTGTTTGGAACATAGAACATAGAACAATACAGTGCAGAACAGGCCCTTCGGCCCTTGATGTTGGGCTGACCTGTGAACTATTCTCAGCTCGTCCCCTACATTATCCCCAAATCATCCACGTGCTTATCTAAGGATTGTTTAAATCTCCCTAATGTGGCTGAGTTGACTACATTGGCAGGAAGGGCATTCCACGCCCTTACCACTCTCTGTGTAAAGGACCTGCCTCTGACATCTGTCTTAAATCTATCTCCCCTCAATTTGTAGTTATGCCCTCTCGTACAAGTCATCATCTCAGGAAAAAGTCTTTCACTGTCTACCCTATTTAATCCTCAGGTCATCTTGTATGTCTCTATCATATCCCCTCTTAGCCTTCTTCTTTCCAGTGAGAACAGACCCAAGTCTCTCAGCCTTTCCTCAAAGGACCTTCCCTCCAGACCAGGCAACATCCTGGTAAATCTCCTCTGCACCTTTTCTAATGCTTCTACATCCTTCCTGAAATATGGGGACCAGAACTGTACACAATATTCCAAGTTGCAGCATGATATTACGGCTCCGGAACTCAATCCCTCTACGAATGAAACCTAACACACCGTATGCCTTCTTAACAGCACTATCCATCTGGGTGGCAACTTTCAGGGATCTGTGTACATGGAACCCAAGATCCCTCTGCACATCCACACTACCAAGAATCTTTCCGTTGACCCAGTACTCTGCCTTCCTGTTAATCTTCCCAAAGTGCATCACCTCACAGTTAGCTGCATTGAACTCAATTTGCCACCTCTCAGCCCAATTCTGCAGTTTATCCAAGTCCCCCTGCAACCTGTAACATTCTTTCAAACTGTCCACTGCTCCACCGACTTTAGTGTCGTCTGCAAATTTACTAATCCATCCACCTATGCCTGCGTCTAAGTCATTTATAAAAATGACAAACAGCAGTGGTCCAAAAACAGATCCTTGTGGCATACCACTGACTCCAGGCTGAATATTTTCCATCAACCACCACTCGCTGCCTTCTTTCAGAAAGCCAGTTTCTAATCCAAACTGCTAAATCACCCTCAATTCCATGCCTCTGCATTTTCTCCAACAGCCTACCATGTGGGCGGCACGGTGGCACAGTGGTTAGCACTGCTGCCTCACAGCGCCAGAGATCCGGGTTCAATTCCCGCCTCAGACGACTGACTGTGTGGAGTTTGCACGTTCTCCCCGTGTCTGCGTGGGTTTCCTCCGGGTGCTCCGGTTTCCTCCCACAGTCCAAAGATGTGCAGGTCAGGTGAATTGGCCATGCTAAATTGCCCGTAGTGTTAGGTAAAGGGGTAAATGTAGGGGTATGGGTGGGTTGCGCTTCGGCGGGGCGGTGTGGACTTGTTGGGCCGAAGGGCCTGTTTCCACACTGTATGTAATCTAATCTAATCTAATCTAATCAAAGGCTTTACTGAAGTCCATGTGTACCATGTCAACTGCCCTACCCTCATCTACATGATTGGTCACCTTCTCAAAAAACTCAATAAGGTTTGTGAGACACGACCTGCCCTTGATGAAACCATGTTGACTACCTGAAATCAAATTGTTGCTTGCTCGATGATTATAAATCTTATCTCTTTTAATCCTTTCCAATACCTTTCCTACAACAGAAGTAAGGCTCACTGGTCTATAAATACCTGGGTTATCTTACTGACCTTCTTGAACAAGGGCGCAACATTTGCAATCCTCCAGCCATCTGGTACTAAACCTGTAGACAATGACGATTCAAATATCAAAGCCAAGGGCTCTACTATTTCCTCCCTAGCTTCCCAGAGAATCCTCGGATAAATGCCATCTGGCCCAAGGGACTTGTCTACTTTCACTCCTTCTAGAATTGATAACACCTGTTCGTAACTAACCTCGATCCTTTCTAGTCTAATATCTCGTACCTCATTCTTCTCCTCTACAATATTCTCTTTTTCCTGAGTGAAAACCGATGAGAAGTGTTCGTTTAGCACCTCTCCGACCTCCATAGGGTCCACACTTTTATTCTTCACATACCTATAGAAAGCTTTAGGGTTCTCCTTTATTCTATTTGCTAAAGACTGCTTGTGTCCTCTCCTTGCTCTTCTTAACTCTCTCTTTAAATCCTTCCTAGCTGATCTGTAACTCTCCATCGCCTCATCTGAACCATCTTGCCTCATCAACACATAAGCCTCCTTCTTCTGCTTGACAAGAGATGCAATTTCTGTAGTAACCAACAGTTCCCTTGTCTTATCACTTCCTCCCTGCTACACAGGGACATACCTATCAAGGACATGCAATATCTCTTCCTTAAACCAACTCCACATTTCAATAGTCTGCATCCCCTGCATTTTGCTACCCAATTCATTGCATCCTAATTCTTGCCTAATTGCATTATAATTGCCCTTGCCCCATCGATAACTCTTGACTTGTGGCATGTACCTATCTCTTTCCATCACTAAACTAAATGTAACTGAATTATGGTCACTCTCTCCAAAGTGCTCACCTACAACTAAATCAAACACCTGGCCTGTTTCATTACCAAGCACCAGATCCAGTGTGGCCTCCCCTCTTGTCGGCCCTTCAACATACTGTGTCAGGAAACCCTCCTGTACACATTGGACAAAAACTGATCCATCCAATGTACGAGAGTTATAGAATTTGCAGTCAATGTTGGGAAAGTTAAAGTCCCCCATAATGATCACCCTGCTCCTTTCACACCTAACCAGAATAATTTTGCTAATCCTCTCTTCCACCTCCCTGAAACTCTGCAGAGGCCTATAAAAAACTCCAAACAGTGTCACCTCTCCTCTCCTCAGCCCACACTACCTCAGTAGACGAATTCTCATCAAAAGTTCTCTCAGCCATCGCTATACTATCCTTGACCAACAATGCCACACCTCCCCCTCTTTTACCGCCTTGCCTGTTCTTAATGAAAGATCTAAACCCTGGAACCTGCAACATCCATTCCTCACCCTGCTCTATCCATGTCTCCGAAATGGCCACAACATCGAAGTCCCAGGTACCTATCCATACTGCAAACTCACCTACCTTATTTTGGATACTTCTGGCGTTGAAGTAGACACACTTCAAACCACTTCGCTGTCTGCCAGCACATTCCTGTAATCCTGAAATCCTGTCCCTGTCCTTCCTACTCTCATCCTCTTGTGCACTGCAACTACACCTCCAGTTCCCATCCCCCTGCTGAGCTAGTTTAAACCCACCCGAATAGCACCAGCAAATTTCCCACCCAGGATATTAGTACCCCTCTGGTTCAAGTGAAGACCGTCCTGTTTGTACAAGTCCCACCTTCCCAAGAATGAGCCCCAATTATCCAAGTACTTGAAATTCTCCCTCCTGCACCATCCTTGCAGCCACATGTTTAGCTGATATCTCTCCCTATGCCTTGCCTCGCTATCATGTGGCACGGGCAACAATTCAGAGATAACAACTCTGTTTTTTCTAGCTCTCAGCTTCCACCCTAGCTCCCTGAAATCCTGCCTTACATCCCTATCCCTCTTTCTACCTATGTCGTTGGTACCTACATGGACAACAACTTGAGGCTGGTCACCCTCTCCCTTCAGGGCCCCAAAGATATGATCCGAGACATCACGGACCCTGGCACCTGGGAGGCAACATACCAACCGCGAGTCTTGTTTGTTCCCAACAAACCTTTCATCTGAGCCTCTAACTATCGTCCCCAATGACTAACACTCTCCTCCTTTCCCTCCTTCCCTTCTGTGCAACAGGGATAGGCTCTGTGCCAGAGACCTGGACCCCACTGCATACCCCTAGTAAATCGTCCCCCTCAACATTATCCAAAACGGTATACATGTTTTTCAGGGGAATGACCACAGAGGATCCCTCCACTCACTGTTTTTCCCCCCTTCAAACAGTTACCCATCTTTCTTCATTAGCAAGGTTAGATCTCACAAAATACAGGGACAACTAGCCATTTGGAAACAGAACTGGCTCAAAGGTAGAAGACAGAGGGTGGTGGTGAAGGATTTTTTTCAGACTGGAGGCCTGTGACCAGTGGAGTGCCACAAGGATCTGTACTGGATCCTCTATTTTTTGTCATTTATATAAATGATTTTGATGCAAGCATAAGAGGTAGAATTAGGAAGTTTGCAGATGACACCAAAATTGGAGGTGTAGTGGACAGTGAAGAAGGTTACCTCAGATTACAACAGGATCTGAACCAGATAGGCCAATGGGCTGAGAAGTGGCAGATGGAGTTTAATTCAGATAAATGCAAGGTGCTGCATTTTGGGAAAGCAAATCTTAGCAGGACGTATACACTTAATGATAAGGTCCTAGGGAGTGTTGCTGAACAAAGAGACCTTGGAGTGCAGGTTCATAGCTCCTTGAAAGTAGAGTTGCAGGTAGATAGGATAGTGAAGAAGGTGTTTGATATGCTTTCTTTTATTGGTCAGAGTATTGAGTACAGGAGTTGGGAGGTCATGTTGCGGCTGTACAAGACATTGGTTAGGCCACTGTTGGAATTTTGTGTGTAATTCTGGTCTCCTTCCTATCGGAAAGATGTTGTGAAACTTGAAAGAGTTCAGAAAAGATTTACAAGAATGTTGCCAGGGTTGGAGGAGTTGAGCTATAAGGAGAGGCTGAACAGGCTGGGGCTGTTTTCCCTGGAGTGTCAGATGCTAAAGGGTGACCTTATAGAAGTTTACAAAATCATGGGGGGCATGGATAGGATAAATAGACAAAGTCTTTTCCCTGGGGTGGGGGAGTCCAGAACTAGAGGGCATAGGTTTAGGGTGAGAGGAGAAAGATATAAAAGAGACCTAAGGGGCAATCTTTTCACGCAGAGGATCGTACGGGTATGGAATGAGCTGCCAGAGGAAGTGATGGAGGTGGTACAATTGCAACATTTAAGAGGCATTTGGATGGGTATATGAATAGGAAGGGTTTGGAAGGATATAGGCCGGGTGCTGGCAGGTGGGACTAGATTGGGTTGGGATATCTGGTCAGCATGGACAGGTTGGATCAAAGGGTCTGTTTCCATGCTGTACATCTCTATGACTCTATGCCTCTAGTGCATTGAGTACAGGAGTTGGGAGGTCACATTGCATCTGTATAAGACGTTGGTTCAGCCACTTTTGGAATATTGTGTTCAATTCTGCTCTCCCTATTCGAGGACACTGTTGTGAAAGTTAATAGAGGTCAGAAAAGATTTACAAGGATGTTGCCAGGGTTGGAGGATCTGAGCTATAGGGAGAGGCTGAATAGGCCAAGGCTGTTTTCCCTAGAAGCATTGGAGGATGCAGGTGACTTTATAGAAGTTAATAAAATCATGAGGATCATGGATAGGTTTAATAGTCAAGTTGTTTTCCCCAGGATTAGGGAGTCCCAAACTAGAGGGTATAGATTTAAGGAGGGAAGGGAAAGATTCAAAAGTGGCCTAAAGGGACAAGTCTTTCATACAAAGGGTGGTGCATGTATGGAATGTGCTGCGAGAGGAGATGGTGAAAACTAGTGCAATAACAACAACTAGTGCAAATGAGACAAGATTAATTTAGGATATCTGGTCAGCACAGATGAGCTTGACCGAAGGGTCTGTTTCTGTGTTGTACATCTCTATGATTCTACATGGTCACAGGCAGCTATTCGCACTGCCCCTGATATTGGATAATTCCACAGAGAGGTAACTTGGTCCCTCAGAGGAGAAAAGGCGCTTGAGACTTGAGAACTATCCTGGCCTGAATTTTCCATCAGAAGCCTGGAGGTGCATCTTCCCAAATTACAACTCGCCCAGTCTCTCTGATACTTGCTCCAGCTTCTTACATTGTTTGATTTGGATGGAGAGCCATCCATGTCATCCATTGCCCATGTCATCCTGGGCTAGAACAACAGCAAAACAAATTTGAAAAGGGATCCTCCTGCCATCCAGTGAGTTTCCCAAACTCATGACCCACGATCATCTCAAAGGACCAGACACATGGGAATACTACTACCTGCAAGTTCCCCTCTGAGCCACCCACCATCCTGACTTGGCAATTAGATTAGATTACTTACAGTGTGGAAACAGGCCCTTCGGCCAACAAGTCCACACCGACCCGCCGAAGCACAACTCACCCAGACCCATTCTCCTACATTTACCCCTGCCCCTAACACTACGGGCAATTTAGCATGGCCAATTCACCTGACCTGCACATCTTTGGACTGTGGGAGGAAACCCACGCAGCCACGGGGAGAATGTGCAAGCTCCACACAGACAGTTGCCTGAGGTGGGAATTGAACCCGGGTCTCTGGCGCTGTGAGGCAGCAGTGCTAACCACTGTGCCGCCCACAAATACATTCCTGTTCCTTCAGTCAAACTCCTATAACCCCCTCCTAGCTGCAGTTGTGGGTCTCCTTCCAGCAAATAAACTGCAGCAGTTCAACACAGCTCACCACTTTCCCAAGACTACTGGGAATGGCATTAATTGCTGGCCCAGTCAGCAATGCTTACATTCAGTGAATGTTTTAGAATCTGTGAAAGCCAACCAGATCAGGTGATTCAGCTACATATAGTGTTTGAACAGTCACCTCCCAGAGTTTTCTAGCTTGTCTGGGTTTACAACCGACATGGAAAATCGCAGGCAGGCTGGTTCCCAATTGGAATTTATTTCAGAAACAGCAATGATCAATTATGTCAGATGGTGTTCAGTTTCTCCTCTGCTGATCCTAAGCTACTAAATCAGGAGGCTGTTCAGTTCTTTTTGAAAATCTAATGCATTTCCTATGAACTACTTCATTTCTCAACAAAATGAAATAATTTCGAGCAAAGTTGCTATCAATGCAGAGGGTCTCTCAACAGTAAACGTTGGTTGGAAAATGGAAACAATAATGTCATTGAGCTGTGTTTGATCTGTACTTGAGTCGAGTGAGGCTTTGTGTTGACAGTAGCATGTTTAAAAGAATTGCATTATGCTTATCGCAGTCCTATAATTTCATGAGCTGTATTGCTTATTATTCATTCACTCTCGTTCTTACACACTGTGCTGAATTAACTGCTCTCTGCATTAAATCTGATGGCGGGCACCTTCAGAGGTGAAGAACACCCTTGCTCCCAGTAACCAGAAATCCTGCTGCATCAAGCTCGAATCAGATACTTTGCAGCAGACTGAAGAGCCTCATGACATCATCACTGCCTGCTGGAGCTTCCAGTCATTCACAGACCAGCGTTCTGGGGCCTGGAGATCAGTGTTGGTAATGAAGCCAGTGAAAGGCTGCAACAGCAAGATGGCAAGACATTTTATGGGATCGTAGGGTGGTCATGAAGAGCAAGGATCATTGATTGATCACAAACCAGATGACTTCAGCAGGCTGCTCCAAGCCTTGTTCTTGTTCAGCTGAGATATCGCTTTTGCATCTGTACCAAATGACAGTAGCTCAGTGGTTAGCACTGTTGCTTCACAGCACCACAGACCCAGGATTGATTTCTCACTCAGACAAATGTTGGTGCGAAATTTGCACCTTCTCCCGATGTCTATATGGGCTTTCTATGGGTGCTCCGGTTTCCTTCCGCAGTCCAAAGATCGATGCGCTGGGTGGATTGGCCGTGAAAATGCAGGAGTAGTTTAGTGGGGTGGGTCTAGGTGGGATGCTCTTCAGAGGTCCAATATGGACATGATGGGCGAAATGGCCTGCTTCTACGCTGTTGGGATTTTATAATGCTTCCTGGTTCTTTCAGTCTGGTTTTTGCGTCATAGAATACAGTTCCAATACGTTGCGTGAGGCTTTTCACCACCTTGTTTTCTGCTAAAGGTTCAAATTCAGCAGTGGTGAGGTTACGTCCTTCACAGACCAAACTCTCATTCTTCTGAATGAACTAACTGGATCACTTCCACCCTCCAAAATGCTCCTGTTGCCAGCTTTAGCACTCAGTATGGACAATTCTCCCACCCTGCAGACCAAGGCAGGCAGCTGCGCTTTGCAGCACCACCTTCCAGTCCATGTCATCTCTCCAGTGTATACCCTGCAAATAGACAAAAGCTGTAACATTGCAAAACTCCCATCTGTGTGAGTACATGACAGTGAACATTCACATCTCGACTGCATGTATCCATAGGAGTGGCTTGGACATAAGTCTGCAGATTACAGGAGTGGTATGTGCTCTGTCTCCGAGTGTGGGTGCAGCAATCAGATATTAACCAGTTCCCTGTGCTCCATGTTCTGGTACTCAATAACATATGGTGCTGGAGTGCCTCTTCCTATACTGAACAACATGTTGAGTGAATTGGCCGGTCACACCTCAGAGTAGGATTGCTGAGGGAGAAAGAGAATGGCAGTGAAGTTGTCCCCTGCAGTCATCTCCCTCCAAAACAGGTATACCGTTTTGGATACTGGGGGGGAGATGACTCACCAGGGGAAGGTGGCAGTAGCCAGGTTCATGGCACCTTGACTAGCTCTGCTGTACAGAAGGGCGGGAAAAAGTGTGGAAGGCTTTGAGTCACAGGAGTGTCAATTGTAAGAGGAGTAGTAGGCAGTTCTGTGGTCAAAAATGAGGCTCCCAAATGGTATGTTGCCTCCCAGGTGCAGGGGTCAGGGGTGTCTCAGATCAGCTGCAGGACATTTTGAAGGAGGAGGGTAAACAGCCAGCTGTTGTGGTGTATATCGGTACCAATGACATAGGTAGTAAACGGGATGAGGTCTTCCAAGCAGAATTTAGGGAGTTAGGAGGCAAGTTAAAAAGTAGGACCTCAGAGGTAGTAATCTCAGGATTGCTACCTGTGCCAGGTGCTAGTCAGAGTAGAAATGAAGGAATAGGCAGGATGAATGTGTGGCTTGAGAGATGGTGCAGGAGGGAGGGGTTCAGATTTTTGGGGCATTAGGACCTGTTCTGGAGGAGATTGGACTGTTACAAATTTGACAGTCGTCGCCTGAGCTGGATAGGAACCAATGTCCTTGGAAGTGTTTTTGATAAAACTGTTGGGGAGGGTTTAAACTAAAGTGGCAGGGGGATGGTAACCAAATGAGGGGGTTAACGAATGGGAAGGAGGTAGTAACTAAAGTCTGTTAGGAGCTAGATATTGAAGCCAGCATGACTAAGGGGAAGAGTAGGCAGAGAGTAGGCGATGAACACAGAGGGACTGGAGGTCTGAGGTGCATTTGTTTTAATGCGAGAAATGTAGTAGGTCAGACAGATAAACTTAGGGCTTGGATTAGTACCTGGGAATATGATGTTACTGCTATTACTGAGACTTGGTTGAGGGAAGATCATGATTGGCAATAATATATTCCAGGATACAGATGCTTCAGGCGGGATAGAGAGAGAGGTAAAAGGGGTGAAGGAGTTGCATGACTGGTCAGTGATGATATCACAGCTGTGCTGAAGGAGGGCACTATGGAGGACTCAAGCAGTGAGGCAATATGGGCAGAGCTCAGAAATAGGAAGGGTGTGGTAACAGTGTTGGGACTGTACTTCAGGCCTCCCAACAGCCAGTGTGAGACAGAGGTACAAATATGTAAACAGGTTACGTATGGGCAACAGGGTGGTGGTGATGGAAGATTTTAATTTTCCCAACATTGACTGGGATTCCCTTAGTGTTAGAGGGTTAGATGGAGCAGATAGTCCAACTCAGGAAGGGGCCATACTCCCAGGAGGACCAATTCCACTACCGAACAACTCAAATGGCCTCCTTCTTCAAAGACCGCAATTTCCCCTCCGACGTGGTCGACGACACTCTCCACCACATCTCCTCCACTTCCCGCACCTCTGTCCTTGAACCCCGCCCCTCCAATCGCCACCAGAACAGAACCCCACTGGTCCTCACCTTCCATCCCACCAACCTCCGGATACATCGTATCATCCTCCGTCATTTCTGCCACCTCCAGACAGACCCCAGCACCAGGGATATATTTCCCTCCCCTCCCCTATCAGCATTCCGGAGAGACCACTCCCTCCGCGACTCCCTGGTCAGATCCCACACCCCCACCAACCCAACCTCCACTCCCGGCACCTTCCCGTGCAACCGCAAGAAATGCAATACTTGCGCCCACACCTTCCCCCTCACCTCCCTCCAAGACCCCAATGGATCCTTCCATATCCGCCACAAATTCACCTGCACTTCCACACACATCATTTAATGTATCCGCTGTACCCAATGTGGTCTCCTATACATTGGGGAGACAGGCCGCCTACTTGCGGAATGTTTCAGGGAACACCTCTGGGACACCCGGACCAACCAACCCAACCGCCCTGTGGCTGAACACTTTAGCTCCCCCTCCCACTCCGCCAATGACATGCAAGTCCTTGGCCTCCTCCATCGCCAGACCCTGGCCACACGACGCCTGGAGGAAGAGCGCCACATCTTCTGCCTAGGAACCCTCCAACCACACGGGATGAATGTAGATTTCTCCAGCCTCCTCATTTCCCCTTCCCCCACCTTATCTCAGTCCCAACCCCCGGATTCAGCACCGCCCACTTGACCTGCAATCTTCTTCCCGTCCTCTCTGCCCCCACCCTCACCCTCACCCTCACTCTCACCCTCACCTCCTTCCACCTATTGTATTCCCAGTGCCCCTCCCCCAAATTCCCTCCCCCCTACCTTTTATCTCAGCCCGCTTGGCACACCAGCCTCATTCCTGAAGAAGGGCTTATGCCCGAAACATCGATTCTCCAGCTCCTCGGATGCTACCTGGCCTGCTGTGTTTTCCAGCACCACATTTTTCAACTCTGGTACTCCAGCATCTGCCGTCCTCACTTTCTCCAAAGTGCCATACTGGTCCTGGTATTGGGGAATCAGCCCAGTCAGGTGGTTGAATTTTCAGTAGGGGGTAACTTTGAAAACAGTGATCACAATTCCGTAAGTTTTAGAATACTCATGTACAAAGATAAGAGTGGTCCTAAAGGAGGAGTGCTAAACCGGGGCAAGGCCAACTGTCAAAAATTTTGACAGGAGCTGGGAACTGTGGATTGGGAGCAGCTGGATGAAACTAAATCCACATTTGATAGATAGGAGGCTTTTGAAGAGAGGTTGATTAGAGTGCAGGACAGACATGTCCCTATGAAAATGGGGGATAGAAATGGCAAGATTAGGAAGCCATGGATGACAGGTGAAATTGTGAAACTAGCTAAAAGGAAAAAGAAAGCATACATATGTTCTAGGCAACTGAAAACAGACAAAGCTTTGGAAGAATATCAGGAATGTAGGACCAATCTGAAATGAGGATTTAAGAAGCCTAAAAGGGGTCATGAAATATCTTTAGCAATCAAGGTTAAGGAAAATTCCAAAGACTTTTTCGGATATAAGGAGCAAAAGCGTAACTGGAGAAAGGGTTGGCCCACTCAAGGACAAAGGAGGGAAGCTATACATGGAGATAGAGAAAATGGGTGAGATTCTTACTGACTACTTTGTGTCAGTATTCACTGAGGAAAGGAATATAATGGATGTTGAGGTTAGAGATAGGTGTTTGATTATTCTAGATCAAGTCTGCGTAAGGAGGGAGGAAGTGTTGAGTATTCTAAAAGGCATTAAGCTGGACAAGTCCCAAGGTCCAGATAGGATCTTTCCCAGGTTACTCAGGGAAGTGAAAGAGGAAATAGTTGGGGCCTTAATAGACATCTTTGCATCATCTTTTAACATGGGTGAGGTCCCTGAAGACTGGAGAATGGCTAATGTTGTCCCCGTGTTTGAGAAGGATAGCAGGTATAGTCCAGATAATTATAGACGGGTGAGCCTGACGTCAGTGGCAGGAGAGCTGCTAGAGAAGATACTGAGGAATAGGATCTGTTTTCACTTATATGAAAATGAGCTTATCAGTGATAGGCAGCATGGTTTTGTGCAGGGAAGGTCACATTTTAGCAACTTAATAGAATTCTTTGAGGAAGTGACAAAGGTGATGGATGAGAGAAGGGCTGTAGATGTCATATACATGCAGTAAGGCATTTGATAAGGCCGCCTATGGTAGGCTGATGGAGAAAGTGAAGTCCCATGGAATCCAGGGTGTTCTAGCTAGATGGATAGAGAATAGGCTGGGCAATAAGAAACAGAGAATACTGGTGGAAGGGAGTTTCTCAAAATGTAGAACAGTGACCACTGGTGTTCCACAGAGATCTCTGCTGGAACCACTGTTGTTTGTGATATATATATATATATATATATAATAGTCTGGAGGAAAGTGTAGGTGACCTAAGTTTGCAGATAACACTAAGATTGGTGGAATAGCAGATAACGAAGGGGACTGTCAGAGAATACAGCAGATTATAGATAGATTGGAGAGTTGGGCAGAGAAATGGCAGATGGATTTCAATCCGGACAAATACATTTTGAAACATCCACTTCAAGAGCGAATTATACGGTAAATGGAAAAGCCCTGGGAAATATTGATGTACAGAGAATTCTGGGTGTTGAGATCCATTGTAACCTAAAGCAACGCAGGTTGATAGAGTGATCAAGAAAGCATAAGGCATGCTTTCCTTCATCGGGACGGGGTATTGAATACAAAAGTTGGCAGATCATGTTATATTTGTATAGGACTTTGGTTCGGCCACATTTGGAATACTGCATTCAGTTCTGGTTGCCACATTACCAAAAGGATGTAGATGTTTTGGAGAGGATGCAGAGGAGGTTCTCCACAATGTTGCCTGGTATAGAGGGCACTAACTATGAATAAAAGTTGAGTAGATTAAGATTATATTCAGTAGAAAGATGGAGGTTGAGGGGACCCTGATTGAGATCTACAAAATCATGAGAGGTAAAAATAGGTCAGTGGCAAGAAGTTTTTTTCCCAGAGTGGGCGATTAAATTACTCGGGCTCATGAGTTCAAGATGAGAGGAAAAAAGTTTAAGGGAAATATGCATAAAAAGTTCTTTACTCAGAGGATGGTGAGTGTCTGGAACACTTTGCCAGAGGAGGTGGTAGAAGCAAGTACAATAATGTCATGTAAGATGTATCTAGACAGATACATGAATGGGCAGGGAGCAAAGGGATACAGATCTTTAGAAAATAGATGACAGGTTTAGATAGAGGATCTGGATCAGCGCAGGCTTGGAGGGCTGAGGGGCCTGTTCCTGTGTTGTAATGTTCTTTGTTCTTGAATGCATGAATATACACTGTACTCACAGTGAAGACTGTCTTCTACTACACTGGCTAGTTCACTGTGGGAGAGCTGCACCACCAACCAGGATGGAATATGGACTTCCTTGACCCAGATGTGGAGGTCCTCAGGCGGAGTGAGAGATGAGAGCAGATGACTGCAGATGCTCCCACTCCTTCCCCACTTTCCTTTCTTTGTGACATTTTGGCATGAGAACCAGAAAAAAAGGAAACTTATGTAAATTTCCCAACTTCTTCTGGTCCCTTCACCAGGGTCTTCAGAACATGATCCATGTTGGATTGGGATAAGGTTTGGAGCAAAGGCCTTGGATGACTGGATCATGGTGTTCTTGTCCCTCCCAGATGATAGATTGTGCTCCTGATCACAAATTCCCCCTGAATCACCCTATTCTGCCGTGGCAATGCGTAGCTCAGAGTTTCCTGGACAAGGTTTGTTGCTATGGCTGTATCTGAAGAGATGTATAGAAAGCATTACATTTACAGCTCGCTTGACTATTGTTTGAAATCTTCCCCCTGAGCAGCAGCAACACGTGCACCTACTTCCTGCATCACAGCTCGCACACCTTTCCAGGTCTCCTTATGAACACTGACTCAGTTGTGTAAACTTGACTGGGACCACCTCTACAGTTTCACTGTATCTAATTGGTCAGCCCACATCCAGCACATCCACTGTCCCCTACCCCAGAGCAAATACTAGGATGTCAGGCAGCATCCAGGGAACAGGAGAATCGACGTTTCGGGCATAAGCCCTTCTTCAGGAATGGCTGAAGAAGGGCTTATGCCCGAAACGTCGATTCTCCTGTTCCCTGGATGCTGCCTGACCTGCTGCGCTTTTCCAGCAACACATTTTCAGCTCTGATCGCCAGCATCTGCAGACCTCACTTTCTCCTCAAATACTAGGATGGTCAGGACAGTCTCTTCTCATCGGGCTCAGCAATTTTCTCAGTTTCTCAAAAATCCGGGTCTAAGTCTATCATCAATACAAACTTGCCTTAGCTTTAATGCTCTTTCTGAGTTAATACTTTCTGCTGCTTCATTGCCACTGACAGGAAACCTGTCGATATTACAATTTGCATCCAAAGACCAGAAGGCATAGGAGCAGCAGTCGACTATTCGGTCCATCGAGTTTGCTCTGCCATTTAGTGGGATCATGGATGATCTGGTAATCCCCAAATCCTGCCTTTTCCCCAGCACCCTTGATTCCCTTACTGATTAAAAATTTGTCCATCTCAGCCTTGTACTGAGCACATTGCAGTAAAGAATTCCACAAACGCACAACCTTCAAGGAGAAGAAATTCAAACTCATCTCTGCCTTAAAAGATTTATTTTGGAAAAAAAGATAGCAGCACAGAATTGAGATGTAATTTGGCTAAAATAGACTATAAATACCTCTGAAGGTATATCAGTGTCAGTGCAACAGCAGTCTTTCAGGGAGGAGGTAGAAATGGCTCAGAATAAGGTTCTTCACCAAGTGAGAAATGAACTCACAGATACACATAGTTCAAGAGACCCTAACATCTCCTTCTGCACTAATGCTGTTTTTCTGGCATCATATGTAATTTGTATTTGTTGCTTTTAGCTGTAACCACGATAGTTATTTTAACAGTTGTAATACCTGTCAAATCTATCTTTACTCTCTGGGCTTATCCTCTTTTCTTTAATCAATTATTTTCATTTTTTTTTCTAACAGAAACCGCCACCCATTGCCACCCACATCAGTCTCAAATGCAGCAGATCCTGATTTTACAGCTCCCTTCTGTTACAGTGCTGGTGTCAATACCTCATGGCATTAAACTCCTCCAGCTTAGCAGCTCTCTTTGCAAGGTGCCAGCTTCCTGTTCCTGTTCACATGGTGTGGGTAACAATTGTTTTTTTTTTAATTCTGCTCTTAACTCCTTATACTCTTGCAGCAGCACCTGATGCCTTTTCTTCCCTGAGTCATTGGTCTTTCCATGGACTCCTGATGCAAGAAGCTCTCCAAAAGCTAGTATTTCCAAATAAACTGGATGGACTTTAACCAGGTGTTGTGTGATATTTAACTTTACATAGACTGTCAGAGTTGGATGATCAACCCCTGTTCTCAATGGAGATTTCCCTTAAAAACTGAAAGCACTACACTGTCAATCAGAAACAAGAACAGAAATTGCTAGCAAAGCTCAGCAGGTGTAGCAGCATCTTTTCACAGAATTCATAGAATCCCTACAGTGTCAAAACAGGCCATTTGGTCCAACAACTCCGTATCAACCCTCCACAGAGTATCCCACCCTGACCCATTCCCATAATCTATTATTCTGCATTTCCCTGACTAATGCACCTAATGTGCATATCCCTGAACACTGTGGGCAATTGAGCTTGGCCAATTCTTCCAACCTGCCCATCTTTGGAATGTGAGAGGAAACTAGAGCATCCAAAGAAAAACCACGAGGCATGGAGAGAATGTGCAAAATCCACACAGGCAGTTCCCGAGGCTGGAATCGAAACCAGGTCCCTGATGCTGGGAGGCAGTAGTGCTAACCACTGAGTCACCATGCTGTGGAGTGAAATCAGAGTTAACATTTCAGCTTGCTCGGAACTGAGATATCCCTTTACCTGGCACCAGCTAAGCTTCTTATTCCTCTGTCACTTGTAATAACTCCTGCCATGGAGTGCCACACTCGCCCATCATGTACCATCCTCACAGAACCATTGGAGCTCATCAGCCACTGCTCTGTGACATCCATCATCCAACCTTTCCTGAAATGATTCCTGCTACCCTCCACTCTGCCTTCAAAAAGACATTTCTGTTGCTTTTCAGCTCTGATCAAACAGCTGAAGTGCTGACATTTTCTTTTCTCGTCACTTTTTAGAATTCTTTTTGCTGTTGAAATTTCAAACGGCTCTTCATTTTTTTATCGTCTGTGAATGGAATTTTTAGCAGGCATCTCAGCATCCTCATTTCAAAGGATTCTGTTTTCTTCAATGGATCTTTACTTATTTAGACAAACAGGAAAGTGAATAGAATGTAGCAGCTTATGAGATTTTTACCTTGTTTCAAACTTGATTTTTCTTGTTTTAACACATCCTTCATCTTCAGAACATTACTTCTGACTGATTCCACTCTTCCTCGAACTTCTGAATTACATTTGTCGTTTTCTGTTATCATTTGTCCTAAATAGACACACTTATCAATGTGTTCCCTTGTGACACCATCCAATACAGTCTTCATTCTTGTTAATGTTAATGTATTCCTCTCTTTTTGGTGTTTATACTCAGTCCATATTCTATGCTTCTGATCTGTGATATTTTCTAAGAGCGTCTGCTTATTTCGAAAGCAGCACTGTTACGTCAGTGCACCAAAGGTTTGTTATAATCTTGGCTCCAATTTTTTACTCATAATTCTAATTCTAATTCAGATCTCATGCTCTGACTATTTGCTCTGTGTCTAGATTGAATAATTTTGGTGATAACACGCAGACATGTTGTGAAACATGTCTGATTGTCCATCTTCTAGCCTGATGCTCATTGTTTCATCCCAAACAAAGCTCTGAATTAAACTCACACCTTTACTGCCAATGTCACATTTTAACAGCATGTCCATGTTGATAAAAACAATCATACACTGTCCATGAAACAAATGTCACTGTTCTAGTTAGTCACCAGATATTTATCAAAGTTTGTTCACAGGTTAAGTATTCCGTCTTTAGTTACTACTCCAGGTCTAAAAGATACCTTAGGGCAGTAATGAGAAAAATTACTATCAGCAATTCCTGTCTGACCTCGCTTAGATGAGGTTAACAAATTTCAGAGATCATGTGAACCAAATGTTATTGATAAAACGTTCTCTTTTTCAATCTCTACTCCATTCAGAAACCAAACTTCATCACAACAATACATTCTCAAGGCTCACAGTTAACTGGGAAAACAGTATTCAGTCTGTTTCTACTGCTACATGAGCATGTTAGAAATTGGAATATGTAATATGGTCCTTTAAGCTCGCTCTAATATTCAGTATGATCATCGATGGCCTTTGATCTTAATCCCACATCTTTTGATTTCCTCATGGTTCAAAAGTTTATCTAATTTAGCCTCAATGATTGATTTCTTTCAACTTCTGAGGTAGAAAATTACCAAGATTCATAACCCACTGAATGAAGAAATTAGGCTTATCTCAATTTTAAATGATTGATCCCTGACCATCCTTGGACTGTGTACTGTACTTTGAGACTCCCAAGCTCAGAGTCATAATGTTGCAATGAGACCATCTCTCATTCTTTTAAATTGCAAAGAGTATATGTACATTTTACACAAACTCTCAGTCCAGAAAAACACATTCACCCTTAGAATCACAGCCCGAAGGCAAGTTTACTGTTCCCTGAAGAAGAAGAACCTGATGTGGTTTCACCACATGATAAAGCCTGTGACAATTGTTGTAACTTTGGCAAGTTCCTGAATTTGATGTCACAAAGATTAAATAAAGAATAGGAGCAGAAAGGCCATTCAGCCCTTCGAGTCTGCAATATATTGCATAATATGTTGACACAAAGCTGGTCCTTTTTTTTCTAAAAGCTGTTCCTTGATTTTTTTCAGCGAGGTCATAAACCGCTCCTGGTTCCAATTAGACTGGTTTGGTACATAGATTAAATGGTATTGAGAGACTTTTTTGTTTATATATAAACAGATGAGACTTCAGGACAAAGTGGTCATCCTTTAGAAGTGACCTGTGTAATGAAAAAGAAGTGGTCAGCTCTCTCGCTGAGCAGCTCAGTCCAGAACGAGTTAGGAGTTCGACTGTGAGCTCTATGGAAACTCTCTCTCTCTCTCTCTCCACTCTTCTAACTTTTACCTGTAAGCATCTATTCCATTTCTTACTGTTTTTTTAAAGGGGGTTTGCTTATTGGGACTGTTGTGTATATTGGGAACAGCATAATTAAACCTAGTTTGGATAGACTGAGTTCTGTAGGGGTTCTGTACTCTGTTCTTTGTGTATCATTGTGTAATTTTGTGAATACATTTCTGTCTGTTTTAAAACCTGTTAATCAACCTAGCAAACTTAATCCGGGTAATTTTCACTGTACACTTACTGAAACAAATTGCAAAGTTATGGTCTGAGCTGTCTGCTCAAGAATGTTTTGAGTGGTCTGACCCAATCTATAACAAGGTAGAGAATTGGTTAAGAAATTGGATGTAGTGATAATCAGATTTCCAAAATCCACAGCATTTTATGTTTATTTAAGTTGATTGCTCCTTTGGTAAGGAGACTGTAGCAGCACACAGTATTCCGGATGGTGAACCACCAGTGTCACTCATACAATGTCACTTGTAGCAATACATCATAACTTTAATATTACAACAAAGACTGACATTCCAATTGCTGATTTTTGGGACCCTGTCTGCTAATGTTCCTGTGATTTATCATAGAACTCCCACAGGCCGCTCAGCCCATTGAGTCCACACCAAATCTCCAAAGAGCTTCTCAACCTAGGTCCAGTCCCCAAACCAGTCCCTGTAATCCCATGGCCAATTCACCGAACCTGCACTTGCTTAGACTGTGGGAGGAAACTGGAGCACCCGAAGGAAACGCACGCAGACACGGGGAGAATGTACAAACTCCACAGTAGATGCCAAAGTGAACAAGCCCATTTTATTTACCACATTATACTCCGATGGCCAAATGTTTGTAACCCTTTGCAGACTCATTGCAACCTCACAAAAACTTTCTTTTCAAGTATTTTTGTATCAGTAACATTACTGCCTACTTGTATAAGGTCTTGTTGTACAAGGTGATTATTCTGGAGTGGTTAATAGTAATATTGCATAGACCTGAATTTTACTAAAAATTTACAATGTGTCACCTTTGGGAAGTTTCATGGAATATAGAACATAGAACAGTACAGGCCCCTCGATGTTGTGCCAACCTTTTATCCTACTCTAAGATCAGACTAACCTACATACCCTTATGCGCCTATCCAAGAGTCACTTAAATGTCCCTAACGTATCTGACACTACTACCACTGCTGGCAGTGCATTCCACACACTCACCACTCTCTGCATAAAGAACCTACCTCTGACATCTCCCCTAAACCTTCCTGCAGTCACCTTAAAATTATACTTCCTTATGATAGTCATTTCTGCCCTGAGAAAAAGTCCCTGAGTATTCCCTCTATCTATGCCTCTCATTATTTTGTACACCTCTATCTATTATTGAGTTTCATTGAGGTTTTCATTCCATGAGCTGTAGCGAGGATTACTCAGACAACTTGCTGCAGCCCACATGATAAGATATGCACCAAACATCAGTGGCATCTCTCATGTGCTCACCAGTCACAGAAGAGCTCACATCTGGGATTACTGCCACCGGTCGGATGATAAAGGCTAGACCCCACTGCCAGTCATGAATAACCCTTTGCAGTTCGCATGAAAAAGATAAGCTTCTGTATGTACATAGGTGGCAGTTGATAGGAAATGGAAGCTCACAAAGTTAAATGTTTTAGTAACTGCAGCATGAAGAATGAAGATTAGCACCACACCATCTTTCAAATCATATGTAAAAACGGAATGCTACTCCTTCTTTAACTCGTTGTGAAGCATTGCATCTTATCTGCATTCAATCTAGAAGCATTACATGCTGAAAAGCTTTAAACTTTTGAAAATGTTCATTTTTATTGAATAATAGAAAAAGAGAAGAAATAACAAATTCCCAGATTTGCTTCTGGAAATAAATAAGGACAGCTTGCATTTTGCATGGTATCAAAATTACA
This sequence comes from Chiloscyllium plagiosum, assembly GCF_037043375.1. Lineage (NCBI taxonomy): Eukaryota > Metazoa > Chordata > Chondrichthyes > Orectolobiformes > Hemiscylliidae > Chiloscyllium > Chiloscyllium plagiosum. The sequence continues at coordinate 38,495,866 of NW_028270167.1, read as the reverse complement.
GCCAATGGATGATCAGAACTACTGTTAGGAGGAGTCAACTTAGTCCTATCTGGCTTGTTATACCTGATACCTGATGGTGATGGTGATGGTGATGATCCTCCTCTTCAGTGTCCTCATTTTACTTCTCAAAAGTCTGCAACCGTTCTCCCAGCTCTTTATTAGAGTTTATTACAAAATTATTACAATTCTTCGGGGATAGATAAATTGAGTTAAATTTATTGTCACGGGTACCGAGGCACAGTGAAAAGCTTTATGAAAAGCACAGTGAAAAGATAAAGGGGAAACAGCAGATATAAGGCATTAGATTACCAAAAATTCATGATGGTGCCACATATAACGATACTTAATAAGTTAAGTGCCCAGAGTTTTGGAAGTTGCATATTAGCATGGACAGAGGATTGGTTAACTAGTAAAGGATAAGCAGTTGGGAAAAAGGGCCATTTTCAAGATGGAAACTTTTAGCTAATGAAATGTCACAAAGATCAGTGTCAGCGTCACAATTACTTTTAATAATATATATATATTAATGTATTGGATGATGGAAGTGAATGTATGAACGCCAAGTTTGAGGATGATGCAAAAAAAACAGTGGGAAAGTGAGTAGTGAGAAAGATACAATCTAGCTCGGGGTATAGACAAACTAAGAGAGTGGTCAAAAAAATGGTAGATGTAACATAGTGTGGGAAAATGTTGGTTGGGAAATTTAGCATGAAAAACAGAGAGCTAAATATTATTTAATTGGAGAACAAAGTGTGAGCAGCAGCTAAGGTAAGACAGTTTGTTTTAAAATTACTTACCGGTAGCGGGCAGCGGTGTTTTTTTTTCTCTCTTCACAGAAAGAGCGGGAGCAGCAGGGGGAAGTGACGAAGAACGGAGGGGCAGCCGGGTAGGTTTTTTTTCCCTTTAAAAGCGCGCAGGAGAAGAACCCGAGGCACTACAGAGGTAGTGTCTCCCACCCGCCCTCCTCCTCTAACCTAAATAATAAGACCCGTTGTGGTAAGTAGGTAAGTGTTGCATTTTGCTTGTTGTATTCTTTAGACCCAGTTTTTTTTTTATAAAAGGTTACTTTCAGAGGGATGGCAGTGAAGGCAGTGCAATGTTCCTCTTGCAACATGTTTGAGGTGAGGGATGCCATGGACGTCCCTGCTGATAACACTTGCAGGAAGTGCACCCATCTCCAGCTCCTCCAAGACCGTGTTAGGGAACTGGAGCTGGAGTTGGATGAACTTAGGATCATTCGGGAGGCAGAGGGGGTCATAGATCGGAGCTTTAGGGAAGTAGTAACTCCAAAGATGGCAGATAGTTGGGTGACAGTGAGGGGGACTGGGAGGAAGCAGCCAGTGCAGGGACCCCCTGCGGCCGTTCCCCTCAAGAACAAGTATACCGTTTTGGATACTTGTGGGGGGGACGACTTACCAGGGGCAAGTAACGGGGCTCAGGCCTCTGGCACGGAGCCTGTCCCTGTTACTCAGAAGGGAAGGGTGGAGAAGAGCAGAGCAATAGTAATTGGGGACTCGATAGTTCGGGGCATAGATAGGACGTTTTGTGGGAACGAGAGAGACTCGCGTTTGGTATGTTGCCTCCCAGGTGCAAGGGTACGTAATGTCTCTGATCGTGTTTTCCGGGTCCTTAAGGGGGAGGGGGAGCAGCCCGAAGTCGTGGTCCACATTGGCACCAATGACATAGGTAGGAGGAGCGCTGAGGATGTTAGGCAGGCTTTCAGGGAGCTAGGTTGGAAGCTCAAAGTTAGAACGAACAGAGTTGTTGTCTCTGGTTTGTTACCCGTGCCACGTGATAGAGAGTCGAGGAATAGGGAGAGAGAACAGTTAAATGCGTGGCTACAGGGATGGTGCAGGAGGGAGGGATTCCGGTATTTGGATAACTGGGGTTCCTTCTGGGGAAGGTGGGACTTCTATAAACAGGATGGTCTACACCTGAACCTGAGGGGCACCAGTATCCTTGGTGGGAGGTTTGCTAGTGCTCTTGGGGGGGGTTTAAACTAACTCTGCAGTGGCATGGGAACCCAGACTGTAGCTTTAGGGTGCAGGACCTGGAATGTAGGGAGGTTAGGAACATGGCATCAATTTCAAAGGAGGGTATACTTCAATGCAAGAAGTATACGAAATAAGGCAGGTGAACTTGCAGCGTGGGTTGGTACCTGGGACTTCGATGTTGTGGCTATTACGGAGACATGGGTAGAACAGGGACAGGATTGGCTGTTGCAGGTCCCAGGGTTTAAATGTTTTAGTAGGGTCAGAGGTGGGGGTAAAAGAGGGGGAGGTGTGGCATTGCTTGTCAAAGATAGTATCACAGCTGTGGAAAGGACGATGGATGAAGACTCGCCATCTGAGGTAGTTTGGGCTGAAGTTAGGAATAGGAAAGGTGAGCTCACCCTGTTAGGAGTTTTTTACAGGCCTCCTAATAGTCCTAGAAACGTAGAAGAAAGGATTGCGAGGATGATTCAAGAGAAGAGTGAAAGTAATAGGGTGGTTGTTATGGGGGACTTTAACTTTCCTGATATTAATTGGGAAAGCTATAGCTCAAGTTCGTTAGATGGGTCAGTGTTTGTCCAATGTGTGCAGGAGGGTTTCCTGACACAATATGTAGATAGGCCAACAAGAGGTGAGGCCATACTGGATTTGGTTCTGGGTAATGAACCAGGCCAGGTGTTAGAATTAGAGGTAGGTGAGCACTTTGGGGACAGTGACCACAATTCGGTGACCTTTACTCCAGTGATGGAGAGGGATAAGTGTGCACTACAGGGCAAGAGTTATAGATGGGGGCAGGGAAATTATGATGCTGTGAGGCATGACTTAGGATGTGTGGCCTGGAAAAGTAAGCTTCAAGGCAAGGGTGTAATTGATATGTGGAGCTTGTTCAAGGAGCAACAATTGAGTGTCCTTGATAAGTATGTGCCCATCAGGCAGGGAGGAAAGGGTTGTGTGAGGGAGCCGTGGTTTAATAAGGAATTGGAATCCCTTGTTAAATGGAAGAGGGCGGCCTATGTAAAGATGAGGCGTGAAGGTTCAATTGGGGCGATTGAGAGTTATAAGGTAGCCAGGAAGGACCTGAAGAGAGAGCTAAGAGCAGCAAGGAGGGGACATGAAAGGTCCTTAGTTGGTAGGATTAGGGAAAACCCTAAGGCTTTCTATAGGTATGTCAGGAATAAAAGAATGACTAGGGTAGGAATAGGTCCAGTCAAGGATAGTAGTGGGAAGTTGCGTGTGGAGGCTGAAGAGATTGGGGAGACACAGTATTCAATCAGGAACAGGACATTGTTGTCAATGTGAGTACTGAGTCACAATTAAGTAGAATGGATGGCTTTGAGGTATGTAGAGAAGAGGTGTTGGAAATTCTGGAAAGGGTGAAAATAGATACGTCCCCTGGGCCTGATGGCATTTATCCTAGGATTCTCTGGGAAGCAAGGGAAGAGATTGCAGAGCCATTGGCCTTGATTTTTATGTCCTCGTTGTCTACAGGAGTAGTGCCAGAAGATTGGAGGCTAGCAAATGTGGTTCCCTTGTTCAAGAAGGGGAGTAGGGATAACCCTAGTAACTATAGGCCGGTGAGTCTCACTTCTGTTGTGGGCAAAATCTTAGAGAGAATTGTAAGGGATAGGATTTATGAACATCTGGATAGGAATAATGTGATCAAGGATAGTCAGCATGATTTTGTGAAGGGCAGGTCGTGCCTCACAAACCTTATTGAATTCTTTGAGAAGGTGACTAAGGAGGTGGACGAGGGGAAAGCAGTAGATGTGGTGTATATGGATTTTAGTAAGGCGTTTGATAAGGTTCCCCATGGTAGACTACTGCAAAACATACGGAGGTATGGCATTGAGGGTGAGTTGGAGGTTTGGATTAGGAGTTGGCTGGCTGGAAGAAGACAGAGGGTAGTAGTTGATGGCAAATGTCCATCTTGGAGTGCCGTCACTAGTGGTGTTCCGCAAGGATCTGTTTTGGGACCATTGCTGTTTGTCATTTTTATAAATGACCTGGAGGAGGGGTTAGAAGGTTGGGTGAGTAAGTTTGCGGTTGATACGAAAGTCGGAGGAGTTGTAGACAGTGAGGAAGGATGTGGCAGGTTACAGTGGGATATAGATAAGCTGCAGAACTGGGCAGAAAGGTGGCAAATGGAGTTCAATGTAGGTAAGTGTGAGGTGATTCACTTTGGTAAGTGTAATAAAAAGATGGGGTACTGGGCTAACGGTCGGATACTTGGTAGTGTGGATGAGCAGAGGGATCTTGGTGTCCATGTACACAAATCTTTGAAAGTTGCCACCCAGGTAAATAGTGCGGTGAAGAAGGCATATGGCGTACTGGCTTTTATTGGTAGAGGAATTGAGTTCCGGAGTACTGAGGTCATGTTGCAGTTGTATAGGACTCTGGTGCGGCCACATCTGGAGTATTGTGTGCAGTTTTGGTCGCCATACTATAGGAAGGATGTGGAGGCACTGGAACGGGTGCAGAGGAGGTTTACCAGGATGTTGCCTGGTATGGTAGAAAGATCGTATGAGGAAAGGCTGAGGCACTTGGGGTTGTTTTCATTGGAGAAAAGAAGGTTTAGGGGTGACTTGATAGAGGTGTATAAGATGATTAGGGGTTTAGATAGGGTCGACAGTGAGAATCTTTTTCCACATATGGAGTCAGCTATTACAAGGGGGCATAGCTTTAAATTAAGGGGGGGTAGGTATAGGACAGATGTTAGGGGTAGGTTCTTTACTCAGCGAGTCGTGGGTTCATGGAATGCCCTGCCAGTAGCAGTGGTGGACTCTCCCTCATTATGGGCATTTAAGCGGGCATTGGATAGGCATATGGAGGATAGTGGGCTAGTGTAGGTTAGGTGGGCTTGGATCGGCGCAACATCGAGGGCTGAAGGGCCTGTACTGCGCTGTATTCTTCTATGTTCTACGTTCTATAAAGTACAAAGAACTAAGAAAATTTACAGCCCAGGAATAGGCCCCTCGGCCCTCCAAGCCTGAGCTAATCCAAATGTACTGTCTAAACCTGTTGCCCAATTCCTCAGCATCTGTATCCCTCTGCTCCCCACCTACTCATGCATCTGTCCAGATGCATCTTAGATGAATCTACCATGCCTGCCTCTACCACGTCTGCTGGCAATGCGTTCCAAATGCCCACCACCCTCTGTGTGAAGTACTTGCAGCGTGGATCCCCCTTAAACTTTCCACCTCTCACCTTGAAAGCATGACCTCTGGTTATTGAATCCTTCATCCTGGGAAAAAGCTTGTCTCTATCCACCCTGTCTATACCCTTCATGATTTTGTAAACCTCAATCAGGTCACCCCTCAATCTCCTTTTTTCTAGTGAAAATAGACCTAACCTACTCAACCTCTCTTCATAGCTAGCATCTTCCATACCAGGCAACATCCTTGTAAACCTTCTCTGCACCCTCTCCAAAGCATCCACATCCTTTTGGTAATGTGGCGCCCAGAACTGTACACAATATTCTAAATGTGGCTGAACCAATGTCCAGTACAATTTTAACATGACCTGTCAGCTATTATACTCAACACCCTGTCCAATGAAGGCAACGTACTATATACCTTCTTGACCACTCTATCCACCTGTGCAGCACCTTCAGGGTACAATGGAGCTGCACTCCCAGATCTCTCTGCCCATCAACTTTTCCCAAGGCTCTTCCATTCATTGTATAATTCACTCTAGAATTAGAGTTGCCTAAATGCATCACCTCACATTTGTCTGGATTGAAATCCATCTGCCACTTTTCCGCCCAACTCTCCAGTCTATCTATATCCTCCTGTATTCTTCGACAGTCCCTTATGCTTTCTGCTACTCCACCAATCTTCATGTCATCTGCAAACTTGCTGATCATATCAACAGTGCCCTTTTCCAGATTATTTGTATATATTATAAACAACAGTGGCTCCAACACTGACCCCTGTGGAACACCACTGGTCACCTTTCTCCATTTCAAGAAACTCCCTTTAACTACTACTCTCTGTCTCCTGTTGTTCAACCAGTTCTTTATCCACCTAGCTAGAACACCCTGCACACCATGTGACTTCACTCTCTCGATTAGTCTACCATGGGGAACCTTATCAAACGCCTTACTAAAGTCCATGTTTGTGACATCAACAGCCCTTCCTTCATCTATCAACTTGGTCACTTCCTCAAAGAACTCTATTAAGTTGGTAAGGCAAGATCTCCCCCGTCAAAACCATGTTGCCTATCACTGATAAGCCCATTCTTTTCTAAATATAAATAGATCCTATCCATCAGTACCTTCTCCAGCAACTTCCCCACCACCAATGTCAGGCTCACTGGTGTGTAGTTACCTGGAATATCCCTATTACCCTTCTTGTACAGGGGGAACAACATGAGTAATCCTCCAGTCCTCTGGCACCTCACCTGTATTTAAGGATGCCGCAAAGATATCTGTCAGGGCCGCAGCTATTTCCTCTCTCGCCTCCCTCAGCAACCTGGGATAGATCCCATCCAGTCCTGGGGATTTGTCCACCTTAATAACCTCTAGCCTACCCAACACATCTTCCCTACTTATGCCAACGTGATCGAAACTAATCAAACTTCTATCTGTAATCTCAAGATTCATCATGTTCCTCTTCTCAGTGAACACTGATGCAGAGTAATCATTCAGAATCTCACCCATTCTCTCAGGTTCAACACACAACCTTCCTTCATTATCCTTTAGTGGACCAATCCTTTCTCTCGTTACCCACTTGCTTCTTATATAAGAATAAAATGCTTTGGGCTTTTCCTTAATTCTTCTTGCTAAAGCTATTTCATGACCCCTTTTAGCCCGTTTGATTCCTCGTTTAAGACTTGTCCTACTCTTCCGATATTCCTCCAGGACGCATTCTGTTCTTAGCTGCCTAGACCTTATGTACACTTCCTTTCTCCTCTTGGCTAGTCGTACAATTTCTCCTGTCATCCACGGTTCACGAATCTTGCCCTCCCTATCCTTTGCCTTCAACAGGACATGCCTATCCTGCACTATCTTTAACCTATCTTTGAAAGCGTCCCACATACCAAATGTGGACTTCCTTTCAAATAGCTGTGTTCAATCCACATTTCCCAGCTCCTGCCTATTTTGGATATAATTGGCCTTGGCCCAGTTTAGTACTCTTCCCTCAGGACCACTCTCATCTTTATCTATGAGCAAGACTGTAAAAACCTGTAGCACAGAGAGATTCAGTTGTCCCTGTGATAAATCATCCCAGTTCAGCAGGTAATCTGGAAGCCAAATGGAATGTTCGCTTTTATTTCAAGCCAAATTGAGGATAAAATTAGGGAGCACTTGCTAAAACTTTAGAAGGCTCTAATCAGACGACAGTGAGAATACTGAGAACGACTTTGGGATCCCTGATCGAAGGAATGATATCCTGGCAATGAAGGCAGTCTAGACAAGGTTCACAAAGCTGATCTGGGGAATGGATGGACTTCCTTATGAATGCAGGTGTTTCTGTTAGATGGGTGAGTCTCAACCTATATAGTTATGGAAGAAAGGAGCTCCCATTCCAAACTGAGATGTGAAGGAATTTACTCTCCCAGAGGTCAGTGAATGCCTGGAGTTCTACCCCTTACTGTTGTGGAGGCTAGATCACTGAAAGTCTTTAAAGAGGAGGTGGATAGATCTTTGAAATATCAATGAGTTGATGGCCATGGTGAGGCGGCTCAAAAGGAGTGTTGAGGCCTGGGAAGATCAGCCATGATCTTATTGGATAGCAGGACAGGCTTGAGGGGCTGAATGGCCTTCTCCTGTTCTTTTTTAATGTTGTTATGTTTGAACAGATTAGGGGTGTAATAGTCAGAAAGATAAAGTTGAGGAATATTAGATTCAACATGATCTCATTGAATGGAGGAACAGACTTGATGTGCTTGCTTGTACTCCTATGTCTAATGGAGCTGCAGCTTGCTCCAATGTGTGAGATGAGATGTCCCAGCATGCAACGTAGTCTGGTAACATCATTACATTGTAAAGTGTGGGTGCAGCATTGAAGTGAGCTGCCATTTTCTAAATGAGTTGGAAATGTGTGCCACCACAATGTGGTGAGGCTGGTGAAGATCCAGTGCCAATCTCTGCAATAATCATAGAATCCCTAGAGTGGGGAAGCAAGCCATTTGGCACATCAAGTCCATACAGACCTTCCAAACATTTTCCCACCAGACCCACCTCCCTACCCTAACCCTGTAACCCTGCATTTTCATAGCTCATCTACCTAGCTTGCACATGATGGGCAATTTAGCACAGCCAATCAACCTAACCTGCCCCTCCTTGAATTGTGGGAGGAAACCCAGACAGACACAGGGAGAATATGAAAACTTCATACAGGCAGTCACCCAAGGATAGAATTGAACCTGGGTCCCTGGATCTATGAGGCAACAGTGCTAATCACTGACTCACCATGCTGCCACTATGGAAATAGGCAGTCCCTAACCATGGAGAATGATGAAAGTTTGGAAAGCTTTGGCCAAAATGGAGGCTCAGATGAGCAAGGGATGAAATGGAGCTGCCTGGTACGTGCTCAGACTTTCACATCAGGAATCGACACAATGTAGTTTCTCTTCACCATTTTGTAAACGAGGTGAGAATAGGTAATAAATGAAATCTTAATGAGTGTAACTCACTAATAAGATCCTCATCTCACCAGTCAAATCTCCTTGGGTGGAAATTTGGACTTTTTTTATCAACATCAAGAACCTCATTTTTTCCAATTTCACTGCATTTTCCTAACTGACTCCCAGATCATTCAGGGGTTGGGATAATTCCACCCATCCAATCTATGGGTGATGATGGAGATTTTTAGCCTTGCGTTTGGAGGAAACAGATCTCACTGTACCAGCTCCTTAAGATATTTGAATTATGCCTGACCAAATGTTGTTGTACTTATTACTATCATGCAATAAATTATCTAATGACAGGCTCTGTTCTCAAAACACTCCATGCTGGTCGATTTTCCAACACTAATTACTGGATAGGCCCATGACTAAGCAAAGATGAAGAAGGATTGGTGATAGTGTACCTGAAAAAACCCTTACCCAGTACTACATGTCGATAAAGATGGCAAATGCCAAACGTTGCCATAAGTGGTCACTTCACTGTCCTCACAACACTGGCTTTCTAAGTTGCAGTATGATCAGCAAAAATAACAACAACACACATGGTCCTTTCAGTCAAGTCATTAATATAGACAGCAAATAGAAATGGTGGGGATAAGTGAGGCACTTAACAGTTGCCAGAGTGTATCATATGTCAATGCTTCCTCCATGGATATTCTCTGTATAATGTGCTTTTTCCTTAGGTGGGCTTAAACCTCCTAAGATAACACTCTGGTACCTTTATGCTTTCCATTTGCTGTGCTGCACAAACTGCCACAAACACTACGTAGGACAAACAGGAAGAAAGTTAGCCACCAGGATACACGAACACCAGCTAACCACAAAAAGACACGACCCTCTCTCCCTTGTAGCCCTACACACGGATGAAAAAAAACACCATTTTGACTGGGACAGCACATCTATCCTGGGGCAGGCTAAGCAAAGACATGCCAAAGAATCCCTAGAGGCCTGGCACTCCAGCCACAACGCCATAAACAAATACATAGATCTAGATACCATCTATCAACCCCTCAGAAAACTAACAGGAAATGACATCACCACAAACCCCAGGAACCCCATCCAGGAGAAAGATATAAATAGAAAGCAGGAGACAACAGCTTTGCTTCACTTGGAGGTCGCCACTGATGATGTTACCTAGCCAGGTAATGAAACGTCTGGATATCAAACCTACAGCTCAGAGAGCAAGTCTACACCCTAAACCTCAACCTGAGCTACAAACCTTCACAAACCTTGCTGTGCTATATTTTTTAGTTATAAATATAATCAGATACTGATCAATGAAATTAAATTGCAATGGCAGGTCAGAAAGACTGGGGAGGCAAAAAGTGTTTGAATTGTGTCTGATGAGCCTCACAATTTAAAGAATTGATATAACTAGATCCAATTTAGCAGTTACCAAATACACAGTCAGTCCAGATTATAAATAGTTATTTTGAAATGTTGAATTTACAACAAAAGTTCAGCATCAGTTCATAAATATAGAATATAATGCTTGTTTAAAGTATGCAGCAAGTGATATATGGGGTCACTTAATTGTGCAGTGAACTTCTAAGCCTGTTGATAAGAAATGACATGTACCAATTAGTTTCCTTACTCGATCTCAATAAAAATGTCATCATTTTTTAGATTGCAATTTATAAGTGAAGGTAAGAGCACAAGATACTTTAATTTTTCACTTCCCCCACAAGTGGCTTATAAATGGATTTCAAATTTATTAATTTTGATGTGAACAGTGTCAGGAATTCTATTAAGATGCTCTATTCATTAATTCTTCACCCCGACTCTGCAGTAAGTAGTGAGTTACTTGTCAAAAACACCAGAGACAGTATTAATGGTACAGGGAGTATAGCTTTCGATCACTGGTAATTTTTTTGTACCTTGTTAATTTTATTGATTGGAAATATATGAGGCAGCAAAGAAGTAGATGGGATTAAATCTATACTGTCTTGCTCAAATTCTTGTGTTCACTGATTATTCTTTTTAAGTAACTTTCTCCATTTTTAATTTTATCTTTACAGCTTATGTAGTCAAATATTTTGTATTAGAATGCATGCATGGTTTGAGTGTGTGTCCATATTTGCACACATAAAATTAAGTATAGATCCACGTATTCTGAACAGTTATCATCATCGGCAGTCCCTCGCAGACAAGGATGACTCTCTTCCACTCTCAGGGTGAGTCTGTAGGTGGTTGTGCACACCAATGTGGCTACCGCAGGCTCTATTACACTTGGGGTAGGTGGTAGTCACAGGAATGGGTGGGTGGGGCATTGGTGTGGCAGTGTGTTTCTTTCATTGTTTCTGCCTGGTTTCCATTTTCTCCTGACAGCGAATCTCGAGGTGCTCAACACCTTCCCTGATATTCCTTGTTCAATTTAGTCTGGCTTGAGCCAGTGATTCCCAGGTGTCTGTGGGAATGCCACACTCTGCCAGAACGGCCTTGTGGGTAGCCCTGAAGCACTTCCTCTGTCCACCTGGGGCTTGCCTGCTGTTTCAAAGCTGGGGGAGTCTCGTGTTGATCATTTGGGCGATATACCCAGCCCATTGCAGCTGATCAAGTCAGGATTAGTGCCTTGATGCTGGGGACATGAGCCTGATCGAGGACACTGATGTTGGTGCATCTTTTTACCCAGCGGATTTGTAGACACTGTTAGCGGAATTGCTCCAGTGCCTTGAGGTGTCTGCAGTAGACAGTCCACATGTGAGAGCCATATAGGAGGCCAGGAACCACTCTGTAAGCCATGAACGTAGTATCAGATCTGATATCGTTGTTTCCACTCGTGCACTGGAGATGATGCTGGACCTACATGGAATCCCAACAGTGTGGAAGCAGGCCATTCAGCCCATCCACACTGACCCTCCAAAGAGTATCCCACCCAGTCCCACTCCCCCTACTCTATCACTGTAACCCTGCATTTACCTGACTAATCCACCTGGACTACATGTCCCTGCATACTATGGGCAATTTAGCATTGCCAATTGACCCAACCAGTACACCTTTGGACTGTGGGAGGAAACCAGAGTACCCGGAGGAAACGCATGTGGACACAGCAAAAATGTGCAATCTTCACACAGAATAAAACCTAGATCCCCTTGCCCTGTGAGGAAGCAGTGCTAACCACTGAGCCACCATGCCCACTGTTTTGGCCAACAGGACATGTCTGAGGATGTGGAGCTTGATGATCTGGGGTTTGTTCCACAATGCTAAGCCAGGTTGCTGGAGTACCTTCGTCTTGAAGCATCCAGAATGAGACCCATTCCCTTACATGTTCTGTAAAGGTGCTGACGATGGTTTGGATACATCCTCAGAGACTGTGCGTACACGACCATCATCTGAATACTGCAGCTCAACAGCACTGGTTTGGTTGCCTTTGATTTTGGCTTGAAGGTGGCAGAAGTTGGATAATTTCCTGCAGGTCCTGTAGGTTAGCTTCATCCAACGGGGAGCTGGTCAGCAATGAGATGAAGCATTGCAGCGGGGGTAGAGAGAGATGGTGGGGTGATGGCACAGCCTTGCTTAACACCCTGGTCTGAATGGGGAATGGGTTGGTGGTGGAGCCATATGTTATTACCATGACTTCGATATCATTGTGGAGCAGGCGAAGGATGGTGACAAACTTCACTGTGCAACCAAAGCGGAGAAGGATACTCCATAATGCTTCCCGATTGATGACATCAAAAGGCATTATAAGGTGGAAAAAGGCCAGGTACAGGGGTAGGTTCTTTTCTCTGCATTTTGCCTGCAGCTGTCATGCTGTGAAAATCATGTTTGTTGTGCCCCTCTGTGGCCAGACACCACTCTGCAATTCCAGGAGGAGTTACTCTGCCACAGGGAGGAGATGATTGAGGATGACATTTCCACCTAGCGACAACAAGAAAATTCCCCTGTAGTTACCACAGTCAGACTTGATCCATTTTTTGAAAATACTCGCGACTGTGGTATTACAGAGCTCTCCCGGAAAGCTCTCCACCTCCAGAGAGGACATGGAGGCGTCGGTGTTGGACTGGGGTGGACAAAGTTATAAGTCACACAACGCCAGGTTCAAAAAGCACATAATCTGTCGACACTCAGTCCATGTGACATTTTACAAATTCCTATTTTGGAAACAGAACCAGTCTGACACAAAACTGGGATACAGACAGACTCTAACCTCACACCTTTAATCCATTGTCTGAGTGTGATGTCACTTTTTTTTTATAAAACCTTAAGTTATCTCTAGAATGTGACTTAAAAGAAGTTCTGGGATTTTTACATTAATGAGTCAAAACCTGCAACCAATTCGAAAAGGTGAAAGACTTAGCAGGTTTGTTCAATATGTTGTTTTACTTGCATGACACTGTGATCTTTTGCTTTAAATTCTGTGTCTTATGATCCTACCCCACTAGTTACCTGATGAAGGAGCAGCGTTCTGAAAGCCAGTACTTCCAATTAAACTTGTTGGAGTACCACCTGAAGTTGTGTGATCTTTAACTCCTTCCAGATAAGGCAGACATGGGCATGTAGCTGCACTGGGAGCTCTGTGCCTCTATTCTTCAATGCCTGAGTGGGGGTACCAGCTGCTCCAAGTGCCTTGTTGTTCTTGAGCTGATGGACGGCCTTCTCCACTTTATGCAGGGCTGAACTGTTGCTGAGCCAATGGCGGGTAGCATGATGTGGGATGCATTCAAGGATGCTCAGATAAATAACAGAGACTGCTTAAAGAGGTTTCTGAGGTGCTCCCCCCAGCATTTTTTGATGGCTTTTTTACCTTTGATAAGAGTCACTCCGTCCTTGGCCAGCAGTGGGGTGGGGCCTTGGGTCTTTGGTCTGTATGTGGTCTTGACAGCACAGAAGAAACTATGCATGTGTTTGTGGCATTTGGTCTGGAGAAGGGTGCCATTGGACTATTGTTTCCCTATTCCCTCTTTCCCAATTACATCGCCCCAAAGGTCAGCACTTTGCCAACCCGGGCTGAGGCTGATTAGATTGTCCCCTGCAATACACACGTGTCGATATAGATATGCACATGGCCTGAGCATGTGAATTTCCAAATGTGCAATGTATACAGAGCTTTGTACTATTGGAACAGAGGCTATTGCATATTGGCATTTTTGCATTATCAGAATAAAGAATTCAAAAACTATGCACAAAATGTCATTCCTTATAAAACCACTCTCTATATTTATATTTTATTATTTTTCTTCATAAATATGGGAATAAAAAATATGTTTAATCTCATTGCCAGTGAAGTTTGAACCAAATTAAAACTGATTTGTTAGAAATAAGTAGAGATTCACAGTCAGCCAAGTATTTCCATTTATTGCGAGGCCATATTCAAGCTTGCAATTTTCTTCACCATGTTTGACAATATTTTAACTGTTTTCAACTTCCCAAAATGCAAATTTTGTAATGATATATTATGCGTGTAAAATGATTTTTTAAATCAAAACTAAACAAGGCGATGAGATATTCAAATGACCTTGACCTGCCATAAAATTAGGGTTGACCTTAAACCAAACCGCAACCCTAACTACACAGAGTCATTCTTGTATTATGAGTCTTCACATGGTTCTTTATTCACTGAGAAGGAATGGCATTTTATTGCAGCACTCTCTAATTTCCACATGTACAATGGTCAGGAACTTATCAGGATAGTGACCTCCGTTTATGTCAACCCCACCAGTAAAGCTACCCCCTCAATTCACTCACAACTGCATTGTCAACATCACAACTGTTGAGCGTTTGATCCTCTGTTTGCTCCACTCATATACACACATGTATACTACAGAGTGTTTCTACTGTCTTGTTTGAATACTGCCAAGGTGGCAAAGTCATTGGATTAAAGTTATGACAGATTTGGGGACATGGGTTTAAATCCCACCAGGGCAGATGCTGAAATTTGAATTCAATAAAAATGTGGATATTAATTCTGACCATGTAAGAATTGCTGATTATCAGAAATATCCACCTAGTTCACTTAGGTCCTTTAGGAAGGAAATAAAGTCATAGAGATCTACAAAACAGTAGAAAGACCTTTTCCCCCATCAAGCCTGCAAACAAAAACACCGAACTATTCTACTCCCACCTTCCAGCAATTGGCTCATCACCTTGTATGCCTTGACATCACAAGGACACGTCTAAATACTTTGAGAGTTTCATGAAGTCCGCACAGTGAAGATAATAGCCAAATGGCCCATCAAGTCTGCACTGACCCTTCAAACAGCATCCCACCCAAGCCCTGTAACCCTGCATTTACCATGGCAAATCCATCAAATCTAGACATGACCTGTCCTACCTGCCGATCTTCCTTTCCACCTATCCACTCCACCTTCCTCTCTGACCCCCATTTACCTATTGTACTCTTTGCTACTTTCTCCCCCATCCCACCCCCCTCTCATTTATCTCTCCACTCTGCAGGCATCCTGCCTCTATTCCTGGTGAAGGGCTTTGGCTTGAAATGTCGATTTTCCTGCTCCTTGGATGCTGCCTGACCTGCTGTGCTTTTCCGGCATCACTCTGATCTAGTCTGTTAGACAAAGCTGGAGCATCGGGTGGAAGTCCACACAAGGGTGGGCGGCACAGTGGCACAGTGGTTAGCACTGCTGCCTCACAGCGCCAGAGACCCGGGTTCAGTTCCCGCCTCAGGCGACTGACTGTGTGGAGTTTGCACATTCTCCCTGTGTCTGCGTGGGTTTCCTCCGGGTGCTCCAGTTTCCTCCCACAGTCCAAAGATGTGCAGGGTCAGGTGAATTGGCCATGCTAAATTGTCCGTAGTGTTAAGTAAGGGGTAAATGTAGGGGTATGGGTGGTTTGCGCTTCGGCGGGTCGGTGTGGACTTGTTGGGCCGAAGGGCCTGTTTCCACACTGTAAAGTAATCTAATCTAAAACAAAACCTGGGCAGAATGTGCAAAATCCACACAGGCAGCCCCCTCAAACTGGAATCAAGCCTAGGTCTCTGACACTGTGAGGCAGCAGTGCTAGCCACTGAATTGAAGTAACTTTGTTGTCACGTACTCAAATGAAAGCAGTGAAAAGTTGGTAAGTCACCGCTTATAGTGCTAAATTAGATACAAAGGTACCTTGGTTTAACTTCTTCAGTTACAGATTAGTTACAGTTAGTTACATTATTTACAGACTGGTGCAGGGGGTCTCCATATGGACTGACCATTGGCTGCCGACATACTTTGCACTAAGCTGCTGGCATACTCAAGTCAGGCCACCGACCTCTGACCTTGCTGTGGATGCAGGGAGAAAATAAACAGACAGAATGCCCTATTTCACCCCCATCTTACCCTTACCAAGCCATTCATTAAATTCTCAGCTAAAGCCAGCAGACTTGGTTAGTACCAGGATTGAACCCAAGCTCTTGATGTGATTGCACCATGCTCCAACCATCTGAGTTAACTGACCAGCAAATATTGCTGAAATGTTCTGAAGGTTTCTGCTTCTTCTACCCTTACAGGCAGTAAGCCCCAGATTGCCATTATTCTCTGGGTGAAAAAAAAATCCTCACGTCCCCTTGAACCTCATGCACCTCAACTTAAATCTATGCCCCATAGTCACTTGATCTCTCCACCAAAGAGAAAAGTTTCTTCCTATATGACCTATATATGTCTCTCATAAATTTATACGTCTCAATCATGTCACCCCTTCAGTCTCTTCTGCTCCAGGGAAAACAACCTCATTCTATCTAATCTCACTTCCTAATTAAAACTTTCCAGCCCAGGCAACATCCTGGCTAATCTCTGTATCCTCTCCAATGCAGTGACATCCCTCCTGTAATGTGGATTCCAGAACAGTACATTATACTCTACCTATGGCTACAGTAATGTTTTATACATTTCCAGTATAACCTCCTTGTTCTTAAACTCTATGCTTTGGCTAATAAAGGGAAGTAACCCATATGCCTCTTAACCACTTTACCCATCTGTGCCCTAATCCTCAATAACACCATTACTCTCCCTCATGCTGATTAGAACTGTATCTCTACTCCCATATTTTTATGTGTTGCACACTTTAAAGGGTATTTTGGATAATATTGATCATGCAGAACTGGTTGGGTCCTTGGATCATCTTGGAATTCAAAGGCAATCATTGGTTTCCTTCGTGAAAACTGGTTTTGTAAACTCCACCCTCATCTCCTCCACATTCAGTTCAGCACCATCCAGCTCTCTGCTTTCCTCTCTTACAGCAGTCTGCCAAGCTAAACTTTCTCGATAGCTCTCCATGACTCCTTCACTGAAGTTACATCTGTATGTTCTGTCTTCTCACCCATCATGGACCTTTTGAGACCCACCTCTTGCTCCATCAATCCTATTCTCCATATGAAAAGCTGATCGCCTGACTTGCCTTCCTGGTCCTTATATTAGCTAATATTGGCAATGGTTTTCAGATTATATTTCCTTCTCTTTTAATTCTACCGTCACCATCCTCTCCACAAACTAAAACCTTTAAATCCACTGTGTATGCAAACAACTGCCCCATCTCCCACTTCCCTTTTCTCAATTCATTTTCACCTTTGTTGGCAAATCTCACACCTTTTGGAAGCACATGTATCGATTGTTACTGGTGAGAAATTTAGAGTCAGTTGTCCCCATGGTTAAGATCAATAGAAACTGTGGAAGGTTGCATGCTGGCCAACTTGTAGCTTTCATTAAATATTATCTTCTAACTATGTACAGGACAAGGTTTAGAATGTAGCTTCACTTTGAACCAACTCTCAGACTCTCTTGTTATGTGATCTTATATCACAGAAACGTAGACTATCTGTTTACATTGTGAGTATTAAAACTCTACACTATAATGTAGACTAGATCAAACACATCATCAGTACATGTTGTTGCTCCCTTAAAAACTCAGCCAGCTAAAGGTGACAGTGCTATGCTCAGGATAATGTGCCATCACCAACAGTAGAACTGATTAATTTTCAGTGGTCATGATGTCAGAGTTAGAACCTTGAGGGATAATGTTGCGTTGAGGCTTCCTTGAAGTGAAGACTTGTATTTGCTTTCAGCACATGTGGGAAGGCAATGAGAAACCACCTCATTGATTCTTGGTCTTCGTTATTGCTGATTGAAACTGAAAATTGGAGGCAAGAAGATAAACTGCAAGACTGTGAGGTGTGGAGAAACAAGAGAACCCACTATAATGATCGACTGACAAAGTACAGTACATTGCAGGCATTGTTTGAAGGTATTTCCGAATCTGTATGTTTTCTTTCTGTTTCTGTAGGCCTCAGGAAACAGCCCCAAGCATTATGAGCTGCCTCAAGGCAGCAAACACTTTGCAGTATCAGTCACAGAACTAGAGCTAGTCACTTGTAGGATAGTAAACCCGAGAAGGCCAACACACAGGAACTTGCAACATCTATGCTTACTGATATAGGAGAAGCTTGTTGCTTTCATCAGCTGCCATGCTGAGGGATTTGAAATTACAGGGTCTGCTGATGAATGGATATTTCTTTCAGATTAGCAATCTATCTAAATCTGTTCATAACTCTCTGGAGGTCTTGTCTAAAAGGCTGAATACAATCATACAGGAGAGATCAGTGTGATTGTTGACTATGTAACATATGCATTAATATACTGAAATTAGAATATAGACACAGGTCATTCAACCCCATCAACTAGTGTTCATCCTTCATGGCTGTTGCAGTGTTAATGTCACATGCTCACGCTGACAACTCCAGCTAAATTAAAACATTTCACAGTGGTGCCTAAGGATTGATAAGACACAGACACATAAAAGACAGCAGTTTAGCCTCAACTGGAAAATTGTGTCCAGTCTGGGACATCAGTTTCAGGAAGAATGTTGAAGAGATTGGCAATGGTGCAGGTTTTCGAGACTGGTTCCAGGGATGAGGTACTTCAGTTATGAAGATCGATTCAGAATTTGGAACTGTTCTCCTTCAAGAAGAAACCTGATAGAATTATTCAAACTCATGAGATGCCTGGACAGAGTAGAGAGGGAGGAATGTCCTGAATGGATTGAAAATGAGATAGTACAAATTTAAAATAATTTGACCAAAAAAACCAAAAAAGACAAGAGTAAAATATTTTTCGTGCAATGAGTAGTCAGGATCTGGAATGCACTGTCTGAAAGTGTAATGGAGGCTGCGTCAAATAAGGCTTTTAAAAAGGAATTTGAAAAGGAACAGTGTGCAGGCTGACAAGGAGAAGGCAGGAGGTGTAGAACTCTGTTATAGAGTACTCCAGATAGAGCAGTGTGCTCCTTCAGACCTTCAGACAAGACCAACAGAGTTCTAAAGAAGGGTCACAGGGCTCAAAACATTAATGATATTCCTCAATCCACGGATGCTGCCAGACCTATTGGGTTTCTGCAACAATTTCTGTTTGTGTTTGTTTTCAATCTCCAACATCCTCAGTTCTTGTTTTCATCATTACTCTTGTTTTGGTCTCAGACCTGATTCCAATGGAAGTTTGTTTCAATCCAAGCTAAGGACCAGCAGCTGTTTTGTTTATAAAGTCCCATCCCATTTTCTGTTTAGGGACCCTGTAGCCCTCAGGATTCAATTTTGAGCTAATAATTTTAGTTCCTAAGCATCTTCTCACATGTTCTTACCCCAACTCCCACACACCAAACCTTGTGTTCACAAGAGCTGCTACCAAAGCAACCTCTTGTCAGCCACTACTGGTCGTGATTAGCAACTGTTCATTCTCCCAGGCTGCCCTTTAGCCATTTCTTTATCTTTCCAACTGTTTTCCCTCTCTCTCTGGGTTTCATTTCCACCAATTGTTTACTCTTGCCCTCTCCCTCCACCCCATCTTCAGCATATATACACAACCTTTCCCAGCTACAATCAGTGCAGTAGAAAGGTCATTGGACCTGAAACATCAACTCTACTTTCTTGCCACAGATGCTGCCAGACCTGCTGGATTTTTCTAGCAATTTCTGTTTTTCTGTTTCTGATTTCAGACATCGGTCGTTCTTTTTTTTTGTTTAGTGTTTAACTCACTTTATCTCTTCTTTTCCCTGTAAAATACCTGTAGAAAGTCTTGTTATTGATTCTTACATTCTTAGCTGGTTTTCTCTTATACTCCAACTACATCATCCTGATCAATCCCTGCTGTTCTTTAGATTCTGACCAGGCATATGCCCTGCTACTCAGTTAAGTGCAGTTATATGATTTCCTTATGTTTAATGCTTCCCCTAATGTCTATAAACAATGGATGGTAGATCCTCTCTTCAGAATTTTTCCTTAGAGTAGGAACATACTCCTTTTGAGTGAATTGAATATCCACTCTCAGAACGTTTTGCTGCAAACATAGCAGCATAGTGCAGACAGCTGTATTTTAAATTAGCTGCTAGTTTAAGATTTCCTCCTTATGTGTTTTTTTTTTCTCTCCACCTCTGTGCTTGCTTTTGAAACAGCCATTTTTATTTTCTTCTGCCAAGTGCAGTGGGTTTTCCCCAGGACAGAAGATTGATTTCAAAACTCCAAAGTGAAGACTTAAGAATATTCTTGTAACACCTTCCCCTGTCCCTAGTGAGAACTTCTGTTTGTGGAAGATTCACTTTGTTAATTGATTGGTAGACAAATCAGGCTACAGAACCAGCCCACCTTAGCTCCAACTGTCTCAGTATGGTGTGGCTTACCTCCAGAGATGACCACCTCTATGGCGAATATGGCAAACTCACAAAGGCAGCTCAAATGGAACTGATTGAACTTCTGGGAGTGTCCCTGTTCCACAGTCCCAGTCTTCATGTGTGGAATGGAGTCGGCAGGTCTGTTATTCTATAGGCTTTGAATTTAGTATAGAAAAACTCAAACCCCTTCATTCTATGAAGGGAGGTTTAAAATCCATTGAAGGCTACACTTGCAAAAGAAACTCTTTCAAGGGTCTTGTCTTGGAGAAAGCTTGTTTTATTTGTTTTTATTCATTCATGAGATGTGAGTTTGCTAGCTGGGCCAGCATTTATTTCTCATCCTTTAAGAAGGTAGTGGTGAGTTGCCTTCTTGAACCACTGCAGTCCATTTCATATGGGTACACACATTGCCACCAGGAATGAAGTTGCAGGATTTTGACACAGTGACAATGAAGAAATGGTGCTATATTTCCAAGTCAGGGTGGTGAGTGGTTTGGAGGGGAACTTGCAGGTGATAGTGTTCCATTCACCTGTTGCGCTTGTCTTTCCAGTTGGTTGTGGTCATGGGGTTGGAAGGTTCTGTCTACAAAACCTTGATGATTGGTTGTAGTACATCTTGTAGATCGTACACACTGCTGCTACTGTGGTATCAGTTATAAAGTCACTAGACTGTAGATGTAATGCTAAGATTCACTCTCGATGGAACAATGTTTGGCTTACCCTGTTGGGTGCACACTTCTGTGTTATGCATGGCAGTTATCAGCCAAACCTGGATATTGTCTAATTCTTACTGCATTTGGGCATGGATGGATTCTGTGCCTGCACTCAGCCACAAATGGTGTTGAACATTACATAATCATTAACAAATATCCTCACATCTGAACTTATGATGGAGGGAAGGTAATTGACAATGGAGCTGAAGATACTTGAGTTTTTGTGGAACTCCTGCAGAGATGTCCTGGAGCTAAGATGGACTGAACTCCAACAATCACAACCATTTCCATCTGTGCTAAGAATGATTCCAAGCAACAGATAGTATTCCCCTGATTCCCATTGACTCCAGTTTTGCTAGATTTTCTTGATGCCAAACTCTATCATATGCTGCCATGGCATTAAAGGCAGGTACTCTCACATCATTTCTGGAATTTAGCTTGTTTGAACTAAGGCTGTCATGAGGTTGGAAGCTGAACTGAGGAACCCAAACTGAATATCCTTAAACAAGTTGTTGTTAAGCAAGTGCCACTTGATAGCATTGTTGGTGACATCTGTCATCACTTTACTAATGATCGAGAGTTTACTGATCGGGTGATGTTTGGTCAGGTTGGATTTGTTTCAAAAAGATTTGGTAATGATCCAGTACATTTGGGTTATAGACAGACTTCAGAAAATGGGAGAATCTCTTCCAGCCTTTGTGGCTAAATTATGATTCAAGTTTTCTGCATTCTGATTCACTGAAGGATCTCGCATCATTCTGGGTTTGTACTGGAGAACCCCGCAGACATCTTCATGATTATTACGATTGGAATGTGATAACTTGTCATTGAAGTAAACCTTATAAATGGAATGGTTCTCTGCCATTACTATAGATCACCTCATTGTTTCCATCAAACCAATCTTGCTGCTTATGAAAAGTAGGATGAAGGGCTCTATAAGAGCAGAGAACATTAGGTTCTTGAATATTCCCAGTCATCCACAAATTAGTGAGTGTTCATTTTCACTCTTCACAGGCAACTCTCAACTTTCTCTGAGAGAGATTCTGTCATGATTGCCTATTTACATTTTAAGACCTTGAGATGTTTATGGACCTTAATGTCCAGGAGTAGGCTGAGGAAAGTTGGGGATGTGTGTAAGCTTCTAGGAGATAGATCTTGATGATCGACTTTGAAATCATGCATTGCTCGTCAGTCCAATAGTTAACATCGAGCATTGCTTTTGTTATATACACATTATGCCTATCCCACTACCTGGTGTTGACATAATTTATGAGATTCCGATGCACAGAACTGGGGAGTATCCAAGACATCATGTTTCAATTAAGGAAGTGGAAAACTGTTGGTTCAAGATCAACACACTTCATCTTCAACAAACAAAACCATTGATTTAACAAATATAATTTTCATCTATTTTCTTGATGACTTGGTGATCCACCTCAACTCTTGTATTGAATGCACTAAGAACGATTTCCTTGTCGGTACTGGTACAGCAATAATTAAAGAGTAGAAATCATCACTGCATGTACCCTTGTCTTTATCAGAGTTGGTCATAGCAGGACAGTACACACTGATGAGAGCTATTTGCATGTATTCATGCAAAAGGGGTTCAAATATTATCAGATATTTATTAATATTCTTGGAGAGGCAAGTAAACTTATTGACAAGATGGTTCACAGCAGCAAAGTATGCGCCAATGTCACATCATTCTCCTTTTCCATGGCCATTCACATGGATTCACAAGATCTTATCCTGCACAGGTAGACAAGTCTCAGTGAGGACCACCACATGGATGTTGCAGGTCATCACTGACAGGAGTAAATCTCTGATCTCTGGCCATTGCAGAATTGTCCATCAGCAATGCTCCATGTGCCTTTGATGACCAATCTTGCCTCAATTTGTTTATTTTATTTTGAATTATGACTACATTGGTCAGATTTCCCCCAGTGGCAGCCTGTTGGCCAGGGAGGTGAAGCAGTCAGGGCACTTTTTCTCACACTTTCTTCATGTGAGGGTGACCCTTCTCGGTCAGTCAGGGGATGCTCAACGCTATTGAAGTGACCCCATGGCCTGAGGCACATTGGACTAAATTCAGACTTATGGCTACAGCTCCCAGTGAATCAACATTTGATCCACATCCCTTTTCCATCACCATTGGATGTCTGACTCATACATGATGGATGACCGATGGCAGAAAGGTGATGAAAATGATTTTTATGGGAGTCGGAATATAGCAAGAGGAAGTTGTGCACTGTCAACCTCTCTCACTGTGAGTATCATGGTGCATTGCTAAACTGAGTGTGAACAGTTAAAGATCCAGTTATGGTGTGTGACCAGGACATCGTCTGTTCCTGGTTGTACTCCATGTGTTTCACAACACAGCATTGACTAACTCTCAAGATCATTTCTCCATCCACCCAATCCATGGAATCAGTCTTCAGATGTTGGGGTGGAAAGGTCCCTCAGTTTTCAAGGGTAAAGGACCAGATAATTGTCCTCATTTGGTTTAGCCATCTATCAAAGGGTGTAATCACTGGTACATGTTAATCGTACTGAGCGGTTGCATACGAAGAGAGAAAAATTGGTTCCTGTTTTATGTTGACTACTGTATTCTACATTGGAAACTATGTCAATGCAATGAATAACCTAAAACTAATGACAACATTGTCATCAAACCAGCAGATAAAGGAGGAGCCATTGTCATTCAGAATAGAACAGATTACTGCAAGGAAGTGTACCGACAACTGAACAACCAGGAACACTACAGGCAACTACCACTGATCCGACCAAAAAATATACCCGAGAATTAAACACACTGATCAGAACTTTGGATCCAATCCTTCAGAGTTCCCTACGCGTCCTCATCCCACGTACTTCTCGTGTAGGCGACTTCTACTGCCTTCCAAACATACACAAAGCCAACACACCGGGACGTCCCATCGTGTCGGGCAATGGGACCCTATGTGAGAATCTCTCTGGCTATGTGGAAGGCACCTTGAAACCTATTGTACAGGGGATGTCCAGCTTCTGTCGCGACACTACGGATTTCTTACAGAAACTCAGCACCCACGGACCAGTCGAACCGGGAACATTCCTCATCACAATGGACGTTTCCGCACTCTACACCAGCATCCCCCACAAGGATGGCATCGCGGCAACAGCCTCAGTACTCAACACCAACAACTGCCAGTCTCCAAACACCATCCTACAACTCATCCGCTTTATCCTCAATCATAACGTCTTCACCTTTGACAACCAATTCTTCATCCAGACACACGGAACAGCCATGGGGACCAAATTTGCACCCCAATATGCCAACATTTTTATGCACAGGTTCGAACAAGATTTCTTCTCTATGCAGGATCTCCAACCGACATTGTACACCAGGTACATTGATGACATTTTCTTCCTCTGGACCCATGGCAAGGAGTCACTGATAAAACTACACAGTGACATCAACAAGTTTCATCCCACCATCAAACTCACCATGGACTACTCTCGACTGTCTGTCTCATTCTTGGACACATGCGTCTCCATCAAGGACGGACACCTTAGCACCACACTCTACCGCTAATCCACAGACAACCTCACAATGCTGCACTTCTCCAGCTTCCACCCAAAACATATTAAAACAGCCATTCCCTATGGACAACCCTACGCATACACTGGATCTGCTCAGATGAGGAGGAACGTGACGGATACCTGGAAGTACTCAAGGATGCCCTCACAAGAACGGGATACAATGCTCAACTCATCAACTGCCTGTTCCGACGTGCCACAGCAAGGAACTGTAATGACCTCCTCAGGAGACAGACACGGGGCTGCAACCAGTAGGGTACCCTTCGTTGTTCAGTACTTTCCAGGGGCTGAAAATTTACGCCATGTTCTTCGTGACCTGCAACACATTATCAATGAGGATGAGCACCTCACCAAGACCTTCCCCACACCTCCACTACTTGCCTTTAAACATTCGCTAAATCTCAAACAGATCATTGTTTGTAGCAAATTGCCCGGCTCTCAGGACAACTCCATACAATCCTGTCACGGTGGATGCTGCAAGACATGTCAGATTGTGGACATAGATACCACTATTACTCGTGGGAACACCTCCCACCTTGTACATGGCAGGTACTCATGTGACTCAGCCAACGTTATCTATCTTATACGTTGCAGGCAAGGATGCCCGGAGGCCTGGTACATTGGGGAAACCGAGCAAAGGCTACGACAACGGATGAATGGGCACCACACAACAATCAACAGACATGAGGGTTCCCTCCCAGTTGGGGAACACTTCAGTGGTCCAGGACATTCAGCCTCAGACCTTCATCCTCCAAGGTGGACTTCGGGACAGGCAGCAGAGGAAAGTTCGGTCCCCATAGGGAGGGCCTCAACCGGGACCTTGGGTTCATGTCACATTACAGATGATCACCATTGCACTATGCACACACACAGATATTCCTACACACACACACACTCTCGCATTCACACGGACACAGGTACACACAGACACGCACACAGACACCCACACACACCCTTATAGACACACACACTCCCACACATGCACCCCCTCATAAACTTAAGACACACACACACACACACTTTCTCACACTCACAACCCCCACCCCAGACAGACACACACACAGACAGACAAAGACCCACATGCACACATATATTTTGTGTGGTGAATTTGTACTTGCAGAGTTACATTGCACTTTGCTCAAAAACTGCATACATTCATGTAGAACTCTGAGCTCAAAAACTGCATGAATTTATGTAAAACTCTGTTATCTCATTTTTTAGATTAGAATCAATCTAAACATCATGGCATAGACAGAGAACATAGGGGGCTAACACCTTCAACATATTGTCTCGCTATCACCATTGTTAACAGCTAACCCGAGAATGCGACTTTTAAAAAAAAGGATTTTGTGATTTACACATGAAAGAAGTGAAACTATCACTGTATTCTAACAGATGAAAGGCTTAACAGACAATCAATTTTTCAATGTATAATTTCAGTTACATCACACTGCAAATTTTTGCTATATATTCTGTGTTACGATCGAGCCCTCCACAATCACCTGATGAAGGAGCGTTGCTCCGAAAGCTAGTGTGCTTCCAATTAAACCTGTTGGACTATAACCTGGTGTTGTGTGATTTTTAACAATGAATAACCTAAATCAGATTTGGAACTCAAGAAGTGTATGAAAATTCTTGGAGCAAAGGAGTTTGAGAGGAGATTAAATGGAGTAGAAAACGATTGTGACTATTTAGCTAATGTAAATAAATGAAAACTGGCTGTGCAAACATCACTGACTCACATTCATTTGTCATTAATACTTATAGATATCCTTAAACACCTTGTTAATGTGTTATGGTACATTTCAGGAGCAGGTGAGACTTGAATCCCAGGCCTTCTGACCCAGTGATCAGGACCCTGTGTCTAATTAATGGTGAGGATTAGCTGTTATCACAGGTTTTGCTTGCTGGGTCGCTGTTGTTAGTGATTGAATTTCAACCCCAGTAATTTTGTAAGACCATAAACTCAGGGAAAGGAAGAATTTAAAAGCATAGGAGAGGGAGCAGATTTATCAGAAAGGACAAAAAGTTCTACTTTTTACAATTAAAGGTTCTTAGAATCATAGAATCTGTACAGTGTGGAAGCAGGTCATTCAGCCAATATTGACTCTCTGAAGGACATGCCACCCAGACCCACACCCATAACCCTGAATTTCCCATGACTAATCCACCTACCCTCCACATCCCTGGACACTATGGGCAACTAAGCATGACCAATCCACCTAACCTGCTTATCCTTTCGTCTGTGGGTGGAAACCAGACCACCTGGCAGAAACCCACACAGACATGAGGAGAATGTACAAACTCCACACCTGAGGCTGGAATTGAACTCAGGTCCTTGGTGCTGTGAGGCAGCATGCTAACCACTGAGCAACTATACCACTCTAAGCCCATGGAGCATTTTAATTTTTCTATTTGGTTTAAAGTTTAGTGGTGAATAATTTAGTTGAAGGTATGTTTGGGGAGCTCAGTTCCCTTTGTTTCACAGGCTGTAGTATGAGATATGTCTTTGATGCACCCGACCATCTGAATGAACACCTCTACAAGAAATGTCACTGGTTTGACCAGCTTGAGTGCCGTGTTTTAGATCTGGAGGCATAGCAGTGCATGCATAGAGCTGTGAGTTACTTGGATAATACATTTTAAGACTTGGTCACCCACAGCTTAAGGACAAGTAGTGAGGGAAGGAATGGGTCGCCAATGGTCAGAAGGAGAGAAATAGGCAATTAGTCAGGAAAACCCCCAGACTGCATCCCACTCAAAAACAGATGCCAATGTCTGTGGATGTGGGGCATGTGATTGATGCCCATAGAGCATGTTGGTGCCTGGTTTCCAACATGTTCATCAATAAGAACAAGCGCCAAGTTGAATCTTCTAGGTACCCGTATTGATTCCAAGCTGAGTTTTCCTCCCATCTAATTTGTTGGGGAAGTTTAATAAGATCAGAATCTGAATAGTAATGAGGGAAATAGGACCTTCAACAAGAATCTTAACAAGCATTAAGCTGTGTCAATTAGCAACTCACTGCTAACCAATGGCAATAGCACCATGCCACTTGTGAAAAGATAGAACAAAATAGCCTCCATGTCAAAATGGCTGCATTTCCCATCAGACCCTGCCAATATCTCACTACAGCCCATGTCACTCAAACCTTTATACTCTTTCATCCTATGATTTAACACATGGCTGTTAGAATTAGTGAGCAACAAGATGAGGTTTTGAATAAACCTTGATAAAGTGAGAGTGAGGAGGGACATTTTATCTTGTGAGTGACAATGCCCTGGAAACCATCGCCCTCGAGGATAATGGGTGTGGAAAGGATTCTTGATTTCAAAAGAAATTTAGATGGCACTTTAGGGAAATGGAAGTACTTGGCCATTGGGATAGAGCAGGGTTATGAATCTGACTGGATTATTCTTTTGAGGATTTGATGGGCTAAATCAGGACTTCTTCAACTGTTAAAAAACTGAGAGAACTGAAAATGCTGAAAATCAGAAACAAAATCAAAACCCAGAAATTGTGAGAAATTGGCAGCATCTGTGGAGAGAAATCAGTTAACATTTTGGGTCCAGTGACCTTTCTTCAGAACTTCAAACTAGTGATCACCAGTGGGGTCACCAGGGCATTGGCCGCAGTGTAGCTCAGGGTGAATTCAAATATCTATAAGCCCACGTTAAATCCATACTGTTTTTTCTGTTTGTGGGTATGGTCTAATGGATTGCTCTGTGATGTTGAATTACTGCTGAAAAGAAGAATAAGCCTGCAAAGAGGGAAGTGTTTGTTATTGGTTGTGGCAATCTTTGCTTTCCATCAATATCTATCCAACACTCAACTCTCATCTCCACCCAATGCCATGGGCAAGATCTGAGTCCCTTCCAACTCAGCAACTGAATCCTCTTCCAGGCCCTTCCCCTGTGAAGAGGTCTCACACTCCAAGTTTTTCACTGGGGGTTTCATGAAGTCTGAGGTATCAGAATTCCCATTGAGATAGGGATTGGAAGAATTGGATGAACTGGTCTCTTAGAGACTGTGATTGATTCGATTACTCTTCTCACTCTTCTATTATTTTTCAATTGGAGAAAAACAAATTAGCACTTTACCTAACAAACAAACAAACAAGTTGGTATCCCTATCACTCTTGCTGTGACTCTTCATTAAGCTTACTGAGGAGGGAGTCACAGGCTGACAGACTACAACATGCAACTCAAGATTCCGAGTAAAATGAACTGTGCAGTTTTAAGCTGCTGCTTTCCTACAGTTGAGGACTAAACATTTTGAGTTCAGAGTGCATGTGATTACACATGAGGAGAGAGGGATGAGCCAATTCCTTTCTTGAGCTACTCCTCCACGAGCTGTTACAAATTTAAAATGTAACCAGATTGGTGATGCAGCTAAAAGGTACGCTTTGACCTGGGCTCTTGTGGTGCAGAAATACCATCCCTTCCCTGCCTCTAAGCCAGAAGATTTGACTTCAAGTCCCTTATTTGGTGAAATTGATGAAAATATCTCGAAGTCTCAGGCTGTGTCACGTTCAATAGTGAGTCAGCTACTTTCCTATCAACAACAACAAAAAAACTGTTTATTCTCAAAAAGAAATTTAGGTAAAGATGTGACTATCAATAACAGATATATTTACTAACATTTCAAAGAACTATTACGCACACAAACACACACACACACAAAACAAAAAGTGTCAATTCTGCAATCTTTTAACTTCAAATTATTTTGGTCAATCAAGAGTTGCACTCATGAAAAAGAAGTCACAAATTGTTCTGATTCTAAAGTTGATATGGGCCTATAAGGTGCTGGCATTGCTGTATCTCTTTGGAAGCTGAAGTTCTTCCATACCTGACACTGGGTTCACTCCAATGAATCCTCAATGGGAATTCTCCACAAGTGGGAAAATGTCTTCCGATAGGTTTCCATCTCATACACCTTGACTGTGAGGAGTTGTGAAGAAACATCTGAATGGGCTACAATGGACTGCTGCTTTACAAACTGGTCTCGAATTCTCTCAGTTCAAAAATCCAAGGGTCTTCTCACTGTCACAAACTGATCCATGTGACGCTCTCTGAGAATTCTCCAGATGGTATGATTCTATCTAGGCTTCCTACTCCTTTCAGCTGTTACATTGATGTTGTTGGTACACATTACCTTTCCCTGAGAAAAGAGTTGTTTGATTAAAAATGCATGGTATATTTATACAGATCAACATTGCACTGAGCACAAGTAATACTTGGATCAAAGCTTGATCTCACAATGTTAACTGTGAGGGTAAGCAGATTCACATCTTTCCCTTTTAAAACTCACATGCAGAAAACTGGAGGCCATCAGTTTAAGGTTAGAGGGAAAGAATAAAAGGGAACTTGAGGGGCAACTTTTTTTCAGAGAGTGTGGTACGCATATGGAA
This sequence comes from Chiloscyllium plagiosum, assembly GCF_037043375.1. Taxonomy (NCBI): domain Eukaryota; kingdom Metazoa; phylum Chordata; class Chondrichthyes; order Orectolobiformes; family Hemiscylliidae; genus Chiloscyllium; species Chiloscyllium plagiosum. The sequence continues at coordinate 38,465,963 of NW_028270167.1, read as the reverse complement.
TGAGCTGCCAGTGGAGGTGGTTGTGGCAGGTACATTGACAACATTTAAAAGACATTTGGACAAATACATGGATAGGAAAGTTTAGGAGGATATGAGTCAAGTGCAGGGAAATGGGGTTAGCGTGGATGGACATTTTGGTCAGCAAGGACCAGTTTGGGCCAAAGGGCCTGACTCCGTGCTGTAGGACTCAATGACTGTCTGACTCTATAGGAAGTTGGACAGAATGTGGGTTTGGATGTTATGGAATGGGTGAAATGCTGTTCACAAGTTCTCCTAATGTACATTTCCAGCTGCCCCATTACGTTGCATTTTGTTGAGATAACTGTGAGAAGCTGCTGAACTTTACTAATCCGGGCTGTTTACTGGGTTTGAGACCTCGTTTTTAATCTCACTTGTAAGCGCTTGCTTTCTCTAGTATCACTTTGACAAAGCATAAGTGATTTCCATGGGCAGAATTGTCAGTCTCTATGACATTGTATGGGTTAAACTCACAGAGATAAATTTGATAAAAACAAGCAAAATGTTTGAATAGTCACCACAGAGAGTGCTGGATTCCACTCTGTATCTCACTCAGACTCTGCAGCTTACATTGATTATAAAGTCAGTCAGTAACAATCACTCAGTGAACGATAGCTTTGTGCTCCCAGTGCACGAACACCACAGTGTGATAACAGCAATTCAGACCATGGAGTCCATGCCAATCCTCCAAAGAGCATCCCACCCCCTCCCTTTAAATCTACATTTCCTATGGCGAATCCACCTAACCTATACATCCCTTTCACTATGTGCAATCTAGCATGGCCAGTCCACCTAACCTATACATCTTTTGACTGAGGAAGAAATTGATAGCAAACCCATGCAGACACAGGGAGAATGTGTAAACTCCACTCAGATAGTCACCTGAGTGTGGAATTGATCTCACATCCCTAGCTTTATGAGGTGGCAGTGCTCACCACTGAGCCACCATGCCACCACAATTGAGCCATCCTTTCAGATGAGACATTAAACAGAGGCCTCAGTTTCATAGAGGATGGTAAGATCCTATGACAATATCCTGAAGAAGAGTTTGAGGATTTTTGCCATTTATTGGGTCAATATTTATCCAAAAGATAACCAAAGCTGATGTTTGGTTGTTCTTTGTGATCGACGGTGAACTGCCAAGAGCAGTCTGATTTCTTACCCAGTCATATTGGCGAGCTATTGATAGATACTAAAGGGAATTGGACTCCTTGCTTAACAAGCTGCTAATGACCTTCACCACCTCCCCTTACTTGGGGAAAACATACTGTTTTTGAGGCTTTGCATGTAGTCTAACCTATCACTACCTCACCCTTTATGGACCTACAGAGGTGTTTGTGACTGGTGAATATACTCTTCGTGTGCTCCATGAGAATTGCCTGTGCTGCTGGGTTCTCACTATTTTCCATTGGTCGAATTCACAATTTCCCCATGGTATATATTCGCTGTGAGTGTTTTCCTGTCGCAATCTCCGCTGGGGTCTCATCCAGCTCAAGTATTTGCCAACAGGCCAGGTCAAAAGATTTATTACATTTCCTCATAAGGTCTGAGCCTAAAAGCATGGAGATTAACCAACATTGCTGGGTGATGGCAGACTGTGTGTCTCAGTTTAAATTCCAAAGCTTCTGTCTCTGACCCTTCCTGTTGGTGTCCAGTGAATCTGCTCTGAAGACCTTTCCTACGGGCGTGTTATCAAAATCTCAGGGTCCATTATCTTTTGTTCTGGACCCACCCCAGTGTCCCATTAAAACCCAATGGGGCGGCCTTTGCTGTCCCAAGGGCTGTCCCTCACTGTCCCCTTTGACAGTGCACACCCACTGAGGAGAGGGTTCTGTCATGCTCTGGGGCATGTGTCCGACCAGGAGGACAAGGAGTTTAATGGTGGGATTTCTTCCATGAAATTTGGCTGTATGATCTCCCCCATCACATTAAAAGCTGCTTGTCTCTCTGGCCCTTCCAGCGGCATGAATTGGGGTCTTGATCCTGGCTCCTGTGGTGGTGTTAAGTGCCTGGGTAACCTTACCGAGTGGCCTGTGTGCCCATTGTAATTATCACATTTCCCTTGTGGTGGCTACTGCCTTGTATCTCCCTGCTACTGATCCCTATCTCTCCCTGTGGGATGGTCATGTGGAGGTGGGTGGCTCCAATAGTAACTCCCATGTTTCAGTCACCCTCTCCATTCCTTTACACATGATCAGGGTTTGCCAATTTTTCTGATGCCTGATTTGGGGTACACTGACTCATGAATCCCTTTCTCCCAAGCCCAGGCCATCCTCCTTATTCTCCATTGCTCTGTATGCGAGTTGCCTGTGGGATCCAAATTTTCGCAGGCTTTGGTCATTGCGTCAGGACTTTTTGTGACAAGCGTTCTGCTCCCATTTACTCTGTTTTTACAACGTGAGCACTCGCTGATCTCAGTTACCAAAGACTCCTGTGAACTGTGTCCACAGGTGCCTGGCAAATGCAGTTGGGTGATCTCCCTTTTGTTGCCTGTATGTATTTCATCCTGAAACAGGTCTCCCCAGTTGTACCCGCTAGCGGCTAGGCTTGCTGTTTTCTTGGCCAGCATCTTCCCTCCTCCCACATTCTGAGGATCGGGGAAGGCAGAATAGATCACAGGTCTCGGCTACTTTCACATTAATCTCACCTCCTGGATACCGAACCTGTGAAGAACCTCGTATTGGTGGGTGCTGTCTAAAAACAAATAGGGGTCAGCTGTGAGCTTGAGTACAGGGATCTCTGTTGATTGTACCACCAGAGGTGGGCATGTATAGTTAATTGGATTGTCATTCTGGCTGTCCTGATGGGTTGTGGTCAGGGGATTCATTGGGGCAGGGTAAGATCTTGAGAGTGCCCAAGGATCTACTCCCTGTGGAAAAGGTGGTAGGGGTCCCCAGTATTCACTGCTCTCGGTGTATCTATAGCCTTTCTTCTATTTCTTCTCAGTCCATCCCATAATCACTGGCCCTGTCTGATCCTACTGTCCCACATATACATATCATTGGGAGTTGGGACTTTACTTTTTCAATCTCGCCCTGGCGTTTTGAACGGTCCACAATGATAGCTCTGTTTTCTTTGCCTGCCTGCTACAGGACTCTGAGCACAGCCTGTACATTTTGGCATTCCTCAGTCAGATCACCCACAGGTTCTCAGTCTGTGTCCCGACCACTGGGTCCCCTGGTTCACTCTCACACTGGGTCTGAAATGGTCCCAAGTGCACTCTGTTCTGGTTCCTCTGCTTCTGCTCTATTTCTTTGAGTTTTACTCTCTCCAGTTCCTGCTTCACTTCTTCCAGCTTCTTACTTTGTTTCACCCTCTTACATTCTCAACCCCTCAGTTGCTCCCTGCAGTTGGCTATCACTGTAGCCTTGTTGAAGTTTAAAACACTTTTCCCTTCAGCTCTCTGCACCACCTCTCACCACTGCTTTCCTGTGGCTCCCAGGCCTGATATTTTCTCACTGCAATGGTCCACCTACCTGGGCAACTTTTCATTTAGGTATGTTCTAGTCCCACATTGGGCACTGTGCCATTTCTCTTACTGCTTGCTTCTAATTAACTGCTCTCTCTCTCTCTCTCTCTCTTATGGGTTTCTTGGATGAGTGATGGCTCAGTGGTATTATCACTGGATTATTAATCCTGGATAATGTTCTGGAAACCTAGGTTCAATTCCTGCCACGGCAAATGATTGAGCTTGAATGCAATAAAATTTCTGGGATTACAAGTCTCATGATGACGATTGTTGGGGTTAAAAAAAACCCATCTGGTTCACTACTGTCCTTTCAGGAAGGAAACTGAGACTCCAGACCCACAGCAATGTGGTTGACACCTAACTGCCCTCTGGGCAATTAGAGGTGGGCAATAAATATTGGTTCAGCCAGCAATGCACTCGATTTGTGGATGATTAAACTTAAACAACCTCTACATAGGCTGCTTTTTCGCTTCTCTGTGATTTTGGGTCTCTCATTGTGGGATGGCCATATGGAGTTGGATGTCTCTGATTGGTCTTGATTTGTTCACAGGGCGAGCTTGGCCTCTGATTGGGGTTTTTGCCTGCCTGAAATTTGGGTACTCCAATTTGTGAATCTTTTCCTCCCAAGTTGGGCTTTCCTCCTCATCCCCCCATTGCTCTGTGTGGGGTTTGTCTATGAAATCCAAACCTTAACAGACTTTCCTCGCTGCCCCAGTGCTTTTACTATCTGTTACCACATGGATCCATGATCTTACTCTCAGTTCCCTGTATTCTCTCTTGTATCCTAACCCTAATATCTGGCCTCCCATCACCTCAGAGTAGAAATTTAGAATAGAATAGAAATTTATCATCATGTGTATTTTTACACAAAAATACAGTGAAAAGTTTTATAAGTAATCCCAACATGGCACCTGACATCAATGACAGGAGTTATTCGAAATAATGAGAAAATTGTAAAATAAGGCAAATTTCATCATCTTTTAATTAATGGCTCTCGGTCTTGGGGAAAGACAGTTGAAGGTCAATGGAATACCCTGAAGACACAGTCGGGCCAAGAACACCACTCTTTATGGAGACCGCCTGCCAGGCTGTTGGAATACCTGGAAGCCAAAAACAAAGAAGCCTTCCACCCAAGGTTGAGACCACCACACTGGGGCAAGCCCACCATGACAGAACAAGACTGTCACACCGGGAGACCGCTTCGCTGTGCCGAGACTGCCACTTCTCCTACTTGAGGTGCCCAGGCCTAGCCATGGGCTTGCAGCCTCTGCGTAGCCTTCAAGTCTAGGCTGGAGGAGTCAGCCCGGGACCTCGCTCACTCAGAGAACCTGAGTACAGCCATTTCCGGTCCGTCTTTGTATTGCTGCTGCTGCTGGGCAGGGGCCTCCTCCTTCATCCCTGTTGACAGCGGATGTGAGAGATAAATATTTCTTTCCAGCTATCACTCGCAATACCTCGGGGGATCTTCTGACCCAGTACTCAGCTTCCTGCCTCTGTTTTCTGTGGGTCCCTGACTTTGTATTAACTCTGGCTGTTTTTTTCTCCTCACGTTGCAAACATTTGGTTTATGGCCCAGTCACTGTTTGGAAATTTTCATCCTCTTCCAGCCACTTGTATCCTCACAGTCATATAAGGCAGCTGTTCTCTTAAATCAGGCTCAGTCTGGATGTCGGACAGTTCCTGGTTGTTGAGGTTTGACTTCAGAAGTTACACAAACACTTCTAATGGAAGGCCACCCAGGGGCATCAATATTATCCCTGCATTGGACACTTTGACCATTTTACCCATTAAAAATGTTTGATCCAAGTGGTTCGTGTCGGTGAGGCAGACAGAAGGATACAGAATTTGGTTTGTGGTTCAACACAATTTTTATGAACAAAATATTAGAACACAAAATTGTATGGCACAGGAGTGGATCCTTCAGCCCACAATGTTGTGTCAAATATGACGTCAAATTAAGCTAACCCTTTCTGCCTGCCCTTGGTCTCTATCCACCCACTCCTTGTATATTCATGTGCTTATCTAAAAGTCCCTTAAGCACCCCTATCATATTTGCCACCCCATCCCTGGCAGCATGTTCCAGACTCCTATCACTTTCCATGTTAAAATCTTGCCTTTTACATCGCCTTTAAACTTTCCCACTTTCCCCCTTGTATTAGACATTTCAACTCTGGGAGAAATATTCTGACCATCAACCCTATCTATGGATCTCATAATTTTATAGTCATCCAACAGGTCTCCCCTCAGCTTCCTCCACTCCAGAGAAAACCCAGAATTTTCTAGCCTCTCCTTATAGCTCATACTCTATAATCCAGGCAGCATTTTGGTAAACCTCTTCTACACTCTATCTGAAGCCTCCACATCCTTTCTGTAATGTGGCAAACAAATTGAATGCAAGACTCTAAACGAGTAGCCAAAGTTTTATTAAGCTACAACATTACATCCTGACTCTTGTACTCAATTTCCCGACCAATAAAGGCAAGCATGCCTAATGCCTTCTTTACCACCCTACTTGAGTGGCCATGTTCAGGGAGCTATGGACTTGAACCCCAAGATCCCTCTGCATATCAATGCTATTTAGAGTTCTGCCATTAACTGTCTACTGTTCCTTAAAATCTGATCCCCAAAGTGCAGCACCTCACACTTATCCAGATTAAACTCCATCTGCCATCTCTCCACCCATATCTGCAACTGATCTATATCCAGCTGTACTCTTTGACAACTTTCAAAACTTAACACAACTCCACTGATCTTTGAGATGTCTGTAAATTTATTAAACCACTCATCTACATGTTCATCCAAGTTATTCATATATATCATAAGCAGCAGTGGTCCCTGTGGAATACCACTAGTCATGGACCTCCAACCAGAAAATTACCCTTCCACCACTACCCTCTGCTTTCTGTGGGCAAGACAGTTCTGAATACACAGGCCAAGTCAACCTGGATCCCACGCATCTTAATCTTCTGAATGAGTCTACCATGAGAGACCTTGTTAAAAACCTTACCAAAATCCATATAGACACCACTGCTCTATCTTCATCAATCATCTTTGTTACTTCCTCAAAAAATTCAATGAAGTTAGAAGGACATGACCTGTCCTGTACAAAGCCATGCTGACTGTCCCTAAGTAGGCCATGCTTTTCCACATGCACATAAACTCTATTCCTAAGAAATTTCACCAATAGCTTCCCAATCACCGATGTGAGACTCACCGGTCTATAGTTTCCTGGATTATCCCATTGTTCCTTCTTGAACAGAGGAACAACATTGGCTACTCACCAGTCCTCTGGGACCTCTCTAGTGGCTAGTGATTGATCTTGGTCAAAGCCTCACCTATCTCCTCTCTTGCATCCCGCAATAACATGGAGTAGATACCATCGAGACCTGGAGATTTATCCACCTTAATGCTCTTCAAGAGGTTCTACACCACTTCTTTCTTGATCTCAAAATGCCTAGATATTAACATGCTTCACATAAATCTCATTATCCTCCATATTCTTCTCCTGGGTGAATACTTTTGCAAAGTACTCATTTAGAATCTCACCTACATCTTCTGCCTCTAAGCACAAGTTCCCTCTTTTATCCTTGAGTGGCCCTACCTTCTCCCCAGTTATTGTCTGGGCTGTCTCTTCAGCCCACGATGTTAATACAAAAATTGTTGTTAATGTATAAAGAGAATGTCTTGGGATTCTCTTTAATCCTAGTTGCCAAGGTCATTCCATGCTCTCCTAATTCCCTTCCTAAGTTGTTTCCAGCTTTAGAACATAGAACATAGAACAGTACAGCACAGAACAGGCTCTTCAGCCCACGATGTTGTGCCGACCATTGATCCTCATGTAAGGTAAACCTAATGTATGAACCCTCAAATTTCTGTGACCATATGCATGTCCAGCAGTCTCTTAAATATCCCCAATGACCTCGTTTCCACAACTGCTGCTGGCAATGCATTCCATGCTCTCACAACTGCCTGCATAAAGAACCCACCTCTGACATCCCCTCTATACTTTCCGCCAAACAACTTAAAACTATGACCCTTCGTGTTAACAATTTCTGCTCTGGGAAAATGTCTCTGGCTATCAACTCTATCTATGCCTCTCTTTATCTCGTACACCTCAATTAGGTCCCCTCTCTTCCTTCTTTTCTCCAATGAAAAAAGTCCGAGCTCAGTCAACCTCTCTTCATGAGATAAGCCCTCCATTCCAGGCAGCATCCCGGTAAACCTCCTCTGAACCCTCTCCAAAGCATCCACATCTTTCCTATAATAGGACGACCAGAACAGGATGCATTATTCCAAGTGCAGTCTAACCAAAGTTTTATAGAGCTGCAACAAGATCTCACGGCTCTTAAACTCAATCCCTCTGTTAATGAAAGCCAAAACACCATATGCTTCCTTAACAACCCTGTCCATTTGGGTGGCCATTTTAAGGGATCTATGTACCTGCACACCAAGATCCCTCTGTTCCTCCACACTGCCAAGAATCCTGTCTTTAGTCGTGTACTCAAGTTTCAAGTTCGACCTTCCAAAATGCATCACCTCACATTTATCCAGGTTGAACTCCATCTGCCACCTCTCAGCCCATCTCTGCATCCTGTCAATGTCCCACTGCAGCATACAACAGCCCTCTATCAACGACACCTCCAACCTTTGTGTCGCCAGCAAACTTGGTGACCCATCCTTCAATCTCCTCATCCAAGTCATTAATAAAAATTACGAGGACAGAGCCCTGTGGAACACCACTCACCAATGACTTCCAGGCAGAATACTTTCCTTCCACTACCACTGGCTGTCTTCTATCGATCAGACAGCTACATTTCCCTGTATCCCATTCCTCCTGACCTTCTGAACGAGCCTACCACGGGGAACCTTATCAAATGCCTTGCTGAAGCTTTCTTTATGTTCCTCATGCGTGCTGTCTGAATTTAGTTTCCTAAACTTTACATATGCTTCTTTTTCCATTTTAACTAAATTTGTAACCTCCCACATTATCCAAGAGTCCCTTATCTTTCCATCCTTGTCCTTTCTCCTCACTGGAACATGCCAATCCTGAACTCTGATCAGAAGGTCTTTCAACAATTCCTACATGTCAAATGTGGATTTGCTGCTTCCAATTAATTCTCCCTAGCTCCTGCCTAATATTGACATAATTTTTTCCTCCCCCAGTAAAGTACCTTCCTGTAAGGTCCTGACTAATCGTTATTCATAGCTATTTTAAACTTTAAGGAGTTGTGATCATTGTTTCCAAAATGCTGTCCCACTGAAAGGTCAGTCACCTGTCAATGATCATTACTCAATACAAGGTCCAGTGTGGTTCCTCTAGTTGGATTATCCACATACTGTTTCAAGAAACCCTCTTGGATGCCCAACAAATTCTGCCCAATCTAAGCCCTTTATTGTTGGGAATCCCAGTCAAGATGCCACCACCACTTTCAGTACAATATTATTTACTGCATTGATCTTTTAAGATTATTATGCTGTAATGATAAATATTGATAAATGGAATAAATAGTGAGGGACATTAAATACCATTTGATTTCAGGATGTTGAATCCTCCTCTTATTCCTGAGATTTTTCAAATGAAAAAGCCATTATTTTACAGCTGGGATGGTGTGGGTAGACAGCGATGGTTTGGGAGGGGTGGTGTGAGAATGATGGATTGGTATGGGAGGGGTGAAATGCCATAGAATTGAAGTGGCATGAGAGGGTGGCATGGGAAAAAAGGGAAGGCATGGGATGGAGAACAGCATCGAAGTGAGAGATTGGCACGGTCAGGCTAAATTAAGCAGTGAAATTGATTGAGTGTGTTCATTTCATGACATTGAGGGGCATAGATAAGATGAATAACAAAGTTTTTTTTGCCAAGGGTAGGGAGTTCAAAACTAGAGGACATAGATTTAAGGTGAGTGGAGAAAGATTTAAAAGCGACCTGAGGGGGAACTTTTTCACATAGAGGATGATGCGTTGAGAGTGTGACACTGGAAAAGCACAGCAGGTCAGGCAACATCCGAGGACCAAGAAATTCGGCATTTCCTGATGAAGGGCTTATGCCTGAAACGTTGATTCTCTTGCTCCTCGGTTGCTGCCTGACCTGCTGTGATTTTCCAGTACCGTACTCTCAACTTTGATGTCCAGCATCTGTAACCCTCACTTTCTCCTAGAGGATGATGTGTGTATGGAATGAACTGCCAGAGAACCTGTTAGAGGTGGGTACAATTACAACATTTAAAAGACATTTGGACAAGTGCATGATTAGGAAAGGTTTAGAGGGATATTGGTCTAACGCAGACAAATGGAACTAGATTAATTTGGGAAAATGGATAAAACTGACAAAAGGGTCTGTTTCTGTGCTGAATGACTTTATGGCTTTATGATTCTATAACTCTAAGTCAAGCAGTTCAAGGGTGGTGAAGGCTTGCCAAAAGATGCACAATATAGATGAGGCACTGTTGTTGCTCCTTGCAGGTGAAACTAGGTCCAAAGGGCATAATCTTAGAACAGTGGATCTCACTTTCAAGTCAGAGATGAGAGAGAGTTTCTTCTATAATAGTGCAGTGTATCTGTGGAATTCTTTACCACAGAGAGCTGCTAAGGCTGGGTCATTACATACATTCAAGGCTGAGACAGATTTCTAATCAGAATTGGAATAAAAGGTTGCAGATGAAAGGTGTGGAGTGAGGATTTGCAGATCAGCCATGATCACCATGAATGGTGGAGCAGGCTCAATGGGCTGAATGGCCTGGTTGTGCTACTACATATTAGTCTTATGCTGTTGGCAATGCCCACATCCTACAGCAGACTAACCTATTGTGAAAAATATTTAATGGGCTTTGGAGTAGCAGCCCAGGGTCATGAATGTTGTTGAGAGAATAAACTCTTTTCTGATTTAAATGATTTAATCTTTGCAGCTCAAATGCCCAGCAGGTGGTGTTAGAGCTGCAGCTTTTATTTAAGCCTTTATTTTAACTTTTTGTGTCAGTCCAGCCCTTGAAGCTGCATTGCGACTCTAACTAAAAGCTGCTCCTGTTGAAATCTGGTTGGCACTGCTGAACTGTGGGATTCTCATGTGCCAATAGCTGAACACCCTGGTCATCTGAAACACGGACCATCACATCTTTCAGGAGCCAAATAGGTCATCATTCAAGGTAGAGGTTGGCTCAGGGCAATGGGATTGTGGGATTAGTTATGGATTACTCTGAAAAAAGGTGGCACAAACTGACTGGCCGAGAGTTTCTTATTTGGAATTGAAGTCTGGTGCTGAGTGAGTTAAAGGTCATAATTTCTATCATGGCCCAGAGTTAGTTATCTCCTGCAAATACCAGCTTCTTACATCACTAACTATGGAGTAAAATGTTGTACAAATGGTTTAAGAATAGCACTGGAGTGAATGGACTGCACCCAGTGGGATCTTCCAGGATCCTGGTACTTTTGTAAAATGGAGCTTCATTTGCTGTAAGTCAAGATTTTCAAAGCAATCTGCAGTGGTCATTGTCCTCTGATCTCTGCACCTCCCCACCAACCAACACGCACACACACACAAAACACAAAAAACACTCACACACACATACACACACACACTCACACACACACTCAAATTTCCTGCCATGAACACCATTGAAGATACTATCAAATAATCACAAGCTCAGGCCACTGTGCTGGCGTAAAGGAAAGAAACCTGGTCCTCTTCCATCAAACCTGTCTGGTCTGGACACATGGATCCATGAAGTTCAGTGTCACTGGCCCTCATCAGCAAACTCAGCTACAGTGATGGAGGAAAATGAATGTTCTATTGTGCTGCACATGGCTTGCTGGCACGACCTTCTCTCTGTCCAATCACATGCACAGGAGCATCACTCAGCCTCACTGGTCAAAGGGCAATGAACAGCAAACCTCAGTAGCACATGCATGTTGGGCACTGAAGGGTGAGCAGACGTCTCATTCTCTCAAAGCGCGAATTCTTCCTGAGAACTGTACTTCCTTTAGATTAGATTTTTTTTTGGATTTAGCTTTACTTACAAACTTCATGTCTGCTCAAATACAGGGTACAAGAGTACAGTGAAAAGTATATAATGTCTCCCCTCATGGCACCATCTTCATTACAAAATACCCAGGTATAACATCTTAGTTACAGTACTACAAAAACAAAGACATAAATTAAACGGTTCAGGACTACAGTCTTCTCAGTATATTAGTGGAAAAATAAAGAAATAAAGTTAAAAAAGAAAAACATGGCAGTCTTTCCTTAAGCCATGGGCCTGCAGACATTCCAAGCTGGGCTTTCCCGAGCAGTGCTTCCTCTCATCTGTACAGGGCATGCTCTGACCAAGACTGGGCATGCTCTCACATTGCTGCGCTAAGACCCTGCTCACTCACTGGCGAAGGCACAGCACCAGGCATGGTTATGCATGCTCACAAAGTGCTCCTGAACCCAAAGCCATCACATTCACTCTTTTGCTGTACCTCAAGGCAGGACAAGCTCACTCACAACCATGCATAGGGAGTTATGATCGGTGGAGGGAAACGAAACATTAAGATCCTTCGCTCCTTTGAGAAATGCGCATTGGAACCAATGGCAGAGACTGAAGCTATTTCTGATGATAGAGAAACAGCAGTATCCCAGTAAACCATTGAGTGACATTATAAATGTACAGAAAGTCAAACACGTGTCTTGCAGAAGCTATTGTGTGCCTCCTTTGACTAATGTTTTCTTTTCTCATTGTGTCATGACCAAGGATCACCTACGGCTTTCAAACTTTAATTCCAACATATTTCCTTTGAAAGAAGACTGATACTGCCAAAGTAACTGCAGATGTTAATCCAGTAGCTGACAGTAGAGACATATACTGAAATATCATACATGACAGGTATCAAGGAAGCTTCAAAGGATAAAGCTAAAGGAGGGGGAATGCATTACAAACTGAACTGTAATCTCTCAGAATGTGAACTTGATGAGAGAAAAGGTAGCAGTATGGACAAGATAAATATCGCAGTTTCCTTTTTAAGAAAACACAAGGACAGAGTTGAAAAGTGAGCTTCTCTCCTGTTCTGTGTCTGTTAGTGACCTGACAACCCAGTGTGCTGCCAACTATGTTATGAAAGTCATGGCTTTGAGACCAGCTATTAAACACATTGACAGTGCAGGTAAAGAAAGGGAAAAGACACTCTTTCAATATGAGCACTGCCAGCCAGGCACTGTTGAAACCTACTAGGCTGAAAGATTTTAAATTAACCTGTAAACCTAAGAAAATTTGAAACAAACAACCTACAGAGACAGGCAGGGGAATGTCAGCCAGGTCTGACAGAGGCGTTTCAGTATAATGCAATAAAGATACACCACATTCTCATCGCTGTGGTGTTTCTTGGCCCCTGCCATGAAAAGAGTGATGGATGTATTGGAGACCCAGCTCCAGTGCTATGCTCAGTGGCTGTCAGATCTACTGCTGGAGCTGAACTCTGTCTCTCTGCCCCTAGCACTCAGCATCAATACCAAGGTGCAAGGGTGACTAAGCATGGGTGACATGTTAGTTCAGTGGTTAGTACTGCTGCTTCACAACACCAGTTGTCCGGGTTCGATTCCACCCTTAGGTGACTAACTGTGAGGAGTTTGCACATTTTCCTGTGTCTGCCTGGGTTTCCTTGGGTGCTCCAGTTTCCTCTTACAATCTGAAGATGTGCAGGTTTGGTGGATTGGTCATGCCAAATTGCCCATAGTGCTCAGGGATGTGTAGGTTGAGTGGATTAGCCATGGCAAATGCAAACTTACTGGGATGGGGTGAGTCTGGATGGGATGGTCTTTGGAAGATTGGTATTAACTCAATAGGCCTATTGGCCTGCTTCCATACTGTAGAGATTCTATGAAGGAGGCCCAGCCCTTAATGAGACAGAGTGGCACTTGCATCCAGAGGGAAAAGGACTAACAGAGCTTGGAGTGATGATTGTGGGGGACAGCACACTATATCTGGTTCCTCCATCTCCCCTCTGTCAATGACCCCCATCATCTCCAGCAGTTTACTCGAGGGAGGATGCACTTGTATCTATGCAGTAGACTGTCTGCAGGCCACACAGAAAGCTTACCAAAGCCTTGAAAACCACAGGGCACCTGGGTTAGCGAACTTCCTCCACACATGCACCATGTGTTGGGTTTATGCCTCTAAGTAGTGGAGTTGAGAGGAAAACTATAAAATATGTGATGTGTGTGTTCTATCAGTTTAGGTCATGCATTTCTAAAAACTCTACTCACTCTCACATCTGCTATAGTCTTATTGTACCAATAGGAGCTGAGAAGGTCATCGGATGTGAAAATTGTGGAGCATTTTCCATCGTTGAAGGGATGCATTTTTTTTCATTCACTGTACCTCAGTATAGCTCTCCACCATTTGGCAAAGCTGGTGACTAGAGATTGCCTCATTCATTTAGAACTACACACCTATTGGCAACACAGTCAATGTGCTTCAGATTATTCTTGCGGGCATTAATGATAACAATATGTTGAGAGGATGATCCGGAACTTGGGATGTCCAATTGCTGCAATCCTTAAACCCACCTTATGGCAGTGATGGGAAATGTTTCTCCAGGTTTCAGGAGGACATGTTCTACTCAGTGGCTGGAATTCTCAGAGAAAATCTAGAAAATCTATAGGTCTGAGATTGGTAAAAGACACAACATCAGTCTCTCATATTTGTGGAGCTGGCTGGAGGGAACAAACCTTAAAGATCTGGAAGCACAGCCTGTGAGGATGAACAAGCATTACAGTGAAGGCCCATTGCATTTGACAGCACTGTAGGGATAGTAAGGGTCCAAGGGACAGTCTCTGGATGTGGATAACTTAGTAAATTACTTGGTCACCAGGAGAGTGGACTTATGTCTAATGGACCTATGCATTTTTAACACATGGGTTACTTAAGTGCAACCCTTCACAAGTGTGTGCCCAAGGATATGTGGAATCATGTTCAAGAGTTACCGAGATTGGTGAGTGGCAAAAATAGCCTCTTTCTTGAACATCCACAGTCCCACAGTTCGAGGCGGCAATGGAATCCAAAGTACAGTTTTACAGTAGTCTCTTTTAGACACGGTTTTTACGTACCTTAAAATTTTAACTTTATGGTATCATATAGTTATGCCTATCATACACAAGTTTGTATGACATCTGTCCTGGGAAAGCAGAAGACGGTTTCAGGGCTTGCTAAATGCTAGCTGTTACTCCTGATAGGATTAGAATGTCTGTCCAAGCTGAGCTTGCATAACAACAACAAATCAATCCGTCAATTTATTAAGCACCAGCTCCACCTTCACTCTCCACTTTGGATGTCATCTTGGTGCATACATTATCTAGATTAGACTCAGAAGCAAAATAATTAAGAGGTGTTAGTCCTTATGTCTTTAAAGTTAGTAATGTTAATAAAAATACTAGACCTATTGGATCTAAATAAGTGAGAAATTATGTATGTATTAATCTGATCTCCCACATCTGGGCCATGAGAATTCATTTACTATGGCTGGTCTTTGACCGTTCTTCACATTTAGTCATGCAGCTTCATGAGGCATTGTTTTTACAGTAAGTTTCTTAAAGGAAGTAGCACCCTTTTTAGTAAGTATTTTAAAAGGATGTGCTAGTGGAGTAGACTTTTTAATGTTCTGCAACCTATTCAGGTTCTGGTAGACGGTTAATCTTTCTATAGCTTTGTGTTTCTGTTTTGAAGAGCAACGACTGAATCCCCATGAAGAAGTGGATATGCCAGTTTTTTTTTATATTGACCCTGAATTTGCAGAAGATCCAGGAATGGCACGAGTAGACACAATCACACTCTCTTACACATTCTTTGAGGCAAAAGATGGTCAGAATCTACCTCTACCTGGATATAATTGGAGACACAATGGCCAGGATTGGCATTGTTCTGAGTAGGTTACAGTATTAACAATTATTCAGGGATAGTCTTTGATGCAGAAACAGGTCTAAATATTGCTTGCAGCATGGGGCCAATAAGAATTGAAAGGTATAAAGAAGAGGTCATGGGTTGGAAGGGATGTTTAGTTTAATTTATCTTGTCAGAGTAAAATGTATTACAAAAACGCAGTTTTATATATGAGTGAATGGAAATGCGGTACAGTAAACATAATGCGAGTTAATAAAGAGTTATGAATGAATGAGTGGAAACATGGTATTGTAAGTGTAGGTCACATATGAGTGAATTGGTAAAGAGAACGATAACAGATTTTCTCACAAACCCGTCTTTTGTTTCGACTAAGACCCTTCGAAGAGAATCACTCAATTCTTATAAGACATATTGTCATAAATATTTACATGTAATACTAAAAAATGACTGTAGACACCATGGTGGTCAGTCAGTTTCTGGTTCTGCTGTACTGTAGGATGTCTGTCTGATGTTGGAAGCGTGAATCCAGGCCTTCTTTCATTGACAGCTGACTGGGTGATCAACGGCACCATGGTCCTTACCACTTTGTGCCTCAGGGCTCCTTGCAGATCTTTTCCACAGGAACCCACTTGCCTAGTATGATTTTGTGACCTCCCTCTGGCAGGTCCATCCAGGCAGCCAGTATATGTGAGGAAGCAGAACTTACAGCATCTGCATGCTTGGCAGTAAGGCAAAAGGGCATTACTTACAAGATGAAAGTCATCTTTCTGTCAGTCTGTTGTATCGAGGGGGGACACTGGTCTAACTGTCACTGTTTCAAATAGTCTCAGTCCTGTCATTCTGTTTGGGGTAGTCCTGGCTCTGCACAGATCTATTGGTAGAGTCTAGGGCCAAGGCATTCTTGCCTGGTGATATTTAGCCAGTCACTGTTTCAGGCTCTGAGTCATTCTTTCCATCTGCCCCAATGATTGGGATAATAGGGACAGTGGCAACTGGAGGAAGAACACCTCATTTTCTGCCTTGAGACCCTTCAAACACATGGCACCAACATAGACTTCACTAGGTTCGTAATCTCCACTCCCCCCCGTCCCATCCCCCCACCTCACCCAGATCCCACCCTCCAACTCAGCACCACCCTCTTGACCAGTCCCACCTGTCCACCTGCCTTCCCACCTATCCACTCCATCCTCCCCACTGACCTATCACCATCACCCCCCACCTGCATCCACCTATCACCTTCCCAGCTACCTCCCCACAGCCCCAACTCCCCCACCCACCCTCATTTATCGCATAGTCCCGTTTCACCCCTACATTCCTGATGATAGGGCTTATGCCCGTAATGTCGACTCTCTTGCTCCTCGGATGCTGCCTGACAGTCTGAATTTTTCCAATGCCATACTTTTCCAACAGTGAAAATTCCAGTCAATCCTCAACAGGCAGCGAACCTCAGACACACTGTTCCTGTGAAGTGGGTTTCGTGGTCTGAATCAATGCTGGTGGGTAGCCTCCTCCATGTTATATAATCCTCGCACAGGACGTTAGCTGTGGCCTTCCACATGGGAGCAGCTTCCACCCATTTGGTAAACTTGATGACCAAGTGACCCTGACAGCGTGGGAGTGAGAAATCATCAACCTGCAGGTGCTGGAATGCCCCTGGAGGTGCCGGTGCTTTCAGTTGGAGAACTTGCACTTTGGCTTTGGGGTCGTCCTTCTGGCAAGTGAGGCATGGCCTGCTACCACTTCAGCATATCTTTTCATCGAATTCTTACAGTGTGAAAACAGGCCCTTGAGCCTAACATTGACCCTCCGAAGAGTATCCCACACAGACCAATTCCCCTATTGTATTACTCTACATTTCCTCTAATTAATCCCTGAATGCTATAGCCAATTTAGCTTGGTAACCCCACCTAACTTGCACATCTTTGAATTGTTGGAGGAAACTGGAGCATCTGGTGGAAACCCACACAGACACAGGGAGAATGTGCAAACTCCCCACAGATAGTCACCCGAGGCTAGAATCGAACCCAGGTCCCTGGCACTGTGAGGCAGCAGTGCTAACCACTGAGCCACCATGCTGCCCAAAAGCCTTGTCCCCACCAGCTGCACTGGCATGGGGCTGTCATCTGTTCAGGCTCCAAATGCCTCCGTGAGTGGATCTGTTGCGCCAGATATTGCATGAAGGCAGAGGGTGAGACTGGTCAATTTGATCCTTGATGTCTCTAAACCCCATCTTTGTATAGCCTGTGTCCATCCATTATTGATCCATTCCCACTTCTCCTCTTTGGAACATTCATTCTACGTTGTTTGCAGAGTTTGATTTGTTGTCCCAATGTTGAGCTGGCAGATACTGAGGCTCACAGCAGGAGTGATCAGAGGCAGATCTTTCGGCTGCCTGATCTGCCAGTACTGTGGGTTTATCCGGAATCCACTGTTCCTCTAACCTTTGAATTATCGGGAGAATTCCTGCAATAGAGATCCGGCTGATGGGGAAAGTGTTCCTGTAAATGTCACTGGTTCCATTTGCAGTAACCCACAGTCATCTTTGCCTTTAGCCCAGATTGGATGGTCTTTTAATTCTTCCCCTTGTAGGGATCTGATTAGATTAGATTCACTATAGTGTGGAAACAGGCCCTTCAGCTCAACAAGTCCACACCGACCCTCCGAAGAGTAACCCACTCAGACACATTCCCCTACATTCACCTCTGACTAATGCACCTTAACACTACGGGCAATTTAGCATCACCAGTTCACCTAACCTGCACATCTTTGGACTGTGGGAGGAAACCGGAGCACCCGGAGGAAACCCACACACATATGGGGCAAATGTGCAAACTCCACACAGACAGTTGCCCGAGGTGGGAATTGAACCCGGGTCTCTGGTGCTGTGAGGCAGCAGAGCTAACCACTGAGCCACTGTGCTGAACAACATGATCTGCCCACCATCAGAAGTGTAAAGAGCAATTCAGGTGGGTAAGGATATCCATCCTGAGGGGCAGCTGGGCTACAGGTCCTACCCATATAAAGGTCACTAACTCATGGGAGCCGAATGCAATGTGTATGGATTTGGTCCTTTTAATTTCGATTCTGTCAGCTCCTGCTCCATCAGCTGTCCTCACTGTCACATTGAGCACAATCCAGTTATTCCAACATAGAATAAGGACATGTTTGCTTCAGTATTTGGTGTCACGTGATTTCATACGTCTTTGTTTGATAACAATTCATGATGGAAGTCAATCACTAATCTTTGGAAATAATTTACTATAAAAGTGTATTACCCAGACAGTAATTCCCTTTGGTAAAAGCACAGGGTTATGACTTCAACCTCTGCCACAATCTTGGCACTGTGACACACCGAGTTTGTTTGGTGTACCTGAAGAAATCATTTCTAATTTTGGGCCATAGTTTATGGCAGACCTTTCAGCACGATATGTGACAAATGTAATGCAGATCTTGCGATTTCCTCACTACATCACCTCGATCAACCTGTCTTGCTGAGCGAATGGTTTTCCATGTTAAACCACATGCTGAAATGCAGGACAATGAACCAAGATTTTTGTGCCCCCATGATGCACATCAGAGCCACACCTCTGGATATAGAATTACCATCACCAGCAGAAACTCAAGGTAAGTGAGAATGACCCTTCCAAGTCAGCAGCTGAGATGCAGGACACATTTATTGACAAACAAGGGAGGATGGGGATGCTGCAAGACAAGCGTGCAAGTGCATAACTACCTCAATGGTCAAAGGGTCAAAGTCACACTTTCCATTATGGATACCTGCAGAGTTAAAGTGCACAATGAGCCTTGTTAAATCCCAACACCTGATGAAGCAATGCCGAGGAGGCACAGAAACCAGATAGTGGAAGTGTACAATACACCAACTGTGCACAGTGAACATGAAACAGCACAGCTAGCATGATGGAACAAATGGGCCGACAAGAGCCACACTGACAACATGCCTGCAGGCCCAAAGTTGCCAAGGGTGAAATCCTCACCTCCACAAAGTGACACCATGACAAGTTGTGGAATATTGTCGAACTGCTGAAATATGATATGGAGTCTTAGAGTTCTGTACATGTAAATTTCTCAGTCCTTGTCTCTGTTTCACTAATTTTGGGAATCCAGTATAGTATACAAACCTATGTTTGGAAAGAAAAGGGATGTTGTGCAATGCCTTTCTTGAGTGATGCCACTTCAAAAGCTAAACATACAAATAAGTCAAATACTGTATCTAATTGTTGATTCGTGACTTTAGGCCCCAGGAATGATGATACTCTCGGTACAAGCTGTGTCCATAGATTATTCTGCATTCTATGTAATAGTTTAGCTGTAGATAAACCTATCTGAGATCTTCAATGAAATCCATCCACCTCATTTTTGTTGCATTCAGATAACACAGGCATGTTATTATATCACACCCGTCATTCCCCTCAGTGTTCTCCTTTTGGTTTTGTATCACCTCCTCTGCCAACACATCACTCTTTTGAGGCTGACATTGTGAAGGCACAGATCATGACTATGATGTGGGGCACTCTGTCTGGGATAGACTGACATTGGAACCTCATTTTTAAGGAGGGACGTGGTCTGTTCCACAATGCCCCTTCTTGAAGAATGACCGTGGGACAATATGATGTAGAAGCAAAAGTAAGCCATTCCGCTCAGTGAGACTGAAAAAAGAACAAAGAAAAATACAGCACAGAAACAGGCCCTTCGGCCCTCGAAGCCTGCGCTGATCCAGATCTTCTATCTAAACCTATTGCCTACTTTCGAAGAATCTGTATCCCTCTGTTCCCTGCCCATTCATGCATCTGTCTACATACATCTTAAGTGACCCTACCATGCCAGCCTCTACCACCTCTGCTGGCAACGCTTTCCAGGCACCCACCACTCTCTGTGCAAAGAACTTTCCAGTGTATTTCCCTTAAACTTTTTCCCCCTCACCTTGAACTCATGACCCCTAGAAATTTAATCCTCCACTCTGGGAAAAAAGCTTCTTGCTATCCACCCTGTCTATACCTATCATGATTTTGTACACCTCAATCAGGTCCACCCCTCAACCTCTATCTTTCTATTGGAAATAATCCTAATCTACTCAACCTCTCTTCATAGCTAGCATCCTCTATACCAGGCAACATCCTGGTGAATCTCCTCTGCACCTTCTCTATAGCTTCAACATCCTTTTTGTAATGTAGTGACCAGAACTGTATGCAGTAATTCAAATGTGGCTGAACAAAAGTCTGAATCAACTGTAACATGACCTTTCAACTCTTGTACTCAAAATGCCGTCCAATGAAGGAAAGCATGCCATACACCTTCTTGACCACTATCGACCTGCATTGCTGCCTTCAAGGTAGAGTGGTCCTGAACATCCAGATCTCTTTGTACATCAATTTTCCCCAGGGCTTTTCCATTCACCATATAGTTCACTCATGAATTGGATCTTCCAAAATGCATCACACTGCATTTGCCCAGATTGAAATCCATCTGCCATTTCTACGCGCAACTCTCCTATCTACTGCTGCATTTTCTGACAGTCCCTTTCACGATCTGCTATTCCACCAATTTTACTATCATTCTGCAAACTTGGTAATCAGACTACCTACGCCTTCCTCCAGATCATTGATGTATATCACAAACAACAGTTATCCCAACACGGATCCCTGTGGAACACCACTGGTCACAGTTCTCCATTTTGAGAAACTCCCTTCCTCTACCACTCTCTGTCTCCTGTTGCCCAGTCAGTTCTCTATCCATCTAGTTAGTACACCCTGGAACCCATGTGACTTCACTTTCTTAATCAGCTTACCATGGGAAACCTTATCAAATGTCTTAACACAGTCCATTTATTTGACATCTGCAGCCCGTCCCACATCGATCAACTTTGTCACTTCCTCAAAGAATTCTATTAAGTTTGAAAGGTATAATCTTCCCTGCAAAAAACCATGTTACCTATCATTGATAAGCTCACTTTCTTCCAAATGTAAATAGATCCTATCCCACAGTATCTTCTCCGGCAGCTTCCCTACCACTGACGTCAGACTCACTGGTCTATAATTACCTGGATTATCCCTGCTACTCTTCTTAAACAAGGGGACAACATTAGCAATTCTCCAGTCATCCCGGACTTCAAGCATGTTCAAGGATGCTGCAAGTATATTTGTGAAGGCCTCTTGCTTCCCTCAGTAACCTGGGCTGGATTCAATCCGGACCTGAGAACTTGTCCACCTTAATGCCTTTTAGAATACCCAATACATCTTCCCTCCTTATGCCGACTTGACCTCGAGTAATCAAACATCTATCCCTAACGTCAGTGTCCCTCTCCTCAGTAAATACCGATGCAAAGTGCTCATTAAGAATCTCACCCATTTTCTCTGCCTCCACGCATAACATCCCTCCTTTGTCCTGTGTGGGCCAACCCTTTCTCTACTCACACTCTTTCTCCTGATATACGAATTAAAGGCTTTGGGATTTTCCCTAACCCTGCTTGCTGAAGACATTTTATGATCCCTTTTAGCCCTCTTAATTCTTCATTTCAGATTGGTCCTACTTTCCTGATATTCTTCCAATGCTTTGTCGGTTTTCAGTCACCAAGACCTTATGTATGCTTCCTTTTTCCTTTTAGCTAGTCTCACAATTTCACCTGTCACCCATGTTTTCCTAATCTTACCATTTCTATTCTTCTTTTTCACAGGAACATGTCTCTCCTGCATTCTAATCAACCTCTCTTTAAAAGCCTCCCACATATCAAATGTGGATTTACCCTCAAACAGCTTCACATTCTGCAGCTCCTCCTGGATTTTGCTATCGTTGGCCCTCCCCCAGTTTAGCACTCTTCCTTTAGGACCACGCTTGCCTTTGTCCATGAGTATTCTAAAACTTATGGAATTGTGATCAGTATTCCCAAAGTAATCCCCTACTGAAACTTCAACCACCAGGCTGGGCTCATTCCCCAACGCCAGTTCCAGTATGGTCCCTTCCTTAGCTGGACAATTTACATACTGCTCTAGAAAACCCTCCTGGTTGCTCCTTACAAATTCTGCTCCATCTAAACGGCGACACGGTGGCTCAGTGGTTAGCACTGCTGCTGCACAGCACTAGGGTCCCAGGTTCGATTCCAGCCTTGGGCGACTGACTGAGTGAAGTTTGCACGTTCTCCCTGTGTCTGCGTGGGTTTCCTCTGGGTGCTCCGGTTTCCTCCCATAGTCCAAAGATGTGCAGGTCAGGTGAATTGGCCATGCTAAATTGCCCATAGTGTTAGGTGCATTAGTCAGAGGGAAGTGGGTCTGGTTGGGTTACTCTTCAGAGGGTTGGGCCGAAGGGCCTGTTTCCACACTGTAGGGAAACTAATCTAAACCTCTAACACTAAGTGAATCCCAGTCAATGTTGGGAAAATTAAAATCTCCTATCACCACCACCCTGTTGCTCCTACATCTTTCTATGATCTCTCTACGTATTTGTACCTCTATCTTATGCTCATTGTTGGGAAACCTGTAGTACAGCCCCAAAACTGGGGCTATTTCTGAGCTCTGCCCATATTGCCTCACTGCTTGAGTCCTCCATCATGCCCTCCTTCAGCACAGCTCTGATATCCTCTCTGACCAGTAATGTAACTCCTCCACCACTTTTCCTTCCCTCTCTATCCCGCCTGAAGCATCGATATCCTGGGATAGTTAGTTGCCAATCTTGCCCTTCCCTCAACCAAGTCTCAGTAATTGCAATAACATCGTACTCCCAGGTACTAATCCAAGCCCTAAGTTCACCTACTACACTTCTTTCATTAAAACAAATGCTCCTCAGGCCTTCTGTTCCTTTGTGTACATTGTCTGCTCCCTGCCTACTCTTCCCCTTAGACACATTCACTTCATTACCTATTTCCTTAAAGGCTTTAGTTATTACCTCCTTACTGTCCATTGCACCTTCTCATTTGGTTCCCATCCCCTTGCCAAATTAGTTTAGATCCTCACCAACAGCGTTAGCAAAAGCACCCCCTTGGACATTGGTTCCTGTCCTGCCTGGGTGTAGACCATCCGATTTGTAATAATCCCACCTCCCCCAGAACTAGTCCTAAAATCCCAAAACATCAAAACCCCTCCCTCCTGCACCATCTCTCAAGCCATTCTTTCATTTCTACTCTGACTGGCACATAGCACTTGTAGCAATCCTGAGATTACTATCTCTCAGGTTTTACTTTTTAACCTGGCTCCTAACTCCCTAAATTTTGCTTGGAGGACCTCATCCCATTTATTGCCTTTATCATTGGTGCCGATATGCACCACAACAGCTGGTTGTTCACCCTCCCTCTTCAGAATGTCCTGCATCGCATCTGAGAGATCCTTGACCCCTGCATCTGGGAGGCAACATAGCATTCGGGAGTCTCGGTTTCGACCACAGAACTGCCTATCTACTCCCCTTACAACTGACTCCCCTATGACTCTTTTCCGCTCTTTTTCCCACTCTTCTGTACAGCAGACCCAGCCACGGTGCCATGATCCTGGCTACTGCTGCCTTCCCCTGGTGAGCCATCTCTCCTAACAGTATCCAAAACTGTATACCTGTTTTGCAGGGAGATGACCGCAGGGGACACCTGCACAGCCATCCTGCTCTTTCTCTGCCTTTTGGTCACCCATTCCCTTTCTCCCTCAGCAATCCTACTCTGAGGTGTGACCAATTCACTAAATGTGCTATCTACGACCTCTTCAGCATCGTGGATGCTCCACAGTGAGTTCATTTGTAACTCCCCAGCCATCATGTGGTCTAACAAGAGCTGCAACTGGACACATTTGCTGGATGTGAAGGAGTCAGGGACATCAGCCGCAGCCTTGAGCTCCCACATTAAGCAAGAGTAGCATAACACAGGACTCAGATCTCCTGCCATTTTTATTCTTAAGCTTAACATAATCCAACTATAATATCAAATAACCACTGTCCAATTATATCAGTTCACTAACCTTCCCAGAGCACAATTTGACTGCTCCCACTCAGCTCCTCACTCTCACCGCTCCCATTGCTGCTGCAAAATGGAGGCCACTGATTCCTCAAGGTAAGTCCTTTTAGAGAGAAGTTCATCTTCCCAGCAGTCCCCTGGTTCTCACTTTCATCACTCCCGCTGCTGCTGCAAAATGCTGCTGTCATTCAATGAGATCATGGCAGATCCGTTAATCCTCAAACTCCACTTTCTCACCTTTGCCCTGTAACTCTTGATTCTCTTTCTGACTAAACATTGGCTCATTGGTTCGCGCTGCTGCCTCACAGAGCCAGGGACTAGGGTTTGATTCCACCCTCGGGCAACTATCTGTGTGGAATGCAAAGTTTCCCCATGTCTGCGTGGGTTTTCATCAGGTGCTCCCATTTCCTTCCACAGTTTAATGATGTGCAAGTTAGGTGGATTGGCCATGCTAAATTACCCATAGTGTTTAGGGATACGTAGGTTAGGTACGCTGGCCATGGGTAATGCAGGGTTCTAGGGCCTAGGTTTGGGTGGGATGCTCTTTGGAGGATCAGTCTGGATTTGGGCCGAATGGCCTGTTTCCACACTGTAGTAATTCTATTATGTTCTATCCTATTCTATGTCAAGCTTGAATATACTAAACGATTCAGTGACTTGCATTCAGTAACTCTCCTGAGCATCACTCTGTGGATTTGCTTGGGTGTCTTCAGTTGGGTATAGTGGGAATATCTCTTGTTGGCCAACAATTGCCCTAATGTGAGTGAAGGCCTTTGAAAGAAGGTGTCTCCTGTGGATTGTCCAGGATGTGGAGGTGCCAGTGTTGGTCTGGGCTGGATAAAGTCAGAAGTCACACACAACTAAGTTGTAGTCCAACAGGTTTTTCTGAAATCACAAGCTTTCGGAGCACAGTTCCTTTGTCAGGTGAAGTTCACCTGATGAAGGAGCAGCACTCTGAAAGCTTCTGATTTCAAATAAACCTGTTGGAGCAAAACCTGGTGCCATGGATTTCAGTATTGTCCGAGATGCAAGGGTCATGACAACTCCCTGGATATCAAATACAGAACTGAATTATCTGCCTGTTGTGGACACAAATGATATAAACATTGAAGGAGAAGAATTTCTTTCCATTGATGAAAATTGCTGATGGATGTTAGGATACTCTGATGTGCTATTGGTTGCACATTGGACCTGCAGAAAACCAACAATTGTAGCAAACCCCAGTGCTAGTTGCCTGACTGTCTGTGTCAAGGTAAAATGGGATGAATGGATAAATTGATAAATTGCCTTAGGGAAAACAGTTTAATGCCTTTGGAAATACCACAGTCGGTCTCAATAACTCATTAAAACAATCCACTGGCATGGAGATTATCGAAGGACTGTTAATCCAGAGACCTGGTAATGTAGTGGGGAACCAGATTTGAATACTATAATGGCATATGGTCGAACTTGAATTCAACAAATATCTGGAATTAGGAGTCTAATGATGAACATGAAACCACTGTCATTTGTTGAAAAAGCACATCTGGTTCCCTTATGTCCTTTAGGGAAGGAAACTGCCATCCTGGACTGGCCTACATGTGACTCAAGACCCACAGCAATGTGGTTAACTCTGAACTACCCTCTGGGTAATTAGGGATGGGCAATAAATACTGACCTGACTAGAGTTTCCATGAATAAATTCTAAAATAAAACCTCTTCCATTCAGGATAACCATCCTCTGCTACTGGTCCCTCAATACCAGCTTCAGAGCCAAGAAAGCCCTGCAGCATCTCTACTTTCTGTGTAGACCGAGGAAAGCCCACCTCCCATCCCCCTTCCTCACCACATTCTACAGAGGATTAATTGAGAGTACCTTGAGCTGCTGCATCACTACCTGGTTCAGGGAATTCCACCGTCTCGGATCATAAGTCCCTACAACGGATAGTGAGGACAGCTGAGAAGATAATCAGGGTCTCTCTCCCTCCATTACAGACATTTACACTACACACTGCATCCGAAAGGCTAAGAACATTGTGGAAGACCCCACACATTCCTCACTCAAACTCTTCTCCCTCCTGCCATCAGGCAGAAGATACTGGAGCATTCAGTCTCTCACAGATTGTGGAACCACAGATTATTGTTTCTTCCACCAGGGTCCTTGACATTGTATGATCAGACTCTATCCAACCTGAAACTCTTTGCATGACATTGAATTGTTGCGAGAACAATGTTGTATTAATTATCATTCTTTCATCGCTCTGTAATTTGGACACCACTGCGCCTGTTGGTTTGACGTGTCAGGAAGTACTGTGCTGTCGTGCGTGTTTTGGAATTCTTATGCACTTGATGCCGCCCTGCATAGGATCGTGTGGTTTGTGCTGTCCACGTAGCACCTTGGTCCTGGAGGAACGCTGTCTTGTTTTTACTGTATCAGTGGTATATGGTAGAAATGACAAATCAAGTTACTCTTCACTCTTGAGCTTTGACTCTTTGTGGTGGTGCTTCGTTTGGGCAGCATGGTGGCTCAATGGTTAGCACTGCTGCCTCAGAGCCAGAGACTCGTGCGACTGTCCGTGTGAAGTTTGCACATTTTCCCCATGTCCGTGTGGGTTTCTAACAGGTGCTCCAGTTTCTCCCAAAGTTCAAAGATCTACAGGTTAGGTGAACTGGCCGTGCTAAATTGCCCATCGTGTTCAGGGATGTGTAGACTAGTTGCATTGGTTTTGGGAAAATGTAGAGTAATAGGGTAGGGGCATGGGTCTTGGTGAGTTACTCTTCAGAAGGTTGATGGGGACTTATAATTAGAATTAGAATCCCTACAGTGTGGAAACAGGCCATTCAGCCCAACAAGTCCACACTGACCCTGCAAAGAGTATCCCACCCAATTACTCTACATTTACTCCTGACTAATTCACCTTACCTACACACTTACCCTGAACACTATGGGCAATTTAGCAGGGCCAATTCACCTAAGCTGCACATATTTGTCTGGGCAAAATGGCCTGTTTCCACACTGTAAGGATTCTCTGATTCTATGAGCACACCTGGATGGGATTGCCAGCAAGTCCATGCCACTGCAGGATTTTCATCCAGAAGCTGGCAGCGATATGAGGCAATGACTCAGGATATACTGTACGTCATCTACATTGGTCATCACTCACATAACTAGCTGCATTAAAGCTGGCAGATCCTGTTTAACGTAAGAGTTCTGCTTCAACATAGTGTTTCCTGTCTGCTCCCTTTTCCTTTTGCAGGCTTTACTATAGCTGGGCGGTAGATCCTGCTGTTCTCTTTGGAACCTTTGTTGGCAGTTCCTTCATAGCTCACGTAGAGTGGCTGGGTCGATGTGTGTCAGGGTCCTTTCAATTTCAGGTGATTTGTGGCAGCAGTAGTTGAAAGCACACAGTGATATTAATGGAACACTTTACCCTGACCATCCTTCACCATGAAGCTCTAAGTTACATCCTCAGAGATTGATCACAGAGCTGACCATATGCCCTGTCAGCAATGCACTCCATGTGAACCAACCTTGCTGTGTTTTGCTCCTTGCTAGCAACATCTCTGATGATTGGAACCATACGTCACTGCTCCATAACTTTCTCATCTGACATTACATCCCTCAACTACAATAGTCATTCAAACCAAACTTATGTTGCCCCTTGCTCCATTGAGTATTGTAGATTTGAGAGGTCACAGTGCTCAGTGTCATGAGATCAAGTCACTACTGACTGGTGTGAACTATTCTTTTGAAATTGCCAGAAACAAATGAATCAAATTGATAGCTATCAACTGAATGCCCTTTCAGAAAAATAGTTGTGACTTCTTTCTCCCACTGTTGTGCAACTTTGTCATAAGTAAATGTTGCACATTTAATTTTCAGATCAAAGCTTCAACGTTTATGTTCACTGTAGTGAGCTGCATGATATATCGCTCACCCTGGCCTGCAAGGCCCTGACTCATTTTGTTACTTCCAGGATTGGCTAATGCCCCAAGCTCCGATGCCAATGCTGGGACTTGTGTGAGAGCAACTGCCTGCCTGAATGTGATCTAGTCCCCACACCCCATACCCTCTACTGATTGAATAGGACCAAATCAAATTAAATGAACTCTCGTGAGTACAGTGAAAAGTTTACATGCCGCCACTGACAGCACCATCTCAGGTACATAGATATTTAATACAGATTCTTGAGTACAAATTCTTAGGAGAAAAAGACTTGAAAATAAAACGAGTCCAGCATTACAGAAATTCAAAAATACAAAATTTGTGGATTTGTTGGGCCAAATGGCCTGTTTGCACACTGTAGGGACTCTTTGAAAATTTATTGTGGTAAATTAGCAAAATAAAGAAATAAAAATTTCAAAATAACTGTACTTACATCATAATATAACAAAAAAGAAAAGAAAATTGAAGAAAATAGAATTTAAGACAAAGAACACTTATTCCATTTTGCAGCTCTAGGCATGAGAACCCCACCCCCACTGTTGGAATCCCAGGCCTGACCCAGCACAAGGTGGGACCTTTTTGACGGAGAGGACTCCAACATTGCCCCAGTGACCATCATCTCCCTTTTCCCATTCACACATCGATATGTTTTTCCTGCACTGGGCTTGCTGCATGTGCAATAACCTCTAATGTGAATGCCAGGGCTGTGTCCTTCAGCCATTTGTACTCACAGCCCTTCACAGTGATGTTTCACTGTGCCTGACAGTCACAAGCCTCTGGCTGATCATCTGCACTAAGCCATCTTCTCTGAAGCAAAAGCTGGTGCATTGCTGTTCTCTAGTTTAATTCAGTGACAGTCTAGAGACATAACCTGCCTGGCCTCCCTGGATGCGCCTACTACAGCTGTAGAAGTGAAGATAATGGAGGTTCGCAACATTTTGCGAGAGACAGAAAAGGCAAAGAACTTATCCCCGCCAGGGGACAAAGACTAAATCCATAGCTGTGTGCTGTTATATAGGGTTGAGGTGGAGTATCTTGATGGGACAGAAGCTAATTAAGAAGGTGAAGTTCATTCCAGTGAATCGAGCAGTTATTGATATGCAAATGCATGCAGATGAATTCTCACCACACGATGGCGAGAAAGTCAACTCACCTTCTGAGGAAGGAAGACTTAACAGCTAATGTTTATCTCCACAGTGAGAATCTCAGGCAAGATTTTCCATTGAGTGGAAATCTCACACAGAGTTCCACTTCCAGCTTTACGTTTTTATGGAAGCAAGGTGCTCTGCAGTTCTGAGGAGTGAACTGTGTGAAAAATTATACTTTCTCTGCAAAAGAGTCATTTGCTTTGGTGTAGCTTCAGTGAGGAGTCACAGTCACTATGGCAGTAGATGTGACTTTCAAGCTCCTGGTTCAGTCTTCCATCATCATAGAATCATAGAAACTCTACAGTATGGAATCAGGCCATTTGGCCCCTTGAGTCCACACCAACCCTCCAAAGACTATCCCACCCAGATCTGTCTGCCTACCCTGTCTCTGTAACACTGCATTTCCTATGGCTAATCCACCCAGTCTTTATATCTCTGGACACTATGGGCAATTTAGCATGACCAATCCACCTAACTTGCATATCTTTAGACTTTGGAGGATTCGGAGCACCTGGGGAAAACCCACCCAGACATGGGGAGAATGTGCAAACTCCCCACAGACAGTCATCCAACACAGAGATCGAACCAGGGGCCATAGTGCTGTGAGGCAGCACTGAGCCACTGTGATATAATTGATCACATGATGATAGAGAGACTCAGTAGACGGAAGAAAAGGTCCAGACCCTGTGCTTAGCCAGAATGTACACAGTTATAATGACTTGTTTTGAAGAGACCACAGACTGTGCAAACATCCCTTTGACAGAGTAGGGCTTCCCTAATACCCTCTAATACCTCATAGGGCAATAATGGATTGTGGCTCTAGGAAAGCAACTGTGGAGGAAGATGTAAAAAAAGGATGAAATCCTGAAGGCACAACAAATGGAACAGAAAATGTGAGGACAGAGCTAGAAATTGGACAAATCAAGAGAAAATCTGTGAAGTGCACAAGCCAGTCAGTGACAAGTGATTCAAACCTCTAATCTCTGTAAGAAATAGATGTGACCTTGCTGTTTCCGATGATCTTCAAACATGTGGCAGGTCCACAGCAAGTCGCAAGTGGGAGAACTGGCATGAACAATTTATTTGCTGGAGGAATGCTTTAGCTTTGATAATGAAAACCAATAAAAACCAGGTCAGAGTCCTGCTGTGTGCAGTTGGCAGTGCTGTAAATGAGATTCGAACAAAATAGGAGATGAATGAAGAGACAGTCACTTCTATGGAGGTTATCAATTCATGGTTTAACCTTGTGAAACATTATTACTGGGCAAGCAAAATTTACTGAAAGGGAACAGTATCTCGGAGTGGGAATTGACTTTTTTATTGATTATCACCATTTTGTATATTACGGTGAGTGCAGGACAATAAAAGATGAGTTAATCAGAGATGGGATAGTGGTTAACGTTTAAAAGGAAGCTCTTTCATGGTTCTTACAATCCCGAGAGGACAGAACTTTGACTGAAGTCGTACAATGGGCAATAGTGGATAAAATCAGGAAATGAAACAGTCTTTACTTGGGGTGATAGAGATTTCATGTGAAATAATGCGAAGGAGAAAAATATGGTGGGCACATATAGATGTGGAGAAAATGCAGCCGATAACCATTTTGCAACACCCATCTACTGAGGCAGAAAGAAGGTATGCTCAGGTGTGAAAAGCGTCCTGTCAGAACTGCAGAGAACCTTTAAGAACAGGAGAGTGAAGAAGAGATTTAAAACAATACACCATCTGAAGGTGAGGGTCATGTTTTTGGACTAAACAAATTAATAACAAAGTGATAGCCCTAACGGGATGGTGCCAATTCCTAACCTGGCAGTCTGAATGGTTACCTGGTGAAACAGGATGATGTTATTTTCTCCATGCTTCCATACTGAATGCCCCAAAATATCCTGGTGCCCCACTCCCCCATCACACGCCCCCACCAAGCCCAGGACAACAACCACCTCCATCTACTGTCCTCAGAAGTCATAGAATCACAACTGAAAACAACAAATGCTGGAGATTATAGCAGGTCAGACAGCATCCACGGAGAGAGAGCAAGCTAACGTTTTGAGTCTAGATGACTCTTCCTCAGAGCTGAAGTGCAGTGTAGGAGGGACAACATTCATGCAATTGGGGGAGGTGTATTGTGGGTGCAGGGTGCTGGTGGAAAAATGATGTTGATAGTTCAGATTAAGTGATCAGAATGTGAAAGTGGCAGCATAATGGTGTATCTAACTGCCAGACTGGAAAGGAGCTGACGGTCCCATTGGTTTGGGGGAAGGGGAAAGAGGACATGCTGACAGAGAATGTAGCAAGTAAAGCTAAACTAAAGAGAAGAAATGGGAGCTGGCTCACAATTTGAAGGTATTCAACTCCATATTAAGTCCAGAAGGCTGTAAAGTTCCTAGTCCTGAAGATGAGATGTTGTTTCTCCAGTTTGCGCTGATTCACTGGAG
Source organism: Chiloscyllium plagiosum (assembly GCF_037043375.1). NCBI lineage: Eukaryota > Metazoa > Chordata > Chondrichthyes > Orectolobiformes > Hemiscylliidae > Chiloscyllium > Chiloscyllium plagiosum. Next base: position 38,434,154 of record NW_028270167.1, on the reverse strand, counting down.
GATTGCAGCATGCTGAGAACAGATACATTAAACTACAGGGAGTTCGGGTTCATGCTTGTGCACAGACTGGAGTTGTTCAGCAAAGCAGTCACCCAGTCTGCATTAGGTTTCTCCATATAGAGTCGGCCACATCGGGTGAATGCAACACACAAGGTTGGAGGAAGTAGAGATGAAATGCTGCTTCACCTCGAAATTCTGTTTTTATGCCCATGGATAGTGATCAGGGAAGAAATGAATGGTCACGTGCTGCACCTTCTGCAGTTACATGAGAAGGTGCCTTGGGAAGGGAGGATCGTGTTGGTGGTCATGGAATAGACTAGGGTCTCCAAGAGAGAATGATCCCAGTGAAATGCAGACAGGAGGATTAAGGGGAAGATGTGTTCGGTGGTGGTATTCTGCTGATGTTGTCTGAAATGGCAGAGAAAGATCCTTTGACTGTAGAGGTTAGTGGGATGAAAAGTGAGGACAAGGGGGACCTGGTCACACTGTTGTGAGTGACGGGAAGGGGCAAGGGCAGAAGCATGGGGGAGAGCTCAGATGTGGTTGAGGTCCTTGTCAACCACAGTGGGTGGGAAACCATGGTCATAGAAGGAGCAAGCCATGTTAGCATCACTGTTTGGGAAGGGGGCATTGTCCGAACAGATGAGATGTAGGTGAAGGAACTGGGAGAATTGGGTAGAATGCTTACAGGATGTGGGTTATGAAAAGCTGTAGTGGAGATATCTATGGGAGTCAGTGACTTTGTAATGGATGGTGGTGGACAGTTTATTCCCCAAAATGGAGTCAAAGAGGTCAAGGAAATGAAGGAAAGTGTCGGAAATGGACGATGTGAAAGTTATAGAGGGGTCGAAATTTGAGGCAAAATGAACAAATGTTTCAAGGTCCTGGCAGGAGCCTGAAGTGACATGAAAAGAATTGTCAAAAAAAGAATTGTGAGAGGGGGCCAATGTAGGACTGGAACAAGGATTGTTCCACATATTCCATAAAGAGGCAGGCATAACTAGAATCCATGCAAATGTCCACAGCCACTCCTTTGACTTGGAATCCCTAAGTGTGGAAGCAGGCCACGAAGTCAAGGATGAGGCAGAGCATTATTGATAATTAAATGAAAGGCTTGGATGGTATATGAGGAGCCTTAAAGCTGATGGAGTTGACAAGGGTAGTTACACAGGAAGGTACATGAAGGCTTGGTGAATACAGCTTTATTCTCACGCAGGGCCATGAACTCAATTGCAGGAATGTGACCTGAACATCATCCCATCTTCCACCACATCTCAACTTTACAATAAGGTTGGAAAATCGGCTGCCGGCACACTCAGAGTCAAAAGGTTTGTTTGAAGAATATAGAATGGAGGACCAGGTGTAGGCCATTCAGTCCTTCAAACCTGTTCCACCATTCAGTGAGATCTTAGCTGACCTATGGCTGAACTCCACATATCCACCCATATCCCTGAATAAAGTTTGGCTTAATAAAAATATATCTAACTTAAGATTTAAAGTTAACAACTTTTGTTTGTGAAAGAGAGTTTCAAACCTCTACCACCCTCTGTGTGCAGAGTGCTTCCTAACGTCTCTCCTGAATGGTCTTTCCCAAATTCTCAGATATTTTCCAATTATTATAGAACCTGTGGAACTGGTTTAGCATCATCTAACCCGTCTTCGCCTGTTAATATCTTAAAGACTTCAATCAGATCATTCATTAATCTTCTACATCCCAGAGAAAACAGGTCTGATTTGTATAATCTCCCCTAATAACATAACACTTGAGATCCAGGTAACATTCTTGTAAATCTATGTTATATTCCCTCCATGATTAATAGTTCCTTCCTGAGATGTAGTGCCCAGATCTGCTCACAGTACTCAAATCGGGTCCAACTAGTGTTTGAATAGCTGCAGCATCACTTCTGCATCTTTATACTCCAGTCCACACGATAGAAGGACCAGCATTCTATTAGTTTTCTTGATTATTTTCTCCACCTGTTTATGGGACTTTACCGATCTCCCCCACCCTTTTTGAACACGCACTGTATTTAATTTCATACCATCTAGAAAATCCCCTGATCTATTCTTTCTCACTCTCAAATGTTTAACCTCTCACTTCCTTACACTGAAATCTATCTGCCACATTTTGACCATTTACCCAGTCTATCAACATACCTTTGCAAATTGATGCTGTCATCTGCCATGTCTATAATGCCGCCTAACATTTTGCCATCAAAAAATGTAGATATATGACTTTCTTTGCCGTTATCCAAGTCATTAATAAATAACTTGAATAATTGAAGCCCCAGCGCAGACCCTTGTGGGACACCATTGTCACATCCTAACAGTTTGAGTAACTCCCCATTATCCTGGTTTTCTGTTATCTGCCATTCAACTACTTACCCAGCCATATTAAGAATTTCCCCTCAACTCTGAAGGTTCTGTTTTAGTTAATAAACTCTTATGTTTTGTTTCATTTTGTTTTGAATATTTTTGTTCTGTTTTGTCTGCAATTGTGCAGGGTTCACTTGTGGGGAATGTGATGCCCTTCATGGTACAACTGCATGAATCATTTCATTCAGAGATTCAATGATGACATACATCTGCCATTTTATTATCCTGCGTTTGCAGCTCATGCTTATTATAATTTCTGGCTTCAAGCCATTATGGCAATGCCATTGATTGTGACAAAGTAACTCAAGTAAGCTTTTGCAAAGCAGGACTGATCACTTGTGTTCTTCCATTCTCAAACAGATACTAAAAGTCTCTTGGCTGCACATGGAGGAGGTTTAGAAGGCTCAGAATGTACTGACCTCACTGTCATTTGCTCCACGTGACCAGATATCAATGCTGAGGCAGACTGAAGATGTTCTGAGACACCATAATACAACTGTGTCCTCTGTTGGATCAGGACTTGTACAGAATGGAGTCGTTGGTTATCCCCATCCCCAGTGACCTTCGAGTGCTTTTTGTGACTTACTTGTTCCAAGCATCCAGTGGGGACCTGTGTAGAACCTCTCAAACTTCAACACACAGATCTATCAGGGATGTTACAAATGGAATTGGTAAAAGGGTACACTACTTTATCATTTTCCCTTGTGATATGGCTAATCCTACAGCCAGGCAGTGGAATTTCTTAACATTGCTGCCTTCCCCCAGGTGCTCACATTGAGAGAGCCATTTGATAATGCAGCTGAATGCATTAACAGTGAAAGGTTCCATTTGATCCACGTCCAACTAATTTGCGATCACTGTTATCATACCTTAGATTCTGTGCCAAATATCCTGGAAGCTGCCATGATGCCTATATTCAGACAACTCTCGAATTCCTACTGCATTTGAAGGGATGAATGTCACACAAGGATGGCTGCTGGAAGACAAGAACTATCTTTTCCAACTATAATGAGTAATTTCAGGAGACTGAGACAGAGCCCAGGTATTCTGCAGTTCACTCTACTACCAGGACCGTCATGGAACAAGCAGCAAGAATCCTAAAGACAACATTCTGACAGCTGGATCAATTTGGAGAGGCCTCTGAGTGCATTCCAGACAGAGTTTACTGTATAATTCAGGAACACAGTACCCTATACAGCAAGAGCAGGCAAACAGGAATATCATGTATGTTGAAGAGCTAGGACAGTGGAGACAGTCTTCTGAGGAGGAAGATGAGGACATTGAATGGAAGAACATGCCTTCACCATGATAGAGCAATGAAAAGTTCACACAATAAGCCAGACAGAATAGAATTGATTCCTGCTTCCAAGAGATCCGAATAGGATGAATACTCATTCACTGAATTTAGCTTTTATGTCATTGTCATAAAGGCAAGAGGCTGCTTTTTATTGAGAATCAGGAAATACACATGTATTGTTAGTTTATCCTGTTATGTACTTAAAGTTGTATTATTGACTGTTTGATGGCGTTACAACATCTGCTGCTCCCATATTCAAGGATAACAATATTGTCTGATTTGACATGCTTTAGAGAAAGGTTAGCTCCCAAACTTGCCGCTCCACTAGCCAAGCTCTTCCAGTACAGTTACAGCAATGACATCTACCTGACAATGTGGAAAATTGTCCAGGTACGCCCTGTACACAAAAAAACAGGACAAATCCAACTCGGCCAATTACTGCCCAATCAGTCTCCTCTCCATCATCAGTAAATTGATGGAAGGGGTCATCATCAGTGCTATCAAGCAGCATCTGCTCAGCAACTACCTGCTCAGTGACGCCCAGTTTGGGTTTCACCAGGGTCACTCAGCTCCTGACCTCATTACAGCCTTGGTTCAAACATGGACAAAAAAAGCTGAATTCCAGAGGTGAGGTGAGCATGACAGCCCTTGATATCAAGGTGGTATTTGACTGAGTATGGCATCAAGGAGCCCTGGCAAAACTGAAATCAATGGGAATCGGGTAAATTCCCTGCTGGTTAGAGTCATACCTGACAAAAAGGAAGCTGAGTACAGGATTAAGGATAGGATTCTTGTCAGTGTGGAGGAACAGAGGGATCTTGGTGTGCAGGTACATAGATCCCTTAAAATGGCCACCCAAGTGGACAGGGTTGTTAAGAAAGCATATGGTGTTTTGGCTTTCATTAACAGGGGGATTGAGTTTAAGAGTCGTGAGATCTTGTTGCAGCTCTATAAAACTTTGGTTTAGACCGCACTTGGAATACTGCGTCCAGTTCTGGTCGCCCTATTATAGGAAAGATGTGGATGCTTTGGAGAGGGTTCAGAGGAGGTTTACCAGGATGCTGCCTGGACTGGAGGGCTTATCTTATGAAGAGACGTTGACTGAGCTTGGACTTTTTTCATTGGAGAAAAGGAGGAGAAGAGGGGACCTAATTGAGGTATACAAGATAATGAGAGGCATAGATAGAGTCAATAGCCAGAGGGCAGAAATGGCTAACACGAGGGGTCATAGTTTTAAGCTGGTTGGAGGAAAGTTTAGAGGGGATGTCAGAGGCGGGTTCTTTACACAGAGTTGTGAGAGCATGGAATGCGTTGCCAGCAGCAGTTGTGGAAGCAAGGTCATTGGGGACAATTAAGAGGCTACTGGACATGCATATGGTCACAGAAATTTGAGGGTGCATACATGAGGATCAATGGTCGGCACAACAACGTGGGCTGAAGGGCCTGTTTTGTGCTGTACTGTTCTATGTCCTATGTTCTATGATTACGGTTGTCGAGGGTCAGTCATCTCAGCTCCAGGACATCTCTGTAGGAGTCCCTCAGGGTAGTGTCCTAGGCCCAACCATCTTCAGCTGCTTCATCAATGACCTTCCCTCTGTCATAAGGTCAGAAGTGGGGATGATTGCCGATGATTGCACAGTGTTCAGCACTATTCGCGACTCCTCAGATACTAAAGCAGTCCGTGCTCAAATGCTACAAGCTCTGGACAATATCCAGGCTTGGGCTCACAAGTGACAAGTAACATTCATGCCACACAAATACCAGACAACAACCATCACCAATAAGAGACACTCTAACTACCACCCCTTGACATTCAATAGTATTACCCTCATTGAATCCCCCAATGTCAACATCCTTGGGTTACTATTAACCAGAAACTCAGCTGGACTCACCACATAATCACAGTGACTACAAGAGTAGGTCAGTGACTGGGGATACTGCGGTGAGTAACTCACCTCCTGACACCCCAAAGTCTATCCACCATGTACAAGGCCTAAATTAGGAGTGTGATGGAATACTCCCCACTTGCCTGGATGGGTGCAGCTCCAACAACACTCAAGAAGCTTGACACAATCTAGGACAAAGCAACCCGCTTGATTACACCACATCTACAAACATTCATTCCCTCCACCATTGACGTTCAGTAGCAGCAATGTGTACTACCTACAAGATGCACTGCAGAAATTCTCCAAAGATCCAGCATCTTCCAAATCCACAAATACTTCCATCTAGAAGGACAAGGGCAGCAGGTACTCAGGAACACCACCACCTGCAAGTTCCCCTCCAAGCCACTTACCGCTTTGACTTGGAAATATACTGCCATTCCTTGACTTGGAAATATACTGTCAAAGTCCTGGATTTCCCTCCCTAATGACATTGCGGGTCAACCCACAGCAAGTGGACTACAGCAATTTCAGAAGTCAGCTCACCACCACCTTCTCAAGGGCAAATTGGGATGGGCTAACAATGCTGGCCAGCCAGTGACACCCAAGTCCCACAAATGAATAAAAAAAGCTTTCATTTACACTGCATTCCAACATTCTAGCTCTATTCCTGATGAAGGGCTTTTGCCCGAAACATCGATTTACCTGCTCCTCGGATGCTGCCTGACCTGTTGTGCTTTTCCAGCACCACTCTAATCTAGACTCTGGTTTCCAGCATCTGCAGTCCCTGTTTTTACCTAGCATTCCAACATTGTATAGCAGTAAGTCAAGTTAATTAAATCACTCTACAGAGGCCAGAATCCCATCATCCAATTTGCCTTTATTTGCAAATGAGCAGCCCTTGACAAAAGGAATGCCTCATACAGAGTCAGGCACCAGATTGCCAGTACTCAACCTGTTTATGTCAGCCAGGGCTCCCTGATTGGATGAGGTTAATTGTCCCAATCAGGGAACACATATTCTATGAGGTCCACCTGGCTGACCTCATTACAATTATTGCAGTCAACATCCAAGGCTTCCTTCATGATCTACTGTCTAAGACATACATGAGATCTGCTTTAGACTTTGTCAGTTTGAGGGACATTAATCTTTCTCACCCAGCCGTCATCATTCATCTCACAGTGCCTGCAATCTCACACACACTGGTAAATGAGCATGCAAAGCTTCAGTACACTTCATTTCAACATCTAAAGTTATGCAGAGACGAAGTAAAACATATTTTCCCACAAGAACAATGTGCTGTCCAGCAGAGTTTGGATGATAATGGAGTATTGGATATCAGTCATCATTAAACGGGGATACATTCCCTTGTAAGACAAGGCAGATTGAACCTTTGCCCCCAGAGAAGTGCACTGTCATGAATGGTCAAGTAGTCTCACCCATAAAATGGCCAAAATTGTGGAAATGGTCTGTCATGCGGTGCTCCCATTAACGTTGAGAATAATAATTTCTTCATCAAACTAATAAGTCTTGGCTTCAGTCATAAGTGTCATGGCTAAATAAAATTCTTGAAATTTCTAGCTATCCAGGGTGTTTTTCAGAGATAATCAGAGCCCTGCCATTATAACTTCAACTCTTCTTGGGATGCATGATGCATGAAGAGGCTGTTTAACTCTGATGTAGTCTCCAGTTGACCAAGTCCTACAGCTAAAATGGTAGTCAACATTTAGAGATCGTGAATATTTACAGATGCGAGATTTCTTGGACAGTGTAATGTGAACTGTGCTATCAATGTCCCTTCTGATGATTCATTGTCTTTGCCCTCGCATTACATCGAAATGTCATCTCGGGATCTGCATCTGCATTAGAGGGAGCTGCTTTGCAGTGTAGTCTATTAACTCAGAAATTTTGGGTAAATGTAGCCAGAAGGCCCAGATATGTTGGGAGTGTCCTGTAAGAAATGGGCTCATTCTCCTTGTTTACAAATTCCACAGGTTTGAGGATTTGTGGGCAGCAGGGAGATGGTGAAGCCTGGTCCTTACTAAATATCCTGAGAAAACACTTATGTATGTGTGGTTCCTCATCCATTTGCGTACCTGCTAGCACCACCTGTCTCCTTGAGGGAAGTGGCTCCTCGATTGAGGTCAAATGTCCCTAGACTCCCCGTTACCTTTCCATTGGTGCTGAACACGAATAGCTAAAGCAATAGAGTACAGGTCTGTGTGCCTCTCCAGCAGCCAGTAGCATTCTGTTCGACCTGAGTCTTCATGGTGAATGGGGATTTTGCCAATTGGGTACAAAATTGGCTTGACAATAGGAGACACAGGTTGGCAGTGGAGGGTTGTTTTTTGGGCTGGAGGCCTATGACAAGTGGTGTTCTGCAGTGATAGGCGCCAGGTGCACAGTTCATTGTGATTTATATAAATGTTTTGAATGAGAATTTAGAGGAATGGTTAGTAAGTTTATAGATGACATCGAAATTGGTGGCATAGTGAACAGTGATTCTCTAAGCTTACAAAGAGATCTTGATCAATTGGGTCAATGGGCTGAGAAGTGGCAGATGGTGTTTAATTTGGATAAATGTGAGATATTGCATATTGGTAAAACAAATAAGGGTAAGACTTATACAGTTAATGAGAAGGCCATGGGTAGCATTATTGAATAGAAAGACCTAGGGGTTCAGGTACATAGTTCTTTGAAAGATGCGTCACAGGTAGACAGAATGGTTAAGAAGGCATTTAGCGCGCTTGTCTTCACTGCTGAGACCATTGGGTATAGTAGGTGGGAAGTGCAGTGGATGTGGCACATTGAGTAAATTTAAGGTGAAGGTAGACAGATTTTTAATGATTAATGGATTGGAGGCTTAGACAGAGTGGGCAAGAAAGTGGAGTTGAGCCCAAGATGAGATCATTCATAATTGTATTAAATGGTGGAGCAGGCTCGAGAGGCTGAATTGCCTATTCTTGCTCCGAGTCCTTACGCTCTTTTGTTCTAAGACGGGTGTTGAGGTAGCCTGAGTGAATGAGTAAGAAGCACACAGAGCATGAAAGGCTAATATTTTGGGAGAATTGAGTTTGATGAGATCCATTGAGAGAAGATGCTGCATGCAATAGTGAAAGAGGTGGACAATGAGCATTAGTGGGCAGAAGTGGGGGTGGGCATGTCAATGGCAGAGTTAGAATGATTCTGGTAACGGAGAGAAGATGGTGACATCGACCCTTGAAGGAAATATTTTGCTTCCGAGTTGTAAGAGTTTGGGAACTCTGCCCTCAGTCTTCCCTCAACCTTTTCTGGTCCTGCTTCACCTGAAGAAATCAGCACACTAATGCAAGCTGCTCACTATAAGGGCTGCTACATGACCAGGAAATCCCTCTGACTCGGAGTGCTTGTCAATATGCCTTTGGTGTTGGCAATTTATGCTGTATCTATTACTTGGTTGAATCCTTTTGCAAAGGGATAGTTGGGATAACTATTTACAATGTCAAAATAACTATTGCTCTCTTCCCCATCGCCATCATAAGCTCTTTTGTTTTTATTTCTCCAAAGAACAAACTCTTCTGCTTCTTTTTCTCTGAAAACAATTTGAAGTACCAGACATCAATGAGCTTGTAGGAAAAAGTGAAGACTGCAGATGCTGGAAAACAGAGTCAAAAAATGTGGCGCTGGAAAAGCACAGCAGGTCAGGCAGCATCCGAGTGGCAGGAGAATCGACATTTAAGGCAGAAGCCCTTCATCGGGAATGTTGGGGGCGGAGGGTGGGTGAAGGAGGCTGAGAGATAAATAGGAGGGGGGAGTGGAGCTGGGGGGAAGGTAGCTGGGAAGATGATAGGTAGATGCAGGTGGGGGGGGGGGTGATGCTGATAGGTCAGAGTGGAAGATGGAGCAGATAGGTGGGAAGGAAGATGGACAGGTAGGACAGTTCAAGAGGGTGGTGTCGAGTTGGAGGGTTGGATCTGGGATGAGGTGGGGGGAGAGGAGATGAGGAAATTGCTGAAATCATTGACCTGGTAGCCTTTATAACCATTATCTTCAACTTGTGTTGACCTTGCTAAGAAGTTGTTTCCGTTTGGAGAAAGGAACTGCTTGAGCAACTCTACATAAAGTTTCATGCTATATAGGAGATACTAGAAAATTTCAGTTCTAAAGGGACCCCAATTTCCAACAGTCTCCCCTTTGAAAAGGAAATATCCTTATTGATTTCTCACAATCTAATGCTTAATTAAGCTATTTATGAGGTATAAGTTTTGATACCTAATCTTATGACTACATTTTGTAGATAATATACTAAAGCTATTAGAACTATTAGCATCAAGACTGAAAACAAAAAAATGGTGGAAATCACAACTCGTCAGGCAGCATCCATGGAGAGACAGCAAGCTAAAAATTTCAAATCTAGATGACTCTTCATCAGAGCTGAAGTGAAATGTCCAACTATTGAACGTAACGCTACCACCTTCAGCCAGGGAGTTTGACAGAAATTATGTACCAGATCATCCAAGATGTGCTCTCCTGGTTTCTGAATTTTGAGTTTTATTTTTGTATTCCACTGGACCATTTTAACCATATTTGTTTTCCAGGTACTGGTCCTATCAAGGACTGATTTGAGATTTAGGGACAATGAGGGAATTGAGTGACCTAATTAAGAGAAGGTGATCTGGTTTTATTTCCCCCTAATTCTCCCTGTTCTTTTGCTTTCCTTTCTCCTGACAAAATTGCTCAGTTTCTCCTTGGTTTTGCATTGGAAGTGTCCTATCATCCCATGGGGTCTTTGGTGTATTCTTGGCTGTTTATTTGCCTGTATTGCTCACAAGACAAAGCTTTTTGGTACATGTGACAATAAATTCAATTCAATTACAGGAGATATGGTTACAGCTACAGATTAATTAGTTTCATTTATACTTTCTTGTCCAACTATTGAACATAACGCGACCACCTTCAGCCAGGGAGTTTGACAGAAATTATGTACCAGATCATCCAAGATGTGCTCTCCTGGTTTCTGAATTTTGAGTTTTATTTTTGTATTCCACTGGACCATTTTAACCATATTTGTTTTCCAGGTACTGGTCCTATCAAGGACTGATTTGAGATTTAGGGACAATGAGGGAATTGAGTGACCTAATTAAGGGAAGGTGATCTGGTTTTATTTCCCCCTAATTCTCCCTGTTGTTTTGCTTTCCTTTCTCCTGACAAAATTGCTCAGTTTCTCCTTGGTTTTGCATTGGAAGTGTCCTATCATCCCATGGGGTCTTTGGTGTATTCTTGGCTGTTTATTTGCCTGTATTGCTCACAAGACAAAGCTTTTTGGTACATGTGACAATAAATTCAATTCAATTACAGGAGATATGGTTACAGCTACAGATTAATTAGTTTCATTTATACTTTCTTTTCACTTCATATATTCCATTTTACTCCAACTAATGAGAAATATTTCCATTCCCATTTGATGTTCCGTATTCCTGCTATTTATCTTGTCACTGTCTTTTACTATAAGTGAGGTATTCCATTCATTACTACTCCATTGGATGCAGGAGCCCTGGAGAAATTTTATTGTACACTTAGTCAAACATTGCTATGTGGTTCCAGGCATTATCAAATTCTGCTCATCTATTCTTCCAAGAAAAAAAAAGTCATTTTCTCAAAAGTAAGTTGCTAGATCAAGCTTGACTTTTCGTTCTTTTACAAATATTCCAGTTTCAAAAATGGCCCTTCCCGAACCCATGGCTATTATTATCGGAAGCACAAAGGCAGGAGATATAAGGGAATATCACAACTTGTAATTTTCCCTCCAAGCCACTCACTAGCCTGACTTGGTAATCTCATTTTTCTTTCATTGTACTGGGTTAAAATCCTCCCGAACAGCATTGTGGGTCTACTTTCAGCACACAGACTAAAGCTGACCACCTTCTGTTTTAATTTTTAACCAGGCTGATTCCATTAACCTTTATATTAAACTAATTTTTTAAATTTTAAAGTTGTTGGTCCCCTTAAATTTCATGTTAATTCCCCTTTGATTGCTTGAAATGACAACTCATACTAATATACTTTATCAATCTTAATTTCAGAAATGATTATGTCTGGGTTTGGTAGTAAATGGGAGAGAGTGAGGACTGCAGATGCAGGCAGCATCTGAGGAGCAAAAGAATTGATGTTTCGGGCATGGGTGGGTTACTCTTCGGAGCGTTGGAGTGGACTTGTTGGGCCGAAGGGCCTGTTTCCATACTATAGGTAATCTAATGTATGTTTAAGAATTCAATGGATTAGTCACACGCAATCAATTTCTCAAGGGCAACTAATTGACGACCAAGCACAAGAAAGATTTTCAGGAATGTAGAGTTGAGGTTAAAACTAGGTCCACCATAATCTTATCAAATGGCAAAACAGGTGGCCTACTCATGTTCCTTGTTTGTGTGTTTGTAACCAGAGAAATGTATGAAATTGGAAATAGAACAACTCCATTAAAGGGGGGTCTGTCCTTCATGCACATAGACAATCCTTCTTGTGGATTAAGGAAGCCATTTTGGAATAATTGGTAGAAAGATGGCATCACCAGGAAATAGTGAGGACTACAAATGCTGAAGAAGTCAGAGTCGATAAAGTGTGGCACTGAATAAAGCATAGGGGATCAGGCTTGCTCTCAAATGGCATCACCAGAGCAAGTACAATGGAGACAGCGAAATCCAAAAACTGATTAGGGTTCTTACAGGGAATGTGCAAAGGAAAAAAACATTGAAAAATGTTATCAATAAGTGGGTTATAGTAGGTACTTTCTCTCAACCTGTTTAGAGATATTATTACACAGTTATGGAAAAGGTGGGATTTGAACCGAGGTCTCTTGGCTCAGAGATATGGACGCTACCACTGCACCACAAGAGTCATGCAACAAGGAAACAAACCTTTTGGTCTAATTTGTCCATGCTAATGAGGTATCCTAAATTAATCTCGTCCAATTTGCCAGTATTTGGCCGATATCCCTCTGAACCCTTCCTATTCATGACCCCCCCCAAGGATATTAGTATCAGAGGATTTGTTTTTCTTTAAGCTCTTGTCCATTTTGATCTGGAAGAGTTCTCAGTTACACATCTGACAATCGTTTTTAGTTAATTCCGCATACTAATACAGTGAAGTAGCAAAATATCCAAATGAATTCAGATACCAATTATTCCAAAATGGCTTCCTTAATCCACAAGAAGGATTCTCTATATGCATGAAGGACAGACCCCCTTTAATGGAGTTATTCTATTTCCAATTTCATACATTTCTCTGGTTACAAACACACAAACAAGGAACATGAGTAGGCCACCTGTTTTGCCATTTGATAAGATTATGGTGGACTTAGTTTTAACCTCTATATTACGTCAAAGGGTGTGAGTGGTTTGAGTTTGGCAGGACAAAGGGAGGATGTGAAAATGAGAAAGGTAAAGATGTCAATCAATAGAGTTACAATGTTAACTGAAGGACACTCCTGCCACTTCTGCCCCAGCTGAGCTTGGTAAACTGAACACAAAGAAGAAATGAAACCTGCTAGCCATGCAAGTTTTAAATACTTTACATTGACTACCAATATTCTCTTGACTTCACTGACACTGGTCACTCTTCAGATGTCACTTATACATCCCTGATGTTTTACAGTTGTCTTGATTTGTCCAAAATCTTTCTATAAAACGGTAACATGGAAGATGTAACATTGCTAACCTCTTAGTATTTGGATTGTACATGCCTTTTCACAAGTGACCTCCAATCTTCCATTCAGCAGAAGCAATAACACTCTGAAAAATGAGGCCAATATGACATCAAGAGATCATCTATATCTTGGCTTTCACAACTGAAGTGTAGTTATTTGATTACTGCTGGAATACAGGAAATGTGGCAGCCAATTTCCACTCAACAAAGACCCATAAACAGCAATGAGGTTAATGAGGAAGTGACCAATTTTTGACAGGGGTGATGCCAGGACACTGGAATCATTTTCCAGCTCTGTTTTAAATAGAACCATCCAATACCTCATATCCACCTGACTGGGCTGACAGAGCCTCACTAAACCTCGCCTGAATTGTAAGTATGAAATGATGAAGCAAGTCTAGTGTGCAGTAAACACGTGAACAATCAGGCTGCTGGATTCACACTCTTCAAATTGTTACTGCAGTTCCTATAACCAATTAAATAACAACAACCTCAATGCTTAGTTTCTGTTTTATTCTTAACACAGCCTTCAATTGGGAAAAACTGTCTGGTTGTGTCTTCACTTCCAGGAAGTCAGAGTCCCAAGACTGGGATTGTTAAAGGACTGCCAGCAGAAAAATGTTGCTGTCTGAACATTTTTATTTCATGGAGCCATTTGAGAACATTCAAACCCACTTTTATGGAGACTTCAGCACCAGAAGAGCACTACCTCTGTGCAATATAGATGTGAATGTTTTACTGAGCCAGACGCTACCTTTAAGAGCCTCTGTCGGCAACTGCTTGCACTTGCTCCAAGTGCAGCTTTAGATTTTCCTGGGAAAGTTTTATCTGATCAGTCAATAATCTTGCACAACAATGATGATTATTTATCCTGACTGATTTGGATTCATTGTTCTTGGTGCAACAACTTATCTCACTATGAGATCCCTCTGATTGACCTGAACATCAATACAGCAGTCCAATCCTGAAAACTAACCACAAGATGCACTCGGTATTTAGGTAGCTGTTAGTGTGGGAGGGAATGAGCCTGATCAGGAAGATCCTTGTTTTAAACTCTCATTTAAAATATTGCAACTTAATTTATTAAACTGAAGCATAGCCTATATAATGTGCTTGGAATACAACCTTCAACATTCTGCGTAAAATCCAGAATCCTACGATTTGAGCCAGTGATGTAGGGTTTGCAGACTTTACTGATATATTTCCAGGACAATTTAGCATGGCCAATTCACCTGACCTGCACATTTTTGGACTGTAGGAGAAAACCGGAGCACCCAGAAGAAACCCGGGCAGAACGTACAAACTCCACACAGACCGTTGCCCGAGGTGGGAGTTGAACCCGGGGTCTTGACGCTGTGAGGCAACAGTGCTAGCCATTGAGCCACTGTGCCGCCCTGAGGGGATCTGTCCTCCTCTAGAGGAATAAACCTTGGATTCAAAAGTCAAATCCACTTTCCATGCATCGGTTATAAGCAAACTCACCTCTGTTAGAATCATTGACAAATACACCAAACACAATTAGAATAATACATTCACGGAATTAGATTTGGATTGTTTCACACTTGAGTACATTTCTTCAGCAAGAGATGAATGGATGCACACACTCTGATGGAGGTTAAACAGAAGATAGTGGTACATGTACATATATGGGATTGGCCTACTAGTTAGTTCACTGGCAATAGCATTCAGCAACATTTGTGCTGGGTGACTGATTTTCAATTGAAACTAGCTAATCTCCCATGAAGTACACCAGCATTAAAAATCAATGCAATATTCAAGTTAAGTAGGGTGAGAGGGAAGGGGGTATTTGTACCAAGGCAAAGAAGGAGAAGGAATCAACAGCGAGGGAGCAAGTGAGAGAGAAATTTAAGGATAAGGGAAGTTTGGGAGAGGAAAGGGAAATGAAAGATGGATTCTGTGGGTTTACGAGAGCACAAGAACTGGGAAATAACTGGGTAGGGAGCTAACAGAACAGGATAGGCTAGAAAAACAAACAAAGTAAGCACAATTTTGAATTCAAAAGCACCTTTCATAATCTAAGGACCTCCTGAAATACTTAACTGTTGATAAAGTCGTCTTGAAATGTTGTCATTGTCAAATTGTCCGGAATTATCAATAGTCTGAGCACAGGCAAGCTTTCTTTTAGTGATGTTACCTGGGGATATAAATTGGCCTGGAGATCTCCCCTGCCCTTTGACAGAAAAAATTACAAGTATTCAGTATGGACAAAAACAAAAATTGCTTAAAAATCTCAGCAGGTCTGGCAGCATCTGTGGAGAGAAATCAGAGTTAACAAATTGTATCCAATCGGCATAAGGAGGGAGGAAGTATTGGGTATTCTAAAAGACATTAAGATAGATAAGTCCCCAGGTCCAGATGGGATCTATCCCAGGTTACTGAGGGAAGTGAGAAAGGAAATAGCTGGGGCCTTCACAGATACCTTTGCAGCATCCCTGAACATGGATAAGGCCCTGGAGGAGTGGAGAATTGCTAATGTTGTCCCCTTGTTAAAGAGGGGAGCAGGGATAATCCAGGCAATTATAGACTGGTGAGCCTGGCGTCAGTGGTAGGGAAGCTGCTGGAGAAGATACTGAGGAATTGGATCTATTTACATTTGGAAGAAAGTGGGTTTATCAGTGATAGGCAGCATGGGTTTGTGCAGGGAAGATCATGTCTTACCAACTTAATAGAATTTTTTTGAGGAAGTGACAAAGTTGATTGATGAGGGAAGGGCTCATGAGGCTAGATGTCATATACATGGACTTCAGTCAGGCTATGAAGAGAAGTTGAGTAGATTAGGAATATTTTCATTAGAAAGATGGAGGTTGATGGGGGACGAGATTGAGGTCTACAAAATCATGAGAGGTATAGACAGGGTGGATAGCAAGAAGCTTTTTCCCAGAGTGGGGGATTAAATTACAAGTACAAGGTGAGGGGGAAAAGTTTAAGGGAGATATGCGTGGAAAGTTCTTCACACAGAGGGTGGTGGGTGTCTGGAAAGTGTTGCCAGTGGAGGTGGTCGAGGCAGGCACAATAGCTTCAGTTAAGATGTATCTAGACAGATACATGAATGGGCAGGGAGCAGAGCGATACAGATCCTGGGAAAATAGGCGACAGGTTTACATCGAGGAACTGGATCAGCACAGGCTTGGAGGGCCGAAGGGCCTTTCATGTGCTGTAATTTTCTTTGTTCTTTGTTCTCTGATCCTTCCTCAGAACACTTTCATTATGAACAACCCCATATTAGAGGCTAATTAATTTTGGATAAAATGATGATTCAAAAGACAAGATTTCACATTTTAAGACTTGTTCAGAAACAAACAAACTGAAATTTACACAGTGCAATCATTGCTTAGGAGAAAACTATATATATTGAACATAAGAAATAAAAGCTGTTTCATGTAACAAACACAACTTTAACAGAAAGTCACATCTGACAGATATAAACTGTTACAAGAGCAGTCCCACAGACATTTCTAGCTCTGCTTCACATTTCTCCAGTACGTGAACACTGGAACGTGTTGCCAGCGGAGGTGGTCGAGGCAGGCACGATCGTGTCATTTAAGATGTATCTAGACAGATACATGAATGGGCAGGGAGCAGAGGGATACAAATCCTTGGAAAATAGGCATCCAGGAACTGGATCAGCACAGGCTTGGAGGGACTGTGCCAGTTGTCCCCCTTTGTGGATAGGGACCGTGAGATCCTAGTCAGGGCAGTGCCCTCAGCCAGGGATACCAGGCACTCACATTATTTTGTCTTGCTTTGTCCTTTGGCATTCACTCCACTTCGTTCGGATTCTTCTGGGTATGATGATCACTAGCAAGACACATCTTGCAACTATCCATTCCTTAAATCTTCAACAGACTTCATCCATTCTGTCCTATTTCGTTTGAACAGCAACTGTACCCTCACCAGCATTCTGCTTAATTGTTAACACAAAGTAATCCTTCCCCTCTTTGTCAAAAATGTTGCACGTTTTTTGCTTTGCAACTGAAAAAACAGTTGCCTTTTTCTGTGATGTATTGTGATAAGGTACAAAAACTATTGTTCCAACCTCCATATGTTTCAGTTTGACTCCTCCTCCTTATAGCAACTGGATCACTTGGAAACCTCTGACTGGAGACAGTCATTTGGCATTCTCTGTTATACTTTCAGTTAAATGTATATGTTAAAACATAGCCATCTTACACAATTCAGTACTCATGAAGCTTCTGCCTAAAAATGAGGACAAATATTAATGTTGTAATGATTTCTGTTTCCATACCACTATTAGATACAACAAATTAAAACATTGTAAACATTTCATCAATGAATGTACTATACACTGGACAGGAAAATTTAGGTATAACCTTATGGAGGCATGAGTGATATGGGCAAAGGCCAGATATATGGCAGATTTGTGTGAGGTGAGGTTTCAAAAGTGGCCCATCTCAACATTAAGAACAAAGTCCTGCAGTTCTAATGCATTAGTCAGGCAGCGAAGCTAGTTTCTCATGTGGCTGCAAGCAAGTTGCAATTTTTTGGGGGGATTATAGCTTGTTAAATGTGTTACTAATGACAAAACTATGAGTATTCTGCTTCCTATTTTACCAGCTGAACATTGAGAACTCCCAACGTGGATGTCAGAGCGGCTACCTAGCAACTTCAGTTCACCAAAAAGCCTCCATGTCAAACATGGGGCACTAACATCTTAGGGGATGCTCCATGGGCCAAGGCCATACACACCCCACA
The DNA here is from genome assembly GCF_037043375.1 of Chiloscyllium plagiosum. NCBI lineage: Eukaryota > Metazoa > Chordata > Chondrichthyes > Orectolobiformes > Hemiscylliidae > Chiloscyllium > Chiloscyllium plagiosum. The sequence continues at coordinate 38,416,184 of NW_028270167.1, read as the reverse complement.
TCCACCATAACTGGTAACTGGCATATGCCAAATTCTATACACCTTCTTGGCACATTTCTGCTCTGCTTACAGGCCACATGTGAAATTCAATTCTGCACCTCGTATTTCCCAAGTAATCCTCATTGTAATGCCACAGCAAGGACACTGAGTGCTCAGGGACACATCCCCAGCTCATGGGCTGCACCAGGCTGGATCCTTGAGCTCTTTGCTTGCTCATTCAGTCGCAGCCTAGCTGGATACTCACAGCATCTCTGCCTTGCCTTTCTTTTTATGCTTTGGTACTCAGCCAGGGATACCAGGCACTCACATTATTTTGTCTTGCTTTGCCACTTAATGCAGACATAAAGCCAGGGAACCTGAGCCAGTTGTCAGCAAGTTTCAGTCAGATCAAGCATTTGTTCAAAGGGTGCCAGCGCATCAAGTCAAGAGCAGTGCTTGCTGACAATCTTAGGTTTTCGTCAAGGTGAGTCAGCCACTTGAGGCAGTCAGAATCAGGATTCTTTCCTCAGAAAAATTCCAAGTAGATTCAGCAATTTCCTTTTTTCTTTATGCCTGCATGTTTTTTAAAGTCCAAGCATTGGGTGAGAGTTCAACCAACTAGACATCACATTTGTTCCTCACAATTATTGAAATTGTGTCATCCTGTTTTAAGTGAGAATCATTTCTAAGTCCTGTTTCCAACTGGAGTGACTGGAACCAAGTGAATCTTATTGATTATGAGATCCTTGTTTAGGTTTGTTAACCCGGGTCAATCAGGGAGCTCTGGCTGATAGATATAAGCAGGGGATGCAGAGTCTCCTCAGACTAGGGATTGGCTTTGAGCTGGCTGGTCAGAGTTCATGTACTGTGCACATGGAATTAAAGGGTGACTTAGTGACAGGACACCGGCCTCTGTGCAGTTATTTCGCCAACCCTTTGGTTTTCTTTTCAAGGAGAAGCAGGATTAACACATATTTTGCCAAGTAATTTATTTTTCTGTCAAATGCAATCCTCTTCAATTTTTTTGAAGGATTTTGTTCAGATGATGTTGGCGTTCAGTTGAGACACCTTGATATTACTGTTGAATTAGTTCATATGCATTTTCTTATTTGTTTTGCATTGTAGTTTGAGTTTGGTTTAATTTACTTCTTGCAAGAGCAATTGCCTCATGATTCAGAAGTTTTATTTTGCATTTCAGAGCACCAAACATTTCCTGCATCAGATTGATTTCATTCCTAGTCAAGGAATAGCCTTTTCCAACCTGGAATGATATCCCAACCACCTCAGTGGACTATTTACATCCTCCTCCCCCCGATTCCCAGATGCATGGGCCCCTATCCCTCTCCTGAGAGAAACACGGACTCAGTGGTGACTTTGGGGTGGGACAGTGGCTCTAACTAAAATAAAGGTGTCAGTAATAAAGGAATGGAATAATAATCCTGGGCAAAGTGTAGCATAAAGAGTTGATAGTTGTTCTATCAAAGAATCCATCATTTGTGATGTCATAGAGATGTACAGCATGGAAACAGACCCTTTGGTCCAACCCATCCATGCTGACCAGATATCCCAACCCAATCTAGTCCCACTGCCAGCACCCGGCCCATATCCCTCCAAACCCTTCGTATTCATATTCATATCATATCACATGAAACTGGAACCTGAGAGAAGGTTCAAATGAACTGACTGAACCATGACCCTGCAAGTAGTGTAGATGGTTAATAAATGATTATGGTCTGGTTTCCAGTCCTTATGTATCAAAAGTATCCAGAACCCTATAGTAATATGTATATCTCGGCCTGATCTAACCTGGATGGGATTTAACAAGTTACAGGTGAGACCTTGAGCAGTCACCCACCTTGGCAGCAATTGAGCCCTTAAATATCCACATAAATGGCTGCTTCAGGACAACTTTCTGATTGGCTATCTTTTTCAGCTGGTGGTTACAGGTCAGCATTGATGATAGGTCCGAGCTCCAGCAGGTAAGTTGGGAACTCCAGCAGATACGGTAGGAACTCCAGCAAGTAAGGTAGGAACTCCAGCAGGTAAGGTGAGAACTCCAGCAGGTAAGGTGAGAACTCCAGCAGGTAAGGTAGGAACTCCAGCAGGTAAGGTAGGAACTCCAGCAGGTAAGGTGAGAACTCCAGCAGGTAAGGTAGGAACTCCAGCAGGTAAGGTGAGAACTCCAGCAAGTAAGGTGAGAACTCCAGCAGGTAAGGTGGGAACTCCAGCAGGTAAGGTGAGAACTCCAGCAGGTAAGGTAGGAACTCCAGCAGGTAAGGTGGGAACTCCTAGACGGCAGAATGCCAGAGTGCATCAGTTAGCTTACGTCAGCCATTACACTTCCAAAGTTTCCATTAGCTGTACAGTAACAAAGTTTATCTCCAATGCCACCAATCCTGGAGGTTGTTCTTTTGACCCAAGCAAGATGACCTTCCAGCATCTAACGAAATCTATCTATGCTTTCCAGAAGAAGTTTCGTGGAATTATGGAGACATTTTTACTATCTTACTCTGAAATGGAATGGTCATCCTATTCTATATTTTAATGCCCAGTCTTATTTTTAAGATCAAACCAATCCAGTAGTCATTTTTTAGAGATCTGTTCATAGAAGTGGTGGATGGAGAGTTGTTTGAAGTGTCCTGGTATCCCAATAGTCTAGCGGTGTAAAAGACTGCATCAGGCTAGAGATGAGCACTGTTGGTAGTCATCATTTCGTGTCAACATTGTTTTTTTTACCACAAATGCTGCGCCTCTCACTTTCTGCATTGAAAGATATCTCTTAGTTCTCTGTCGCCCATCCCTCTTCTCTCTGTCTCCTACCAACCCACTGTGCTGATCAAGTTTCTGCCTTCCTGAAGTCTCCTGCTTTGCACACTGTGGTTTGCCATATACCTTACTTGTATTGTCAATTTAAAAAGAATATAATTCGCCTTGTGTTTGTCTGCAAACTACTTAAAATTTGATAATGATTCTTTTCAACCCACTCACACATGTTTTTCTACTATTCATGAATTTCATTCTATACATGAATTCAACGGGTTTAGATTAAAATAGCCATTTGAAGCAATACATTCCTCCAGTGAGTCTAGATTTGACATAGGTTTCTGCTGCAGTTCTCTGCCCAAAGACAAGGAAAGTCATGGCGTCCACCACAGGTAGACCAGACTGCAGTTATTGATATAAATGGGTAAAAAGCTGAGACCCCTTTACACAGCCCTGTGGGAGTGTGGTCATAGAGTCATAGATTCATACAGCACAGTAACAAACACTTTGATCCAACCAGTCCATGTGAGCCACATTCCAAATCTAACTAGTCCCACCTGCCTGCACTTGCCTATAGCCAAGTTTGGTACCCATGAAGATGGCCTCAACCAAGATCTTGGGTTCATGTTCCACTACAGGTGAACCCACTGGGCTATACACGCGCACACACACAGTCACATAGACTTTCTGTCATACACATTCTCTCTATCAGACACACACATACTCACACTCATGCACACATCCTCTCACAGGCATATACTCCGTCACATTCACGCATACACTCTATCAAGCATGCGCACATGCACACACACACACTCTCACATGTTAGGAAGTTGAAGGCGTGTACTATACCTTTAAGAGAGAGTGAATGCAGTTTGAACTGAGAGCTTATAAGCACCTGTCATATGATTAGCTAGCAGCCTTAGAGCATACTGGAAAATTGAAAACATGCAACATTTGGCTGTGAAATAGATACCTGAGTTGGTTGCTGTTTTGACAACAATTCAAATTTAACCAATCAATATAAATTATGCCCATGGATGCTAAAACCCAAGCGAGTTTGAATTTATTGTTTTTGCCAACTGCAAACCAATGAAATGATGTGATGTTTGGAGTACCAAAAAAGCAGGCATTTTGAAAGTCAGACAGAGAGTAATTGCCATTGAGAAAGACTGCCATTCAAAACACTCGCTGACAAACTTACGTTTTTCATATGAAACATCTTTGCAGTAAAAGACCAAAGACAATCCAGGGAGATCTTCAACCAAAAGAAGGACAGTGGAGACACAAACCCCCGTGTGGTTTTGAAGTTAAGTTGATGTTATTTTAATATAGGTTTTATTGGAACAGTGTATTATTTTAGAGTTGGAAGCAGATAATAAGCAGTCAAGGGAAAGGGGCTTCGAGTGGTAAATGGTTGTTGTTTACTGCTCACTTTTCCATCAAGGAATAAATTGATGTTAGTTTCTTTATATAGTGGAATCTGGAAGTTCTCTGTCACTCATATTTTAACAGATTACGAGGTCAGGTGAGCTTTTCTGGATGTTTGGTAATTAACAAAAGGGTTCACCACTGTGTCGCAACTCATGCACACACACTCTTCTCTCTGTCATCTCTGTCTCTGTCTCTCTCTCCCCCCCACACACACATCATACACACAACACATAAGGGGGTAAAGTTTTGATTGCAGATTTGTATTTGCAGATACATTCAAAAAGCAAACAATCTGCAGGCAGTCAGTCCATGTGACAGTTTATAAATTCCCACTTTGGAACAGAACCAGTCTGACTCAAGGCTGGGATACAGAGAGACTCTCACGTCACACCTTTCATGCATTATGTGAGCTGAGATGTCACTTTTTTAATATAAAACCTTAAGTTATCTCAGAAATGTGACTTGAAAAAGGTTCTTGGATTCCCATATTAAGGAATTGAAACTTGCATCTCATTCTAAGTGATTAAAGACTTAATAGCAATCTAGGTTTGCTCAAAACATTGCATCAGCTGCATGACACTTTGATCTTTTATTATAAATTCTGTGTGCTATGATCCTGCCCCACTAGCTACCTGATGAAGAAACATTGCTCCGAAAGCTTGTACTTCCAAATAATCCTGTTGGACTAGAACCTGATGTTGTAGGGCTTTTAACTTTGTCCAACCCAGTCCAATGCTGGCACTTCCACATCATATATCTCCAAACATTCCTTACTTACATACTTAGCCAAATATATTTTAAATGTTGGAACTATGTCGAATCCACCACTTCCTCTGGGTGTTCATTCCAAACATGAACCACGCTCTGTGTAAAAGAAATGCCCCTCATGTCTTTTTTAAGTCTTTCTCCTCTCACCTGAAAATTATGTCCCCTAATTTTGAACTGTCCCCCACCTGAGGGACACACACCTGCCCTTCACTTTATCTGTACCCTCATGATTTTATAAACCTCTATAAGGTCACCTCTCAACTCCCACACTCCAGTGAAAAAAATCCCAGTCTATTCAGCCTCTCCTTACAACTCAAACCCTCCATTCCTTGCAATAACCTGGTAAATCTCTTCTGAACAGAATGCAGAACTGGTCTGAAAAGTGGCAGATGGAGCTCAACTTGGAAAAGAGTGAAGTCATTCACTTTGGAAGGTCAAATTTGAGTGCAGAATGTAGGGTGAAAGGCAGGATTCTTGGCAGTGTGGAGGAACAGAGGGATCTTGGGGTCCATGTTCATAGATCCCTCAAAGTTGCCACCCAGGTTGATAGAGTTGTTAAGAAAGAGTATGATGTATTGGCTTTCATTAGCAGGGGGATTGAGTTTGAGAGCTGCGAGGTTTTGCTGCAGCTCTACAGAGTTCTGGTTCGACCACACTTGGAACATTGTGTTCAATTCTGGTCACCTCATTATAGGAAGGATGTGGAAGCTTTAGAGAGGGTACAGAGGAGATTTACCAAGATGCTGCCTGGACTGGAGGGGATGTCTTATGAAAAAAGGTTGCAGGAGCTAGGGCTTTTCTCATTGGAGTGAAGAAGGATGAGAGGTGACTTGATAGAGGTGTACAGGATGTTGAGAGGCATAGATAGAGTGGATAGCCAGAGACTTTTTCACAGGACAGAAATGGCTATCATGAGGGGGCGTAATTTTAAGGTAATTGAAGGATGGTTTGGGGAGATGTCAAAGGTAGATTCTTCACACAGAGAGTGGTGGGAGTGTGGAATGCCCACTGGCAGTGGTAGTACAGTTGGATACATTAGGTACATTTAAGTGACTTTTGAATAGGGACTTAGATGATAGTAAAATGAAAGGTATGTAGGTTAATCTGACCTTAAAGTAGGATAAAAGGCCGGCACAACATTGAGGGCCGAAGAGCCTGTACTGTGCTGTACTGTTATATGATCTATGAACCCTGTCCAGATTAATAATATCTTTTCTATAACAGACTCGGTGTGGTGGTTAGTTCAATTGGTTGGACAGCTCTAGGGGAGCATATCCGTGCCAATCGCATAGTGTTGCAGGCTTGCTTTGTCTCAAACGAAATTCTCTCCTTGCTGCACATGTGGTGGACATCATGACTTTCTCTGCATTTTGGGTTAAAGAAATAGAAACGTAGGCTTGAAATGATAACGCTTCTAACAAGAAAAAGAAACAGGAAGATCCGATGTTTGGACATTTTGTTACAATGCAGAAAATGCTATTAAAATTAAACAAACGTGTTTGCGAATTTCAAACTCGGAAAAACTAAGGAAGCAATATTCAACTTTGGCAGGACATGAACTTAGGGCACAGTTAGCATATTGTCCATTTCTGTGCACTCCATTATGGGAAATCCATCAACATAGAAAGAAAGAGTGACAATTCAACTCAATGGTATACAATTAGAGTATCAAGAAAGGAGTAGATTACTTACTAGAGGATGTGATACTAACATTGATAGGAGGCTGGCCTCCTGGCAGAAAACTGAGTGTAAAAAGAGTAATTTTTCTAATTGGCAGAACATAATGAAAGGAGTTGCACAGGGATCTCAGCTTTTTTTTTGATTTATATCAATGACTTAGAAATGGAAGGAATGAGATGACAGCTACGCTTGTGGATGGCACAAAGACAGGCAGGAAAATATGTGGTGGGGAGGATATAATGATTTTCCAAGCTGATATCTCAGTGAGTGGGCTAAAATCTGTCAGGTGGCATATAATGTGGAAAAATACAAAATTATTCACCTGGCAAAAAGAAAGAAAAAACAGAATGTTACTTTAACAGAGAACTGCATTGTTCTGAAGTGTTGAGCAATTTACATGTTCTAGTTTATGAGTCTTAAAAGGTTAGTTTTCAGGTACAGGCTAATGGCGTACTGTTCTTTATTATGAGGTGAATTCAATATAAAGGTAAGGATGTTCTGTTTCAGTTATATAGAGCAGTGGAAGTGAGGCCACATTTTTTAATCCAGTTCACTCATGCCGCAATGTTGTCAGGGACCAATAGCCTTTGCATTATCCAGTGCCTCCAATTGTTTCTTGATATCACATGGATTGAATCAATTTGGCTGAATGCTGGTCACCACTGGAGGAGGCAAAGATGAATCATCCACTCAACACTTCTGGCAAATGCTTTAGCCCTATATTTTGCACAGATGTGTGGGCTCTTCCATCATTGAGATGGGGATATCTCTGGAGTTTCTTCCTTCAGTGAGTTGTTTAATTGTCCACCACCATTCATGATTGGAAGAGGCAGGACTGCAAGGCTTAGATCTGGTCCATTGGCTATGGGATCACTTAGCTCTGCCTATCACATGCTGTTTATGCTGTTTAGCATCAGACAGTCTGGTGTTGTATCCTCACCAGGTTGACATCTCATCTTCAGGTTTGTCTGGTGATGCTCCTGGCATGCCCCACTGCACGATTCATTGAAGCAGAGTTGATCTCCTGGCTTGATGGTAATGGTTGAGTGGAGTACATGTCAGGCTATGAGGTTACAGATTGTGCTAGAGTACAATTCTGCTGCTGTTGATGGCTCACTGCACCTCATGGATGCCCTGTCTCCAGTTGCTAGATCTGTTCAAAGTCTTTCCTATTTAACACGGTGATTCTGCCACACAACGTGATGAGGAGTATTTTCAAAGTGAAGGTTAGACTTTGTCTCGACAAAAATGATGTGGTGGTCACTCTTGTTGATACTATCATGGACAGGTATATCTGCAGCTGGCAGATTGGTAAGGATGAGGTCAAGTATCTTTTTCCCTCTTAGAGTCATAGAGATGTCCAACACGGAAACAAACTCTTTGATCCAACCCGACCACGCCGACCAGATAACTAAACCTAATCTAGTCTCATTTGCCAGCAATTGGCCAATATCCCTCCAAACCCTTCCTATTCATATACCCATCCAGATGCCTTTTAAATGTTGCAATTGTACCTGCCTTCACCACTTCCTCTGGCAGCTCATTCCATACACGTACCACCCTCTGTGTGAAGAAGTTGACACTTAAGTCCCTTTTATAACTTTCCCTGCTAACCCTAAACCGATGGCCTCCAGTTCTGAACTCCCCCACCCAAGGGAAAAGACCTTGTCTAATTATCCTATCCTTGTCCCTCATGATTTTATAAACCTCAATAAGGTCACCCCTCAACCTCCGACGCTCCAGGGAAAACAGCGCCTGCCTATTCAATCTCTCCCTATAGCTTAAATCCTCCAAACCTGGCAACATCCTTGTAAATCTTTTCTGAACCGTTTCAAGTTTCACAACATCCTTCCAATAGCAAGGAGATCAGAATTGCACGTAATATTCCAACAGTGGCCTAACCAACGTCAGGTGCAGTCGCAATATGACCTCCCAACTCTTATACTCAATGCTCTGACCAGTAAAGGAAAGCATATCAAATGCCTTCTTCACTATCCTATCTAGCTGCGGCTCTACTTTCAAGGAGCTATGAACCTGCTCTCCAAGATCTGTTTGTTCAGCAATACTCCCTAGGACCTTATCATTAAGTGTATAAGTCTGCTCTGATTTGCTTTTCCAAAATGCAACACCTCATATTTATCTAAATGAAACTCCATCTGCCACTTCTCAGCCCATTGGCCCATCTGGTCAAGATCCTGTTGTAATCTGAGGTATCCAACTTTGCTGTCCACTACACCTCCAATTTTGGTGTCATCGGCAAACTTACTAACTATGCTTCCTATGTTCACATCCAAATTATTTAAATAAATGATGAAGAATTGTGGACCCAGCACCGATCCTTGTGGCATTCCACTGGTCACAGCCCTCCAGTCTGAAAAACAACCCTCCACCACCACCCTCTGTCTTCTACCTTTGAGCCAGTTCTGTATCCAAATGGCTAGTGTTCCCTGTATTCCATGAGATCTAACCCTGCTCCCCAGTCTCCCAAGGGGAACCTTGTTGAATGCCTTACTGAAGTCCATAAAGATCACATCCACTGCTCTGCCCTCATCAATCCTCTTTGTTACTTCTTCAAAAAACTTAATCAAGTTTGTGAGACATGATTTCCCATGTACAAAGCCATGTTGACTAACCCAAATGCATCCTTGCCTTTCCAAATATATTTAAATCCTGTCCCTCAGGATTCCCTCCAACAACTCGCCCACCACCGATGTCAGGCTCACTGGTCTATAGTTCCCTGGCTTGTCCTTACCACCTTTTGTAAATAATGGTACCACATTAGCCAACCTCCAGTCATCTGGCAGCTCACTTGTGACTATCAGTGATACAAACATGTCAGCAAGGGGTCCAGCAATCACCTCCCTTGCTTTCTACAGAGTTGTAAGGTATACCTGATCAGGTCCTGGTGATTTATCTACTTTTATGCATTTGAAGACTTGTTGGTTTTTTCACTGCATCAATGTCCTTTAGGACTCAGCCAGCTCGATCAGTCATGCTACTGCTGAGCCATTCTTGGTGTTGGATATTCAAATCCCTCACCCAGAGTACATTTGGCAACCATCAAGGCGTCCTTCAAGTGTTGTCCAACATGGAGGAGTATCAATTCATTAGCTGAGGGAAGATAGTGTGTGGTAATCAGCAGGAAGTTTTCTTTCCCATGTTTAACAGGAAGACACGAGACTTCATGGCATTCACAGTCAATGTTGAGGATTTTTAGAGCAACTCCATCCTGACTGTATACCACTGTAACGCCAAATTTGCTGGGTCTGTCCTGCTGGTGGGACAGGACATACCCAGGGATAGTGATAGTGGTATCTGCAAAATTGCCTGTCAGGTATGATTCACTCTTCTGTGAGACATCTCTCCCAATATTGGCACCAGCCCCCAGATGTTAGTGAGGAGGACTTTGTAGGGTCGACATTGCTGTCTCTGCCATTGGAGCTTCTGGTGCTTCGTTCAATGGCAGTTGATCTGTCCGGTTTCATTTCTTTGTTGAGACTTTCTCATGATTGGTACAAAGCAATTGGCTTGTTGGGCCTTTTCAAAGGACAATTGAGTGTCAGCCATATTGCTGTGGGTCTGGAGTCACATCTTGGTGTCCATGTACACAGATCTCTGAAAGTTGCCACCCAGGTAAATAGTGCGGTGAGGAAGGCATATGGCGTACTGGCTTTTATTGGTAGAGGAATTGAGTTCCGGAGTCCTGAGGTCATGATGCAGTTGTATAAGACTCTGGTACGGCCGCATCTGGAATATTGTGTGCAGTTTTGGTCGCCATACTATAGGAAGGATGTGGAGGCATTGGAACGTGTGCAGAGGAGGTTTACCAGGATGTTGCCTGGTATGGAAGGAAAATCGTATGAGGAAAGACTGAGGCACTTGGGGCTGTTTTCACTAGAGAAAAGAAGGTTTAGGGGTGACTTGATTGAGGTGTACAAGATGATTAGGGGGTTAGATAGGGTCGACAGTATGAACCTTTTCCCGCGTATTGAGTCGGGTATTACAAGGGGGCATAGCTTTAAATTAAGGGGGGGTAGATATAGGACTGATGTTAGGGGTAGGTTCTTCACTCAGCGAGTCGTTAGTTCATGGAATGCCCTGCCAGTAACAGTGGTGGACTCTCCCTCTTTATGGGCATTTAAGAGGGCATTGGATAGGTATATGGAGGATAGTGGGTTAGTGTAGTTTAGGTGGGCTTGGATCGGCGCAACATCGAGGGCCCAAGGGCCTGTACTGCGCTGTATTCTTCTATGTTCTATGTTCTATGTAGGCCAGATCAGGTGACAAAGACAAATTTCCTTCCCTAAAAGACACAAGTGAGTTTTCCAACAATCGACAATGCTTTGACATTCATCAGTCGATTATTAATTTATTTTGTTGAATTCAAGTTCCACCATCTGCCTTGATGACATTTGAACTCAGGTACCCAGAACACTAGCTGAGCTTATGAACTGATAATCTAAAGTTAACACCACTCAGCCATTGCCTTTCAATATTGAGTGCAGTTTTGATTTCCTTATTCAATGAAAGATGTAACTGTTTTGATAATGGATCAGGGAAGGTTTTACGTGATACCTGGAATGAATGTGCTGTCTTTTGAAGAAAGGTTAGACAAACTGTCCTTTCTTGAAATGCTTGAAGTGTATAACGATTTTGACTGTGGAAAGGGTGTTTCCTCTTGTGGCTAAGTCCAGAATTAGCAGTCACTGTTTTAAAATTCACAATTGTCATTTCAGGGGCTGAGATGTGAAGAAGGGAAAATTTGTTCCCTCAAGTGCGTTTGTGCTTTTAGAACTCATTGCTTTGGAAGGCAGTGGAGGCAGAGAATAGATCAGAATCTCTACAGTATGGAAACAGGTCCTTTGGCCTAACAAGTCCACACTGACCCTCCGAAGAGTAACCCACCCAGACCCATTCCCCTACATTTACCCCTGACCAATGCACCTAACACTATAGGCAATTTAGCATGGACAATTCACCTAACCTGCACATCTTTGGATTGTGGGAGGAAACTGGAGCACCCGGAGGAAACCCACAAGCAACCATTGAGCCACCACACCGCCTCCGACATTCGGTATTTTTCAGGTTGAGATAGGTCGATTTTTGATAATTAAGGGAATCAAAGGTTATTGGGGGTTGATGGGAATTTGGGATTTGGATGACAAACAGATCATCCATGAGCCTTTTAAATGGCTGATCTTTGCTTAAATGACAAAAAGCTTGAACAAATTGGAGTGTATGAAGAATAAGAAATAATCAAAGAAGATGGTGACGGAAGAGGGCTCTTGAGTCAGAGCTTATCCAGTTCGGCCACTTTGGCTGATGAACCTGAATGGTGGTTGGCGTGTGGATCTCATGAGAGTGGTGGAGAGATCGAGCCATCGTGGGGAAAGTGGACCTTCATGTTGAACAACTGTAGGCCCACCGTTAAAGAAGGACTGTAATTTTGAACTTAACTTTATTTCTTTATCTACTAATTTTACTGAGAACTGTAATGTTGTACTTTTAACTTAGTCTGTTATATTTCTACTTTGTACCTAAGATTTTGTCCTGAGGTACCTTATTCCTAAGATTGCTCCGGGAATGGCGACTTTGAACATTTTTCACTGTACTCCTGTATCCCTGTTCTTGAGTACATGTGGCAATAAAACCTAATTCCTAATCCAACAAATGCTTTTTTTAAACTGTAAAAAATTGTGGGAGGGTAAATAGTAAAAGCTGGAAATTAAATTCAAAGATGTTGCCAATCTGTTGTCATTATATATGTGAAGTATCAACGTGAAATAGCGCAGATTAGTTTAAATAGGATCTTCATTGTTTAATGAATGTTTCTGCATTGTCCCAGATAAAGCAGAGGAGTTCTTACATTTAGGATGAGTGGGCATCCAGCACATTGCACCAGAGAAAGGTGGTATGCTTGGTGAGGTGAGACTTACACCCTGGTGTGAATAAGTCACATTATAATGGAAATGATTTAGACTGCTGCTTTTCTCTGAAAAGAAAATTTTGGACTTGGTTCCCTTGTACAAGGAACAGAAGGAAATATGACCTGAATTCCAGGATCCCTTTGCAACCTATTCCCTTCCTTTAAGACTGGAGAGACGCTGGAGATGAAGGTGAGTGCCGGATATAAAGAATAATCAGTGATGGGATATACACTGGTGGGCACAATCTGAGTAAAATTGCCAGGATTGTGACATGCTGCCTTTGATGCTATTGTATCTTGGAAGCTTCAAAGGAGCATATCAGCAGAGGATTGTTACTTTTGAAGAAACAATAGAGGAACTCTTAGAACATTATATAGCATGCATTATGAGAACTGGCTATTGAGATGAAATTTTGACAGAAAAACTAGATAAACATTTGAAAAGGACATTTATTATAGAACACAGGACAACTACGAGATATACAGCAAGTGCAGCTGTGGCACTGAAAGTGGTTTAGAATAGTCCATTTCTAAGCTACGATTTCCATGATTCCATGTTTTTAACTTCTGGAAAGTATTCTTATTCATTAATTATACTTAGTTTAAATATAATACCTGCGGTCTTATACTCTGACCTCTTAGTTATGTAATTAAACATTTAGCCTTTTATTTAATTCTGCAGTGATAGAAATGATATCTAAAATCTGTGAATATAACCAAGCATGGTAACTTGAGTTATTGCAAAATCATTTGAGGAATATTTATAATCACATATTTTTGATGAATAATTTGTAATATTTTACTCCTCCTATTGCATTTGGTCTGACACTTTTCTGCCTGTTTATCACACAATTGATTTTCAGTTTTTTGATCTGCCTTCACATTGAGGTGTTCGTACTGTCATGAATACTTCACCAAGCTGCAAGAAGTAACAATGAGAAAATTTGTCATCAATTTAAAATGTCTGGGGAACATGTAATTGCTTTCAAAGTATTTGTAAAACAGTTTTAAACATTAGTATTGTTTGCAATTATAATTATTAGATTTTCAGAAATGCAGGTTCATGAACTTTTGGAGCAATGACCTGAAAATAACATGAAAAAGGAGGAAATTAAAGTACAGTGCAAAAGAACAGTGAGTCCAGTACAACTGGCTTTTGTAAATGAAGAATTGACTAAGTCTTCGGAGAAAGGCAGTGGAATTCTTCTTGGAAGGTGGAAGCTAGAACTAGGATTGATGACTGACTATCCAGGCAGGGTGAAATACTGATGGTACAGGCAAGGCAAAATACTGATGGTACAAATGGGATGAACTACTGACAGTACAGGCAGGATGAACTATTCACTACACAGGCAGGGCGAACTGCCGACAGTACAGGCAGGGTGACCTACTGACAGTTCAGGCAGGGCGAGCTGCTGATAATACAGACCATGTGAAATACTGACAATGCAGGCAGGGTGATCTACTGACTATACAGGCAGAGTAGACTACATTCTAATGCACTGAGAAATTGTTTGCTGTATCTTCATTTCTTGTGCAATCTATGGTTCTTATTGACTGTGATTTCCCTGTTGGTTCTAACTTAATTTATGTTGATTTTAATTCATGTTAAAGTAAGAGTTACAAAAATCAAAATCTTGTTGATTGTTTCTTCATTCTGAATCATTCATTAAAATTGGTTTAGCTGTTGGATTGTTTGAGGATGCTAGAAAGGGGTAATTGATTTTGCATGCAGTAAGTTGATATAATTTGTTGTTAGATGTTGGTTAGGTGATAAAGAATAGCCAGAATGTCCGGGATAGCTTCACTGATCATCCTTGAAATATTGCCATGAAGTATTTTACTTACAACTGAGAAAGCTAGTCGTGTCTTGGTTTAACATCTCATCTAAAGGATAGGGATAGAATGAAAGCCTTAGGGCTGAGTGGAAGGAGATGATTAGGACCGACTCAGCCTATGTTCTGTTGACCTTTTTTGAAACCTCTCTAGAGAGAAATCAACATGTCTATCACATAAATGGCTGAAACTAATTAGTAGGTAATCAGATGTCCTGTAGGTTTTCGATCCTAATTATTTTTGCTCCTACACAATGATTGTAATTCCTGGCCATGCTACAAATGGCTGAGTGTTTATTCTATGAATAGGTTTCTTCAATAAAAATCTAATTAAACAACATAAATTAAGTCTTTCACACTGAAGCTAACCAACCCAAGATCCCAGTTGACCAAGTCCATATTAAATTCTGTGTGAGTGTGTTCAGCAGCAATGAATGTTGTGAGGTATACTTGCTGATGCCATTTTGTAGTAGCCAGGTTGCAGGTATCTCGCTGCTAAACTCACCTTCCCTTTACTGGACAACTGCTACAAATAGCATTACTTTGAATTTTACAAACATTTAATATTTCTAGTCATCAATGCTCAAATCATATTTTTAAGGAACAAATAAAATACTATACTTCCTGGTCACCTTGTTATAGGAAGGGTGATGTTGAACTAGAAATGATGCAAAAAAAGATGACAAGGATGTTGTTGGACTGGAGGGCTTGAATAATAAGAAGCTGGATCGGCTGGGACATTTTCACTAAAATGTTGGAGGCTGATTGAACCTTTTTGAGGTTTACAAAATTATGAGGGGCACTGATAAGATGACTCTCAAGAGTAGAGGAGTCCAAAACTAAAAGGTGTAGGTTTAAGGTGAGAAGGGAAAGATTTAAAATGGACTTGAGGAACGCCTTTTTCACACAGAGGGTGGTGTGTGTATATGGATTGAGCTGCCAGAAAATGTGGTAGAGACAGGTACAATTATAACATTTAAAAAACATTTGGATAGGAACATGAATAGGAAAGGTTCAGAGGGAGACAGTCCAAACGCAGGCAAGTAGGACTAATTAAGTTTGGGAAAGTTGGTCAGCATGGATGAGTTGGACTGAAGGGTCTGTTTCCATGCTTCTAACTCTATTACTCTAAATGAGGTAACTTTATTACCAAATGACCGTCATTCACTGCATCAATATCACCCATTTCTCTCTTGAGTATGGAAAAAGACCATTCAGCCTATTGAATGTGCACCAACCCTTTGAAGACCATCTCACTCAAACCTGGCCCTATCTCTGTAACCCTGTATTTCCCATGGCTAACCACACCTTGCACATCCCTGGACACTACCACGCAAATTGCCATGGCCAGTTCATGCAACCTGTACATGTGGACTCTGAGAGGAAAGCGCAGTACCCAAAGGAAACCCATGCAGACACGAGGGGAACAAAGAACAAAGAGAACAAAGAAAATTTGCAGCCCAGGAACAGGCCCTTCGGCCTTCCAAGCCTGACCCAATCCAAATGTACTGTCTAAACCTGTCGGTCAATTCCTAGGCATCTGTATCCCTCTAATCTCCACCTACTCATACATTTATCCAGACACATCTTAAATGAATCTACCATGCCTGCCTCTACCACCTCTGCTGGTAATGCGTTCCAAATGCTCACCACCCTCTGTGTGAAGTACTTGCCGCGTGTATCCCCCTTAAACTTTCCACCTCTCACATTGAAAGCATGACCTCTCGTTATTGAATCCTTCACCCTAGGAAAAAGCTTGTCTCTATCCACCCTATCTATACCCTTCATGATTTTATAAACCTCAGTCAGGTCTCCGCTCAATCTCCTTTTTTCTAATGAAAATAAATGTAACCTACTCAACCTTTCTTCAAAGCTAGCACCTTCCATACCAGGCAACATCCTTGTAAACCTTCTCTGCACCCTCTCCAAAGCATCCACATCCTTTTGGTAATGTGGCGACCAGAACTGTACACAGTATTCTAAATGCGGCCAAACTAATGTCTTGTACAATGTTAACATGACTTGCCAGCTCTTATACTCAGTACCCCGACTAATGAATGCAAGCATACTATATGCCTTCTTGACCACTCTATCCACCTGTGCAGCAACCTTCAGGGTACAATGACCTGCACTCCCAGATCTCTCTGCCCATCAACTTTTCCCAAGGCTCTTCCATTCATTGTATAATTCGCTCTAGAATTAGACTTGCCTAAATGCATCACCTCACATTTGTCTGGATTGAAATCCATCTGTCACTTTTCCGCCCAACTCTCCAGTCTATCTATATGCTCCTGTATTCTCTGACAGTCCCTTATGCCTTCTGCTACTCCACCAATCTTCGTGCCACCAAACTTGCTGATCATACCAACAATGCCCTCTTCCAGATCATTTATGTATATTAAACATGCAAACTCTACACAGACAGTCACCTGAGTGTGGAATCAAACCTGGGTCCCTGGCACTGTGAGATAGCAGTGCTAATAGCTAAGACACTGTGCCAACCCGTTAAGCCTTCTCTCTTTCTTATGGAAGTCACCAAACTGCAAGGCAGCAAACATTTCTGCCCAAACCTTGTAAAAATACTTCAGGAGTATTTTGTCTGGCCTGCTTAGGTCCAGGGTCTGTGGAAAGGATCAGAGCCAGTACAGCACAGTCTCCAACCAGTTCCAGTCCAAAGTGCAATCAGGGGTCTGATTTATATCACAGCACTCTGGTTTATATGTTAAAATAGTGAATATGAGGTTGCTGTAGGAATGGAAGCTATATGGATAGTTTCAAGAATTTATGAGCACAGACAAGGAATCTCAGTTCCAGAAAGGCTTTCAACATTGATGTTGGGATTTTGGATTTATGTAGCCTCGCTGCAGAAGGGCACAGGAGGAGGACTGTGTGGTTATACAGGGATTTTGACTGCAGATTCTGACATTATAGGAAGAACAGAGATGGGGATTGTTGTGAACAGTTGGTGGTTGGGGGACATTGAATGGTCAGAAATTAGCAAGGAATCATTAAGGGTTTAGTAGTGAAGGTAAATGAAAGAATAAAAACCAAAGCCCAGTTTTGACTGCCATGAAAAGAAGATATACACTCACTGTGAAGAAAAACAAGAAAGAGTGATGTTTAGACATTAGAAAATGATGTGAAAGCTCCCATCCACTGTACCTGACAAACCCAGAAAAGAGCCCAATGAAAAAATGTCAATGAAAGAATTTTCAAAATTGAACAACATAAAATGTAAGTAATTTTCTTTCCTTTGAATAAAATATGTAACTTCACATAGAATTATTGTGTTAATAACTTTAATTTTAATTTTAATAACAAACTGACAGTTTAAACAATGGATCAGTTGGTAGTGTCTACTGACCTCTGAGGCTCAGGGTTGGTTCAAGTGAGATTTACTGAATAAAATGTTTGTTGTATTTTTTCAAACTAAAATAGGCAATGCACTTACTTTATGAGTTGTTCACGTAAAACAGGAGACTCTTTTTTACATAGTGTATCTGGTTTTTGGCGATGTTTAGATAAAAACGCTGGGTGGGGGGGGAGGATCGTGTTCGTTTGGGTGAGTTTCTGATTATTGCTTCCTGGTTTTATTTTATCAAGGAATTAAGGGGATTGATTTACCTTTCTTCCATAAAACTGGTGCAGAATGCAATCAGGCATGCAATTGAGGACATAACGAGAGCACCACATGTGTGCAAATGTTAAGGCTGCAGCAATCTTCAGCTAGAAGTGCCAAATGGATGATTTATTACTCAATGACCATCATTCACTGCATGAATGTCTCCCCTTTTTCTGTTGGGTTCAGTTTTCACTCTTCGGGTAACTGACCAGTGGAATACCATTACATGTCATCTGCACTTAAAGCAAGGAGATAGCATCGATCATAGAATCCCTTCAGTAGGAAAAGAGGCTATTTAGCCCATTAAGTCTGCACCAACGCTCTGAAGAGCATCCAGCAGATCTAGCCCTATCCCTGAAACCCCACATTTACCATGGCTAACCCATCCAGCTTGCACATTCTTGGGCACGACAGGTCAATTTAGCACAGCTAATCCACCTAGCCTGCACATCCCTTGACACTATGGGTAATTTAGCATTGGTAATCCACCTAACCTGCACAGCTTTGGACTATGAAAAGAAACTGGAGCACTCAGAGGAAACCCATGCAGACACGAGAAGAATGTGCAAACTCCACACACAGTCGCCTGAGGCTGGAATCAAACCCATGTTCCTGGCTCTGTGAGGCAGCAGTGTTAACCACTGAGACACAACCAATTATCCCTGTCCTTATTTGTATGGGGGCCACCAAAGAGCAAGGCAACGAGAATTTCTGCCTAACCCTTTCAAAAGTACTTCAGGACTTACTTGTTCTCAGCCTGATTGGCTCCATGATTTGTGGAAAGGATCAGAGTCAGTACAGCATAGACTCCAATTGTTTCCAGTCCAAAAGTTCAATTGGATCTGACTTATACCACAGGGGCCTGTTATATATGTTAAAACGAGAAAGTGGAGTTGCTGTGAGAATGGAAGCTATATAGATAGTTACAGGAATCTGTGAGCACAGACAAGGAATTCCAGTTTATCTCCACCTCCTCCAGTGGTCCTCAGCATCACAGATACCCATCCTCAGTCAATTTGATTCTCTCCATATGATATCAAGGAATGGTTGGAGATTTTGCAAAGACTATGGATCCTGACAACTTTCAGGCAAAAGGACTGAAGACTGTGCTCCAGAACTTGACACATTATAGCCAAGCTGTTCAGTACACTTACAAAATTGGCATCTACCCAGCAATTTGTAAAATTGCCCAGGTACGTCTTGCGCACAAAAAGCTGAACAAATCCAACCCAGCCAATTACTGCCCTATCAGTGTGCTCTCAATCAACCGTAAAGTGATGGAAGGTGACATCAACAATGCTATCAAGCAGTACCTACTCAGCAATAATCTGTTCAGTGACACCAGGGCCACTCAGTTCCTGACCTCATTACAGCCTTGGTTCAAACATGAACAACACAGCTGAATTCCAGAGTAAGGGTTAGAGAGACAGCCCTTGATATGAAGGCTGCACTTGGCCAAGTATGGCATTAAGGACCCATGGTAAACCTGGAATCGAGGTTAATCAGAGGAAAACTCTCTGCTGGTTGGAGTCAGACCTGGCACATAGGAAGATGGTTGTGGTTGTTGGTAGTCAGTCATCTCAGCTCCAGAAAATCTCTGCAGGAGTTCCTCAGGGTAGTGTCCTAAGCCCAGCCATGTTCAGCTTCTTTATCAATGACCTTCTCTCAAACATAAGGTCAGAAGCGAGAATGTTCACAGATGACTGCACAATGTTCAGCACCAAAGGCGACTCCTCAGGTACTGAAGCAGTCCGTGTTCAAATTCAACAAGATCCACACAAGCAGCAAGTAACCTTCACATCACACAAATTGCAGACACTGACCATCTCCAATAAGAAATGATTGAACCACCCTTTCATGATATTCAATGGTACTACGACCCTGCTATCAACATCCTGGGAGTCACCACTGATCAGAAATTCAACAGGACTAACCATATAAACACAGTGGCTACAAGTGCAGGTCAGAGGCGAGGAGTACTGTGTTGAGTAACTCATCTACTGACTCCCAAAGCCTATCTGCTATCTAAAAGGTACAAGTCAGGATTGTGATGGAACACTCCCCACTTGTCTAGATGGGTGCAGCTCCAAAGACACTCAAGATGCTTGACACCATCCAGGAAAAAGCAACTGTTTGATTGGCACCACATCCACAAGCATTCATTCCCTACACCAATGCTCAGTAGCAGTATTGTGGACTATCTACAAGAGACAAAAGTAGAAAGTGCAGGAAAAGTTCAGCTAGTCTGGCAGCATCTGTGAAGAAAGTGAGGACTTCAGATGCTGGAGATCAGACTCAAGAGAGTGTGGCGCTGGAAACGCACAGCAGGTCAGGCAGCATCGGAGGAGCAGGAGAATCGATGTTTTGGGCATTAGACCTTCATCAGGATTCAACACTGGCAGCATCTGTGGAGAGAAATCAGGGTTAACATTTTGGGTTGAGTGACCCGTACTCAGAACAAATGGTAGCTAGGAAAATGTTGGTTTGAATGCAGAAGGTAGGGTGGGGGGAGAGGGTACAAGGAGTAAATGCTAGATGGAGATAGAGCTCAAAGAGAGAGAAGAATGGTTAATTGGACAAAGGGGTGGGTAACAATCTGGCCATGAGAGTGGATAGATTTTAATGGGGCTGTTGGCAGCCTACAATGGGTTGTGAAAATAGTAGACTATGTGGTAACAAGGCCTGATTGTGGGGGTGGGGGTAAGGTATTGGGAGAGCTCAAACCTTAATGCTAATGAACTCGATATTGAGTCCAGAGGCTACAGTGTTCCCAGGCGGAATATGAAGTGTTATTCTTCAGGTTTGTGCTGAGCTTCGCTGGAGCACTGCAGCACGCCTGAGGCAGAGGCTTTGGCCAGAGAAAAGGGTGGGGTGTTGAAATGACAGGCAACTGGAAGTTCAGGGTGTTTTTGGTGAACAGAATGCAAGTGTTCTGCGAAGTGATCATGCAGTCTACACTTCATTTCCCCAGTGTAGAGGAGACCACATTGTGAGCAGCGAATGCAGTAGACTAGATTGTGAGAAGTGCAGGTAAAGTGCTGCTTCACCTGGAAGGTGTGTTTGGGCCCTTGGATAGTGAGGAGGGAAGAGGGAAATGGGCAGGTGTTACATCTTCTTCAGTTCCAGCAGAAGGTGCAATGAGGCTATGGGGGGTCAGGGGGAGGTGTGCTCGTGGTGTTGGGAGTCAACCAGGATGTTATGGAGGGAACGGTCTCTGCAGAAGGCTGACCAGGGAGGGAAGGGGAATATGTGTCTAGTGGTGATGTCTCACTGGAGATGGCAGAAGTGGTGGCTAATGATCCCCTGCTTGCAAATGCAAGTGGGATGGTAGGTGAGGACAAGGGGGATCCTTATCACTGATTACAGAAAGGAAAAGACAACAATAAACTGTGGGAAATAGGTTGGACTTAGCTAAGGGTCCTGTCAACAACAGTGCTGGGGACATTTTGGTTGAATGAGAATCCTTCATAGTAACCTCAGCCACTGATGGGAATTGAACTCACACTGTTGGTATCATACTACTTCACAAAGCAAGCATCCAGCCAACTGAGCTAAACCAATCCTCCCTTATCTGAGTAGAAATGGTGGGGCAGAGATATGGGGAAAAGAGAGGAGATTGGCATTAGGCCATAGAACCAGTGCAGACACGATAAACCGAATAGCTTCTGTCTGCACTGTGGCAATTCAATGACTCTCTAACTGGATAAGCAAGTCAGGCAGGAGAAAGTGAGGACTGCACATGCTGGAGTGTCAGAGTTGAAAAGCACAGCAGGTCAGGGCAGCGTCTGAGGAACACATGATCTGCCCCAGGGTAGTTGGTAGTTGAGGTCAAAGTATGTGATAGTTTGGGTTTTGGGAGTATTTGTATCCAATTAGAACCATTGATGGGCCAGTATGTGGATGACTGTCAGCCAGGGAGTCACATGATGTGATTAAATTTGTTGAATATCATGCAAGAGAAGCAGACCCAGTATGTGAAGGAGACAGCAGAAGGAGTATCTGATCTAACATTACTCAATCCTGCTGAGGAAGAGGCACAACAAAATGCAGTAGAGTAAGGTGGCAAACAGTGAGGCTGGAATAGCCAGATATAAGAGTCAGAACGTATCTTACATTGTGCTGACATAGAGGTACACAGGCACCATGTGAGGAAACGTAATACCCACATAGATGGTTCTGATCCATAATGTGGTTCTGCTTGCTCTACACTGCAGCTCGTCTCATTGAAAGGTACAAAATTCTTGTAGGGTGTGACAAGTCAGTAAGAAAGAGGGATTCCACTTCATGGGGCATTGGCATCAGTTTTGGAACCGGGGGGATCTGTACCGTTGGGACAGTCTCCACCTGAACCGATCAGGTACCAATGTTCTAGCGAAGAGGATAAATAGGGTGGTCAGTAGGACTTTAAACTTCTGAGTTGGGGGGAAGGGAAAGTAAAAGCGACAGCGAGTATGGAGTTAAATGGAAAGACAAGCAGGAGGATAACATGTATGCAGGTGGATTTAACCTTGAGGCAGACTAGGAATGCAACAAAAAGGAAGGATAACTTAGAACAACTTATGACTTCCAATATCTCTAACGATAAGAAAGTTAGCATTAAGGCACTTTACCTGAATGCTCTTAGCATTCGTAACAAAGTAGATGAACTAACAGCACAGATAATCGTGAATGATTATGATGTGGTAGGCATCACAGAGACATGGCTGCAGGGGGTTCTGGACTGGCAGTTAAACATCCAAGGTTTTACAACTTATCAAAAAGACAGGGAGGTGGGCAGAGGGGGCGGGGTGGCCTTGTTAGTTAAGAACAAAATTAAATCTATGGCACTGAATGACATAGGGTTGGATGATGTGGAGTCTGTGTGAGTGGAATTGAGGAACCACAAAGGCAAAAAAACCATAGTGGGAGTTATGTACAGACCTCCTAACAGTGGTCAGGACCAGGGACGCAACATGTACCGGGAAATAGAAAAGGCATGTCAGAAAGGCAAGGTCACGGTGATCAAGGGAGACTTCAATATGCAGGTGGACTGGGTAAATAATGTAGCCAGTGGATCCAAAGAAAGGGAATTCATGGAATGCTTACAGGATGGCTTTTTGGAACAGCTTGTCATGGAGCCCACAAGGGAGCAGGCTATTCTGGACCTAGTGCTATGTAATTAACCAGACTTTATAAAAGATCTTAAAGTAAGGGAACACTTAGGAAGCAGCGATCACAATATGGTAGAGTTCAGTCTGCAGTTTGAAAGAAAGAAGGCAAAATCGGATGTAATGGTGTTACAGTTAAATAAAGGTAATTATGAGGGCATGAGAGAGGAACTGACGAAAATCGACTGGAAGCAGAGCCTAGCGAGGAAGACAGTAGAGCAAAAATGGCAGGAGTTTGTAGGTATAGTTGAGGACACTGTACAGAGGTTCATCCCCAAGAAAAGAAAGATTATCCGGGGAGGGATTAGACAGCCATGACTGACAAAGGAAGTCAGGAAATCTATCAAAGAAGAAGAGAGATCCGATAAAGTGGCCAAAAGCACTGGGAAATCAGAAGATTGGGAAGGCTACAAAAACAAACAGAGGATAACAAAGAGAGAAATAAGGAAGGAGAGGATCAAATATGAAGGTAGGCTAGCCAGTAATATTAGAAATGATAGTAAAAGTTTATTTCAATACATAAGAAACAAACGACAGGCAAAAGTAGATATTGGGCCACTTCAAACTGATGCTGGAAGGCTAGTGATGGGAGATAAGGAAATGGCTGGAGAACTTAATAAGTACTTTGCGTCAGTCTTCACTGTGGAAGACATGAGTAATATCCCAACAATTAAAGGGAATCAGGGGGCTGAGTTGAGTATGGTTGCCATTACAAAAGAGAAAGTGCTAGAAAAGCTAAAAGGTCTAAAAATTGACAAATCTCCTGGCCCCGATGGGCTACATCCTAGAGATCTGAGGGAGGTGGCTGAGGAAATAGTGGAGGCGTTGGTTGAGATCTTTCAAAAGTCACTGGAGTCAGGGAAAGTCCTGGAAGATTGGAAGATTGCTGTTGTAACCCCCTTGTTCAAGAAAGGATCAAGACAAAAGATGGAAAATTATAGGCCAATTAGCCTAACCTCGGTTGTTGGTAAAATTCAAGAATCCATCGTTAAGGATGAGGTTTCTAAATTCTTGGAAGAGCAGGGTCGGATTAGAACAAGTCAACATGGATTTAGTAAGGGGAGGTCGTGCCTGAAAAACCTGTTAGAATTCTTTGAAGAGGTGACAAGTAGGTTAGACCAGGGAAACC
The DNA here is from genome assembly GCF_037043375.1 of Chiloscyllium plagiosum. Classification (NCBI taxonomy): domain Eukaryota; kingdom Metazoa; phylum Chordata; class Chondrichthyes; order Orectolobiformes; family Hemiscylliidae; genus Chiloscyllium; species Chiloscyllium plagiosum. The sequence goes on along the minus strand of NW_028270167.1, from coordinate 38,391,901 downwards.
CAGTGGCTGTGGTCTATCTAGACTTTCAAAAGGCCTTTGATAAGGTGCCACACGGGAGGCTGCTGAGTAAGGTGAGGGCCCATGGTGTTTGAGGTGAGCTACTGGTATGGATTGAGGATTGGCTGTCTGACAGAAGGCAGAGAGTTGGGATAAAAGGTTCTTTTTCGGAACGGCAGCCGGTGACAAGCGGTGTCCCACAGGGTTCAGTGTTGGGGCCGTAGCTGTTCACGTATATATTAATGATCTGGATGAAGGGACTGGGGGATTTCTATGAAGTTTGCCGATGATACAAAGTTAGGTGGACAGGCAGGTAGTACTGAGGAAGTGGGAAGGCTGCAGAAGGATCTAGACAGTTTGGGAGAGTGGTCCAGGAAATGGCTGATGAAGTTCAATGTGAGCAAATGTGAGGTCTTGCACTTTGGAAAAATGAATACAAACATGGACTACTTTCTAAACAGTGAGAAAAATCATAAAGCCAAAGTACAAAGGGATCTGGGAGTGCTAGTCAAGGATTCTCTAAAGGTAAACATGCAGGTTGAGTCTGTGATTAAAAAAGCGAATGCAATGTTGTCATTTATCTCAAGAGGGTTGGAATATAAAAGCAGCAATGTGCTACTGAGCCTTTATAAACCTCTGGTTAGGCCCCATTTGGAGTACTGTGTCCAATTTTGGGCCCCACACCTCAGGAAGGACATACTGGCACTGGAGCGTGTCCAGCGGAATTTCACACGGATGATCCCTGGAATGGCAGGTCTAACATACGAAGAACGGCTGAGGATCCTGTGATTGTACTCATTGGAGTTTAGAAGGTTAAGGGGAGATCGAATAGAAACTTACAAGATAATACATGGCTTGGAAAGGGTGGATGCTAAGAAATTGTTTCCGTTAGGCGAAGAGACTAGGACCCGTGGGCACAGCCTTAGAAATAGAGGGGGTAAATTCAGAACAGAAATGCAGAGACATTCCTTCAACCAGAGAGTGGTGGGCTTGTGGAATTCACTGCCATGGAGTGCGGTGGAGGCCAGGACGCTAAATGGCTTCAAGGCCGAGATTGATAAATTCTTGATGTCACAAGGAATTAAGGGGAGAATGCTGGTAAGTGGAGCCATGATTAAATGGCGGAGTGGACTCGATGGACAAGCATGTGAGTGTTCACCTCATGCTCTCTGTGGCAGAGTTCCGGTTCAGATAGACCCTGGGCAATGTTTCCTTTTCTAACCTCTCTATGGCCAGTAAATGCTCTTTTTAAAATGTTTTTGTGAAGATATCCTCTGCAGGCTCATCCAATATCTCCTCATCTTCAATGTTGCTCTGTTTGCAAACATTCTCCATGTTGTAAGGCAAATTGTGCAGTCCACAATGGACAATGATCATTTACAATGGGTGCTGCGGAGCTCCTCCATACCAGCAGAAGGAGATTTTCAGCCATTTACGGTTTGTTTGCTGGTGACGGTAGTGGAGTGGAGTGACTGCACTTTGGGGATGCCTCCCAGCTGTCACCAACCACACCCCAGACCCTGTTATCCAAAATCCAGCTGTCAACCTGAGCTGGAGCTTCGAAAAACTGCGGGAAAGCTCCAAATGGCCATATACACAGTGACATTTGATGACCCGCCTCGGAAAGGAGCACAACCACAGGTGATTCTTTGTCTACATTCACAGACCAGTTGCATTGTCAAAGTGAAAGAGTTGGTATGGTGGCTTAGTGGTCAGTGCTGCTGCCTCACAGGCACCTAGATTCAATTCCAGCCTTGAATGGCTGTCTGCGTGGAGTTTGCACATTCTTCCTGTGCCTGGATGGGTTTCCACCGAGTGCTCTAGTTTTGTCCCAGTCCAAAGATAAGCAGGTTAGGTGATTAGCCAAGGGAAATGCTGGGTTACAGGGAAAGGATGGTGGTGGGGGAAGGGTGTCTCGGGGGGATGGTGGCTGGATCTGTCTGTGATGCTCTTTTGTGGGTTAATGCAGACATAATGGGCCAAATGGCCTCTTTCCACACTGCAGGGATTCTGTAATTCACAAATGTCACAAGCTAGGCCAAGGGAACTCTAGTGGCCACACAAGAAGAGTCAGTGAACCCTTTTTGCATTATGGGCACTGAAGCCAACACCCTTGACTCCATGATGAAGAGCTTTTGCCCAAAACGTCAATTTTCCTGCTCCTCAGATGCTGCCTGACCTTCTGTGCTTTTCCAGCACCACACTCTTGACTCTAATCATCAGCATTTGCAGTCCTCACCTTCACCCTTGACTCCCTGACTGTCTTCATCGGTGGTGCAATCTGTAAGCTCAGTGATATGATGGAAGGGGGCATTGGTCATGTAGGTTAAGTGCCTGTGTATGCAGCTTCTGAATACCACTCACCTTTCCCTGGAAAGCACTATGACAAATATCTGATCATTCAGTCACCTTAAGGGCTACTATCACAGGTTCCCATTAAATTCATAAGGAAACTCCCACATAGTTTTGTTAATATTCCCTGGATGCTCTCCTCGGGTGCAGTTTCTTGTTAACCAGATACAGCCCCTCCTTGTCACATTGTCTCCTCTTACTCCCAAGCCTGCATGAACATCAGTGAATTCTCTGTGTGTGGAAGGTTGACAATATATATGTAATACCTTTTGCCTTTCATCCAGAGAACTGCTGAACAGCAACATTTTTAAATCCTCCCAGGGACCATACGAAAAAGAGCCCCCAAGCCTTGAATGAACTCCCCTCACTTGCAGTTGAACTCTCACAGCTGAATCACAAGTTGGGAGCAATGACCTGTGACACACTCAAGAATGTCACCCTCGAACTGTGACACTTGAGTTGTACCCATCACTCTTGACTCTCCAGGTATCACTGTGCATCTTCCCTCTATCATTCTCAAACATTCCACCATCACCTTTGACCCTGCGACAATGGCTGTGAACATGTCAACCCTTTCCCTTTACCCCTTCTCCATTGGCATTTCCCCTTTCATTCTAGATCCTCCTCCCATAATGCCATCGAAGTCCTTTCTAGCCTGATACCCCTCATTATCTCTATCGCCGGCTGAAACCACCCTTGGACTATGTCAACTTCCCTGCTGTAACTGTGATGTCGAAGATTCGACATTGGACATCACCGATTGCAGCCTCCACGGCCCTCACTTTCCATATTGTTCTACTTTCTCTGTTCAACTACACCTAGAGGCCAGGCAGTGAATGCTAGCTTTTTAAACACTAACCACCTTCTTTCAAGCCTGTTTGATCCACTTGGTGTCCTAACCCAAACTCTCCACACCCCTGCATCTTCCCTGAAGATATCTGGCCTCTATAAAAAAGGAATTGTAATGGCATAGAAGGAGGTCATTTCACCCATTACACCTGCACTACTTTTATTCCCCAGTGCCAGTCTTCTGACTTTTCCCCATGCCTGCATGCTGTTTCGATCCAAATAATCATCCAGTTCCCTCTTGAATGTCTCAATTGAACCTTCCCCCACCACATCTTCAGGCACTGCATTCTGACAACAGTCCATGTACAAAAGGTCTTTCTCATCACACTTGATTCTTTTGCAGATCACTTCAAACCTATGCTCTCACATTTCTTTTCTTTTATGAATGGGAGGAGCTTCTGCCTAATTCCTCCATCCAGCTCCTTTACAATTTTGAACGCTCTGTCAAATCTTTTCTCTACCTTCTCTCCAAGGATAATGATCCTAAATTTGTCAGTTTATCTTCGTTATTAAAGTTTCTCATTCCTGGGCCCATCCTGGTAAATCACTTCTTTACCCTTTCCAATGCATTCACATCTTTTTGGCACAGTAGCTCAGTGATTAGCGCTGCCACCTCACAGCACCAGAGACCTGGGTTAGATTCCAGCCTCGGGCGACTGTCTGTGTTCGCCCAATCTCGCTAGGTCTGCGTGGGTTTCCTTCACATGTTCTGGTTTCCTCCCACAGTCCAAAGATGTGCAGGCTAGATAGATTAGCCATGGGAAATCCAGGGTTACACAGATGGGATGAGGGGATGTTCTGGGTGGGATGCTCTTCAGGGGGTCGGTGTTGACGTGACATGCTAAATTCTATAATGTGGTGTCCACAACTATATTCAATACTCCAGCTGAGTTCTAACAAATACCTTATACAAGTCCAACATCACCTCCTTGTACTCTATGCCCCTTTTAATAAAGCCAAGAACAGTGCTTTATTTATTGCTCTCTCCAACTTCAATATAAATATTCCTGATGTAAAATATCCTCACACCCTCAATCATCCTTGCCCTTGTTGACTTTCCATTCCAATTGGCAGTGTCATGCATGCACTTCCCTGCTACATACTTCCACAAGAGCAGATGTTCCCCTCTGCCCTAAATGCATAATTATGACTGGTCCCCATCAATTATAAACAAGAGTGAAACTGATGCTATGTGTTCCCCATGTGCACTGTCCTCAATTGAAGATTGAACTTAATTTGAAAACATTTTATAATGAGTATTCGTGGAACGCAACCTGATTGAAAATAGCAACCAACCAACTGGACAGTTTGAGGCTCATCCCACCACTGCAATGCCACAGACGTAATCTCCATACACAGTCCACCTTTGATAAAGCAGGATTTTGGTTCCCATCTCATTAAATTCCTTGCTAGGTGCGTTTCCTGTTCCACAGGCTCTGTTACATTCCACATAGTTTATTTAGTGCAATCTGCGTGGTTCCCTGATGCATATTTTTAGTGCCGAAGATGAGACACACAGACATGTGCCAAAGGGCACTCTGAAGCTTTGTGAGTGGGAAATCAATCACTCCCGAAAATGGTGCCCCCAGCAACTTCTCACCAACTCTGTGATTGCATTTAAACAAAAAGTTGTCAGCCGTTTTCTCTCCACAAATTATTTTCAGATTTCAGCTTAGCCTTTCTAAAGGCAGCTCTCTTGTCAGAGCGAAATAAAAACATTTTCCTTGTACAACAAAGAAATCACAGATTTAGGATAAAGCATTCAGATTTCTTACCACCTCATCCACATTTTCTTAGTTTCCAGCCTTCAGGTTTTTCTACAACATCTGTGTCTTGGTTCCTATAACTCAAAATTCCAAACCTTTCATCCTCTCTGTGGTTGTATACATCTCTTCTAAAGCTGTTAAATAATTCTCCTTTAGTCTAGCTCCCATCTTTTGAACCATTGTTTTTTATTTAGTCTGCCTTTTCAAATGTTCTTGTTCCTCTCACATACAGAAGAACCTTGCATCATTTTTAGGTAATTCCAAGTTGGGTTGAGTTTTTTGAAGAGCTTATTAGCAGCACAAAGTATAGCGAATTTTCTTGCTGCATCTTACCAAACTCACCTCAATAATTATCTGCTCCACCTCAATGATGTCTCAGATGTCCAATTTCCAACCCCATCTTACTACATACTGTTAGTGGAACAACCTGCCATTAAACAGGTAGCCCAGAATTCACTGGCATCCCTTGCATTGGAGCCAGCTTTAAAAGTTGAAACTTTATTGCTGGAACAGCACAGCAGGTCAGGCAGCATCCAGGGAACAGGAGATTCGACGTTTCGGGCACAGGCTTTAAAAACCCATTGTGCACCCAGACGAGCACTGTCAATCCAGAGCTGCTGTCTACTGTTGCTGACATTTGCCCCAGACATGGCAAATGGGGGAAATAGATACCCTAATTCTTGGTAAGAGTTCTGGAGTTCCTGCTAGATGGGGTTGTACAAACACTGGGCCTCTTCCTGTCCAGTACCAGTAGTGGAGGCCACAATACTATCCAGGTCCGAAGTTGGCACCAGGAACAGTAAAGTCTCAGCTGCGTGGAATGCCCAGCAGTCTGAGAAGATGAACTTCTTTCTCTACTTAGCCAACATAAATGCCAGCATATTCTCTCCAGTACTTCACATTCACTCCCTCTGTTACTGTATCCTCCTCCAATTAAGGCTCATGTTCTACCACTCTCACTATTACCCACAGCATCTTCAGGCACAGTTGCCCAGCCTGACCAGCCCCCCCCCCCCCCCCCCCCCCCCCAACCCTCCCCCCACAACACCATTCACGCTACATATCCTCTGTGCCACCTACCCACTCACAGGGGACAGCCTGCTACAACAGTACCAACTGTGCCACCTACTTTCATCTCCCTTGGCTCCTGCCTCTCTCTCATTCCAATAGGCAAACAGCCCACAATATGGTACAAACACTCAGGATGGGTGGTGGGTTACACATTATTTGGCTTTTTCACTAATTATGAGGCAATGATTCTGACTCTGACCATCCTGAGCAGGGAATGGGCTGATTTGGGAGGCTTTCCTGGCTTTGGAGTGCCAGACCCACCAAACCTAAGGCTATTGCCCTTGACTTGACTGGGGTCGCCTTACAATCTTTCTTTTTATTCATTTGTGGGATGTGGACATCGTTAGCTGGGCTACATTTATTGCCCATCCCTAGTTGCCTTTAAGACGATGATGGTAAGTTGTCTTCTTGAACCGCTGTAGGCTGACTCTTAGGGAGGGAATTTCAGGTTTTGACCCAGCAAAGATGAAGGAACAGCAATATATTTTCAAATCAAGACAGTGAACTTGAAGGGGAACTTGCAGAGGGTGGTGTTCCTCTGTATCTGCTGCCCTTATCCATCTAAATAGAAGGTGCTGTCTAAGGAGCTTTGATGAATTTATACACTGCATCTTGGAGATAGGACCCACTGCTGCAACTGAGTGTTGGTGATGCTGGGAGTGGATGCCTGTGGATTTGGTGCCAAACATCCAAGCTGTTTTGCCATGGATGCTGTCCAGCTTCTTGAGTGTTGTTGGAGCTACCCCATCCAGGTAAGTGGAGAGTATTCCATCACACTCCTGACTTGTGCCTTGTAGGTGATGGACAGACTTTGGGGAGTCAGAGGTAAGTTACTTACCGCGGTATTCCTACCTTTGATCTGGTCTTGTGGTAAGTCCAGTTGGGTTTCTGGCCAATGATAACCTCATGACAAGCCTCCTGGCTTTTTGACTATACTAAATGGTAAAGGCATAATATGTCGTATGATCGATTGGGAGTGTAGATATTAATGGGCCAAATGGCCTCATTCTGCTTCTTTCAATCTTATGGAGCATTATATCTTAACTGAGGGTAGAGAATGCAAAAAGACAAGCTAAGACAGGAAAGGCAGGGATATTGTGAGCATCCAAGTCAGCTGACTGTGAATGAGTGCAATGAATTCTATGAGGATCATGAGATGCCGCCTGATGTAGTTCATAGCTGGGGATGTGTCCCTGAGCGCAGTGTCCTTGCTGCAGTATTGCAATGCTGGTTGCTAGTACAGAACCTTCTCCCACATGGATTGGAGGTGCACCCTGAGGGTTCTTACAGGTCGGCACATGCCTGTTCCCAATGCCTGTGAGTGTGAGATGTATGTGGCCAGTGCCCATGAGAATGTGCCTTGAGATAGGAACAGGGGAATAGGAGTAGGCCATTCAGCCCCTCAAGCCTATTCCATTACGGAATGAGATCGTGGCTGATCCATAACCTAACTCATGTATCTGCCTTTGGCCTATTATCCTTTCAACCCTTAACAAAAAATTATCTATCACAGATTTTAAACTGACAGCCAATCTAAGATCTAATGTTGTTTGTTGAAGATAGTTCCAAACTTCTAGCGTACTTTGCGTATAGATTTGCTTCCCAACATCTTTTCTGAACAGTCTGGCCTTAATCTTTAGACTTCTAGACTAATTCTAGAATCCCAACCTACCACATCTTTCCCTGTTAATATCTGAAAGACCTAAATTAGATCACCCCTTAACCTTCTAGGTTCAAGAGAAAATAGATCTAATTTGTATCATCTTTCCTCACAACTTAAGCCCTGAAGTGCAGGTATCATCTTTGTAAACCTGTGTTGAATTGCCCCCAGAGCCAAAACAAGCTACCTGATGTGTGATGCTCAGGTCTGCTCTCGAGTGAGGTTTAACTCGGGTTTTGTATAACTGCAGCATAACCTCTGTATCCTGCTTCGCTGGTCCTTAGATATAAAGATGCTGGTGACTGGTGTCAAACATGGAGGCCGTTCAGCGTAAGCAGTGAGTTGAATCTCTCCGGATTTCTTGTCAAGTTTTTCCAATGTCAAGCTTGTTTGTCAAGTTTTGTAAGATGGAAGGTGGAATGTTAATGAGGGAGGATGAGCTGTTAACAAGGTGTTTAACAAACATTAATTGCCATCAATTGACAATCAATTGATTTTCATGTATCAAGAATCTCGGCATAAAGATAAAATTTGGCCTTTGTACCATACTATCCTGGTGATTGAAAATCTGTAGAATCCATATTTTAATGTACCCTGATGGATGCAAATGCTTTCTGGCAATGACTTATTACTCAACATCAGTTTAGTTGGCTGGGATTCAGCCTGCAAATTCGTAACTTTATTTTAAGTATCTGATGACATTTCTAACTCTGGCAAATTAAAATGTTCACCAAATGTTAAAAAACAGAATCTCGGCATGCATTCTGTTCATAATTGTTTTTAGGTTTTCTTCCATTTACTTGAAATCAGCATCATATGTCATTGGGCTTTAGATTCCAATATGAAACAACGTGACTTTTCCAGTCAATATCTTGGTCAATAATCAAACCCAGGGGTTAAAAAAATCATTGTCATTAGATTATTCAAATAAACTTTGCTAACGTGATCACTTTTTTCTATTATTGGTGAGGTCGTATTTACTGTCCAGCTCTAATTGCCCAGAAGGCAGTTGAGGGTCACCCACATTGCTACGGGTCTCGAGTCACATCCAGGCCAGACCGGGTAAGGATGGCCAATTTCCTTCCTTAAAAGACAGATAGATAGATTTTTCCTGACAAGCAGCAATGGTTGTATGGTTATCATTAACATCTTAGTATCAGGTTTTTTTTTGGGAATTCAGATTTCCCCACCTGCCATGTCTCAGATTGTTGCCGGGTTGTTAGAGTAGGTCTAGCAATAGTTCTAACAATAATATCATTAGGCCATTATCTCACCTATTCATGTCAGCAGCTGTAATATTCTGTCTGTGTGCACATGTGTACGTGTCTGTGTGTGTGTGTGTATGATAGAGTGGTTCTGTAAGTGTCTGACTGTGTGTGTATTTGTGTGTGCGTATGTCTGTGCATTGATGTGTGTGTGTCAGTGAGGGTGTGTCTCTTTGTGTCTGCGTACTTATGTGTGTTTGTGTCTGAATGAGCAAGTGATGCTTTTTGTGGAGTCCAACTAGAATTTTCTGAAGTGGAGTATGATGCATCAAAATGATCATCATGACATCCTGCATTGGTTAGGCAAATTAAAATTCAGCTACCGTAGTCCTCCAAATCAAGGGATTGCAAAAACGTTGTGGTGCAGGAGTGCCAAAGGGGAGTGTGAGACCTGAACTGATGCCATGAACTCCTACATTAATTCGACCAATGAAAATTTCACTACCATAATCCCTTGAATAAAAAGAATTGTAATGTTGTCATTTACTTAGCACTGCTTTAGCTATTCACTGTACTACACTTGGAACAGTGCCAAGTGCAGGAATTGTTTCAAGGGGTAAAAATCAAACAAATGTGAAATTATTGAAGTGTAGAAAACTGGCAAAAGAGTGCATCATTTATTTTTGCTAATTGAGAGATCATTTCGAGCAACATTGGAAGGAAGTGGAGCATACTTAAAGTCTTCTTCCAGGTAGCCAGAGAGAAAAATCAGTAGTGGTGGTGTATTTGTGACAGCAGCCTGGAAGTATACAGCATTACTATGGATGCTGCAACAACCTGAACTTCCTGTCCCGGGTGGGTAGCTTGGCATGTTTTAGCTGGCCACTTCACCATGGTCATCAGGAGAACAACTCCCAGTGGAGCATCACCAGATACTGATCCCGGTAAATGACAATCCCACTAATTGATTCCTAACACCTGTCTGATGAATGGTGCGAATCATTGTCATTCTATGTCAACACTAACACCACAATTTGGTCCAATGAGTCAATCGATGATCCTGTGATCAATAAATGAATGAGCAGTCACTTGTTTTTAGTGAACCCTTTTGCACACAGCAGGCAACGTATTAATTAAAAGGCCTATTAAGACATGGATCAGAAGCCAACTGCAGGCAGACTTCGAGGCCTCCCCATTCCAACCCTACTCACCTGCCATAACAGTTTCCCCTCTACAATGGCGACATGGTAGATATGGCTATTTTTCTTTTCTTTTTAAGAAGGTAAGAGGACACCTCAAGATAGAAGCTCTCTTGGCAACTCTCCCTTAGCTGCATTGTCAAGTTGTAGCTCTCTCCATGTCGGAGGCCCCTATCAGCTCTCAGCCTTCAAGAAACACCCCATCATAATCCTTAATTATTCAGAAAGCTTGCCCACTGTCTACTAAGTTGCCAGTCACTATTCCCAACATGGTGCCAGGCCTCAGGGACCTGACTCAAATTGCAAGGTCCTGCCCAACAACAATGTGCTAACCACCAACATACTTATCAATCAAAACAAGGATTTCATTTATTTTATGCTGTCGATAGTGTTCATGCTGGCTGTGTTTTCTTTCATAATGCAGGATAGATTTCCTTTGAAAATGTTACACCTCACTGGGGTAATGTACCGGAAATCAAGCTCCACTCTTCATCACACTCCACTCAAGTGTCAAAGAATACAAGAAGTATACAGAATAGCCCATTTTACCTTTTAGACCCAGGTTAACAGGAAGTACTGTCAAGGTTTCTGCCCTTAACTAACAAACATTACCCTTTATTTCAAATAAATAAATAAACTTTAGTTAAAGCTAAATAAGAAAGAAATGTTGGTATACTTGAATTTCTAGTTACAGCCATAGAGAAAATTGGACGGCACAGTGGTTAGCACTGTTGCCTTACGGTGCCAGAGATCCGGGTTCAATTCCCGCCGCAGGCAACTCTCTGTGTGGAGTTTGCACATTCTCCCCGTGTCTGCGTGCATGTGCTCCGGTTTCTTCCCACAGTCCAAGATTGTGCAGGTTAGGTGAATTGGCCATGCTAAATTGGCCTGTATTGTTAGGTGTAGGAGAATGAGTCTGGGTGGGTTGCTCTTCGGAGGGTCGGTGTGGATGTGTTGAGCTGAAGGGCCTGTTTCCTATAAGTAATCTTAAAAAAAAGAATGCTACTTCTCTAGCTGTAAAAGAGGTACAGATGACTGGTTCAGGAAAATCTCTGACTCATTAATTAAAATGTATAACTTACAGCAAAAGCTGGAGGAAGAAAAATGTTTTCCTCAGGACTCGTACCCTTTACTGCTGACAGCAGGAAGCTTGAGATTTGGTAGAGGTCTTTAGGATTTTCTTTAACTTGTTAAGACTCCCAAGGTGTTCAAGTATCCGAGAACCAATCACATGGTTGTTGGTAGGCAGGATGCATTTGTCACTACTGGCTGGACACTAGTCCACAACCAATTATCTACTTGTTGCTGGCTAAATTTTCATTTGCACACAACCTCTCAGACCCAGTTCGTCTGCAAACTACACTTCAACCACTCTTCAGACAAGTAGCTATGTAAATGGGGCTTACAATGTGTGTCAGGTTACTTGTTTATGGAAACGGAGTGATTCTGCAGCAGTCCTTCGTTGTAAAACAGTTCTTTGCCCATTTTCGTCCATAATTAAAAATACAGAGAAATGAAAAGATAAATATTATCTCTCAGAAGAAGTAGTGAAAGCAGACATGTTAGCAATACTTAAGAGGCATCTGGATAGTTACATGAATAAGCAGGGGAATAGAAGGATATTGACTGAATCAGGGCAGAAGGTTTGTTTTTTAGTTTAGTTAGGGTATGGTGATCAGCGCAGACTTGGAGGGCCGAAGGGCCTGTTCCTGTGCTGTACTTCTCTTTTGTTCTTTGAGACACCAGTGTCACCAACAAGTTCAGCATTTACTGCTCATCTGTAATTACCATAAAATGAGTGGCTTACTTAGGTCATTTCAGAGGGCTGTTGAATTAACTGCATTATTGTCATTCTGGGGTCACATGAAGGCAAGGACTGAGAATTTCCTTCGATAAAAGGAAGAGCAATGGGCTTTTATGGTCACCATTAGATGAGCTTTCAATTCTGGAATTATGGTCAGGTCAGGTGAATTGGCCATGATAAATTGCCTGTAGTGCTAGATAAGGGGTAAATGTAGGGGTATGGGTGGGTTGCGCTTCGGTGGGTTGGTGTGGACTTGTTGGGCCGAAGGGCCTGTTTCCACACTGTAATGTAATCTAAAAAAAATCTAAATTTCAACAGCTGCTATGGTGTGTTTCTGAACACATATCCCTGGAGTGTATACTGCTGGATTATTGCAGTACCATTTCATCAGGATAACTGCAAATGTGTGAGAGAGATGCTTACTCAGACCTAGTACTGGAAGCCTTTGTGGACAGGAAGAGAACTGTCCTCTGACCACCTAAGAGCTGAATAGAGCCTTCTGGAAGTAGATATCTGTCGCCATCAGTAAAACCAGTGTAGTTTTGAGACTTGGCTGTAGTGATACAACAAGCTCAGCAAGTTCACAGTAAATTTATCCACAAATTGCAGAGCCTTACACATGAAGCAGTAACTTCAGACGTTGGTTGAATCACCACCTATCCCTTTACTGAGCCACCAACATAGGTGCAGGTATAAACCCACACAAAAAAATACTTTTGATGCTGAATGTATGTTCAGATGTGACGGATTAAGAAAGTCGTTTAGATGGAGGACTGAGGTTGAAAATAGCACCATTGGTATCATAACAGCATTCTGTGCTGACTGTGCCACAACAGGCAGACCCTTACATATCTCTGATATACATAAATGTGCTTTCTTCTAGGGAAAGGTTGGACAAATGGGTGTAATTTCACATGTGTTGAGAGGTGTGAGAGGTGACTTGACTGAAGTGAATAATATCCTGAATGGTCTTGACAAGGTGGATGTAGAAATGATGGTCCTTTGATGGATAAGTCCAGACTTAGGGGACTCTGCTTTAATATGAGAAGTCACCCTTTCAGGAGAGAGATGAGGAGAATTTCTGGTTTAATGGTATAAATAGGAGTGTAGAATTCAGAATACAAACAGATCAGCTATGCTCTCTCAGGCAGCATGGTGGCTCAGTGGTTAGCACTGTTGCCTCACAGCGCCAAGGACCCGGGTTTGATTCCATCCTTGGGTGACTGTCTGTTTGGTGTTTGCACATTCTCCCCCTGTCTGCATGGGTTTGATCTGGGTGCTCCAGTTTCCTCCTGTTATAGACCACACTAGATCCCCTCAAAATATTTTAAGAAGGTGGCCTAGAACCTAACTTTCGCTTATTTTGAAGGCAGATGCAATATGGATATTCCAGGTGTGATGCTACTGATCAAACCATTCAGCTTTAAGCAAAACAGAATTTACTTAAACACTACAGTTGAAATACGGGACAAAAGAAAGTATAATTTAGAATAACACAACTATTGAAAACATAACCAAACCATTATGTTAACTATTACAAATTAACTGTTTCAATATAGTCATATCCCATAAGCACACCCCTTGGCAAAAAGGTAAATTCAAGCACAGATTCTTACAGGGAGGAGGAAGGAACACCCAAAGAGGGATCTCAAAAGAAAGTCAGTGGAATTCTTTATTGAAGCTTGCAATTCCCCTGGACTCACACAAATTGCGGCTGCTACAGCTAAAACAAACTAGAAAAAGCCTGACCTGGGAGAACTGGCCACTCCCCTTCCATTGTTAAACTAGACTCCTTGGTACCTCTGCCATTACAGCCTCTCTTAAAAAAAAGGACAAAATAACCTTTTTAAAGTGAATACATCATCATACCTCCACAGTCCAAAGATGTGCATTTTGGTGGATTGTCCAGTCTAAGTTGCCCATAGTGCGAAGAAATCTGTGGGTTAGGTGAATTAATAGATCATTTGGCCCATCAAGTCCACACTGATCCTCTCCAGACTGAACCCAGACCCAAGGATTATGGGGTTGGGTCTGGGGGGAATCAGTGTGGAGTTGATGGGCCAAATGATCTGCTTCTACTCAATAAGCATTTAATGATTTTCTTGAATGTTATGACAGACCGAATGATTGATTTCCATTCCTATTTCATATGTTTGTTCATTCCCCCAGTGCACGGACAAACAAATTTACCAAAATGCTATCTAACATAGTCCACACTAGAACTGCATGACCTGGGTGCTATGTTTTGGAAATGAAGCAATGCCATTAAGCACTCTATGCACCTGAATTTTGCAGCTATTGCATTTCTATGATAGACATCTCGTTCACAGGAGCACTTTCTTTGGTGCTTGTCAGAAAATGAGTTAGCTACTATGCCGCACGACATTCAATGCATTAGCCAGAAAGTATACTATCAGGCAGCAGTAGTTAACTTTAATCCGTTGTGTGCAATGCTTTGATGGAATATAATCATCTAACGCATCACAGACAAAAATGCCTTATTTTTGTTGCAATGTTGAGACACATGAGACTAAGTGAAGCAGTTACAGATGATGCAGGGTGGACTAAACAAAGAGAGGGAAAAATACATAGTTTCATAAAAACAAATCCAGAGAAGGAAAAGATACATGGAAAATCAAAGATGAGAGAAAAGAAAACACGCCAGTGAAGGCTTTCTTGTACTTTTGTGAAAATTATGCCAAAATTATTTTAATGTTGATGCCTTCGGTCATTTTCTTATTGTTTATGTTGTTTTAGTAAGGTCTGCCTGTTACATACACATGAAAAATGCTACAAATTTATCCAATCATAGTGCTTGCTGAGAGGAGACAAGAGTAGCCTGAGGAAAAGTATTTTTCCTGCATGTTGTCAGGATCTCATAATACTGCCTTTAATAGGCAAGTCAGTGCCAGCACTATAACAGAAGCCATGCAAGAGAAGGCAAAGCCATTGAAATGAAAAGAATGGTGTTCATTACACTGTAACAGCTCACAGAGATACTGACATTAACGAAACATTCTGTGATGAGATTCAGTGATGGATTCTGCTGAATCTGACTGATAATTGGCACTTGTGATCTGACAGTACAATTCTTTTCTGGGTTTACACATTGGAGTCTGTATCTTGGGGCATCAATCAAGATGGAGAGGGGTTTCAGAATAAACGACTGAAGCCAATACAAATGGTTGCATTCAGGGGCAGTAATGAATTCAGGGAGCATGGTCATTAATGATCAAATTATTCTCAATCTGGCATTTCGCGGAATCTGAGGCTCTCATCAGATATCAATCAAATGCGAGAATGAAGATTTCACAGCAGTGTTTAAGGAGATTTAAATTAATATGGCATGATGAATGAGAGGTCTTAAAGCAGCAGGGAACACTGGAGGACCTCAGGCATGTCTTTTATAATCTGACACTGGATGCAGTCTGTTAATCAGTACTCACACCCATATGAAGAGACCAGTTCATATGATTAATTCTCCTGCTGCTGTTAATAACTGTTGAAGCCAGTGAATTCTGCACACATTCAGTCACTAAAAAGTTTTCTTAAGGAGAAGTGAGATGCTGCAGCACAGGTTCATGGTATCTTGCCTGCTGCATCTTTTTATGTTTCTCAAGATGAGAAATTTCAGTACTTTAGAACATAAAACATAGCAATGTACAGCACTGGAATGGGCCCTTCAGCCCATGATGTTGTGCTGACCGTGATGCCAAATTAAACTAATCCCTTCTGCCTGCCCTTGGTCCATAATCCTCCACTCTTTGCATATTCATGTGCTTCTCTAAAAGTCCCTTAAATGCCCCTATCGTATCTGCTTTCACCATCACTTCTGGAAGCACGTTCCAGATACTTACCACTTGCTGTATAAAAAAATCCTGCCCCTCATATCTCCCTTGAACTTTCCCCCTCTCACCTTAAATGCATGCCCCCTTATAATCATTTTACTTCTGGGAAAAAGATTCTGATTATCAGCCCTATTAAAGCTTCTCATAATTTTAGAGCCTTCTATCAAGTCTCCCATCAGCATCTGCCACTCCAGAGAAAACAACCTGAGTTTTTCTAGCCTCTCCTTATAACTCATACCCTCTACTCCAGGCAGCATCCTGGTAAACCTCTTCTGCATCCTTGCCAGAGCCTCCACATCCTTCCTGTAATGTGGTGACCAGAATTAAGTACAATATCCTATAAGTGCAGCTGAAACAAAGTCTCATAAAGCTGCAACATGACATCCTGACTCTTGGATTCAATTCCCTGCCCAATGAAGGCAAGCATGCCATATACCTTCTTTACCACCCTACCTACTTGAGTGGCCACTTTCAGGGAAAGTGTGGCCACTTTCATTTGAACCTCAAGATCCCTCTGTATATCAATGCTGTTCAAGGTCCTGCCATTAACTATATACTTGCCTTAACATTTAATCTCCCGAAGTACAGCACCTCACACGCACCCAGATTAAACTCTCCACCTATATCTGCAATTGATCTATGTCCCACTGTATCCTTTGGCACTGTCTACACTATCCACAACTCTATTGATCTTTGAGATACATGCAAACTTACTAACCTACCCATTTACATTTTTATCCAAGGTAATTTATATATATCACAAACAATAGAGTTCTCAGTACGGATCATAGCAGAACACCACCAGTCATAGACCTCCAGCCTGAAAAACACCCTTCCACCCCTCCCTTCTACCTTCTATGGGCAAACCAATTCTGAATCCTGTAATTTCTGGTTTGCACTGTGTAATTTGTTGATTTTAGTTGGTTCAAATCACCCCTCGATCCCTGATTCTAGACACTGGACTTATTTAGGGAATGTGAAATGAAGGAAGTAATAGGCAGCTGTTTTAGGGCAAAAGAATCTCTGCATTCACTTAACATACAAAAAGATAAGTGTCATTTCAGAAATACAGACAAAAGCACTAAAAAGTGCAATTAACACTGATACTGAGGACAGTAATTAAATACACTATTAAATTAAACCTAGATTAAACACTATTAGAACATAAACAGCAGTTTTAATCACAGAAACTTTAATCAGGCTTCCAAACCTTGTGGTCCCATGTACTGTCAAAAACCTGGGGTCCCGGGAGTTTCAGCTCACCACTGAAGAAACACAATATAAAGTGCATCCAGTGACTGAGGCTCTTGCTGTTGGTTTTCTTCATTTGGAACAGGCCTATGTCTGGAAGATTTTGTTCCGATAGCACTTAGTTGACTTCCCTCCCTCTCAGATGTCTTTTGTTCCAATGATGGTTTTGGTTTGACTTCCTGATTCAGCTTCTCTGTTCGGTCTCTGTGATTCTTGATTCTGAAGCTGCTTGTTGGGGCTTGGAAACCTGTGGGGAAGCTGTTTCTGCAAAAGCTTACCGTTGGGAAAAAGGCTCTCCACCAGGTGAGATCGAGTCTAGCAGTTACACAGATTGTGAGCCCCATTACCTCCCTCAAATCTGTGTTTTCCATTCTATTTCTGATGTTTCTGAAGTCAATTGGTTTGCTGATGGTTAAAAAGTTTGTGTGAATGGTTTTTGGATTGAAGTTGAATGCCCGGTTTCTCTGTAGGCCCCATACTGTCTATGCTGGATAGCCTGAAGTGGAGAACCTGCTTTTGGGCTCGAGGCTGTTTCAGTTGATTGTTGTTTAAGCGTGGAGGTATTAATTGGAATTCCAGACTGAACAGACTGGCCATCTCAGCTCTCTGAGTTATGTTTGTGTATTCTTCACAGATATCAGTCCGGTTTTCATTTACTATTAAAAGTTTTGAAAAGTCGAGGATTTTGTCCAGCATTTCAGATGATGGTAATTTTTGCCATCAATCTAAGCAAGTAACTCATCATGAATCCCATGCATCTTAATCTTCTGGATGAGCCTACCATGAGGGAGTGTGTCAAAAACCCTACTAAAATCTTTACCCATAGCCTTACTAGACAACAATCTACCCTCATCAATCACCTTCATCAACCCCTCGAAGAAAGCAATCAATTTCTTAGACATGACCTGCCCTTCACAAAGCCATGCTGACTGCCCCAAATTAGGCCATATGTGCATAAATCCTATCCCTAACAATTCTCTCCAATAGCTTTCCAATCACCCATGTGAGACTCACTGGTCTATAGTTTCCTAAATTATCCCTATTTCCCTTCTTGGACAGAGAAACAACATTACGCACTCACCAGTCCACTGGGATATCTACAGTGGCTAGTGAGGATGCCAAGATCTTGATCAAGGCCTCAGCAATGTCCTGTCTTGCCTTGCTCAACAATCTGGGGTAAATACCAGGGAGTAACTTTTCACTTCCCACCCCCAATATCACCATTAAACATTTCCAGGGCAGTTGCAGCACAGGCTGACCCCTAGGACTGACTGTGCACCATGTCATTGACTGACCAGATCCCCAAGTGATCTGTGTTCTCTGACTTCCCATTACTCCTGATGTGATTGTAGGGCATCTGCACAGCTGGCCATGATGAACTGACCCCTAGCTATCGAAGGATGGATCTATTGATTCTGACCACTCCAAGTAGCTGACTGACCACTGTGGAGCCCCTGGACTGACATCACAGATTTCATTAGCTTATGCTAATGAAATACTCTTGAAGGTTTGTATAATTGTTGTGTTGTGAAGTCATTAACTCTCCAGATCTTTGAAAATGACCGTTGACAGCATAAGAAAGCTATTAAGGGATTAAGGAAATGTTGAAATCTTGACTCTCTCCATGAATTATGCCTGACAATCTGTGTTTCTATTACCTCTTACTTATTGTTCAGATCTCCAACATGCACAATACTTTCTTTCTTCTTAAAAAGATTAGCTGTCATTGATGTGGGGAATAGAAAAAGAATGGGAGATTTTAATACAATGCACACTGAATCGATCTTTGGAATCTCAGCAGGGCTCCTGTGGTCTTCGCACAATGGATATTATGTAAGTTGGTATGCAAGGCATAACAGCCAAGGTGGGTAGGTGATTGGCATGAGTTCTACAGGATTGACATGAGCTGAAATGGGATACAAATGAGTTGGTAAAGAAAATACGGGCATTGGTAGGGGTTGTGACTCAATGTGAAATCTGTTGCCCCAAAATTTATAGTTGGAGAAAAAGATATTAAGAGGAATTATATTTGACTGCTGCCCCCGATGGGCCTTTATCCATAATAATAATTTCTAATACTTTACTTTTTAAAAGATTTTTGTGAGACATGAGTCCCACTGGCAAAGTTGATTTTAGTACTATCACGAAATTATAAGACAATAAATCTTTAATTCCATTGACTGAATTAATTCCTGGGTCTTTCAATTGAAAAGGAAACATGTCAATGAGTCAGGAAATTGCTTTAAAATTATTTCAAAAATCACCTGAACTGCAGACTTCAACCAAACTACAAGATTCAAAGGAAATTGCAACATTGTGGGCGGCACGGTGGCACAGTGGTTAGCACTGCTGCCTCACAGCGCCAGAGACCCGGGTTCAATTCCCGCCTCAGGCGACTGACTGTGTGGAGTTTGCACATTCTCCCTGTGTCTGCGTGGGTTTCCTCGCAGGTGCTCCCTCCGGGTGCTCCGGAGTGCAGCACCCTCCGGGTGCTCCGGTTTCCACCCACAGTCCAAAGATGTGCAGGTCAGGTGAATTGGCTATGCTAAATTGCCTGTAGTGTTAGGTAAGGGGTAGATGTAGGAGTATGGATGGGTTGCGCTTCGGCGGGTCGGTGTGGACTTGTTGGCCCGAAGGGCCTGTTTCCACACTGTAAGTAATCTAATCTAATCTAATTACCTCAACAAGATTGCTAACATCCCTCACTTGTATCTTGTAGATGGTGGACAGGCTTTGGGGATTCAGGAGGTGTAATGTTCCTGGAGTCTGATCTGTTGTTTTAGCCATTGTATTTATCTGGCTAGTCCAGTTCAGGTTCTGGTCAACGGTAATTCCGAGGATGTTGATGTTAGGGGATTCAGTGATGGTAACAACATTGAATATCTACTGGGGATGGTTAGATTGTCTCTTATTGAAAATGGTCATTGCCTAATATTTGTGTGGCACAAACATTACTTGCCACTTTTCAGCCCAAGCCTGGATATTATCTAGACCTTGTTGCATTTGAACATGGACTGCTTCAGTATGTGAGGAGTCGCAACTGGTGCTGTCATTGACTAAGATGCTTACTTTTGACTTTATGATGGAGAGAAGGTCATTGATGAAACAACTGAGGAGTTTGGGCCTAGGATACTACCCTGAGGAACTCCTGCAGAGATGTTCAGGAGCTGAGGCCTTCAAAAACCATGACCATCTTCCCATGTGCTAAATATGACCATCAGAGAGTTTGCCCCTTGATTCCCATTGACTCCAGTTTTGCTAGGGGTCTTTGATGACACACTCAATGGAGTGTGGTTGTGATGCTAACAGACATCAGTCTCACCTCACCTCTTGAATTCAGTGTTTTTGTCCATATTTGAACCAAGGCTGTAATGAAATCAGGAGCTGAGTGGTCCTGGTGGAATCCAAACTGGGCGTCACTGAGCAGGTTATTGTTGAGCAGGTGCTGCTTGAAAGAATTATTGATGACACCTTCCATCACTTTATTGATGATCGAGAGTAGACTGATGGGACAGTTATTGCTGAATTGGCTCTTTTATGTACAGGACATACCTGGGCAATTTCCCACATTGTCAGGTAGATGGCAAAGTTATAACTTGACATGAGTGTATGATCAAATCATCCCCATAATATAAAGACCAAATGTTACCTAAATTTCTGCCCCTTGCCTCTTGTATCTGTCTTACTGAAATTTTCCCCCATGATCTCTTTCACTCATACTTTGAGGTTTATAGAACACGGAACAAAGACAACAGCTGTGCCATCAAACATTTTCTCTCTGTCACACAAACTAAACATTTCTGTCTTTTTAAATATGATTTTTGCCTCAGTCAAGCATTTAAAATTTGCCCTTGAGTTTTTCTTCAAATAATTTTGGAAAACAGTTGTGAAGAAACTGCTAGAAGCTAAACTATTGCTCAATTGCTGCATAAATGGCATATGCATCCTGGGAAATTAGGCACATTGCACATTTGGTAATCAACTGGGAAACAGATTATTTACAAATCTAGGCCTTTTAGAGAAGTTGAAATCTAAAACAAAACAAAAATATTAAAGTATATGACAGAATTTCACTAAGTGCCATCATGTTACAGTGAAGTAAAGATAATTGATTTTTAAAATTTTTGATGAATACCCTTTATTTCAAATTTGAGAAATCATGGCTACAAAATAAAAGAAACATAATTGATGAATAAAATCTGAGAACATAGATGAAAGAATTGTGGGCAACGATTAGTTACATTGCATAACCAGATTAATGAACTTCATAGAATCATAGATTCACAGAATCCCTACAGTGTGAAAGCAGGCCATTTGGCCCTTCAAGTCCACATTGACCCTCGAAAGACCATTCTACCTTGACTATCCCCTACCCTATTCCTGCAACTCTGCATTTTCCATGACTCGTCCACCTAGCCTACACAACCCTGGACACTATGGGCAATTTAGCATTGCCATTCTACCCTAACCTGCACATCGTTGTGGGAGGAAACTGGAGAATCCGGAGGAACCCACACAGAATTGGGCAGAATGTGTAAACTCCACACAGAGGGTGGAACGGAACCCGGGTCCCCTGGTGCTGTGATGTAGGAGTTCACCATTATTGATGTGGATATGTTATGGAGAATGGGTTGCTAAAGGTGAAAACAGGAAGTTGAATGTCACAGACAGGAAGTGTAAGCAGACACAAGATGTTTAACATATTATTATCAAATTGGTGTCAAAATAATTCTGTGCCTGCGCTTACAGAATGATTGTGTAACATTTTAAAGATTTCTTGTTTGTTCTGTAACCCATTAATTAAAAAATGCCAACTCGTGTTTTATATTAATTACCAGAGGAATATAATGGGAACATGTTGTAAATTCATCCATTAATCTTGCCAAAAGACATTTGTAGCTTTATATTCTGATTTTATTCACTAACTTTATTAAAGGTCATTAAGTTAATCCCATAATTTTTAAAAACATTTTATTCTCTTCTTCTATTATTCAAAGCTCTTTTATGTTGTGATTAAATCCTCTGTATGCATCCTTTTACATACAGAGCAAACATTTATGGAACCAGCAAATCCAAATATTGCCCACTTCCAAACATTAGATTCTGTCAAGCTATTAGTGAGGGGTTTAATGCAAGTTATTAAGAGGTTGCTCAGGACAGTTCAGGGGTCACTGAAGAACGATTCATGAGATTACAGTCAGAGATGGACAGTCAGTAAACATATGAAAGAGACAGAGAGTAAACTCCACGTTTAAATGGTGATCTTTACTTCCACCGGAAGGGAGGAAACTGAACCAATCAAGATCTGAGCAGGAATCCGAGTGAGAAGTCAAGGGCTGAAGATGTCCATTTGAAATCAGACTGTGTTCTCAGAGTTATTTGTCAGCTAAATGTTGCCATCAGGGCTTAGGGAAAGTTTTAGAAGCTGAGGATCACAGTGTTAGTGAGTTTTGAGAAGATTCGAGTAGATTGAGGTTCTGGATGGAGGTTTGCTTGCTGAGCTGAAAGGTTTGTTTTCAGCCGTTTAGTCAAGATACAAGGTAACATCTTCAGTGAGCCTACTTTCTATTATATGTTTGGGTTTCCTTGGGTTGGTGATGTCATTTCCTGTGGTGATGTCATTTCCTATGATGATGCCATTTCTGATTCTTTTTCTCAGGGGGTGGTAAATGGGATCCAAGTCAATGTGTCTGTTGATAGACATTGGACAACAGGCAGAAAACTAGCCACCAGGATACATGAACATCAACTAGCCACAAAACGGCATAACCCACTCTCACTAGTAACCTTACATACGGATGAGGAAGGACACCACTTCGACTGTGAAAAGATATCCATCCTAGACAAGCCAAATAGAGACACATATGAGAATTCCTAGAAGCATGGCATTCCAACCAAAACTCTATCAACAAACACATTTACTTGGATCCCATTTACCACCCCCTGAGAAAAAGAATAGGAAATGACATCACTATAGGAAATGATGTCACAACCGGAAATGTCATCACTAGCCCAAGAAAACCCAACAAACCTACATTCAGTTTTCAGTGTCATTAATAGGTCAGGACAGCTGAAAGAAAATTTTGTTGAAAAGCCACAAGAAGTATCTGCGGGGTCAAGATAAATGTCACCATCCTCACTCTGTTACCTCACACTCACAGGACCATCACTCACTCTAAACCTACCAGTTCACCTATCTCCCACTGCACCTACCTCCCACTGCACCTGCCTCCCACCAAGGCCCATGGGCTACAACTCTCACTGCCACATACATCTTGCCCAATCAAAAAGCCTCGCCCACCACACCCTCCCAAAGTACTGACCCTCCTGTCCCTCAATTTTCCAGCTCATTCATTATGTCACCTCCTCGCCTCTTCTTCTCTCGCATCAAAACTAATGGCTGTTGCATCCCATCATACTCAACCCTTTCCTTTGTCATATTACAGGACAAACTGGCCAGACCAGAGTTGCAGAGGGAACATCGTTCCTGTTCTATGTTCTCTGTTTCGGGCACACTATTTATCTTTAGATAAACATATGGATGATAATGGAATAGTATAGGTTAGATGGGCTTCAGATTGGTTTCACAGGTTAGTGCAACATTGATGGTTGAAGGGCCTGTACTGCGCTGTAATGTTCTGCATTCTAAAAGTTCCACAGGATGAGAAATACTCAAGCTGGTAGCAGTAAAGCATGATTATTGATGTAAAGGTGGGGAGACCTCACTGCATCTGATGAAGGGTTTTTGTCCGAAATGTCAATTTTTCTGCTCCTCGGATGCTGCTTGATCTGCTGTGCTTTTCCAGCATTACTCTAATCTCCAGCATCTGCAGTACCCACTTTTACCTAGACCTTAATGTGTAACAAACACAGTGAGTTTCATTGTGTTTGTACTGAGCTGTGCTCCCATTGTCACCAATGCTGACTTATTCTTAACCTGCAAAAGGTTTCAAACCTCTTAATTACCCTTTTTCTTTTGTACAGAGAGCAAAAGCAGCCAGAAGCCTCCACCCTGAACAAGCCGACACGGGAGACCCTCAGCTCGAAGTGGAGGAAACCACTCAAGCCTCAGAGGATGCAATAGCAAAGGCTTTCATTTGCAATGTCATCAGCCCATAGGCCTTCTGGTAGATTAGACTCAGTCAGGGGAGAACAGCGCTGAGACTTCTACCAACTCAGTGAGGAAGAAACACCCCAGACCTCTGGCACTCAGAGCACTGCACAGACGCAGACAGATGACCGTCTCAGCCTTTGGTGACTTACCAAAATGCACCAACAAGCACAGGAGGTTTTTATGAGGCAGTGGGTAGAATGGATCAAAGGATAGAAGACTCCACCAGTTTTAGTTATTGTCGGATCCAACATGCTGGAATCTGGTTGCTTCCATGGGCAGTTTGGTGACCATGATGGAGAGCTAGTGCCAACATACACAATGCATATTGGACATGTACGTGGTTGTTTTCATTGGCTGGTGAAACTAGAATTAGGGGCATAGCCTCAAAATAAGGGGGAGAGATTTAGGACAGAAATGAGGAGGAACTTCTTCACCCAAAGGGTTGTAAATCTGTGGAATTCCCTTCCTAGTGAAGCAGTTGAGGCTACCTCATTGAATATTTTCAAGGCAAAGATAGGTAGGTTTTTGAACAGTCAAGGAATTAAGGGTTATGGTGAGAGGGCGGGTAAGTGGAGCTGAGTCCACGTTAAAGATCAGCCATGCTCTTATTGAAACACAAAGAGCCAACTCCTGTTCCTATTTCTTATGTTCTTACGACCTTCACTTCATCGCTATAGCCTCACCAGCTGAGTGTCAGTGACAAGGTGAGAGGAGGGGATGAGGGACCTCGACCTCAATCTCAGAGCAACAGACTGGTGCCAGTAGGCACCCACTGGCAAGAGGATTGACACACCGGAGCCCTTGAGACCTCCTCTGAGCACAACCCAGAGGTGACCCTTTCACCAGCTCTCTGCCTGTAATGCCAAAGATTACAGAGGTTCAAGCTGGAGAAGGCCAGATGTATCTGTGCAGGACACCCTCAATAGGCCTCAGCCGTCCAGGATCCATCATCCTCGAGTACAACTGACTAAATCTTTCAGTCCAACAGGGTCAACTACAGGCTGCCTCCACCCCAGCTGCAGGGTATATGCACTTACACTTTGACATATCTGTTTGTGTGCCTTCATAGCCATCGAACCTGGTTAAGTTGTACCCATGTGAGCGATAAGGTTAGAAGAAGTTGTAAAGACTAATCATTATTCATTTCTCACAAGCAACTAACTCCTTAACTGCAGCTAGATTCAGACGTCAGGATTCATGAAGCACTAGCTCAATGATTGTAGACAAGGTGATGTGCTCTAATCAGGGTTACAGTGAGGCAGAACACACTGTACAGGCATTGTGTTATGGTCTGGACTACATATGACATCCACCTATACATCTCACCTTATGTGTTTTCTTTACAGTCATTGATGAATATGGCCATCACTGCCTATCCTTAATTGCCCTTCAGAATGTGGTCGTGAGTTGCCTTGAGCTGTTGCAGTCCATAGGTAGACCACAATGCTGTTAGGAAAAGAATTCCAAGATTTTGACTCAGTGACATTGAAGGAAGGCTGGTAGGTGGCTTTCAGGGGAACTTGCAGATGGTGGTGTTCCATTGCATGTCCTGCCCTTGTCCTTCTAGACAGAAGCAACCGTGGGTTTGGAAGGTGCTGTCTAAGGATCTTTGGCAAATTTCTGAAGTGCATCTTGTAGATAGCATGAACTGAGCATTAGTGGAGGGATTGGGTGTTTGTGAATGTGGTGCTAATCAATACCATTGTTGGAGCTGCACACAGGAGAAAGTGAGGTCTGCAGATGCTGGAGATCAGAGATGGAAATGTGTTGCTGGAAAAGCGCAGCAGGTCAGGCAGCATCTAGGGAACAGGAGAATCGACGTTTCGGGCATTAGCCCTTCTTCAGGAGCTGCACACATGCAGGCAAGTGGAAGGTATTCCATTACACTCCCGATTTGTGCCTCATAGACAGTGGATAAACTTTGGGGAGTCGCGAGATGAATTACATGCTGCAAGATTCCTAATGTCTGACCTGCTCTAGTATCCACTGTGTTTAAATTGTCAGTCCAGTTCAGTTTCTGGTCAATAGTAAGTTTAAGGAATCAGTGATGATTCCACCCATCTCTGTTCAATTAATCCACTTTTCATTCAGGTCTGGAGGTGTACAAGGCACAGTCCACATGCTCTCTCTCTCTCACACAGCACACTGGTCTGCTGAGAGAAATTGCACAGCGTGTTGCCTTCTAGTGGTAGGACACTTAATGTGTCAGTGCTTGAAAGTGAAATCACATCAAGCACACAATCAAAATTAGAAGGCCCTTGTGGTGCTCTAGTAATGCCCCTTCCTCTGAGCTAGGAGGTCTAGATTCATTTCCCATCTGCTCCAGAGATGTGTAATAATATCCCAAAACAGGTTGATCAGCAGGTATCCATAATCAGGCTGGTTAAGAACCAGTTTTTAGGTTTACAAAATTATGAGGTGCCTGGGTAGGGTAAATAGGAAAAGTCTTTTCCCTGGGGTCAGGGAGTCCAGAACTAGAGGGCATAGGTTTAGGATGAGAGGGGAAAGATATAAAAGAGACCCAAGGGGCAACTTTTTCACACAGAGGGTGGTACGTGTATGGAATAAGCTGCCAGAGGAAGTGGTGGAGGCTGGTACAATTGCAACATTTAAGTGTCATTTGGATGGGTATATGAATAGGAAGGGTTTGGAGGGATATGGGCCGGGTGCTGGCAGGTGGGACTAGATTGGGTTGGGATATCTGGTCGGCATGGACGGGTTGGACCGAAGGGTCTGTTTCCATGCTGTACATCTCTATGACTCTATGACTACAAAAATAGTATGATCCACATGTTCTTTGCACTAAGTAGAGACTGTTTGCCTCTATAACCCAAAGCAAGTTACACAATTACAGAATGCCCAAAGTCTGCTCATTCCTCTTTCAAGTGAGTTTCAATGATGTCTCTCTTGCATCTTTGCACCGATCATGGTCTCTTGGATGCTCCTGCCAGCCAATGCTCCAATCCTCATCCCCAGGAAACTGTAATCCATTGTCCCAGATTCTATGCATCGAGAATATCTGACCCCTGTGCCAGTTCCAGTTGTGAAGGATACAACATGCTGTACTAATGTGGGACTCCATTTCTGGACAACACTGCATGTCCACACTGAAGCAGTCCTTGCCTCAAAACTTCAACATAAGGAAGCTCATAATCTGTAACTCTGCCCTTGTGGGAAATATGGACAAACATTATTCTTAATTATGAGTCCATCTGAGGACTTTGTAAACATGTCATCAGCCATGTTTGAAAGGTATAGCCCTTGTCTCCAAGCAACCATTCCTGTCTGACCTGGGAAGGAAGCATGAACCTGGAAGTTGTCTATTACATACATATCATGGCAACATATCAACTACGGACCTCTGAAATGTAGCATCAATAGTCAAGTTTAATTTGAACATTGACGTAGTGGAAATGTCTTCTGTTGACAAATCCTGCAGGTTGGTTATTAGACACTTTCAACACAATGTGGATGCTGTCTCTCATGTTCTATGAAGGGGGGCTGCCAGCAATGGTAGAGAATGCAACTGGCCAGACTGTTTAACAAACCTCATCACAGGATAAAAATAAGAGCAGCTATGATCTTGAGAAAATCACAGCAGGTACAACCTGGATGCATTTGTGGGTTGAGGATTTGGAAATGCCACACAGATCCTGAGTTTCTCCTTGAAATAAGCCACTGACATAAATATTCAGGCAACTGCAACTGCAGTGTTTGGATAGCCGCCCAGTCACTATGAGAGCAACCACTGCAGTTCAGTGAGGATGGCCCAGGACATCCGTAATATAAGCCTTCACAGACTTTCTGAGTGCTGAGGACAAGGATAGTGCAGGGTAACATTGTTCTCCATCACCAATAACGAATCCTCACCCATTGCTCTCCCTCTGAAGGCTGTAATGTAGTGATTGGACATTGCTGTTCTTGCTGACAATGTTGCAATTGCTCTCTCATTTGATACCTTCTTCGCATTTGATATAGGGCCAGAAGAGCTCCAGCCATTGCAAAGTCCATGTCAGTTGTGTGAACAGATAATTTGTGGGAAATGTCAGAGAGAGAACACCATTTTCCTCCTGGTTCCTTACATTAATCTCAATGAACTGTTATGTCCTGGCACAATGATCTATGGAGGCTTTGCAGGGAGATCAGTGCCACGCCTTGGTAAGGTGCTCAGGATGTAACCTTATCCAAATGCATGTTGTCCAACCAAAGTGTTCACGCTACATCAAGGAAGTAGAATTCTAGCAAGAAGTCACTTGGATAGTCCTTGCCTTGAGAAAAGTAACCTTGGCATATTGCAGACAGTTTCATTTCATACTTACAGTTCAGCATGTGAATGTGGCCGCTCTGAATCATTATCATCTTATACTAGCCATGAAATGTGCTCCAGAAATGCCAAGCCCAGCTGATGCTTGAAAGTTAGTGCCTGAATACATTCGTTAAGCTGGTGTGATAAGCAGGCAATTAGTGCAAAAACTGTAATGGTACTGATTGCTTGAGGCTATAATTTGTAATGTTCATTCTTGGACAATGAATGGCTTGCTGATGAAGTTCAATTTGCTGCCAGATGGGTGGGCATTAATGAATTGATGGATGTATGTTTGCTACAATTATCCCCAGCTGGGTTTCACATCTAAACTATTATACTCTATCCCCAGAGAGAATAACATTAACTTACTCTGACATCTCTACATTTATCTCATTATTGCATACTTGACTTTGGACAGAAGTTTCAACTTCATGTCCTTGTGAGCAACTTACAGATTTCACTTGAGATACAAGGTCAATCATCCATTCTTCTTGTTCATTTTTGTGATGCAGTCCTTGTCCCTTTCAGCCTCCCCATGGTTATCATTCAGCCCTTTATACAACTACTCTATTTGGTTTAAACTCATTAGGAGTATGCACTGCATAAGCTATTGTAGATGTGATATTGATGTAACACAGTGTATGGCGTGGCATGTCCAACCTTTGACTATTCCGTGTTCCCAGCCTGGCCTTCCCTCTGTGCTAAAAAGCATTGCAAGTTACAAAAGCTGCAAGTCTGCAAACAAGTGCAAAGTAAGTGCTAATAAATATCTACAGAGGCCATAAGATATATCCTGTGCAGACACATGAGTGGCATGGGTGTCCTTGTGCCCAGGGTGACTTGGCAAAAGTATGTATGTGTTAAGGACCAGATTCTCATTAAATTTTAATAAGGTACACTAGACCCTAATATTTTCTTAATTTAAAGGTAGATCTGTTACAGATATAATGTGAATGATCAAATTACTTGATGTTAAGCAAAACATAATTTATTTAAACTTTGTTGTTAAAATATAGCCAAAGAAAGAGAAATTTAGAATAACTTAACTACTGGAAAATTTTACTGAATAATAGATTCAGTAACTATCACTAATTAACTGTTCCAACATAGTAACATCCCATAAACACACCTGTTGGCAAAAAGGTAAATTCAGACACAGATTCTAACATGCAGTTCTCCACTTTAGGAGGAAAGATAATCAATAGAATTGTTCAGAGAGAATAGCAGCCAGGACATATTCACTGAAATGTCCAACTCTTTTGTGACCCCAAAAGCTTCGACATTACTGATAAAATCAAAACTGAGAAATATGGATCCTTTGAGAGCTGTCCAATCCATTCAGGCTGTTAAAAAAATCCCCAAAGCCTCACAAATTGTTTACTTTCTTAGAGACAGCTCTACCTCTCTGCCTTCCAACCTGCCTCCTAAGAAAACAAGACAAAATACCTGCTTAATCTGACACCATTGTCACATATGTCATAGGTATCCCTGAGCTCGAAAGTAAAGTGTTGTAGGGCTGAGGTGGTGTGAGAGTTGAACCATGATGATGTCATGAGGCTGGTAGTTTCCCAGTGAAGACTTGTGTACAGAAAGAGTGGAGGATGACAGTGTCCATGGAACGTATTGCGACATTTTGGTGAAGGTTAAAGTGGATGACAAATTGACAACTAATCAGTGATTGCACACACCAGGTACCTGCTTTGACATTTAAGTAAGGAATTGATAAGTAATGAATCTGATTTCATGGGAAGGAGTGGAGAAATGACAGCTGCATAGAAATATGACAAATCAGACAAACAATGAGATTCTGAAGTCAACACTTGAACCTTAAGGGAAAAATTGAGATGTTTTTCTCAATTCGAATATTTTCATTCTGGCTGTACATTCCCAACTCTCCAATGTTAACATTGCTCTAGCTGTATCCTGTATTATTGTTCTAGCTTGTATCATGAAGGAGAAAGTGAGGTCTGCAGATGCTGGAGATCAGAGCTGAAAATGTGTTGCTGGAAAAGCGTAGCAGGTCAGGCAGCATCCAAGGAACAGGAGAATCGACTTTTCAGGCATGAGCCCTTCTTCAGATTCCTGAAGAAGGGCTCATGCCCGAAACGTCGATTCTCCTGCTCCTTGGATGCTGCCGGACCTGCTGCGCTCTTCCAACAACACATTTTCAGCTCATGATGTCTTGTTAATTGTTCAAAACTATAGAATCCTCTTAATGTGATCCTGAGGCAGATCTTGAGATAAAATTGCTCGCCTCATCTGTGATCCTAATTTGGTGTCACATCTGGGATCATAATGATATATAGAACTTATTCAACTGAAGACTGCATTTAGTCCTAGAATTACTCAGAGAAAGTATAGACTTTGATTTATCACAGAGTTGCCTTATATCTTTAGCTTTCTGTATGATAAAATTGCAGGACTCAGAAAATAAGATCAATAAGTTGACAAAGAACTGAATAGCACTTTTCACCTCATTGAAGGCATATTCAGCAGGGCTAAATGCCGGAATATTCTCAATAGTATTCAGTGTCAGTGACCCATACAGCAGACCATTTAAATGTTACTAAAATATAAGCTTCAGTACTTCACAGTGTGAGGATGTGAGAAATACAAATCAGAATATTTTGTTAATAGCAACCAGAAGCTGTGAAGGAGCAAAGAGATTGAGGTGTACAGATGCACATATTATTAAGTCTAATGTAAAGGTACAAAAAAGCAATCAAAAAGGTGGATGAATGAATGAATTGGTCTATTTTAAGAAGGCTGGATTACAAAGTTGTAATTCAGTTTTACAGAATCTCAATCAAACTGCCTCGAAAGTATTGCGTTCAGTTTTAAGGATCAAATCTTACCAAACAAATTGGGATGGTCTTGGACAGGCTACATGCAGGCTCAGTGATATTGTACTGGGAATTCAGAATGTTCATTTAGGGGGCAAATTGTTAATCAGTGCTCTGTACATCCTTGAATTTAACAAATTGAGGGGTAGTCTATTTGAGGTGTTCAAAGTAAAATTAGCTCAATCTTTCAACATATACTGAAATACATTGCCTGTGGATTCACTAAAGATCTACAATATGCTTTATATCAAAATACAAACTGAGGATTGTCCTTGGTATCTATTGGATGATGTAAACAAAACCTCTGGTTTTAATGACAGGCAATTTCTGGGTGGCCGGTCAATTAGAAACAACGCAACTTAGAAACTGGAAGGGGGAGTAGGCCATTCAGTATTTTGAGGCATGTGATGTTATTATGCCTTTAGGAAGGGGATTTTGTTCTGTTTTTAATGAAGAAAGTTTGAGATCAGAGGTGGCGATCAGTCTACTTCAAAGCCCATAAAGTAAACAGCTTTTGAGGCCTTTTTTATAAATGTTGGATTGATAGAAGCAGCCTGAATGGGTGGGGCAAACTTCTACAGAATCAGGAGTTTTAGTTTTAGTATTTCAGTAGCAGTTGCTGTTGGGGTTTTAAGGCTGGATTGGAAAGCTGCAAGGGATGTCTCCCTGCTTCTCTCTCTCTCTCAGAGTTTTCTCTTGATGTTTTTCCTCAATGGAATGCAGACTTGCTTTTCTGAACTTGCCAAGAGTGTGTCTGTGGGATGTTACTGTATTCGAACAGTTTTGGAGTCATAGAGTCATAGAGACATACACCACAGAACCAAAATCGGTCCAACTCATCATGCCAACCAGATATCTCAACCTAATCTTGTCCCATTTGCCAACACTTGGCCCATATCCCTCTCTAAACCCTTCCTGTTCACTTACCCATCTTGATGCCTTTTAAATGTTTTTAGATTAGATTAGATTACTTTACAGTGTGGAAACAGGCCCTTCGGCCCAACAAGTCCACACCGACCCGCCGAAGCGTAACCCACCCATACCCCTACATTTACCCCTTACCTAACACTACGGGCAATTTAGCATGGCCAATTCACCTGACCTGCACATCTTTCGACTGTGGGAGGAAACCGGAGCACCCGGAGGAAACCCACGCAGACACGGGGAGAACGTGCAAACTCCACACAGTCAGTCGCCTGAGGCGGGAATTGAACCCGGGTCTCTGGCGCTGCGCGGCAGCAGTGCTAACCACTGTGCCACCGTGCCGCCCATAATGTTGCAATTCTAAAGTAATAATTAATATATTTATTACTTTGTTAAGCATTTTGATAGAATTGCAACTAAGACAAGTCTTTTATTTTTATTTAGTCTGTATTTTAACTGTATTGTAAAAATAAAGGGTTTTGTCTATCATTAAGTAGTTTGACCAATTGAATTACATCTGGAATGCAACACTTTACACTTAGCTTTAAAATAATACAAAGTAATGGTTCAGACGATCTTCTGAATGTATTTCGAGGGAGTTTGGTCTGGTCCATAATGGACTGCTCCTTCTTTTAATATGATCCTGGCTGATCTTACAACCCAGTTAAATGATGCTGGAGATCTGAAACAAAAACCAAACTTGCTGGAGAAACTCAGTAGATCTGACTGTATCTGTGAGAAGAAAGCAAAGTTAATGTTTCAAGTCCGTCACTTTTCATTAGAGACCTCTTCGCTGAGGATGATAAAGCCTTTAATGTTTTGGTCTCAGTCACTTTCAGTATTAAAGAATTCCATATGCTCACCATTCTCTGCGTGAAGAAATGTTTCTTCATCTCAAAACTAAATGGCCGACCCCATATCCTTAGAAACCTTGCACTGTGCAGTCTCTCAAACACCCTTCCTGTGTTTACCTTGCCTAGTCCTGTTAGAGCTTTCAAGGTTTCTTTGAGATTCCCCCTTATTCTTCTGTCTTATTCTTTCTTATTCACACTTATTCTTAGACAATAGACAATAGACAATAGGTGCAGGAGTAGGCCATTCTGCCCTTCGAGCCTGCACTGCCATTCAATATGATCATGGCTGATCATCCTTAATCAGTATCCTGTTCCTGCCTTATCTCCATAACCCTTGATTCCACTATCCTTGAGAGCTCTATCCAACTCTTTCTTAAATGAATCCAGAGACTGAGCCTCCACTGCCCTCTGGGGCAGAGCATTCCACACAGCCACCACTCTCTGGGTGAAGAAGTTTCTCCTCATCTCTGTCCTAAATGGTCTACCCCATATTTTTAAGCTGTGTCCTCTGGTTCGGCACTCACCCATCAGCGGAAACATGTTTCCTGCTGCCAGAGTGTCCAATCCTTTCATAATCTTATATGTCTCAATCAGATCCCCTCTCAGTCTTCTAAACTCAAGGGTATACAAGCCCAGTCGCTTCGGTCTTTCCGTGTAAGGTAATCCCGCCATTCCAGGAATTGACCTCGTGAACCTACGCTGCACTCCCTCAATAGCCAGAATGTCTTTCCTCAAATTTGGAGACCAGAACTGCACACAGTACTCCAGGTGTGGTCTCACCAGGGCCCTGTATTCTTAGTCCAATGAGTATAATCCTGACTGATCCAGTCTCTATTCATGTTCAAAGTTTGTGAGAAGATTTGTAGCTCGGGTGCTCGTTGTTGTGGTTCTGTTCGCCGAGCTGGAAGTTTTTGTTGCAAACGTTTCATCCCCTGGCTAGGCGACATCATCAGTGCTTGGGAGCCTCCTGAAGCGGCAGGGACAGACCACTATAAACACCAGAGGAAACATCAAAGAAGCGCTTCGCAGGAGGCTCCCAAGCACTGATGATGTCGCCTAGCCAGGGGACGAAACGTTTGCAACAAAAACTTCCAGCTCTATTCATGTGTTAATCCTGACATCACAGGAATCAGTCTGATAAACCTTTGTTGCGAGAACATCTTTCCTCAGATAAGAAGATCAAAACTGCACCCTATGTTACAGATGCAGTCTCACCAAGGCCCTGTACAATTGCAGCGAGACATATCTGCCTATATACTTGAATCCTATTGGTATGAAAGCCAATATACCTTTTGTATTCTTCATTATCTGCTGTTCCTGCTTGCTTCCTTTCTGTGTATAATGACACCAGGTCTCATTATATCTCCACCTTTCTCAATTTATCATCATTCAGATAATAATCTCCTGTTTGTGCTACTGAAATGGATAATCTCACATTTCTCCACACTATACTTGATCTGCCATGCATTTACCCACTCACACAGCCTGTCCAAATTGCACTGAAGCATCTCTGCATCCTCCTCACAGCTCACCCATGCACCCAGCTTTGTTCCATCTGCAAACCTGGAGACATTTAGTTCCCTCATCTACATCATTACTCTGAATATTATGAATAGCTGGAGCCTCACCATTGATCCCTGCAGTACCCTACTAGTCACTGCCTGTCACTCAGAAAAAGACTCATTGATTCCTACTCTTTGTTTGCTGACTGCCAACCAGTTCTCTCTCCATGTCAGTAAAGTATCTGCAATCTCAGGCACTTTAAATTTACTTGGTATTCTTCATGTGGGACCTTATTCAAAGCTTTGTAAAAGTCCAAATAAATCACATCTACTGACTCCTCCTTAGCACCTCTACCGGTTCCATACTCAAAAAATTCTAATAGATTTATCAACTCTTAGTAAATCCGTGTTGACTCTGTCCTCTTCTGGTACTGTTTTCCAAGTGCTCCGGTGTTAAACTTGAGCATTTTCTCTACTATTGATGTCCAGCTAACTGATCTATAATTCGCTGTTTTCTGTTTGCCTTCTTTGTTTAACTCACAGGCTGACATTAGGTACCTTCCAATTCATAAGAACTGTCCAGAGTGTATAGGATAATGACAAATGCATCCACTATTTCAAGGATCATTTCTTTACGTCTGCTAGCATGAAGATTATCCACTTCTTGGGTTTATCAGCCTTTAATCCCATCAATTTTCCCAGTACTATTTCCCTACTATGATGGATTTCCTTCAGTTCCTCCTTCTTATTAGACCCTGTGTTTTCCAACATTTCTGGGTCATTATTTGTTTCCTCTTTTGAAGCTCATCTATTTCAGAAGGAAAGTTTAACTCCCTCGTGTCAGACATGTGTTGCCAGTTCACTTCCAATCTGAAACAGACATGAGGTGAAATGTACTGATCCTGTTAAAATCAGGCCAAAGCTCAGATAGATATAGGAACCGAAATAATTCCACAGAGATCGGCATCCCATTACCAAGTCATCCTTTGAGAACATGTGCATACTACATGACACTGAGCCAGCTCCCTCAGAGCCATCTCTCAGAGTGAACAGGATGTCTGACACTCCTATTGTTATGTCAGCCAGGAATCCCTGTTTGGACTAGATTAACAGCCCCATTCAGGGAACTCATATTCTACGAGGTCCATCTGGCTGATCTTATTACAATCACTGTAAAGATGAGGGGACCTCATGATAGGCAAGTGGGGTTAG
Organism: Chiloscyllium plagiosum; assembly: GCF_037043375.1. Lineage (NCBI taxonomy): Eukaryota > Metazoa > Chordata > Chondrichthyes > Orectolobiformes > Hemiscylliidae > Chiloscyllium > Chiloscyllium plagiosum. The sequence goes on along the minus strand of NW_028270167.1, from coordinate 38,356,144 downwards.
AGAAAGCTTAATCTTTTCTCTCATCTTCAGAGTCTCCTCTTCTTCTTCTGACTGGGGTCATCACCATGTGGAGAATCAACAACAGATTCCCCACTCAGGCTCGAACTAACATTGGTATAAAGGCATCATCTGTGTATTCAAGACAATCTTCACCATCGTTTTTTAGACAGCTTGGCTTCTGCTAGACATTGGTTAACAATTCCCCAAGCGTCCTCCTGAACCCCTGCACCAAACATCTGCAAGAGTCAAATTCTTCTTCCTCCGCAGCAGTCATGCTCCATTATTGTCACATCTCTCACCTTCAACCCATCTGCACCCTGAGCAAAGGATTCCCTTTTCAGATTACATGCCCTTCATATGGAAACAGGCCATTTGGCCCAACAGATCCACAGTGACCCTTTGAAGAGAACCCACCTCGACCCATTCCCCTACCCTGTATTTACCCCTGATTAATGCACCTAACACCATGGGCAATTTAGCATGGCCTATTCACCTGGCCTGCATATCTTTGGACTGTGGGAGGAAACCGGAGCACCCGGAGGAAATCCACACAGGCACAGGGAGAATGTGCAAACTCCACACAGACAGTCGCCCGAGGCTGGAATCAAACCCGGTCCCTGGTGATGTGAGGCAGCAGTGCTAACCACTGAGCCACGTGCCACCTATTTAGTTGGTTAAAGGGTTAAATATCCCCTTGCCTCTAATATGGTTACTGAGCATGTGCAAAGAGAGCTGTGTCATAGTGATATTCAATCACATTGAACTAAAACATGAGTGTAGCTAGTTGAAAAAGTGTCACATTTTGTCCCACCTTGTACATGGTTTGAGGTAAAAATAAGTTGTTGCTGCTCTTTGGCAGAGGTATGGATTTTCTTGTCCTTGCGATCCAGCCATCGTCTCACTATGACCTTTTTTGTAACTCATGAGCTGACATTAGGTACTCTTCAATCCATAGGAACTGTCTAGAATGATCGAGGAAACCAACAGCAAGTTAGAAGGAGCACATGAGATGAAGCCCAGTGACTGTACAAGGCAACGTATGAAAGATGTGAGGCCACCACAGTTACTGGACCAGTCTGATGATTAACACAGACTGTATGGCAGAAGTCATAGATTTCATCTCGTCTGGTGAGGGGGCACTGACTTCCTCTGGAACCTATCCAAAAACGTCTTTGAAAGTAAAGGGCCAACCGCAAGCTGAACAAGGACACATTTGCTTTGAAGGACACAGAAACAAAAGTGCACTATCATGACAACAGAGGAAGAGAATGGAACAGACAACACTTTGAAAGTCTCCCCGTCATGGTAACAAAGAGGTCCAAAGACAGGAACCAAGCCTCATCCACACCACTGAAAGCCACAATTACAACAGTGATCATTTCCAAAAAGCACAATGCTTTAAGAAACATTGTATCCAAAGAAACACAAGATAATGACTTTTAAAGACAGCGCTAAGCTGCAAATAATTTCTCTTGGGAAAGTCACAGACAAGGCAGAAATTCAGGGAGCTAGAGTGGAAATTTATGCTCGAACAAACAGTTGTTATCTCTGGTTTGTTGCCCATGCCACGTGCTCGCAAAACAAGGAATAGGGAGAGAGAGGAGTTAAATATGTGGCTACAGAGATGGTGCGGGAGGGAGAGTTTCAGATACCTGGATAATCGGATCTCATCAGAGGGGCATCAATATCCTGTGGGGAATGTTTGCTAATGCTCTTCAGGAGGGTTTAGACTAATTCAGCAGGGGGATGGGAACTAAATTGTAGTTCCAGTATACAGGAGGATGAGAGTAGATTAGATTACTTTACAGTGTGGAAACAGGCCCTTCGGCCCAACAAGTCCACACCGACCTGCCGAAGCGCAAACCACCCATACCCCTACATTTAACCCTTACCTAACACTACGGACAATTTAACATGGCCAATTCACCTGACCTGCACATCTTTGGACTGTGGGAGGAAACCGGAGCACCCGGAGGAAACCCACGCAGACACGGGGAGAATGTGCAAACTCCACACAGTCAGTCGCCTGAGTCGGGAATTGAACCCGGGTCTCTGGCGCTGCGAGGCAGCAGTGCTAACCACTGTGCCACCGTGCCGCCCACAAAGTGAGGTCATAAATCAAGTTTCAAAGTTGCAGTCGTTCACCGGCAAACAGGAAGGTGGTTTGAAGTGTGTCTACTTCAACGCCAGGAGCATCCGGAATAAGGTGGGTGAACTTGCAGCATGAGTTGGTACCTGTGACTTCGATGTTGTGGCCATTTCAGAGACATGGATACAGCAGGGACAGGAATGTTCGTTGCAGATTCTGGGATTTAGATGTTTCAGTAAGAACAGAGAAGATGTTAAAAGACGGATAGGTGCGGCATTGTTAGTCAAGGACAGTATTATGGTGGCAGAAAGGACATTTGAGGACTCGTCTACTCAGGTAGTATGGGCTGAGGTCAAAAACAGGAAAGGAGAGGTCACCCTGTTGGGAGTTTTCTATAGGCCTCCAAATAGTTTCAGAGATGTGGAGGAAAGGATTACAAAGATGATTCTGGATAGGAATTAGAGTAACAGAGTAGTTGTTATGGGGACTTTCACTTTGCAAATATTGACTGGAAATACTATAGTTCAAGTACTTCAGATGGGACAGTTTTTGTCCAATGTTTCCTGACACAGTATGTAGATAATCAACAAGGGGTGAGGCCAGATTGGATTTGGTACAGAGCAATGAACCTGGCCAGGTGTTAGATTTGGAGGTAAGTGAGCACTTTGGTGATAGTGACCACAATTTGGTTATGTTTACTTGAGCAATGGAAAGGGATAGGTATATACTGCAGGGCAAGAATTATTGCTTGGGGAAAGGTAATTATGATGTGATTAGGCAGGATTTAGGATGCATAGGATGGGGAAGGAAACTGCAGGGGATGGGCACAATTGAAATTTGAAGCTGATTGAAGTAACAGCTACAGTATATCCTTGATAAGTATATACCTGTCAGGCAGGGAGGAAGTGGTCGAGTAAGGGAACCACGGTTTTCAAAAGAAGTTGAATTTCTTGTCAAGAAGAAGAAGGCTGATGTTAGAATGAGACATGAAGGCTCAGTTAGGGCGCTTGAGAGTTATAAGTTAGCCAGGAAAGAGCTAAGAAGAGCCAGGAGGGGACATGAGAAGTCATTGGCAGATAGTCTCAAGAAAAACCCTAAAACTCTCTATAGGTAGGTCAAGATTAAAAGAATAACTAGAGAAAGATTAGGGCTAATCAAGAATAGTAGTGGTAAGTTGTACGTGGAGACCGAGGAGATGGGGAAGCACTAAATGAATATTTTTCATCTCTAATCACACAGGAAAAAGACAAAGTTGTCGAGGAGAATACTGAGATATAGTCTACTGGATTAGACAGGATTGAGGTTCACAATGAGGAGGTGTTAGCAATTCTGGGAATTATGAAAATAGGAAAGTCCTCTGGGCCAGATGGGATTTATCCTAAGATTCTCTGAGAAGCCAGGGAGGAGATTGCAGAGGCTTTGGCTTTGATCTTTATGTCATCATTGTCTACAGGAATAGTGCGAGAAGACTGGAGGATAGCAAATGTCCCCTTGTTCAAGAAGGAGAGGAGAGACAACTCTGGCACTTATAGACCAGTGAGCCTTATTTTGGTTGTGGGTAAAGTGTTGGAAAAGGTTATAAGAGATAGGATTTATAACCATCTAGAGAAGAATATGTAGATTTGGGAAACTCAACACAGTTTTGTGAAGGGTAAGTCATGCCTCACAAGACTTGTCGATTTCTTTGAGAAAGTGACCAAACAGGTGGAAGAGAGTAAAGTGGTTTTTGTGGTACTTATGGATTTCAGTAAGGCATTTGATAAGGTTCCCCAATGAAGGCTATTGCACAAAATACAGAGGTATGGAATTGAGAGTGGTTTAGTGGTTTGGATCAGCAATTGGCTAGCTGAAAGAAGACAGAGGGTGGTTGTTGATAGGAAATATTCATCCTGGATTTCAGTTACTAGTGGTGTACCGCAAGGATCTGTTTTGGGTTCACTGTTGTTTGTCATTTTTCTAAATGACCTAGATGAGAGTGTACAAGGATGGGTTAGTAAATTTACGGATAACATTAAGGTCAGTGGAGTTGTGGATAGTGCTGAAGGATGTTGCAGGTCACAGAAGGACATAGATACGCTGCAGACTTGGGCTGAGAGGTGGCAAATAGAGTTTAATGTGGAATAGTGTGAGGTGATTCACTTTGGAAGGAGTAACAGGAATAAAGAGTACTGGGCTAATGGTAAGATTCTTGGTAGTGTAGATGAGCAGAGAGATGCCACCCAGGTTGCCACCCAGAAAGTTGCCACCTGAAAGTTGCCACCCAGGTTATATAAGATACTCAGAGGGTTAGAGAGGGTGGACAGTGAGAACCTTTTTCTTCGGATGGTGATGGCTAATATGAGGGGACATAGCTTTAAATTGAGAGATGATAGATAAAGGACAGATTTCAGAGGTAGTTTCTTTACTCAGAGAGAAGGAGGGGCGTGGAATGCACTGCCTGCAACAGTAGTAGACTGATAGACATTTAAATGGGCATTGGATAGACATATGAATCAAAATGGAATAGTGTTGGATAGAAAGTCTTCAGATTGGTTTCACAGGTCAGCACAACATCAAGGACCAAAGGGCCCGTACCGTGTTGTAATGTTCTATGTTCTATGTTCTAAGGGTTGGTCTTCAGCTCTTGTTTGTCAACCTGCAAGACCCAATTGGAATCAGCATGAAAGTCAAAGGTTAACTTCAGATAATGTTAACGAAAATGATGAAATCATTGAAATATTGTACGCATCAAAGCAAAACCCAGTAAAACTTGGAAATGTTGGAACTGGTCCAAATGTGTTTTGAATATCTGCTGTCCTCACTTTGGTAGGTTCTGCACTCACTTCAAAGCAAAGCTTGAAACTGCAATCAACACCATGTTTTAACAAGAGGTTATTTTGTCCGAGACACTACTAACCATGCGATTCGCTGCTACAGTGCTAGTTCCCAAGCCAAGTGGCTCCTTTAGGATTTGAAAGACTTGAGATGCAGTTTGAAAGGCAGTGCAATGAAAATAGGTTCACCAATATCTGTAAATGGGAGTCTAGTTTAACTTGCAAACAGTACAATCTTCACTAAGTTGGATGCAAACAGTAGCAAACAGTCTGCAAACCACTTCTGGAAGTTTCCTCTCGATGGGGAATCAACACTGCTGTCCACAATCATTGCACTATCAGGACATACCGTTTTCATGATTGTGACTGTAAGAACTGCCCCTTTTTATGAGGTTTCTTTGTTCAATGCTGGAGCTGATTTCTTTGATTTCTTTGACAAGTAATTACTGTTTTCATAAGTTTTCACTTTGTTTTCGGAACTTTAAAGAAAATCAAAAACATCAATACTTTAAAGAGGAGGAAAGGGTGGAAAAGGAGAGAGCAGCAGCTTCAGGAGAGACCATGGGGAAGTTTGGAGAACTGCTCCAGAATTCTTCACAAACGTTAGCAGTGAACTTTCACAACTGACTGACTGTGAAAGTACATGCATCCCTGTAATTCGCAATTCCATCCAAGACAACCAAACAAATAGTGAAATTTCACAGCTGACCTTGGAGAGTTCTCATTATCAGAACAGCTGGGAGTGTCAGAATTTCATTGATCAGTTAATTGTTTGTTCTTAAGTCTTATAAAATTTACAAATCTTGTTTTTTTTGTAAATCTATGATAGGGAGTAGGGTATTTTTTATGTTTTACTGAGGTCTATCTCTTGATTAATTTTTTTAAAATATAGAAAATAGATATTAAGCTACTCCAGAGTTGTGTTTTTAGATCAGCAAGACTGCTCTTTCCTGGGTCTGCTGATTAAGTTGCAGAGATAGCCTTTATAGTGCTCTTCTTGTTGGATGGGGGAGAATTTAAGGAGGTGTGTTTGGTTGTGAATCCTATCAGATTGCATGGATCAGTTGGAATGGCAGAAGAGGCAATAGCGAGTTTTGAGAAGTTTAGATTGGGGTTCTGGATGTAAGTTTGCTCGCTGAGCTGGAAGCTTTGTTTTCAGATGTTTTGTCAACATTCTAGGTGAGGGTTTCTGGATGCGTCTCTATCCACTCTCCCCGACGTCAAAGACATCTTGGAAATGACTGCCAGACTACTCAGACTTCTTGGCATCATGGTAGCCCATAAACCCACTAACATACTAAAACAGCAGCTAATGAATTTGGAAGACCCTACACAGACACAAGCAAAACTAATGTCATTTACAAAATATCTTACAAGAACTGCAACAAATACTACATTGGACAACTAGGCAGAAAACTAGCCACCAGGATATATGAACATCAACTAGCCATGAAAAGACATGATCCACTCTCGCTAGTATCCTTACATATGGATGAGGAAGGACACCATTTTTGACTGGGACAACACATCCATCCTAGAACAAGCCAAACAGAGACACACACGAGAATTCCTGAAATCATAGAATTTTAACTGGAACTCTATCAACAAACACATTGACTTGGACCCCATTTACTACCCACTGAAGAAAAAAAACAGGAAATGAAGTCACCGACCCAGGAAACCAAAACACATAAATAGAAAGAAGGTCACTAACACCAATGCTTCACTGGAGGCTCACTGGTGATGTTACCTAGTATGGTGACCAAACATCTGAAAAAAGGCATTCCAGCACATCGAGCAAACTGACATCCAGAATAAGAGGCAGTATCAGAATTTTCAGGAACCAGGGTTTGTGATGGATGGAAGTTTCAGGAAAGTAGAAAAACTGCAGATACAGTTGAGTAAATGGGTTACCTCTGGAAAGATAGGAAAGATGGGCATATGGTGCATTGTCCTGTGGCTATCCCCATCTCAAATAAATATGGTGTTTTGGAAAACATTAGGGGAGATTGTCTCTCACGGGAATGTGGCATGAACAGCCAGATTTCTGGTATCGAGACTGGCTCGAATGTAATGGGGGGCAAGGGGAGGCTGGTATGTTAGCTTCCAAGTGATTAATTGTGATAGGGAACTGTCCAGACAGATATTTCTGTGGCTGGCAACAACACATCAGAATGGTTTCTGGCTTCCCTGGTACCAAGATCAAGGATGTCTCAGAAAGGGTGCAGAATATTCTCAAAAGGGAGAGGGTCAAGCACGAGGTCATTGTAACATTGCTATCAAATACATAAAAAGAGAAAGGGACGAAGTTCTGAAGAGACAATAAGGAAATTAGGCAGGAGGTTAAAAGGTAGGTCCTGAAGAGCAGTAATATCTGCATTATTTCAGGTGCCACATGCTAGTGAGAGTACGATTGGGAGGATTGAGCAGATGAGTGTGTGGCAGAGGAGCTGGTACAGAGGGCAGGGATTCACATTTTTAGATCATTAGAATCTCTTCTGGGGTAGAAGTACCCATATAAGAAGGACTGTTCATACCTGAATTGGAAGAGAATTAATATGCTAGCAGGAGGATTTGTGAGTTTCACTCAGGAGGCTTTAAACTTGGAAGGGATTTGGGGGGGGTGCAAAGAACTATGCCTGAGACTGGTACAATTGGGAAGAGGAGAAGGACAAAAAGTTAAGACAAACAAGGGCAAGGCAGAGAATGAGGTCAGGCAGATAAATTAAACTGCATTAATTCAATGCAAGACAGATAAACTCAAGGAATGGTTAGGAGGTTGGGACTGGGATAATATAGCTTTTACAGAAATTTCGTTCAGGACAGGGCAGGGCAGAGCTGGCAGTTTAATGTTCCAGAGTAGAGACGTTATGTGAAGGTTAGAAAGAGGAGCAAGAGAGGATGGGGGAGGGGGGAGGGAGGTTGATGTTTTTGATTAGGGATAACATCGCAGTTGTACTGAGGGATGATATTCCTGGGAATATGCCCAGTAAAGTTTTTTGGATAGAACTGAGACAGATGATCACCTTGGGATTATATTGTAGGCCTTCAATAGTCAGTGGGAAATTGAGAAACAACGTTTTAAGGAGATCTCAGTTATCTGAAAGAATTATAGGGTTATAATAGTGGGGGATTTTAACTTTCCAAACATAACCTGGGACTGCCAAAGTGTAAAGGCCTTGGATGGAGAAGAATTTGTGAAGCGTGTACAAGGAAACGTTCTGATTCAGTATGTGGATGTATCTACTAGAGAAGGTGCAAAACTCTGTCTCCTTTTGGGAAATAAGGCAGGACAGGTGACTGAGGTCTCAGTGGAGTAGCACTTTGGGGCCAGCGATCATAGTTCTATGAGTTTTAAAATAGTTATCTGTAAGGATAGATCTGATCTGAAAGTTAAATTTCTAAAGTGGAGCAAGGCCAATTTTGACAGTATTAGGTATGCTCAGTGATGAAAGAACTTGAAGCATCTCCAGCATTTCTTCCAGCCTTGCCCTTCACATTAGTAGGAACTTATTGCCCCTGGGCTCTCATTATCTCATTGTTGAAGGTTTCCCATTTTCCAACTATCCCTTTACCTGTGACGAGCCTCCCTTAGGCAACTTCTGAAAGTTCTTGTTGAATATTGTCAAAATTAGCCATGCACCAATTTAGAACTTTAACTTTTAGATCTAAAGAACAAAGAAAATTACAGCACAGGAACAGGCCCTTCGGCCCTCCAAGCCTGCCCGATCCAGATCCTCTATCTAAATCTGTCGCCTATTTTCCAAGAATCTGTATCCCTCTGCCCTCTGCACATTCATGTATCTTCGAGGCACACCTTAAATGGCACAATCGTGCCCGCCTCTACCATATCTGCTGGCAACACGTTCCAGGCACCCACCACGCTCTGCATAAGGAACTTTCCATGCATATCTTCCTTAAACTTTTCCCCACTCATCTTGAATTCCTAACCCCAAGTAATTGAGTCCCCTATTCTGAGAAAAAAGCTTCTTGCTATCCACCCTGTCTATACCTCTCATGATTTTGTAGATCTCAATCAGGTTCCCCCCCTTAACCTCCATTTTCTAATGAAAATAATCCTAATCTACTCAAATTCTATTCATAGCCAGTGTCATCCATACCAGGCAACATCCTGGTGAACCTCCCCTGCACCATCTCCAAAGTATCCACAACCTTTTGGTAATGTGGCGACCAGAACTGTACACAGTATTCCAAATGTTTCTGAACCGAAGTCCTATATAACTGCAACATGACCTGCCAACTCTTGTACTCAATACCCTATCCGATGTGGGAAAGCATACCATATGCCTTCTTGACCACTTGATCAACCTGCGTTGCCACGTTCAGGGTCGAATGGACCTGAACACCCAGATCTCTCTGTAATTAATTTATCCCAGGGCTTTTTCATTTACTGTATAGAATTGGATATTCCAAAATGCATCACCTTACATATGCCCAGATTGAACTCCATCTGCCATTTCTCTGTCCAACTCTCCAATCTATCTATATTCTGCTGCATTCTCTGAATGTCCCCTTCACTATCTGCTACTCCACCAATCTTAGTGTCATCTGCAAACTTGCTAATCAGACCGTCTATACCTTCTTCCAGATCATTTATGTATGTCAGAACCAACAGTGGTCTCAGCAGGTATCCCTGTGGAACACCACTGGTCACAGGTCTCCATTTTGAGAAACTCCTTTCCACCAGTATTCTCTGCCTCCTGCTGCCCAGCCAGTTCTCTATCCATCTAACGAGAACACCCTGGATCCCATGATACTTCAATTTCTCTATCAGCCTACCAAGGGAACCTTATCAAACACCTTACTGCAGTCCATGTATATGACATCTACAGCCCTTCCCTCATCAATCAACTATGTCACTTTTAGATTAGATTAGATTCGCTACAGTGTGGAAACAGGCCTTCGGCCCAACAAGTCCACACCGCCCCTCCGAAGAGAAACCCACCCAAACCCATTTCCCTATCCTATATTTATCCTGACTAACACACCTAACACTGTGGGCAATTTAGCATGGCCAATTCACCTGATCTGCACATCTTTGGACTGTGGGAGGAAACCGGAGCACCCGGAGGAAACCCACACAGACACAGGGAGAATGTGCAAACTCCACACAGACAGTCGCCCGAGGGGGGAATCGAACCCAGGTCCTCAAAGAATTCTATTACGTTTGTAAGAAATGACCTTCCCTGCACAAAACCACGCTGCCTATCACTGATAAGCCCATTTTCTTCCAAATGTAAATAAATCCTATCCCTCAGAGTCTTTTCCAGCAGCTTCCCTACCACTGATGTCAGGCTCACCGGTCTATAATTACCTGGATTATCCCTGCTACCCTCCTTAAACAAGGGGACAACATTAGCAATTCTCCAGTCCTCCGGGACCTCGCCCATATTCGAGGATGCTGCAAAGATATTTGTTAAGGCCCCTGCTATTTCCTCTCTTGCTTCCCTCAGTAATTTGGGATAGATCCTATCCTCTTGTTCTTTATATCTGAATAAAAGGCTTTTGGATTTTCCTTAACCCTGTTTGCGAAAGATATTTCATGACCTCTTTTAGCCTTCTTAATTCCTCATTTCAGATTGTTCCTACATTCCTGATATTCTTCCAAAGCTTTGTTTGTTTTCAATCACCTTGACCTTACATATGCTTCCTTTTTTCTCATAGCTACTCTCACAATTTCACCTGTTATCCTTGTTACCCTAACCTTGCCATTTCTATCCCTCATTTCCACAGTTCATGCCTGTTCTGAACTCTAGATTAGAGTGGTGCTAGAAAAGCATAGCAGGTCAGGCAACATCTGAGGAGCAGTAAAATCGACGTTTCGGGCAAAAGGCCTTCATCAGGATGTTGAAGAGCTTTTGCCCGAAACGCTGATTTTCCTACTCCTCAGATGCTGCCTAATCTACTGTGCTTTTCCAGCAGGACTCTAATCTTGACTGTGATCTCCAGCATCTGCAGACCTCACTATTGCCTGTTCTGAGCTCTAGTCAACCTCTCTTCAAAAGCCTCCCACATATCAAATGTGGATTTACCTTCAAACAGCTGTTCCTAATCTACATTCTCCAGCTCCTACTGAATTTTGCTATATTGGCCTTCCCCGACTTTAGCGCTGTTCCTTTAGGACTGCTCTTGTCTTTGTTCATGAGTACTCTAAAACTTACTGAATTGTGATCACTATTCCCAAAGTAATCTCCTACTGAAACCTCAGCCACCTGGCTGGGCTCATTCCCCCACACCAGGTCCAGTATGGCCCCTTCCCGAGTTGGACTATTTATATACTCTTCTTTCAAACCTTCCTGGATGTTCCTTATAAATTCTGCTCCATCTCAACCTCCAACACTAAGTGAATCCCAGTCTATTTTGGAAAATTAAAATCTCCCATTACCACCACTCTGTTGCTCCTACATCTTTCCATAATCTGTCAACATATTTGTGTCTCTATCTCACACTTGTTGGGGGGCCTGTAGTATAGCCGCACCACTGCTACTGCACCCTTTTGTGTAACTATTTTAAAGCTAATTGGACTATAATCATTGGGCTCAAAGTACTCCTCCATTGAAACTTCAGTCTCTTGCCTTGCCTTATTTTCCAAGAGAAGATCAAATGTTGCTCCTTTTCTAGTAGGCACTTCCACATACTGTTTCAAAACATTTTTTGTAAACACATGAAGAATTTCCTCTTCATCCAAGGCCTTTACACTGTGCAGTCCCAGTCTATGTTTGGAAAGTTAAAAATCCCTATCCTTAAAACTCTACCATTCTTAGAGGTATCCAAGATCTTCTTATAAATTTGCTTCCCAATTTTCCACTGATGACTTGGGGGGGGCACCTACAAACCTCTTAAAGTAACCATCCCTGACTTATTTCTCAATTCCACGCAAATAGCGTCACTGGATATACTCCCAGCAATATCCTCCCTAATACAGCAATAATGTTATCCCGAAACAAAAACACCACTCCCCCTCATCTCTTGCTCCCCTTTCTATCCTTATTATAGCATCTATACCCTGAAACATTAAGTTGCCAGTCCTGCCCTTCCCTGAGCCATGTTTCTGTAATAGCTATGATATCTAAGTCCCATGTTCCCAGCCATGCCCTGAGTTCATCTGCTTGACCTGTCAGGCTTCTTGCTGAGATAGTTGTATCATTGATAGCCATGGCTGAGCTGCTGGAAGACTGGAGGATAGCTAATAAGGTGCCATTATTTAAGAAAGGTGGTAAGGAAAAGCCAAGAAACTATAGACTGGTGAGCCTGACATCAGTGTTGGATAACTTGTTGGGGGGATTTATGAGGGGCAAGATCTACATGTATTTGGAAAAGCAAGGCAACTGATTGGGGATAGTCAGCACAGCTTTGTTCAGGGATGTTGTGTCTCACTAATTTGACTGAGTTTTTTTTAAAGAAGTGGAAAAGAAAACTGATGAAGGCAAAGCAATGGTGTTTGACAAGGTTTCACATAGTAGACTGGATAGGAAGGTTGGAGACAGTGAGGACTGAAGATGCTGGAGAGTCAGAGTCGAAAGGTGTGGTGCTGGAAAAGCACATCCGAGAAGCAGGAGAGTTGACATTTCAGGCATAAGCCCTTCATTCTTTTTTTGACTCTGGTTAGCAAGGTTAGATCACATGGAATCCAAGGAAAGCTAGCCATCTGGATACAAAATTGACTTGAAGGTAGAAGACAGAGAGTGATGGTGGAGGTTTATTTTTCGGACTGGAGGTCTGTGATTAGCGGTATGCACAAGGATTGGTGCTGGGTCCACTGTTTTTTGTCTTTTACAGAAATGTTTTGGATGTGAGTATAAGAACAGTTGTTAGTCAATTTGCAGAAGACAGCAAAATTGCTAGTGTAGTGGACAGAAAAGAAGATTATTAGATTAGATTAGATTAGATTACTTACAGTGTGGAAACAGGCCCTTCGGCCCAACAAGTCCACACTGACCCGCCGAAGCGTAACCCACCCAGACCCATTCTCCTACATTTACCCCTTCACCTAACACTACGGGCAATTTAGCATGGCCAATTCACCTAACCTGCACATTTTTGGATTGTGGGAGGAAACTGGAGCACCCGGAGGAAACACACACAGACACGGGGAGAATGTGCAAACTCCACACAGTCAGTCGCCTGAGGCAGGAATTGAACCCGGGTCTCTGGCGCTGTGAGGCAGCAGTGCTAATCACTGCACCACCGTGCCGCTTCCTACAGGATCTTGATCATCTGGGCCGAGGAGTGGCAGATGGAGTTTAATTTAGATCAATGTAAGGTTTTGTCAGTTTTATTAAATTAGTGTCCTTCTGTTTTCTTAACCGTGCTATGAACACATATAATTTTGAAAAGGTATGTGTATCTGTGGAAAACAATCTTGATTTCTTTAGTTAAAAATCACATAACACCAGGTTATAGTCCAACAGGTTTATTTGGAAGCACTAGCTTTTGGAGCGTTGCTTCTTCATCAGATTGTTGTGGAGAATAAGATTGTAAGACAGAATTTACAGCAAAAGTTTGCAGTGTGATGTAACTGAAATTATATATTGAAAAAGATCTGGATTGTTTGTGAAGCCTCGCATCTTTTAGAATGACCATGCTGGTTTCAGTTCTTGCATAAGTAAATCCCAGAGCTTTTTTTTTAAAGTTACATTCTCAAGTGACCTTTAACAATAGGTGCCATATCATCTCAGAAAATGCATTGAGGGTGTGAGGTGCCCTGTGTGAGGCTGTCTGTGCCCCAATGTTCACGCTGATTCTAATCTAAAAAAAGGAATTTGCAGAATCTCACATGGATCCATGCAGTTTTTGAGCAAAATGAAATATAATTCTGCAAGTACAAATTCACCCCACAAACCTCAGTGTGTGTATGTGTGCATGTGTGTGTATCTATGTGTGTGTCTGTGTGTGTGTGTGTCTGTGTATGTGTACGTGTGTGTGTGTATCTGTGTGTGTGTCTCTGTGTGTGTGTGTCTGTGTGTATGTATGTGTATGAGTGTGTCTGTGTGTGTGTGTGTGTATGAATAGTGCAATGGGGTCACCTGTAGTGTGACATGAACTCAAGGACCCAGTTGAGGCCCTCCCTATGGGTATCAGGCTTGGCTATTAGCCTCAGTTCGGCCACTTTTCCTTGTTGCCTGTCCCAAAGATCGCCTTGGAGGATGGTCACCCGAAGGTCCGAGGTTGAACGTCCCTGACCGCTGAAGTGTTCTCCAACTGGGAGGGAACACCCCTGTCTGTTGATTGTTGCGTGGTCTAAATTCATCTGTTGCCATAGCCTCTGCTTGGTCTCACCAATGTACCATGCCTCAAAGCATCCTTGCCAAAAGTGTATAAGATAGACAACGTTGGCCGAGTCACGAGTACCTGCCATGTACATGGTGGGAGGTGTCCCCACATGTAATGGTAGGATCCGTGTCGACACTCTGACATGTTTTGCAGCGTCTACCTCGACAGGGTTGTACAGTGTTGTCCTGAAAGCTGGACACCTCCAAACGGACCCCACCACCAAGGATATATTTCCCTCCCCTCCCCTATCAGCATTCCGTAAAGACCACTCCCTCCGTGACTCCCTCGTCAGATCCACACCCCCCACCAACCCAACCTCCACTCCCGGCACCTTCCCCTGCAACCGCAGGAGGTGCAAGACTTGTGCCCACACCTCTCCCCTCACCTCCCTCCAAGGCCCCAAAGGAAACTTCCATATCGACCACAGATTCACCTGCACCTCTACACACATCATCTATTGCATCCTCTGCACCCGATGTGGCTTCCTCTATATTGGGGAGACAGGCTGGCTACTTGCGGAGCGTTTCAGAGAACACCTCTGGGACACCCGGACCAACCAACCCAACCACCCTGTGGCTCAACATTTCAATTCCCCCTCCCACTCCACCAAGGATATGCAGGTCTTTGGACTCCTCCATCGTCAGACCACAACAAAACGATGGTTGGAGGAAGAACGCCTCATCTTCCGCCTAGGAACCCTCCAACCACAAGGGATGAACTCGGATTTCACCAGTTTCCTCATTTCCCCTCCCCCCACCCTGTCTCAGTCAAATCCATCAAATTCAGCACCGCCTTCCTAACCTGCAATCTTCTTCCTGACCTCTCCGCCCCCACCTCAGTCTGACCTATCACCCTCACCTTGACCTCTTTCCACCTATCACATTTCCGATGCCCCTCCCCCAAGTCCCTCCTCCCCACCTTTTATCTTAGCCTGCTGGACAAACTTTCCTCATTCCTGAAGAAGGGCTTATGCCCGAAACGTCGATTCTCCTGTTCCCTGGATGCTGCCTGACCTGCTGCGCTTTTCCAGCAACACATTTTCAGCTCTGATCTCCAGCATCTGCAGACCTCACTTTCTCCTGAAAGCTGAACAGTTTGCTACGAACAATGATCTGTTTGAGGTTTGGTGGCTATTTAAAGGTGAGAAGTGGAGGCATGGGGAAGATCTTGGCGAGGTGCTCATCCCCATTGATACTATGTTGCAGGCTGTGAAGAGCATGGCAAGTTTTTCGACTCCTGGCAAGTTTTTGAACTAAAGTTCATTATCCCTGGCACCACTCCAAGAAATCTCTGCTGAAATTCACACAGGACCTTGAAATCATTCCTGAAGTGTGATTAACAGAATTCAACACAAATACAGCTGAGGCCTAACTAGTAGTTTATATCAACATAGCATCCTTGCTAGCTAGGTGAATGTAAGAGGTTTAACCTCAGAGAGAGTAGAGTTTTAATTTATGCATCATGGCAGATAAGAGGAGGAAATACATTAGTGTGCATTCAAAGGGACCTCTTACTCGGGATAGGTCATAATTTCCTTCTTCCAATTGAATGTAAATGTATCTTTGATCACAGCTAGTTATAACTAATTGTATTTCTGGAGTTATGCTGCTGAAGCTTTTCAATTTGTAATCATTATGACAAGAAAGCCAAATTTCAGCAATTTTACCAGAAGAGAAAAGGTTCTGATTGCTTGATGTGTCAACTCTGGGTGAACCATTACCATGGAGAAAGGAATAGGCAACTACATTCTTTCCACCTCCTCGGTTATTTCAAAAGCTGCAAGGTTTTGAACGTATTTGTTATGTTTCGAGAGAATGCTGTGATTGACTGTATGTTGCCTCTAGCAAACATAATTGACACATGTTTTGAGCTCAATTGATGAAATCCAATTGACAATGTCAATGTAGCAATTAGTCACTTGGGAGTGTTAAGCAAGTGCTGTCCAATCACAGGATCACACACAACTGTAGACATTTTGTTTGGAGTCTGGATGAGTAACTGCCTCTTATGAACAGCCAGAAAACCATTTTTTATTGATTTTGTTTGACTCAGTCATCCTGTCCCTGGAATGTCTTTTGTGAAATGGTTTTATGGCCACACAGAATTATTCTGGTGCAGAAGCAATCATCTGCCCCATTGTGTCTGCACAGTTCTATTACCTCATGCCAATCTCCTGCCTTTTCCCCTTCTCCTTGAAAACTATTTATATCCAAAATCATCCAATGCCTTCTTGATTGCCTCAAATGAATCTGCACCCACCATATTTCCAGACAGTGCTTTATATCCCTGAATTCCTGGCCATGTGAAAAAGATTTTTCTCAAATCACCCTTTCTTCTTTTGAACATCACTTTAAATCTGTGGCCTCTCGTTCCTTTCCCTTTTACAAACAGGAACAACTTCTCCTTATCTACTCTGTCCAGCCCGCTATGCTTTTGGAAATCATGATCAAATCTCACAGCTCAGAGTTTGGGATGAAGTTAGAATGACTAAGGAGAAGACAAGGTCAAGTTCTATCTTCAGATTTAGGCTGATCGCACATTACCCTGATACATAGTAATCTGAGAGATACCCAGCTCTGATCTTTCTGTTACATTTTTATGGCCCATTCCCTGAACTCCATTGAGCTTTGATTTATAACATCCTTGCCAAACTGTTATATTTATGGTCATTGGGGACCATCCCTGAGATATCATTGCAAGGTTGCTATTGGGTACCAGACCCCTTCAACAACAAGATGCATGTGCTTACATACTTGCAATGCACCAAATGGTATGTGTTATACCACATTGCTCAAATGACTGGTTGGCAATATATCTTTTAACTTATGGAAGCAGCCTATTAGTAGAAAGTTAATGCTTTTGTGAAATTGCAGTGAGTGTATCACTCAGTGAAGCATAAAATAATAATTAAGTCCCGTCCACATCACGCATCAAATCTGTTTAAGGTTTAATTAAACATTGTAAGTGAATCCATTGCACATTTTGAATGCAAGCTGCCTAAGAACTCAGTTTCCCAATAGTTTAACTTTGGGTGCCAAAATCCCAAACCAAGCGTTTCTGAGAACTGAATTAGCACAGCCATTGGAGACATTTGAAGTTAATACCGAAAGAAAGTCAGTCCAAGTCTGAAATTCATATTTTCATTATACTGTTAAGAGTATAGGTCATCAATCAAACTCCACCATAACAGCTTGTCCCATGGCTACAAATTGAAGCAAAGTTTATCACAAACTGATTATAGGAGTGGGAGGGAAAGGGCTGCAGGGAAGGAGCCCATTAGCTCTCTCAAGCTCATCAGTGTTCAGAACAATAACCTTCCCCAATTCCTGCTAAGTGAACCATTGAATCCATCAACAGTCTCCTAAGGGAAGTTCTGTCACTTCCCTGAGAGTGAATTCTCTATCATTTTGAAAATCTTAAAATCATAAAATTTACTTTTATCTCATAAGCTATTATACTTCTCATGCATGACGAACCCTCCACAGGGTCATCGTCTCAAAACTCTGGAGGACCCAGTTTCTTGCAGGATTTTCCTGCCAAAATAAAAGCAAGGCCAGTGATGAAGGCCCAGTGAAAATCAGCCCTTTATGTTTTACAAACTGGGATAACAACAGATGTATCAGACAAAACTTGTTATATTGCTCAGAGGTATCACCTTTATTTTTTTCTCTTTCAACAGGACAAATGTCACCTAACCATCATAAATCTGAGGACAAAAGGAACTTTCACAGCTTAGTATAATTAGTACTCTCGAATTGTATCACTATTCTCCAAAGTACTCAGGCAACCAGCACAATTCAACCTTTAGCTTAAACTAATTTACAGGGAACAATAGGAAAATAAACCCTATTTATTTTTCTATAACAATAAAATGTTATAGTTATTTTATAACATTAACAAAATGGTTTCTGCCCTTCATAGCTTCGTACTGTAGGGGTTTTTATATCCACTTGAGCAGGTTTAACATCTCACTCAACAAATGACACCTCCAACAACGTGGCACTTATTCAGTGCTTCACTGAAGTGTTAAACTGTATTCCATCCATGCTCATCATCTAGGAAGGTAGTCCATAGCTGCTTGACACATGGATACAAACTGCTCCCAACTGAGTCCTGCTGGCATTTCAAAATTGTTTAGCATGGGAAACTAGAGAGAAATTGCATTAAAATAGCACCTTTCAAACTCTTGGCACAAAGAAAATTGCTAAGGTAAAAACAATGACTGCAGATGCTGGAAACCAGATTCTGGATTAGTGGTGCTGGAAGAGCACAGCAGTTCAGGCAGCATCCGAGGAGCTTCGAAATCAATTTCAAAGCTCCTTGGATGCTGCCTGAACTGCTGTGCTCTTCCAGCACCACTAATCCAGAACAAAGAAAATTGCTTCACAGCCAATAAATTACTTAAAGTTAGGTGTTGTTCTACAGGCAAATGGAGTTGCTAATGCATGCACAGCAAGATTCCACAAACAATAGTCATAAATGACCAGATAATGTTTGCCGTTATGTTAGTCATTGTTGCAGGATCATTGCAGTGTGCAGCAAATCATTATACACTAACTTAGTTAACATTAAAGCGGTCTACAGTGAGCTGGTGTTTGCAGTAACATGACATCTATACTTTTGTGAACAAACAGCAATAGGATTTATTGAGCATAACTGTACATAGAGGATGGAGAATAAGGATATCTTACATAGAACTTTGCAGACTCAGGTTGGATTTCCACATGGTCTGAAATCACTGTAACATAAGCTTGTAGCTATACCAGAGTTAAAGCTACAAGTCCTTTTAACTGACATTACATTGTGAACCACCCCCACCCTCCACCAACCTAACTTCTTTTACAGTGCACGTTTTAACCAGTAATATTTAACCATGAACATTGAAGACATTTTACTGTACTTCCCCCAGCTGCATGTTTCTTGTACTTGAGGGTCTAATCTCCAATAACATTCTCAGTTCTCTTTGAACTGGAGTAGGATATCAGAGTTCTCATGTTGTTTTCTTGAAGGACAGCACATTGGTGGATTGAATGACAGTTTCTGACAATGGCTAGGCTTTGAACTGTGACCCAGCTGAACGTAGCAGCAGTGAGGACCTATCAAGGAAAAACTGATTCAGATAAAACTCCAGGGCTTGAATGGTCATAGCGTTATGACAACATGAAAAAAGTGATTTGGAGATGCCAGTGTTGGACTGGGGTGGACAAAGTTAAAAATCACACAACACCGGGTTATAGTAACCACCTGATGGAGCGGCGCTCCCAAAAGCTAGTGCTTCCAAATAAACTTGTTGGACTATAAGCTGATGTTGTGTAAAGAAAAATTGAAATTCTCATTCTCCTTTCTATCTGCTTCAGAGGGATATGCAGAGGGAGCGAGGGATGAACATAACAGATAAGAAGAATGAAGGTAGTGCTGGAGGCATTTTGATACTTGCTACAATGTGAGATATAGGCATCATAAGAAAATTAGAGTGCATTATTGTGGACGCCAGAATGAACTGCTTCAGAAAGATAAATGGCAAATACTTGTGTGGTTATCTGATCTGCAAAACTTCTACTGGTATTCTTAATAAAAGACCAAAGATTATTATTCATTACATTATTTGTTTTTGAAAGAATAGAGTCATACAGTCATAGAGATATGCAGCATGGAAACTGACCCTTCGGTCCAACTAGTCCAATCCTAGATATCCTAAATTGATCTAATTCCATTTGCCAGCATTTAGCCCATATCCCTCTAAACACTTCCTATTCGTACACCCATCCAGATGCTTTTTAATTGTTGTAATTGTACCAGCCTCCACCGCTTCCTCCAATAGCTCATTCTCTGTGTGAAAATGTTGCCTCTTAGGACTCTTTAAATCTTTCCCCTCTCACCTTAAACCTATGCCCACTGGTTTTGGACTTCCTTGCCCTGGGGAAAAGACTTTGGCTATTCACCCTATCCATGCCTGTCAGGATTTTATAAACTTCTATTAGGTCATTATTTGTTAATTGCAACAGAAAGTTTTCTTCTGCGAGACATTCAGAGATCAGGGAAAACTGAATTTGTTCATAATGTAGCTTTTTCCACCATTGAAATGTCTCTCTGTTATTTCATTTTGGCAAGCTGTCTGAGTACAAGGTATATATACAAATCTTCTGTAAGCTTCTCATTTTCAGCCTAGAAGACTTGCTCTTGTTGTTTGATTGCTGACACTTGGATTTTTAGTTCCATTGTCTCACTGAAGTATAAGATTGTGCTAAGTTCTGTTGAGTTTTGAGTTGTTCAATCTTGTTCACAGATTCAATGGCAAATTTGCTGAAGGCAGTTCAGGTCTCCAGGTGTTTAATAGTTTGTTCTTGTAAGTTTTGGCTGAACAAAAAAACCTCTCTTTGTGCTTCCCAGGCTTTATTAACGAGTTTCTTTTGCAGCCTCCATTTGCCATCTATCCACATTAACAATGTTGAACTTTGAAAATTAACATTTCTCAATTTGGAAACAAGGTGCTTTTTCCTGTTGGCTAACAACTTATTAATTACATTGAAGTTGTTGCATTTCTTCTTGAATGACCTTTACTGAGGATTGAAGCCGTCATCTGTACTTGTCGAGTTTATCACAATGCTCTCTGTTCATGATTGCAAAGATTCATTACTTTCAATTCGTTCCTACCTATGAGAAACAGCACCTTCCACTCAGACTGAATACTCAATTGCCTTGAATTTGTAGATGTACAAATATACAATTTACAAGCAGGAGTAGGCTATTTAGCCCCTTAAGGTAAAAACAATGACTGCAGTGGTGCTAGAAGAGCACAGCAGTTCAGGCAGCATCCGAGGAGCAGTAAAATCGACGTTTCGGGCAAAAGCCCTTCATCAGGAATACAGGCAGAGAGCCTGAAGGGTGGAGAGATAAATGAGAGGAGGGTGAGGGTGGGGAGAAAGTAGCATGGAGTACAATAGGTGAGTGGGGGAGGGGATGAAGGTGATCGGCTCCTTTAGCCAGCCTCAAAACCCTATTCGCTTCGTTAGGCAAGAATCTATTTACCTCTGCCTTAAAAATATTCAATAGGTCTCTGAGGAAATGAGCGTCAAAGATTTGTGATATTCTGAATGAAGAACTCTCCTTATTTCCACCTGAAGTGGGAGATCTCTTAATGGAACTGGCGTTCCTTATTTCTATTTCTTCCCACGGAAATATGCTTTCAGCATCCCTCTCTCATGATTTATATCATTCAAAACGGTTATTCTTCTCCACGCCAATGCAAACAGGCCAAGCCTGTCATAGAGTCAAAGAGGTCTACAGCCCAGAAAGACTTTTGACCCAGACAATCTGTGCAGCCAAAAACAAGCACCTAACTATTCGCATCCCATTTTTCAGGCCTCGACCCAACATTGTGTATTGCAAGTGCACATTTGTCCAAGCTGTTTTCATAGGGTATTTCCCCCATCCCAGGTAGCAGTTGCTTGAACTTTGTAATGCTTCCAATGTATTTGTATAACTTCTTCAATAAGGAAACCAATACTGTACCCAGCTCTCGAGATGTACCACACCAATGCATTGTATAACTGTTGTAAAACATATGTACATTCTGTTTGCATTCTCCTTGCCTTTTTAATTGACGGCTGTAACTACACAACAACTTTCTGTGACTTATGTAGCAGGACACACAGATCCCTATGCTTCTTTCTATTAAGATAATATACTACTTTTCAATTCTTCCTGCCAAAGTGGACAGATTTAGAATTTCCTAGATTATCGTCTATCTGCCAAATGTTTATCCAGACACTTATCCTATTTGTATCCCTTAGCAGACTTAATTCTGCTAAAAAAAAATATTTCTTCCTCCTTATTTCTTCTTCACAACCTACCTTCCTCTTCATCTTTGTGACATCAGCAAACCAAGCAATATATAGTTGGTCTTTCCATTCCAATCATTAATATAAATTGTAAATAGTTGAGGACTAATCACTAATCTCATTTATCACTTCTTACTAAACTGAAAATGACCTTAAAAGTTGAGAGGTGACTTAATTGAGACATACAAGATAATCACGGGGGTTACATAGTGTGGACAGTGAGAGCCTTTTTCCTCAGATGGTGATGCTAGCACGAGGGGACATAGCTTTAAATTGAGGGGCGATAGATATAGGACAGATGTCAGGGATAGGTTCTTTACTCAGAGAGTAGTAGTGTGGAACACACTGTCTACAACAGCAGTAGACTTGCCAACTTTAAGGGCATTTAAATGGTAATTGGATAAACATATGGACGAAAATGGAATAGTGTAGGTTAGATGGGCTTCAGATTGGTTCCACGGGTCAGCGCAGCATGAGGGTCAAAGGGCCTGTACTGTGCTGTAATATTCTATGTTCTATGTTCTATAATTACACCTACTCTTTGTTTCCCATTCCTAACCAATCCTCCATCCATGCTTATATGTTGCCCCCAACACCCTAAGCTCTTAATTTGCACAGTCACCTTTGACGTGGCAACTTGTCAAAATCCTTCTGGAAATCTAAGTACAGCACATCCATAGGTCCCCTGTTATTGTGTTAATTGTTACCTCCTCAAAGAACATCGATAAGTTTGTCAAATATGATTTTCTTTCACAAAACTATGTTGCGTCTGCCTGATTCCATTGAGATTTTCTAAGTACACCACTATAATGACACATTCTAGCATTTTACTGATGGCAGATGTTAAGCTAACATGCCTGTAGATTCATTCTTTCTGACTCCCTAATTTCTTGAATAGGAAATAGAGCAGTCCCAATTTCAGTAAAGATATTATTAGGCTGGCGAGGGTACAGAAGAGATTTAACAGGATGTTGCCAGGTATAGAAGGTTTGATTAATAAAAAAAGTCTAGATAGGGTGGGAATTTTTTCACTGGAGTGCAGGAGGTTGAGAGGCAACCTTACAAAAGTTTGTAAAAGATTGCGGGGTATGGTCACTGTCATTTTGCTTGGATGGGGGATTTCAAGACTAGGGGCCACACTTTTAAGGTGAGAAGAGGGGTGAATTTTTTCACACAGAGGGTGGTTCTCATGTTATAATGAACTTCCTGAGGAAATTGTGGATGTGAGTACAATTACAATGTTTAAAAGACATTTGGGTAAATATGTGAGTAGGAAAGGTTTGGAGGGATACGGGCCAGGAGGAGGCAGGTGGGACTAGTTTGGTTTGGGATTATGGTCGGCATGGACTGGTTGGACCAGAGGGTTTGTTTCTGTGCTCCATAACTCTATGACTCTACAGTACAGGAAAAGGCCCTTTGGCCCACCATGTCTGTGCTGACCATGATGCTATTCTAAACTAATTCTATTTGCTTGCATATTGTCTATATTCCTCTATTCCCTGCTTGTCTTAGATGAATCACGTTTGCTGTTCTCCAAGTTGCTGAGACCTTTTTGGAATCTAGGTGTCTTCTTTGCTCACCTTTTCCAGTTTCCCTTTAGCTAGAAACAGAAAATCTTCCCCAATCTCATATAATACTATGATTCCAGTATCATACTGCAAAATGTCTAAAGTTGAACTGGCAGCTACTCTCAATAAAGTATCATAGCAATTAGGAATTATGAAGAAGTGTTCCTCAATATCGTTTCCATTATAATGAAGTCAAACAGCACCTGACATCTTAATCTGATTCTTGTATTCCTGTGTCTTCTCCATTCATGAAGGATGGTCTGAGAATTTTGGCCTTAATCATTATACAATATCTGAAAGGATCGATACATGCAATACCTGGGGCCCCAAGATGCAATCCCTTTTCTCCAAACTCTCTGTCACTCTGCTTCTGAATCATTCTTTCAAATGCTCCTTAAAATTTGTCTTTTTTGGCCAGGCGCTTGGTGTAGATTTGTCCTGATGTCAGCCACTGTGATGGTTCAAACAGGCATTATTTCTGGGGAAGTCCGATGCCTGACGGGAACACAGCTGTACGTTAGGTCAGGAAGGAGGGATGATATCTGGAGGGAGACGCAGCTTAGGTGAGGATGTGGTTCAGAGAATTTGGAGGCAGCATCCGAATTCAGTGCAGAAGAGATGTTTTTTGCTTGCTTTTTTGGCTTGTAAATGATAAGTTCTTACTAAAGGATAAACTGAAGCCCAGGATTGGAGTTCCAGCACAATAAAAAGGGTGATATCGCAGGTAAACTGTAAGTTCATTGGTTGATAAGAGTTACTAATTTGACTGTCTATTTTAGGTTACTTTCAGGTTGAAGGTAAATGTTAGTTTCTTTGATAATTGTCACTATTAGACACCAGCTAAGGACCAAGATGGAAGGGGTCCTCATATACCTACAACAAAGCAGAGCAGCAAGGACAAGGGCACATTCACTTGTGTTTTGGTGGGAAATATTCTCACCAACTCAAGGTTTGACCTCAGCTATTAATACTGAGTACTGTGTATGCAACCAGAGAGGCCACTTTAAGAAGCATCGCTCGAAGACTGCTCTCTTTGGGGTGTCATTGTGGCTCAGTGGTTATTATAGCTGCTCACAGCCCCAGGGACCTGGGTTTGATTCCACCCTTGAGTGACTGTCTGCATGGCGCTTACATATTTTCCCCGTGTCTGCATGGATTTTCTTCCACAGTCCAAAGATGTGCAGGTTTGATGGGTTGGCCATGCTAAACTGTCTATAGTGTCCAGGGATGTGCAGGCTCTGTGGATTAGACATGGGAAATGCAAGATTGGGGGTGGGTGTAGGTGGGATGCTTATTGGAGGGTGGTATGAACTCAATGGGCTGAGTTCTAGGATTCTAGGATTCTACGAACTGTCGGACTGACATTTAAAAACAGACCACTCCCATCTGAACCTGTTCCAACATAGAGAACATATATACAAGATTTATTCTTCTTACTCTTTTGGTATGCAGGTATCACAATTAATGACATGAAAACAAAGTTCAAATTGGGTACATTAGAAGGAGGAATCCATTCTTTCAGATGCAACAATAAGGTTGAAGTCTGAATTTGTCCAATCATCTTTCAATCCCAGTTCAGGATGTAGAAATCTTTCCAATTGGACTGCGAAAGCAGACAAAGATTTTACATATACAGGTACAATGAGAGAGAAAAAGCACCAGCACTTTGTGTCCCGTTCCGAAACAGTCTTGTCATAGGATGGTCCAACCCATCCATGCCGACCAGATATCCCAACCCAATCTAGTCCCACCTGCCAGTACCCGGCCCATATCCCTCCAAACCCTTCCTATTCATATACCCATCCAAATGCCTCTTAAATGTTGCAATTGTACCTGCCCCCACCACATCCTCTGGCAGCTCATTCCATACACGTACCACCCTCTGCGTGAAAAGATTGCCCCTTAGATCTCTTTTATATCTTTCCCCTCTCACCCGAAACCTATGCCTTCTAGTTCTGGACTCCCCGACCCCAGGGAAAAGACTTTGTGTATTTATCCTATCCATGCCCCTCACAATTTTGTAAACCTCTATAAGGTCACCCCTCAGCCTCTGACGCTACAAGGAAAACAGCCCCAGCCTGTCCAGCCTCTCCCTGTAGCTCAAATTCTCCAACCCTGGTAACACCCTTGTAAATCTATTCTGAACCCTTTCAAGTTTCACAACATCTTTCCGATAGGAAGGAGAACAGAATTGCACGCAATATTTCAACAATGATCTAACCAATGTCCTGTACAGCCGCAACATGACTTCCCAACTCCTGTACTCAATACTCTGACCAATAAAGGAAAGCATACCAAATGCCTTCTTCACTATCCTATCTACCTGCGACTCCACTTTCAAGGAGCTATGAACCTGCACTCCAAGGTCTCTT
Organism: Chiloscyllium plagiosum; assembly: GCF_037043375.1. Lineage (NCBI taxonomy): Eukaryota > Metazoa > Chordata > Chondrichthyes > Orectolobiformes > Hemiscylliidae > Chiloscyllium > Chiloscyllium plagiosum. The sequence goes on along the minus strand of NW_028270167.1, from coordinate 38,330,167 downwards.
TGTTCAGCAACACTCCCTAGGACCTTACCATTAAGTGTAAACGTCCTGCTAAGATTTGCCTTCCCAAAATGCAGCAGCTCGCATTTATCTGAATTAAACTCCATCTGCCACTTCTCAGCCCATTGGCCCATCAGGAAGTTGTAATCTGAGGTACCCCTCTCTCTGTCCACTACACCTCCAATTTTGGTGCCATCTGCAAACTTCCTAATTCTACCTCTTATGCTTGCATCCAAATCATTTATATAAATGACAAAAAGTAGAGGACCCAGCACCGATCCTTGAGGCACTCCACTGGTCACAGGCCTCACGTCTGAAAAACAACCCTTCACCACTACCCTCTGTCTTCTACCTTTGAGCCAGTTCTGTATCCAAATGGCTAGTTCTCCCTGTATTCCATGAGATCTAACCTTGCTAACCAGTATCCCATGGGGAACCTTGTCGAATGCCTTACTGAAGTCCATATAGATCACATCCACTGCTCTGGCCTCATCAATCTTCTTTGTTACTTCTTCAAAAAACTCAATCAAGTTTGTGAGACATGATTTCCCACATACAAAGCCATATTGATTATCCCTAATCAGTCCTTGCCTTTCCAAATATATGTACATCCTGTCCCTCAGGATTCCCTCCAACAACTTGCCCACCACTGAGGTCAGGCTCACCGGTTTATAATTCCTTGGCTTGTCTTTACTGCCCTTCTTAAACAGTGGCACCACATTTGCCAACCTCCAGTCTTCCGGCATCTCACCTGTGACTATCGATGATGCAAATATCTCAGTAAAGGGCTCAGCAATCACTTTTCTAGCTTCCCACAGAGTTCTCGGGTACACCTGATCAGGTCCTGGGGATTTTTCAAGACATCCAGCACTTCCTCCTCTGTAATCTGAACATTTTGAAAGATGTCACCATCTATTTCCCTACAGTCTACATCTTCTATATCCTTTTCCACAGTAAATACTGATGCAAAATATTCATTTAGTATGCAGATGCTGGAGACCAGAGTTGAAAAGTGTGGTGCTGGAAAAACACAGCAGGCCAGGAAGCATCCGAGGAGCAGGAGAATTGACGTTTCGGGCATAAACCCTTCTTCAGGATCTTTGAGGGGCCCTATTCTCTCCTTAGTTACCCTGAAGAAGGGCTTATGCCCAAAACGTCGATTCTCCTGTTCCCTGGATGCTGCCTGACCTGCTGCGCTTTTCCAGCAACACATTTTCAGCTCTGATCTCCAGCATCTGCAGTCCTCACTTTCTCCTCAATTTCTTTAGTCATCCAGCATTCCCTATACCTACCAGCCTTCCTTTTCACCCTGACAGGAACATACTTTCTCTGGATTCTTGTTATCTCATTTCTGAAGGCTTCCCATTTTCCAGCCGTCCTTTTACCTGCGAACATCTGCCTCCAATCAGCTTTCGAACTCCAACTTTTAGATCTGGTCTATCCTTTTCCATCACTATTTTAAAACTAATAGAATTATGGTCGCTGGCCCCAAAGTGCTCCCCCACTGACACTTCAGTCACCTGCCCTGCCTTATTTCCCAAGAGTAGTCAAGTTTTGCACCTTCTCTAGTGGGTACATCCACGTACTGAATCAGAAAGTTGTCTTGTACACACTTAAGAAATTCATCTCCATCTAAACCTTTAACACTAGGGCAGTCCCAGTCGATGTTTGGAAAGTTAAAGTCTCCTACCATAACTACCTTATTATTCTTACAGATAGTTGAGATCTCCTTACAAGTTTGTTTCTCAATATCCCTCTGACTATTGGGGGGTCTATAATACAATCCCAGTAAGGTGATCATCCCTTTCTTATTTCTCAGTTCCACCCAAATAACTTCCTTGGATGTATTTCTGGGAATATCCTCCCTCAGCACAGCTGTAATGCTGTCCTTTATCAAAAATGCCACTCCCCTCCTCTCCCCCTCTCTTGCCTCCCTTTCTATCCTTCCTGTAGCATTTGTATCCTGGAACATTAAGTTGCCAGTCCTGCCCATCCCTGAGCCATGTTTCTGTAATTGTGATGATATCCCAGTCCCATGTTCCTAACCATGCCCTGAGTTCATCTGCCTTCCTGTGAGGCCCCTTACATTGAAATAAATGCAGTTTAATTTATTAGTCCTACCTTGTCCCTGCCTGACCTGACTCTTTGACTCACTTCTGTTCTCAGCTGTACCCATCTCAGATCGATCTCTTTCCTCACTATCTCCCTGAGTCCCACCACCACCACCCCCCCCTCCCCCACCTTACTAGTTTAAATCCTCCCAAGCAGTTCTAGCCAGTATATTCCTGCCAGTATATTAGTCCCCTTCCAATTTAGGTGCAATCCATCCTTCTTGTACAGGTCACTTTTACCCTAAAAGAGATTCCAATGATCCAAAAATGAGAGTCCTTCTCCCATACACCAGCTCCTCAGCCATGCATTCATCTGCTCTATCTTCCTATTCCTGCCCTCACTAGCACGTAGCACTGGAAATAATCCAGATATTACTACCTTTGAGGACTTCCTTTTTAAATTTCTGCCTAACTCTCTATAATCTCCCTTCAGAATCTTAACCTTTTCCCTTCCTATGTCATTGTTAACCTCCAGTACCTTTTTTATTTAGAAAGTGCAGAAGAAGCTGAAGTTAACTCAGTACATGGAGAGTCAGTCTTCATTGCAGAATTTCCATCTCTTGGACCACAGACCATTCATTTCTTATCAAGAGAGGCTAGAGGCAAGAGTGTGAAGGTAACCAGCCACAATACGCCATTTCCGATCTTAACTTGTTCTTTCAGGAAAGGCTGGAAGAGAGTGGAGATGTTATTGATGATCTCAATATCACAACGTCACGGTGGCTCAGTGGTTGGCATTGCTGCCTCACGAACGCCAGGGACCCGGGTTTGATTCCAGCCTCAGGTGACTGTCTGTGTGGAGTTTGCACGTTCTCCCTATGTCTGCGTGGGTTTGCTCTGGTTTTTTCCCACAATCCAAAGATGTGAAGATTAGGTGAATTGGCCATGCTAAATTGCCCATAGTATAGGTTATTAGTGAGGGGTAAATATAGAGTAGGGGAATGGGTTTGGGTAGGTTGCTCTTCGGAGAGCTGATGTGGACTTGTTGGGCTGAAGGGCCTGTTTCCATACTGTAGGGAATCTCATTCTCATATGTTGAACAAAGAAGTCCTGAATATTGTTTTATTCTTATAAGAGGGTTTAAATGATGTCCTCGATTACAGCTCTCTTGACTGTTTTGGAGAAATCAATGTGTTGCTGAAGGTGCTGATAAGGAGACAAAATTGTCTGTTCATTCTACTGAACAACATCATGGAGCAGCAGTTACGCTCTCACACGGATCCTTTCCTTTATGTGAAAGCGGCCTGAGATCCGAAGGTTCTGGTAGTGTGGACAATACCTCTCCTGGATTTCAGGAATAAACCAAATGACAGAAAAGCTTACAGCAATGAATAATGAACTTGAATAAAAATGAATGTATTACATAAAAAAAAATTGGAACTTTTGAAACATCCCAACAAACAGCAAATCAGCCATTGCAAGTGACAGCGAAAAACTACGCAAGAAGAAAAGACTGTTCAGTCTGAATTGGATATTAAAAATGAGAAGGTTTATAATTAGCGGAAATGTAAGCTGGAATCTGTGTTTGAGTTCCAAGCTGCGGAATACATCAATTTTTCTTTCCATAAAGGAGGAGAAGTTGAAACTACAGAGCTTCTCAAGATGAGGTGTACCTGAAACCGCTTAATACTGAGCATTACGTCTAACTTGAAAATATTAAAATTATGCAAGATTTTGAAAAGCCTAACTACCAAAAAGAGATTGAAGAACAAAATCCCATTTGTTAGCAGCTGCACGGCACAAGAAATATTAGAAATGGTGTGATAAAAGGAAGTTAATGTTTTGCTTTAGAGGTATGTTCAAAAGCTGTACTGAATTGAAAGAGATCAAAAGTGAATCAGTCACTGAGCAAGTATCAAAAGAAGTACCAAATGCTGCCAGGACAAGTTAGGATAGGACTCATGAGTAGAGAGAAGAAGGCTGAGAGGGGATTTGATTGAGATTTGCAAAATCATAATTGGTCTGGAAAAGTAGATAGGGAGAAGCAGTTTTTATTTGTAAAAGGAAGAAGAATAAGATGGCATAGGTTTAACGGATATACAAACAGAGCAAGGACGATGTGAGAAAAAAAATCCTTCTTCACTCAGCAAGTGTATGGAAATCACTGTCTGGAAACAACTGAGGCATGCAAGAGGGCATTGGGTGCACTTTGGATAGTGATAGGATAGAGAGATACCAGCAAAAGGCAAGATATTGGCAGGAGAGAATAAAGTTGCCCAATAAACAGAACAGGTAAAGGTACGATCGATGGTCTGGCCTCTTTCTGGTCCAGAATAACTTGTCATTCTATGATCTTGTTAACAGCATAGCTGTTGAAGATGAACTATTTGACGATTGTTTGAAATTTTCTGAGTTTTCAAGCAAATCTATTGATTCTAATCTCAATGTAAGCATCCAAAAGGGTCTAATTTCCTTGAGCACTTCAGTCTATTTTCTTATTGATGTTGATGAGAATTCCCCAGATAACGCAGTCTGAAGTGAAATAGCCTTAGGCTGAATAGCTTGTGGAAGAAGGAGCACTGCTCACAGGAGGAGAAATTCTTACCCTAGGAACAGCAGGGAAATCATCATTCCACTTTCAAAATTGTCTTCAGAAAATTCTTTATCCTTTTCTTAACCTTGTACATGTATTGATGGATGGGGTATTGAGTAGTTTTTTTTATCATCTCAAAAGTGCAGGCCAGGTGTTAGATTTGGAGAGAGGTGAGCATTTTGGTGATAGTGACCACAATTCAGTTATATTTACTTTAACGATAGAAAGGGATAGGTGTATACTGCAGGACAAGAGTTATTGCTGGGGGAAAGGCAAATATGATGCGATTAGACAAGATTTAGGATGCATTGTATAGGGCACGAAACTGCAGGGGGTGGGCACAATTTAAAGGTGGAACTTATTCCAGGAACAGCTACTGTGTGTCTTTGATAAGACACACAGTAGCTGTCAGGCAGGAAGGAAGTGGTCAAGCGAGGGAGCCGTGGTTTACTGAGGAAATTGAACCTCTTGTCAAGAGGAGGAAGCAGGCTTATGTTAGGATGGGACATGAAGGCTCAGTTAGGGTACTTGGCAGTTACAAGTTAGCCAGGACAGACCAAAAGAGAGAGCTAAGAAGAGCCAGGAGGGGACATGAGAAGTCATTGGCAGTTAGGATCAAGGAAAACTCTAAAGCTTTCTATAGGTACGTCAGGAATAAAAGAATGGCTAGAGTAAGATGGGGGGCAATCGAGGATAGCAGTAGGAAGTTGTGCGTGGAGTCAGAGGAGATAGGGGAAGCACTAAATGAATATTTTTCATCACTATTCACACTGGAAAAAGGCAATGTTGTTGAGGAGAATACTGAGATCCAAACTTCTAGACTAGAAAGGACTGAGGTTCACAAGGAGGAGGTGTTAGTAATTCTGGAGTGTGAAAATAGATAAGTCCTCTGGGCCGGATGGGACTTATCCTGGGATTCTCTAAGAAGCAGTGAGAAGGATTCTATGGCGCCCAAACAGGTTCACCGATCCTTCTCAGATTGAGGGGCTGATTGCTGAACCACAAGGATGCCCTCAATTAGGTCAGGAATGATGGGAAAATTTCGTATCTTAGTGGTATGCGAAACTTGTGCAGTAGGATTTGGAGCGACCATAAAGGCCTCCCTGTCAGCAACAGCATTACCACGGGTGACAGGATGCCCAGCGTATGGGCAGTATACTTGTTGCCCACTACAGCAGATGGTCGAAGGATGGCTTTCAAAAGATTTTTAATAAGCTGGTCATGTTGTAAATGTTTCCCTGAAGAAGTAATGAAGCCTCCATGCTTTCAGGGGATACCGAAATAGTGAACCACTCCAAAAGTGTAGTGGGAGTCTATATAAATATTGACAGATTTGTTAGTGGTTAGGAAGCAAGTCCTGGTGAGAGTGAGCAATTCAGCTGCGTGTGTGGAAGTACCGTTAGGGAGCACAGCAGACTCAAGGACTTCAGAGAGCATACGTACAGCATAACCAGCTAGTGCTCGATGATCAGATGGTCGAAAGGAGGACCCAGGTGATCCAGGACAAGAGTGGTGGAATTTTCAACCATCACTGAGGCAGCCACCACGGCTCGCAAACATGCCGGCATTTTCCCTTACAATAGGTGGTAACTGTACAGAATAAAAGGCTACAGGGCACTGGAAATCTCCGTGCATTTGTATCATAATACCTGAAGCACATGCTTCCTTCTCAGTAACATAAAGCTGGAATGGCTGTGAGTAATCCAGAGTGTTCATGGCAGGTGCAGAGCTCAGTCTTGATTTTAACTCCTCAAAAGCACGCATCATTTCAGGTGTCCTCTGTACTGTTGTCGGTTGTTTTGGTGTAGATGCCTCCCTGAGAAGTGCATCGATCACATGAAGGTCAGGAACCCAATACCGACATTAGTTCACCATCCCCAGAAAAGGCATTAGTTCAGTTAGCGAGTTTTGAGAAGATTTGTAGCTCAGGTTGAGGTTCTGGATGTAGGTTTTCTCGCTAAGCTGGATGTTTCGTCACCATACTAGGTAACATCATCAGTGAGCCTCCGGATGAAGTACTGGTGGTTTGGCCCGATTTTATTTATGTGTTTAGGTTGGTGGCCTGTGGTAATGCCATTTCTTGTGGTAATGCCATTTCCTGTGGTGATGTCATTTCCTGTTCTATTTCTCAACTGATGGTAAATTGGATCCAAGTCAATGTGTTTGTTGATAGAGTTCTGGTTGGAATGCCATGCTCCTAGGAATTCTCATGCATGTCTCTGTTTGGCTTGTCCTAGGATGGATGTGTTATCCTTCCTGATTTGTATGTAAGGATAAAGGTGAGATAGGGTCATGTCTTTTTGTGGCTTGTTGATGTTCATATATTCTGGCAGCTAGTTTTCTGCCTGTTTGTCCAATGTAGTGTTTGTTACAGTTCTTGCAAGGTATTTTGTAAATGTCATTAATTTAGTTTGTTGTCTGTATAGGGTCTTTCAAGTTTATTAGCTGCTGTTTTAGTGTGTTGGTGGGTTTGTGGGCTACCATGATGCCAAAGGGTCTGAGTAGTCTGGCAGTCATTTCTAAGATGTCTTTGATGTCGGGGAGAGTGGCTCGGGTTTCTGGTCATGTTTTGTCTGCTTCTTTGGGTTTGTTGCTGAGAAATCGGTGTTCATTGGATACCGGTCCTTTTTGAATGCAATGTATAGGTGATTTTCCTCTGCTCTTCATAGTTCCTCTGTGCTGTAGTGTGCAGTGGCTCATTGAAATAATGTCCTAATGCAGCTTCATTTGTAGGTGTTGGAATGATTGCTTCTGTAGTTCAGTATTTGGTCCGTATGTGTTGTTTTCCTGCAGACGCTGGTTTGAAGTTCCCCATTGGCTGTTTGATATACTGCGACATCTAGGAATGGCAGTTTGTTGTTGTTTTCCTCCTCTTTAGTGAATATTTTGCCAGTAAGGGCATTATTGATGGACTTGAAGGTTTCCTTTAATTAGTTCAGTGTGTAGCGGGGAGGCAGACTGGTAATAGCAGTGAGACGGCCAGGGGCCAGGGCTGTGATACCCCGTGAGAGAATGAAACCCAAGTAATGTGCTTTAGGCTGACAGAGCTCCATCTTGTCAACAGAGGCTTTGTGGCCATCCCATGACAGGCACTGAAGCAGGGCAACAGTACCTGGTTTGCAGGCATCAGCTGAGGCGGAGGCGACAAGTACGTCATCAGCATACTGAACGAGGACATTGTTTCAAGGCATGTGGAGGGTTTCAAGTGTCCACTGCACTGTGGAACCATAGACAGTGGGGCTCTTTGTATACCCATGGGGAAGTCATGTCCGTGTGTATAGACGGCTACTAAAAGTGAAAGTAAAAAGGCATTGACTTTCAGGGGACAATTTAATAGAGATAAAGGCAGAGCAGAGGTCAATCACTGAAAGTACAAGCAGTGGAGGCAGGGACATTGGTACAAATAGCATTAGGATCAGGCACCAGAGGGGAACAGGGAACAAACATGGCGTTCACAGCACATACATCCTGCACAACCCTCCACCCGAATGGTTTTCCAGGCTTTGGAACCGGCAAGCCGGGAGTGTTGCAAGGGCTCCGCGTGGGCACGAGGATGCCCTGCTGTAGGAGGGAAGTAATGACTGGTCGTAGCCCTTCTGTAGAAGCGGGTGTTAATGCGTACTGGCGGACTGATGGCAGGCAAGCACCAGCCTTGAAGGTGACGGTATGTGGTGGGGCAGAAAGGACCAACCCTGGCATGGTTAGGGTGGCGCACCCAAAGCGTGGGCGGCAAGCCCTCCAGGAGCTGCAGGTGATCATAGGAAGATGCCAACGGGTCCTGATTAGTAAAGGTAGCAGTAATGGTGAGAGCAGGAAAACACACACAGAATTCTTTCAGATCAAACATTGCAGCATGTAACAACAATGAATCGTCAAGGGTAAGGGGCTCGAATGAACAGGGAAGCTCATGGAGGCAAGCATGCATGGAGGCTAAATCACTGGGTATCCAGGGGTTTAAAGGACAGTGGGAATAAAGCATAGTGTTGGAGACAAAACGCTGAGACTGCTGAGATGTTAGCGAGACTTCAGCAGAGAGTATCTTGTGTCCAACTTGGGAGAGACCTGTAAGGGTCCTGCCAGTCTCTGTATTCAAGTGCAAATCCGCAAGTGCAGAAAATGACCAGTCGGGAGCACAGAGTCGAGCAGCCGTACAATGGAAATCATGAAGGGGACGATCAGAAAACAGGACCCAGCACAGAAAAGTGGCGCAAGAGGACGAATGGGCCCCACACAACTGTGTCGTGAGGGAATCGAAGAGCGAGCGAATGGGGTCAGTGGCACAGAGCCAGGTGCAGAGGGCAGCCGCAGGTCGCGGGTGTGGTGAGTCAGTCAATGCAGAGTGCAGCATAGCGTAGTGCAATTCAGGAATCTCTGAGGGAAACCGTGGATGGAAGCAATTAATTTACAGAGGGTCTCACGGCCCAGTAAAGCAACTGAACAGGAGGTGCTGATGATAGTCGAGTCAGGAACGGTGACAGGTCCAATGGTATTAGGGATAGTATCAGAGAGGGGGTCAACCATGAGTATACCAGAGACACCCACAATACGGACAAATATGGACTGAGTGGTAGATCCACAGAGAGAGGTCCAGAAGAGTGAGTGACCCCGGAATCCACCAAAACTGGAATAGCACACTCCACCCACCCCACCTCACCCCATTTCCACTGTCATCAGGGGGTTTTCAGATGGGGATCGGGAGAGGCGTATTGAGGCAGCCTGCTGATCCTCCCCACCCCATGACAGCCCTAAGCATTAGGGGAATGGGAAGAAGGGTCATACAGTTGGCGTCGGTGCTGTAGTGCAAATGGTGTCTGTGAAAGAGCGAGTCGCGGTGGAGCAGCTGTGCGGGCAGTTACACTCTCGGTGGCCAAACTGACCGCAAAACTAGCATTTGGCAAATTTCCTATCCGGTCGAAATTAACCTTGTGACTGATGTGGTGTGCTTTCTAACATGCGGATAAGCCTTGTTGCCGCGCTTGGTGCCAAAAAGACCATATCTGTCCATGTTATTAAAGGGAGTGAGTGTACCTTGCTAAGTGGTAATCTGCCAGGTCAGGTTCTGGGGTTTGTAAACCTGAACGTGATGAGGCAAGAGGCAGTTGATGAGGATCTGGACAGCGTGTTTCCCATTATCCTCTCCAGGAATGCATGCAGAAGGCTCTCGTGTGTCTCTGAAATGAGCAAGAAAATCAGGGACAGTTTCAATGGCCTTCTGCAGGCAGTGAGTGGCCTCATTAAAGTCACTCTGCTGTCTAGCAGTACTCATGATGGCATCCTTAACATGTCTACCCAGCCAGTCAGAGCACTTGTCAGGAGTGGCCCAGTGTGTGGAGGAAAAAAATCAATGGAGCCCTTAACAGTAGCCCCAGAGAACCAGAAGCCAGTTGAAGTAAAGTTTGAACATCCTGTGGAAGGCAATTGTAAATGTCACAAATCTGTAAAGGCCAATTGTAGAAGGGAACAGGGCACTTAATGGGGTCTGGGGCATCCTGAATCAGCATGAGTCCAGGGTTTGTCAAGTGGAGTATCGCCAATCATAACTCTGGATAACGTGACATGAGATGACGATCAGCTTCCAAGGGGGCACCTCCCTCGGAGTCAGCATGTTGCTGTGGCCAATTTAAACAGGTATCGTAGTGGTAGTAGAGTCAGGCACTGGCTGCAGTGAAGCAGATACTGGCAGAGGTGCTGTTGTAGCAGCACCAGCCTCATGGGGGCGATGTTCGAGAGGCGGTGCAGAGGCACTACCAGCTGCAGGACTGGCTCGTCCTCCGAAAGCAACAATCTCATCCATTAGATGTTCAGATTCGGGAAGCAAAATAGGGATTTTAGGGTATTGAGGAGAATAAGGCTGGGGTGGAGTCGGAACAGGGACAGGAGAGGAAGCATTTCCAGAAGGTTGATGGTGATCCTTAGCCTTGCGGGGCTGGTGTCCTTTTGAAATTTCGTTAAACGTTTTTAGGCATTGGAGTATGTAACTGTTATTCACACCCTGCCTCAATGTTAACTAACCAGTAATCAATCTTGTCTAATTTAAATGAACCTGTGTAAGGTTAATTTTCACGGGACCACCCATACAAATCAAAGGTAAAAGGAATAACATAATGACTGTCACCCGTCTCCCTTCAAACAATGTCGGCTGGTGAACCTAGAGGTACTAGCGATTCTCCTACCTCATTCCTATACTTCACGTATTTACTGTGACACTATTGTGTCCTTTTTGAGGCAGCAAAAGGTTGTGGACCACCCTTCTCAGCAGGATGAGGTAAGCTGATCCCCGGAGGCAGCCCATCACCGGTGATCTTTGAAAGTTGTGATCCCATTGATCTGTATGTCAATCAAACAGAGCAAATAAACAAAATAAAAGCAACAAAGCGAAGCAAGCCAAGCCGGACAACAGAGTTGCTGAGACAGACAACAAATATTGGGATCCCGGTCAATCTGTCAAGGTGGACACGGCCGAATTAGTGACAAAGTCCGGCGTGGTCTCCTTCAACCCAATCTTGCCTCAGTGACTGTAGCTACAAGGGAACCCAGCTCCCATCTCATGCTTATTGGCTCAGAGGAGGAATGGCCACAAACTGCTGGAGGAAACTTTGGGAGCAACTCCAAAACGTAACCTCTGTAGCCACAGCCCAACTGACTCATGGCTCAAGGTTCACCAAAAAAAACCTCAACCTCTATCAGATCACTAAGGATCACTGAACTAAAACTCGGCTCTATCGCCACAGCCCAATCCCACTCACTCCAGCTCATGGCTAAAGGTTCCCCGCCCACAGTGGTCACTTTTCCTCTCCCATCTTGTCGCAATATCTGCCAACTCAGGGAGGCACTCAACAGGATAGGGGACAACATTCAACAGGTTCCGGGAAACCTCATCAAGTAGAGGTCCTGCTGGCTACGCCAACTGTTGAGGATGGAAATAAATTATGCATTGGGTGACTCACTCGTAGTGGTCCAATTTAGAAGTAACGCACCACACACAAGCTTTGAGTATTGACTGGTTTATTCTTGAGCTCACAGGGAGAGACAAGTCGATTGAATGGTCACAAGTCGCACCGACGGGATATAGATAATTGCATGATTATACTCCTTTATTTTCAACAGCTGTTTTGGTAGAAACCAGGTAGAATCATAGAGTCCTGACAGTGCGGTAGCATGCCATTTGTATTCCACCCAGACCCATCCCCCTACTCTATCCCTGTATTTCCCATGGCTAACCGACATAACCTGCACATCTTTGGACTGTGGGAGGAAACCCACTCAGACGCTGGGAGAATGTGTAAACTCCACACAGACAGTCTGTCCCAAGGGTGGAATTGAACCCAGGTCACTAGCGCTGTGAGGCAGCAGTGCTAACCACTGAGCCACCACACCACCCCTAGTTGCATGATCATAGAGGTTACACTCATTTAACAATTACCAAACTGTTAATTGCAGGTTAATGAGCAAGCGAGGCACCTTGCCCAGCCATTAGCTTCAGTCACATAATGTCTGGACAGCATCGCTTAGTAGCTGATAAGCAGGTGTTAGTATGGGGGTGGGGGCGGGCAGGGGTGGTGTTTGACGGGGTGGGGGCGGGCGGGGTGGTGTTGGACGCTGGTGAGGGCGGGCAGGATTGGTGTTGAATGGGGATGGGGGTGGGGGTGGGCGGGGGTGGCGTTTTATGGGGTGGGGGCAGGCGGGGGTGGTGTTGGACAGGGTGGGGGAGCGGGCAGGGATGGTTTTGGACGGGGATGGGGGCGGGTGGGGTGGTGTTAGACAGAGGTGGGGCATGCGGGGGTGGTGTTGGATGGGGATGGGGGTGGACGGGTATAGTGTTGGACGGGGTGGGGATGCAGTGGTGGTGTTGGACGGGGATGGGGTCAGTCGGGGGTGGTGTTGGACGGAGGTGTGGGCGGGCGTGGGTGGTGTTGGACGAACGGGGGGGCGGGTGTGGGTGGTGTTGGATGGAGGTGGGGGCAGGCGGGGGTGGTGTTGGACGGAGGTGTGGGCGGGCGTGGGTGGTGTTGGACAAAGTGGGGGCGGGTGTGGGTGGTGTTGGATGGAGGAGGGGGCAGGCGGGGGTGGTATTGGATGGAGGTGGGGGTGGGCGGGGGTGGTGTTGGATAGGGATGGGGACGGGCGGAGGTGGTGTTAGACAGAGGTGGGGGCGTGCGGGGGTGGTGTTGGATGGGGTGGGTGTGGGCGGGGGTGGTGTTGGATGGGGTGGGTGCGGGCGGGGGTGGTGTTGGATGCGGGTGGAAATGGGCGGGGGTGCTGTTGGATGGGGGTGGAGCGGGCAGGGGTGGTGTTGGATGGGGGTGGGAGTGCAGGGGTGGTGTTGGACGGGGTGAGTGCGGGTGAGGGTGGTGTTGGACGGGTGTGGGTGCGGGCGGGGGTGGTGTTGGATGGGGGTGGGGGTGGGCGGGGGTGGTGTTGGACGGTGGTTGTGGGTGGGGGGTGGTGTTGCATGGAGGTGCGGGAGTGTGGGTGTGGTGTTGGATGGAGGTGAGGGCGGACGGGGGTGGTGTTGGATGGGGTTGGGGTGCAGGGGTGGTATTGGACGGGGGTGGGGGCGGGCAGGGATGGTGTTGGATGGGGTGGGATGCAGGGGTGGTGTTGGACAGGAGTGGGAGCGGGCGGGGGTGGTGTTGGATGGGGGTGGGGGCGTGTGGGGGTGGTGTTGGACGGCGATGGGGGCCGGCGGGGGTGGTGTGGGAAGGGGGTGGGGGCGGGCGGGGATGGTGTTTGATGTGGTGGAGGTGGGCGGGGTGGTGTTGGATGGGGGTGGGAGCGGGCCGGGTGTTGTTGGATGGGGTGGGTGCGGGTGGGGGTGGTGTTGGACGGGGTGGGGGAATGTGGAGGTGGTGTTGGATGGGGATGGGGATGCAGGGGTGGTTTTGGATGGGGAAGGGGTTGGGCGGGGGTAGTGTTGCACGGAGGTTGGTGCGGGCGGGGTGGGTTGTTGTTCGGGTGGGGTGCAGGGGTGGTGTTGGATGGGGTGGGGGCGGGCCGGGGTGGTGTTGGATGGGGTGGAGGCGGGCGGGGTGGTGTTGGATGGGGGTGGGGGCAGGCAGGGTTGGTGTTGGACGGAGGTGGGGGAATGAGGGATTGGTGTTGGATGGGGGTGGGGATGCAGGGGTGGTTTTGGATGGGGATGGTGTTGGGCGGGGGTAGTGTTGGACGGAGGTGGGGGCGGGCGGGGTGTTGTTGGATGGGGTGGGGTGCAGGGGTGGTGTTGGATGGGGTGGGGGCGGGCGGGGGTGGTGTTGGATGGGGGTGGGGGCAGGCAGGGTTGGTGTTGGACGGAGGTGGGGGAATGAGGGATTGGTGTTGGATGGGGGTGGGGATGCAGGGGTGGTTTTGGATGGGGATGGTGTTGGGCGGGGGTAGTGTTGGACGGAGGTGGGGGCGGGCGGGGTGTTGTTGGATGGGGTGGGGTGCAGGGGTGGTGTTGGATGGGGTGGGGGCGGGCGGGGTTGGTGTTGGATGGGGTGGGGGCGGGCGGGGTGTTGTTGGATGGGGTGGGGTGCAGGGGTGGTGTTGGACGGGGTGGGTGCGGGTGGGGTTGGTGTTGGATGGGGTGGGGGCAGGCGGGGGTGGTGTTGGATGGGGGTGGGGGCAGGCAGGGTTGGTGTTGGACGGAGGTGGGGGAATGAGGGATTGGTGTTGGATGGGGGTGGGGATGCAGGGGTGGTTTTGGATGGGGATGGTGTTGGGCGGGGGTAGTGTTGGACGGAGGTGGGGGCGGGCGGGGTGTTGTTGGATGGGGTGGGGTGCAGGGGTGGTGTTGGATGGGGTGGGGGCGGGCGGGGGTGGTGTTGGATGTGTTGGGGACAGGCGGGGGTAGTGTTGGACGGAGGTGGCGGTGGGCAGGGGTGGTGTTGGACGGGGGTGGGGGTGCAGGGGTGGTGTTGGACGGGGTGGGGGCGGGTGGGGGTGGTGTTGGATGGTGGTGGGGTGCAGGGGTAGTGCTGGACAGGGGTGGGGGCAGGCGGGGATGGGGACTCATGTCCGCTGTGCTGCTGCCTAGTCTCCTGAATGGGAGTGGACTTAACAGAACACCCCGAGCCCCAGGGGTACGGCATTGAGTCAATTAACTGTATCATCAAACACCTTACTTAGAATCCATGTACTGAGGAACTTGGACTATCCGAACGAGATGGGTGGGCACTATTTTGTTTGGATAATTGATGATACAGGAGAAAGTGAGGTCTGCAGATGCTGGAGATCAAAGTTGAAACTTTATTGCTGGAACAGCACAGCAAGTCAGGCAGCATCCAGGGAACAGGAGATTCGACGTTTCGGGCACAGGTCCTTCTTCCTGAAGAAGGGCCTGTGCCCGAAACGTCGAATCTCCTGTTCCCTGGATGCTGCCTGACTTGCTGTGCTGTTCCAGCAATAAAGTTTCAACTTTGATCTCCAGACCTCACTTTCTCCTCGAAGATTTCAACCTACTGCGAATCCTCTTACAAGGATGCCTTCCTTGAAGAAGCTCTCTGCCTCTCTCTACAAAGATTTCAGTGAGTCCCTCTCTCACTGCACACCCCAGGTCATCTCCTACCTTTACCCAACACTGCAGGCAATTTAGCATGGTCAATTCACCTAACCTGCACATTTTTAGACTGTGGGAGGAAATTTGAGCACCTAGAGGAAACCCACACAGACACAATGTGCAAACTCCCCACAGACAGTTGCCTGAGGCAGGAATTGAACCCAGGTACTCTAGCACTGTGAGGTAGCAGTGCTAACCACTGTGCTACCGTGCTACCTGTGTTAAGCAAGTATTTGAGTAAGACAAAGAGTATTAAAGAGTAAGATTCTTGGTAGTGTAGAATATCAGAGAGATCTTGGTGTCCACGTACATAGATCCCTGAAAGTTGCCACCTAGTTTGATAGAATTGTTAAGAAGGCATATGATGTATTAGCTTGTATTGGTGAGGTATTGTGTTTTGGAGCCATGAGGTCATGCTGCAGCTGTACAAATCTCTGGTGGGGCCGCACTTGGAGTTTTGTGTGCAGTTCTAGTCATCGCATTATAGGAAGGATTTGGAAGCTTTGGAAAGAGTTCAGAGGAGATTTACTGGGATGTTGCCTGATATTGAGGAAAGGCCTTATGAGGAAAGGCTGAGGGACTTGAGATTGTTTTTGTTAGAGAGAAGATGGTTGAGAGGGGACTTAATTGAAACATATAAGACAATTAGAGGGTTAGATAGGGTGGACAGTGAGACCCTTTTTCCTCGGATGGTGATGGCTAGCATGAGAGGATATAGCTATAAATTGAGGGGTGATTGGTAATAGGACAAATGTCAGAGGTAGTTTCTTTACTCAGAAAGTACTGGAGATGTGGAATGCACTGCCTGCAAGAGTAGTAGACTTCCCAAGTTTAAGGGCATTTAAATGGTAATTGGATAAACATATGGATGAAAAATGTAGGATAGATAGGCTTCAGATTGGTTTCACAGATTAGCGCAACATCGAGGGCTGAAAGGACTGTACTGTGCTGTAATGTTCTATAAATAGTGGATGATACAACTGGCAAGTTCTTCATGGAAGGAGGAAGTGCTGCATTCTTTCAAATCACTGTTTTAGCCTCCCCCCAGTGTACAAAGGAAAAGCTGGAGTAAAAGAGAATGGAAGTTTCAGTTTGTTGACTTTCTCAGTCTTCACAGCCTTTACATTCATGTCAGGGGAAGTGCCCCAGGCCAGGAGCCAGCTTTGTGAGAAGCTGGCATTCCAAGCTGGCCGCTGTTTTCCTTCCACAGAGAAGTTAAGGGCGTACTCACTTCCTCAAAATGAGCTGAAAATACTGCTGAAGATTAATGTCTCTGATGAAAGAGACTCGGGATGATGTTGGCGGGAAACAGTGCAGGGTTGGAGAGTGCAATGTAGGAGTAAGATTATGCTGTAATCAGTTTACAGTTTTTTTTCATGTAATGAGGGCACTTGAGGGAGATGGGGTGGACATTCTAATTACTTGAACTATCTGTGATGTCAGTTGATGTCAAATCACATGGGTCTGGGACCAAAGTGAAAATGGTTCTAGTGGAATGCAGCTTTACCAGCCCACTGTACAGAGGATAATGAAACAACTAGCATCCCTCAGCTTACACCAATTTGGTGGCCTATCCTTGCTTAAGACTCTCAGAACTTGCATTTGATATTTTTATAATTCCCACGCCTAAAATTAGAAAAAATAGATGTTTACCTCATTATTTCACAGGGATGATGGTTTGCTGGGTTTTGGTTGAAAAGTCTGCAGATTGCCGCCATTTGAAATATTTCCATTTCCTAAGTTGGTTTTGCTAGCAAACCTTGATTCACAGCAAAGAAATGAATATCCTTTATCTTCCTAACCTTGAAGTTCTTTTAGTAATGATACTTAGATTATGTTTAATATTTAAGGTTAACCAATAGAAAAGTGATGAATAAAAATCTGAACAAAGAGACCATAAGCAAGCAGCCATCTGAAGAATAGAGCAGAGGCACAGAGTCAAGGCCTTAGAATTAGAAAACAATGAGACAAGAACAAATAAGGACAAAGAGGCTGGTGCTAAAAGACATTGCAAGGAGCCAAGAGCAAGTGAGTCAAAGACATTACTAATAGACAGGATAAATAGGGTCAGACAGACATGTAGCAGAGTCAACTAACTAAAAAAAACCATGAGGAAACAAGGAATCGTTATTCATTTCAAACATTTGCTTTCACAATCTGCATTCTTTTCACCGTAAAGTGATTCTGTGTTCCAGTGTATTTGGAGCAATTGATATGCTGTGACGGCACGCATACTGTGATTTCTATTGTGATGGCAATAATAAAGGATTTTTCCAAATTGTGTACCAACCAGGACTTTCTTCTGCTCTTATTATCTATCATTGGCATTTGTTGTAAGGATTTGTATGTTGATATTCTCTTTTTTAACTTTGTTATGAATATATCTTCTTTGCTGTCAACACCTGGGTTAAGACTTAACAAGCATGAGGTGAATTTCTTGTGAGGTATCAGAAAGTGGCCATTTAAGGGGGATTAAAGCTTGTTAAACACAGTATTAACACTACTGCTCACCGCATTAACAATCAGTGTTCTATCTAATCAAATGCATCAAACAAGCTAGACATAGTGGAGTGCTTTATTTCCCCCTCCAAATCTATTTTGATTTAATCCCTACACTCCCCCTTTTTTGATTACACAGCATTGCCCTCTGATGTGAAGGGCATTGATTGTCACTGGCCATCTTGGTGTTTCCTTTCTTTCTGGTGGTGGAAATTGAATAAAGATTTGTACACATTTTGTCCCTCACTGTGTCTCACACCCTCACACACACAACATGGGTGCAGGGGAAAATATAAGCACTACCGCAGTTAGGCAGTAGTGTGGGGGTAAGAAATATAACCACGACTGCAGTTAGGCAATAGTGTGGGGGTAAGGAATTATAAAACAAGCTAGACATTGCTAATTCTGGCTTTTGCCTCCCACATTCCAGTCTGCTGCTCCTGTCCCTTCCTGTGAATGTGGACCAAGTCCCTAACTGTTAACACCACAAACTCCTCTCCTGCTTAAGGCCTGGTCTCTGGCATTCCTCTGAATGCCAGCAGTAGAGGGTATTTCTTCCTCAACCACCTGTGCAGCAGTCACTGTGAGCTGCTCATCAGACTGTGCTCCAAAGCCTTCTGAAGCTAACATTCACACCGAGGTATCAGCCCCTGGGATGGTAGAGAGTACAGGAGGCAGCTTTGCCGATGCTTCCTTTTTGGCCTCAGTACTCTCATGCTCAGAGGGACCAAGCTATTTCTCCATGGAGGGGAGGTGGACATCCTGTTTGTATCTGCAAGACACAAGGGTGAGAAGCTGCCATGGTCAGTGGTTGGAAATGGTTTAGAATGAATGAGACTGACAACAAGGATACTGTGACAGTTGCAATGGAGTGAAGAGTGCTCCTTATCTGTTGGTAGGGCATGGTTGTTTCGACATACCAGCAGGAGTAGAGTCAGTTTTCTCTTGCAAGGGCCATGATTCAGTCCTCACAGGCACTAGGGCCAGACAGTATTAGTGTTGTGGCGGCAGGGGTGAAATGAAAGTGAGTGAGCAAAGATATTGTCGAGTGCAAGACTGGGCCTTGGTGGGATTTAAGTGTAGGGACAAAGACAGGCGCAGTGAGAAAGTTAATCAACCGGAAACCCAGGCAAAATGATCTGGAGACATGGGTTTGAATTCTGCCATGGAAGATGGTGAAATTTAAGTTTTACAAATATATGGAAGTTAAATAAGAAGCTAACTGAATCATAACCATGTATATACTGTCAATTGTAAAATCCCCATCTGGATCACTAATCATAGATTCATCATCATAGAACCCCAACAGCCCCTTCAGTCCAACAAGTTCACACTGACCCTCTGAAGGGTAACCTACCCAGACTCATTCCCCTACCATATATTTGATGCATCTAACCTACACATCCCTGAACACGATGGGCAATTTAGCACAGCCAACCCACCTAATCGGCACATCTTTGGATTGCAGGAGGAAACCCACGCAGACACAGGGAGCTTGTGCAACCTCCATATAGATAACCGCCTGAGGCTGGAATCAAGCCTGGGTTCCTGGCTCTGTGAGCCAAAAGTGTTAACCACTGATCCACCATGCTGTCCTTTCGAGACAGAAATCTGCTGTCCTCACCTGATCTGGCTACATGTAACTCCAGACACACAACAATATGGTTGACTGTTAACTGCCCACTGAGCAATTAATGCTAGCATAGCCAGCAAAGCCCACGTCTCATGATTGAATAATAAATAAAGTTTGAGTGTGAGATATCAGAGAGAGATGATGATATTTTTCCTGGTCATTGACTTTCTGATGGAGTTGCGAGCTGGTGCTCTGCACACATGTCCAGTGAGTGGAGAGTTGGTCTGGGAATTTCTTCTTTACTCACTCATGGTTGACCAGCATTTATTACCTGTCCTGAGAAGGTGGTGGTGAGCTGCCTTCTTGAACCGCTGCAGTCCACCTGCTGCAGGTAGACCTACAATGCTGTTAGAGAGACAATTCCAGGATTTTAACCAAGTGACAGAGGAGGAATGGCAATATATTTCCAAGTCAGGGTGCTGACAGGCTTGGAGGGGAACTTGCACATGGTGGTGGTCCCATGAGTCTACTGCCTTGTCCTTCCGTATGGAAGTGGTTGTGGGTTGGCAGGTACTGTCTGAAGATCTTTGATTCATCTCTGCAGAGCATCTTGTGGACACTACACACTGCTGCTACTGAGTGCTGGTGGTGGAGGGAGTGGATTTTTGTGGTTGTGGTTCCAATCAGGTGGACTGCTTTGTCCTGCATAGTGTCAAACTTCTTGAGTATTGTTGGTGCTGCGTCCATCCAGCCAAGTGAGCAGTATTCCATCACACTCCTGACTTGTGTCTTGTAGATTATGGACACACTTTGCGGAATCAGGAGTGGATTTGTCACTGCAGTATTGCTAGCCTCTGATCTGTGCTTGTCGTCATACAGTCATAGAGTCCTACAGCATGGAGTCAGGCCTTTTGGCCCACACTGGACAATACCGACCAAAATGTCCATCCACTCTAACCCCATTTCCCTGCACTTGGCCCATATCCATCTAAACCTTTCCTATCCATGCACTTGTCCAAATGCCTTTTCAATGTTGTTAATGTACCTGCCTCAACAACTTCTGCTGGCAGCTCATTCCATATGCGTACCACCCTCTGTGTAAAAAGGTTTCCCCATAGGTTCCCTTTTATTCTTTCCCCTCTAACCTTAAACTGATGCCCTCTCATCCTCGATTCCCCAACCCTGGGAAAAAGCCTGAGTGCATTCACCCTATCCATGCCCTCATGATCTAATACACTTCTGTAAGATCACCCCTCAGTCTCCTACACTCGAAAGAAAAAGTCCTAGCTTGTCCAGCCTCTCCCTATAACTCAGACTGTTAAGTCCTGGCAACGTCCTTGTAAATTTCTTCTGTACTCTTTCTAGTTTAATAACATCCTTCCTATAGCAAGGTGACCAAAACTGAACACAATACTCCCAGTGCAGCCTCACCAAAGTCCTGTACGGCTGCAATATAACTTCCCAACTTCAGTACTCAATGCCCTGAATAATGTAGGCCAGTGTGCTAAAAGTCTTCTTCACTGCCCTGTCTACCTGTGACTCCACTTTCAGGGAACTCGTTAAGGTCATGAAACTCCTGCCTTGATTTGACTTTCCAAAATGAAGTCTTCACACTTATCTACATTAAGCTTAATTTGCCATTTCTCGGCCCACTTCCCCAGCTGATCAAGGTCAGCTGGGGAAGTTGAAAACATCCAAGGGTTTTCAACTTATCAAAAAGACAGGGAGGTGGGCAGAGGGGCGGTGGGGTGGGGTGGGGGTTGCCTTGTTAGTTAAGAACAAAATTAAATCTATGGTGCTGAATGACATAGCATCGGATGATGTGGAGTCTGTGTAGGTGGAATTGAGGAACCACAAAGGCAAAAAAACCATAGTGGGAGATATGTACAGACCTCCTAACAGTGGTCAGGACCAGGGGCGCAACATGTACCGGGAAATAGAGAAGGCATGTCAGAAAGGCAAGGTCACAGTGATCATGGGAGACTTCAATATGCAGGTGGACTGGGCAAATAATGTTGCCAGTGGATCCAAAGAAAGGGAATTCATGGAATGCTTACAGGATGGCTTTTTGGAACAGCTTGACATGGAGCCCACAAGGGAGCAGGCTATTCTGGACCTAGTGCTATGTAATGAACCAGACTTTATAAAAAATCTTAAAGTAAGGGAACACTTAGGAAGCAGCGATCATAATATGGTAGAGTTAAGTCTGCAGTTTGAAAGGCAAAGTCGGATGTAATGGTGTTACAGTTAAATAAAGGTAATTATGAGGGCATGAGAGAGAAACTGACGAAAATAGACTGGAAGCAGAGCCTAGTGGGGAAGACAGTAGAGCAAAAATGGCGGGAGTTTGTGGGTAAAATTGAGGACACAGTACAGAGGTTCATCCCCAAAAAGAGAAAGATTATCCGGGGAGGGCTTAGACAGCCATGGCTGACAAAGGAAGTCAGGAAATCTATCAAAGAAAAAGAGCGATCCTATAAAGTGGCCAAGAGCACTGGGAAATCAGAAGATTGGGAAGGCTACAAAAACAAACAGAGGATAACAAAGAGAGAAATAAGGGAGGAGAGGATCAAATATGAAGGTAGGCTAGCCAGTAATATTAGAAATGATAGTAAAAGTTTCTTTCAATACATAAGAAACAAATGACAGGCAAGAGTAGACATTTGGCCACTTCAAACTGATGCTGGAAGCCTAGTGATGGGAGATAAGGAAATAGCAGGAGAACTTAATAAGTACTTTGCGTCAGTCTTCACAGTGGAAGACATGAGTAATATCCCAACAATTAAAGGGAGTCGGGGGCTGAGTTGAGTATGGTTGCCATTACGAAAGAGAAAGTGCTAGAAAAGCTAAAAGGTCTTAAAATTGATAAATCTCCTAGCCCTGATGGGTTACATCCTAGAGTTCTGAGGGAGGTGGCTGAGGAAATAGCGGAGGCGTTGGTTGAGATCTTTCAAAAGTCACTGGAGTCCGGGAAAGTCCCAAATGATTGGAAGATCGCTGTTGTAACCCCATTGTTCAAGAAAGGATCAAGGCAAAAGATGGAAAATTATAGGCCAATTAGCCTAACCTCAGTTGTTGGTAAAATTCTAGAATCCATCATTAAGGATGAGGTTTCTAAATTCTTGGAAGAGCAGGGTCGGATTAGAACAAGTCAACATGGATTTAGTAAGGGGAAGTCGTGCCTGACAAACCTGTTGGAGTTCTTTGAAGAGGTGACAAGTAGGTTAGACCAGGGAAACCCAGTGGATGTGGTCTACCGAGACTTCCAAAAGGCCTTTGATAAGGTGCCACATGGAAGGCTGCTGAGCAAGGTGAGGGCCCATGGTGTTCGAGGTGAGCTACTGCTATGGATAGAGGATTGGCTGTCTGACAGAAGGCAGAGAGTTGGGATAAAAGGTTCTTTTTCGGAATGGCAGCTGGTGACAAGCGGTGTCCCGCAGGGTTCAGTGTTGGGGCCGCAGCTGTTCACATTATATATTAATGATCTGGATGAAGGGACTGGGGGCATTCTAGTGAAGTTTGCCGACGATACAAAGTTAGGTGGACAGGCAGGTAGTACTGAGGAAGTGGGGAGGCTGCAGAAGGATCTAGACAGTTTGGAGGAGTGGTCCAGGAAATGGCTGATGGAATTCAATGTGAGCAAATGCAAGGTCTTGCACTTTGGGAAAAAGAATAGAAGCATGGATTACTTTCTAAACGGTGAGAAAATTCGTAAAGCCAAAGTACAGAGGGATCTGGGAGTGCTAGTTGAGGATTCTCTAAAGGTAATCATGCAGGTTGAGTCCGTGATAAGAAAGCGAATGCAATGTTGTCAATTATCTCAAGGGGGTTGGAATATAAAAGCACTGTTGTGCTACTGAGACTTTATAAAGCTCTGGTTAGGCCCCATTTGGAGTACTGTGTCCAGTTTTGGTCCCCACACCTCAGGAAGGACATACTGGCACTGGAGCGTGTCCAGCGGAGATTCAAACAGATGATCTCTGGAATGGTAGGTCTAACATACGAGGAACGGCTGAGGATCCTGGGACTGTATTCATTGGAGTTTAGAAGATTAAGGGGACATCTAATAGAAACTTACAAGATAATTCATGGCTTGGAAAGGGTGGACGCTAGGAAATTGTTTCCGTTAGGTGAGGAGACTAGGACCCATGGACACAGCCTTAGAATTAGAGGGGGTAAATTCAGAACAGAAATGCGGAGACATTTCTTCAGCCAGAGAGTGGTGGGCCTGTGGAATTCATTGCCACAGAGTGCAGTGGAGGCTGAGACGCTAAATATCTTCAAGGCAGAAATTGATAAATTCTTGATGTCACAAGGAATTAAGGGCTACGGGGAGAATGCGGGTAAGTGGAGTTGAAATGCCTATCAGCCATGATTGAATGGCGGAGTGGACTCGATGGGCCGAATAGCCTTACTTCCACTCCTATGTCTTATGGTCTTATGGTCCTACTGCAATTTGTGATTACCTTCCTCACTGCCCACATTACCGCCTATTTCAGTGTCATCTGCAAACTTACTAATCATACCTTGGACATTTTCTTTCGAAGCACTGATATGGATACAAACAGCAATGGGCCCAACACCAACCCCTGAGCCACTCCACTAGTCACAGGTTTCCAGTTGGACAAGAATCCTTCCACTATTACTCTCTGCTTTCTGCCATCAAGGCACTTGTGTTTTCAATTTGGCAGCTTCCCCTGGATTCCATGTGATCTAACCTTCCAGAGCTGCCTGCCATGTGGAATCTAATCAAAGGCCTTACTGAAATCCAAATAAACTATATCTACCTCCCTGCCCGCATCAACCTTCCTGGTCACTTCATCAAAGAACTCTAACAAGTTTGTGAAGTATGATCTCCCACACACCAAAGCCATGCTGACTAGTTACTGTATTTATGTGGTTAGTCCAGTTGAGTTTCTGGTCAATGTTATGAGGTGCGATCCACAGTTACTAATAAATTGAATTGGGAATTCTGGCAAGCTGGGAATGTGATTTAAATATGAATTTTTATACAATGATAGAGTTAGCTAAAGAAAACTTAAGAGTATGAACACCAGCATGTCCTTCTTCTAAATACTTTGTAAAACTTTATGGTCCATGTGTTTAATGCCTTGCTTGCTGTCATTTTTATTCTTTTCCATTAGTACATCTGTCTCATTATCCTCTGTTCTTTTGGTCTACAATTATTTTCCCCTTGACCTTTTAACCTAACTCAAGGTGTTGTCATTGTGTGCTGATTTCTTCCCTGCTTCCATATGATTCCATTCTTATTGGTCTAATCTTGATCAGATAATCTATTGGAATGGCTTCTCTTTCTACTCCCTTGCCTCTGGCATCACTCTGGGATCGACCCTTCACCCCTCCTTTCTCATGCATAGGTGGTGCCGTTTGGCAACAGCATCTGAAAACACAGCATTGGTTTTTTTCATTGACTCACCACACCTTTTTCAACTCCTTCATGAATGCTAACTTCTTAGTCTGCTTATCAGGCATACAGTGCTGGATGACCAGAAATTTCCTACAATTCATCTTAGGAAAGACTGAAGCCATTGTTTATAATCCCACTTCAAACTCTGTTCCCTGGCATATAACACCGTCCCTTTCCATGACAACACTCTGAGATTAAACCAGCCTCTTTGCAATCCTCATGGTGTATTTGATCCCAAAGTTTGTTTCTGACCTCAGTGTTGTGCAACCATTAAGACAACTCTTTTCTATCTCTGCAACATTAGTCCAACTTTACCCTAGTTCAGCTTAGCTGCGACTGAGGTCTAATTCCATTTCATTCCTATCTCTAGATTCAACTCCAATATACTCCTTGCTGGTCTCTCACAATGTACCCTCCTCAAACATGAGATCGTCTATATCTCTCTCTCTGCTGCCCACATCTTAACCTCCAGCAAGCCCCAGTTCTTATCAACCTCCGCTTGTTAACTTACATCAGCTCCTGGTCACGCAACGTGTCCTGAGAGGAAACAATTAACAGGAAAAATTAATAATGTTAGGAAGTGAACACATTGAGTGCACATTTTACAAGGTAAGTTGGAAGTTCTTATCGAGCAGTGGTAGTGTCCCGTCCTTGTGGCTAGAAGATCGAAGTTCAAGTCCCAACATCCTTGGACATGAGTCATGGCATGTTTGAAGAGATTGATTAAAATAACTACAAGATATGTCAACCAGTATGTATCATTTGCCATTTTCTCTTCTGAAGTATCCTCATCCTTTCTTTCAAATTCCTCTATGACCTTGCTCTTCCCTATCATTGCAATCTCCTCAAGCATAAAACTGTCTGAGATCTCCACACTGCTCCCTTTCTGGCCTCTTGTACAATCCAAATCATTTCACCATTAGTCACTGTGCCTTTAGCTGAGTGGACCCCAGAATTAGGAATTCCTTCCCTACATCTCCACGTTTCTTTATCTCACTTTCTTCCTTTAAACCACTTCTTAAGACCTCAATCTTTGACCAACTTTTGTAAAAAAAATACTAATTTTATGGCTTTGTGCCATGCTTTACTTTGTTCCTTTAAAACATTTTGAGATGTTTCATCGGGATGAACTTTGCATGAGGAGTTGATATATTCCTGTATTGCTGATCAAATATTGGGTCAGCACTTTACTGACGTGTGAACAGGCAACCCCCTCTGTAATAATGCGCGTTAGGAAGGCCTGAACATGGTAAGAATGGAATTCCACTCCTCAGGCATGGGACATCTCACCATCACCAATCTCCTTGGCCAGCACCTGAGTAGTCCCAGCAGAGCCAGACACAATAGTGGGCCATTGCTGGAACTTCGAGATGTCTTGAGAAGGCAAAAAAACAGATACTAGACATCAGAATAAGTTCTCGTTATGAAGGAATTGAAAGTTTTGGTGAGGGGCGCAGGGACTGTAAGGTGGTAGGGAATTGTTTCATAGGTGGGGGGGAAGCATAATATGGAGTTATCATTTGGGTGGGAATGAAATATCCTCAATGTATACAGCGAGTGCTCCAAAGCAGGTAAGACCACCTACCCTACCTAATCTACGATGGCAGTGGAGGTACAACGGAGTCTTTAAGTTGACTTCAACTGCCAGTTTAAGAATGACATGGTGGTTAGCACAGCTGCCACAAAGCACCAGGAACTTGAGTTCAATTCCAGTCTTGGGTGACTGTGTGTATGGAGTTTGCATATTCTCTCCGTGTTTGCATAGGTTTGCTCTGGTTTGATCCCATAGTCCAGGAATGTGCAGGTGAGGTAGATTGGCCATGGAAAATGCAGGGTGAGGGTGGGACTGAGTGGGATGCTCTTTGAAGGGTCAGTGTGGACTCAATAGGCTAACTGGCCTGGTTCCACACTATAGAGATTTTATGAACAGACTCAATGAGCTTAGGGCAGGTGGGCTGCCTGATGTCGTACATAATGTAGGAAACAGGTAGTGGAAGAACTGAGCACCTAGTTTATTTTCCATGCTTCTCTCCCCACCTTCAATGACACTGGCAATGAGCCAAAGATTAATCTTCTAATTTTAAAGGTTAAACAAAAAGAATTGCTGTTGTTGTCCCTGTGTTTTGTTTCCCTTTTGCTTGACTGCACATTTGTTATTTGTTTCTGTTTCTTATTGATTTTCCTTGTCTCTCTTTATTCTTTATTTGGTTCTCAACTCTCTTCTGCTCTCCCCTTGTCATCTTCTTCCTATCTCCTCACCCTCAAATCCAGTATTTGAAGAGCGCTGAAGGAGTGGAGTTGCTATATTTTGACATTACATATACAGCTTATATTTAATAATATATTTAACTGAGAATCTGGATGCCCTCCCAGATGCATGTTAATGTTTGCATGATGTTATCTGACGAGCACCAGTATTTAACTTATCCAAAAGAGATTACCTCTTTGCTGTTGGTAAACTCCTTGTTGTTTGTACATTGACTGCCATGTGTTTACATTATGACAATTGCTCCACTTTGAAAATATTAATTAGCGTTAAAACTCTTTACGAAACTAGTCCCATTGTTTGGCCCATGTCCCTGCAAACATTTCCGAATTGTGTGTCTGTCCAAATGTCTTTTAAGTGTTGTAATTGTACCCACCTCTATCACTTCTCTTGGCAATTAATTGCAAATACTGTATGAACTGCCCTCTGTGTGAAAAAGCTGCCCCTCTAGTCCCTTTAAAATCTTTCTCCCCTCACCTTAAAAACATGTCCCCGAGTTTGTTTTGAGTGATTCAAGTTGCTAAATGAGCTTCAAGGAATCATTCTTGACAAATCATGACTGGCCTGATTTTTGGAGATCTGGCAATGATGAACTGCAGAAGATCAATCACATTGATCATCACTCACAAATCATAATGTCAGAATTCACACAATACTAGGTTATAGTCCGGCAGATTTATTTGCAATCACAAGCTTTTGGAGTGCTGCTCCTTTGTCATGGTGGAGCAGCACTCTGAAGGGTTGTGATTTCAAATAAATCTGTTGAATTATAAACTGGTGCAATGTGGCTTCTGATTTTGTCCTGCCCAGTCCAACACAGGCACCTCCACGTCATGAATAATAATGTAAACTTGGTTTCAAACAGAGATCATAGGTTAGCAACAAAAGGTAGCTGTGTATGCACCATTGCTCATACAGTTTTTCACGTGAAAGGTTGGGTCTCCTCACCCTTGGCATTTGTGCAATCCACTGACAAACCATAAAATCTTTTGCTCACTAAACCTGCAAAAGTTGTGATATTCTTTTGACTGTCTCATTTCTCACACAGCCCTGGGGGGGAGAAAAAAATACAGGGGTTAATTAGTGTGAACTGAAGCAATAAATGATAAGAGTACAAATGTCTCCTCAGCAATGTATCCTTTCAAACACCTTGTGGAGAACTTAACTCTTATCAAACTGAAAATATAAGTCAATCAGCAGTTGTTGCAGCCCATTGGTCAGCACTGCTCTGGTTGCTTGGAACCAGTGGAGACTGAGGATACTCTTTTGAATCATAATGCTTTTGATGTTCTCAAAGGATTGATATAGTGATTAGTTCAGCTGAGATTATGAGATTGCTATTTTTCTCCCAATCAACTGTTTGCAACCTGAACACCTCTTTGGTTGAAGGCTGTAAATGTGTTGCCCGAGTGAAACTACGTGCTCTCTGGATCTGGGTCTGCTTTGAAATAGCCGTCAGAGATTTTCATCATGGGGCCTTTGCACTTTTCCTGCCTGAGGTGAAAGAATTTGGAGATAACTGTCCACATGAAGAAACAACAGGCACAGTCTCTGAAAGACAATGAGACATTCGGTTGAGGAATCTGAGGAACAGGCAGCAATCTTTCACAGCACAGTAACGCAAAATTTACGTATCTAAAAATTCTGTACATTCTTTACATTTTCCCAGCCTTTCTTTATTCTCTGCGCTGAATTGAAATCTCCATTTGCATGCCCATTTATCGGCCTGTCTATAAGGAGGTCTATAAGGAAGTTAGAACGAATCATTTGGGAGAGGGTGCTGTGGGGATGTCCCAGTTGATGGTAATACTGACCAATCTGAGAATGAAAAATGATACCTATTGTGGTTGTTCATACATTTAATTTTTGTAGGCCCTGAACGAAGTGGTTAGTCACTGAAGTTTATGTGCCATTGCCAATAGGAATTTGGAATAACCACAGGAACAGAACAAGTTTTAATTTCTTCCCTATAATTCTTCATGGGAAATGTGCATGTATATGAGAAGATGTAAGATGACCGTTTATCAAAGTAAAAGTAAAACTAAAGAAGCAAAGCCCTTTAATACATAATGCGAAAAGTACTTCTAAAATATTATCTTTCTTCTTCGAACTCATTTCTATGAGAGATCTATGTTACATAAGCTGAATGCACACAAGGGAACAATTCACTTATGAATTAACTGCCTGTGCTGCTGTGTGCATTATTTAGTAGATTTGTTTGTTATTTTTATAGAGTTCATAGAATCATGGGGATCTAAATCAATCCATCACATACGTGCCATTCAAAAACAAGCATCTATCTATTCTAATCCCATTTTTCATAACTACACATCTAAATACTTCATAAATGTTATGAGGGTTTTTGCTGCTTCCACTCTTACAGACAGTGAGTTCCAGATTTCAGCGAACCTCAGGATGAATAGAAACTTCCTCATATTTCCTCTAAACTTCCTGCTTCTTACCTTAACCCTATGCCCTCTCATCACTGATCCCTCCATTAAGGGGAAAATCCTTCCTGTCTATGCTGTCTGTGCCTCTCATAATTTTATATATCTCAATCAAGTCCTCCTTGGTCTCCTCTGATCCAAGGGAAAAAAACCTCAGGTCTGTCTGATCTCTCTTCTTGGTGGAGACTCTCCAACTCAAGCAACATCCTCCACACCCTCTCCATTACAATCACATCCCTCCTATAATGTGAATTCTATAATTACTCACAATACTCAAGCTCGGGCTGAACCAAAGATTTATAAAGCTCCACCATCACCTCCCTACTCTTAAACTCAGTGCCTATCTAGCAAAGACAAGCATAACATATGTCTTATTTACCACTCTATCTAACTGATCCCCAGTGTTTCCCAAGTCTCTATTGTTGGTCATGTATTCTCTTGCCTTGTTTATCTTGCCCAAGTGCACCACTTCAAAATTATCCAGTTCAAGTTCCATTTGACACTGATCAGCCCATCTGACCAGCTTCTCTATAATCTCCTGTAATCTAACGCTATTCTCCTCACTATTTACCACTCCATCGATTTTCATATATTCCGCAAACTTACTGATCAACCCTCCTATATTCAAGTACAAATCATTTATATAACCTACAGCATGGGCCCCAATAATGACCCCTGTGAGATCTCACTGGACACTGGTTTCCAGTCACAACACCCCTCAATCATCACCCTCAGCTTCCTGCCACTCAGCCAATTCTGGATCCTGTTAGTCACATTTCCTTGGACCGCTTGGGCTCTTACATTTACTATTAGTCTCTCATGCTGGCCCTTATGTTTAAATAGACTAGATCAAAGCATTCCCTCATGTCTCCATCTGGTTATCTCTTTAGATTGATCGGCTTGTAGTTTCCTGATATTCTTAGCTCCCTTCTTGAATAACTTTTCCACATTGGCTGTCCTCCACCTCTTTGAATGTCTCCTGTAGCTAAAGAGGAATTGAAATGTATTGCTGTTTTCTCCCTTGCCTCACTCAACAACCTGGGATAAATTTCTTCTGGTCCTCAAGATTTATCTACTTTTAAGCCTGCCAGATGACCGAGAACCTCCTCTCTGTCTATGATAATTCATTTAATTATATTACAATCATTTTCCCTGCTTTAATACCCACATCATGTCTCTCACAAGTGAATACTGACACAAAATATTCATTCAGAACCCTATCTCCAACTCCACACAGACATTACCACTTTGGTAATTAATGGGATCTATCCTTTCCCCCATTATCCCTTTACCCCGAATGAACTTGTAAAATAGGATTTTCCTTTCTTTTATCTGCCATTGTTTTTCTCTCACCTCCTTTTTTGCTTTCCTAATTTCCTTTTTAAGCTCCTAACCATCTTGCACATTCTATCTTGCTCTAGGATTGTTGCTGTTCTGTATCTTCATAACCTTTCCTTTTTGTCTTAATCCAATCTTGTAAATCCCTTGATAGCCAGTCTTTGCTGGGTTGGTTGGTTCCACCCTGTATCTTTCTTGGAACATGTTGGCCCTGTACTCTCCCTCTTTGTTTGTTGAATAAATCCCACTGTTCTAGCACAGGTTTATCTAAAAGTATCTGCTCTCAGTCCACTCTGACCAATTCATTTCTGATCTTTTTAAAATTGGCCTTTCCCTAGTTCTGAACTTTGATTTCAGGCCCATCTTTAGATTTTTAAGTAAAAATATTAAATTTAATGGAGTTATGATCACTGTCTATAACATGCTCCCTCACTGATACTTCAAGCACTTGCCCAGCATCATTACCCAAAGTTAAGTCCAAGACTGCCCCCTCTTTTGTAGGGTTTACTCTGTGAGTTCACTATTCACTTGTGTTTGTTAGATTCCACCCTGAAACGACTGTAGTGTGAATAAATGTAGGGTTATAGCATGTACCTGTGGTTGGGCAAAGAAACTGAAGTATCCTCGTCAATAGTCTCTGAAGACTAACATATAGATTCAGCAAGCTAGTAGGAAGGCAAATGGAATCCTATCGTATATTGCAAGAGAATTTGAGTACAGGAGTAATAAAGTCTTTCTGAAAGCTTGGTTAGACCAAATCTCAAGTACCGTATGAAGTTTTGGCCTCCTTATCTCTGAAAGGATATAATTTCTGTAGAGGGAGTGCAATGAAGGTTATCTAGACTTGTTTCTGGAATGGTGGGACTATCCCATCAAGACAGAATGGGCAAACTAAGCTTGTATTCTCTACAGAATCAAAGACTGAGAATTGGTCTCATTGAATCCTATCAAATCCCTAAAGGAATAGACAGGGAAAGTGCAGGTAAGATGATTCCCTTGCAGGGAAACCAGAAAGGTACAGTTTGAAAATAAAGGGGGATGCCACTTAGATCTGAGATGAGAAAGTATTTAATTCAATGGGTTGTGAATTCTCTACCACAGAGGGCTGTGGAGGCTCACTCTTTGAATGTATTCGAGGTAGAGGTGGATAGATTTCGGATTGCCAGTGGCACACAGGGTTATGGGTATGAGGTAATCAAAACACAATGAAGTGTCTGATTATCCTTGATCATATTTAATGGCAGGGCTGGCCCAGTGAGCTGATGACTTACTCTTTTGTTACAAAGAAGCTGTCTGCTTAGCAGCCTCCTGAAATAGGTTATCAGGCTCTCTGACCATGAAAACCTCCAAACTGCCTGTGCCTACTGATTGTGGGTTTGTTTAAATTTCAGGTCAATATAAATCCAAGTACCACAAAGTGTCTGAACCTTAGAATATGATAACTGTATAAACTAGAATTGGTGCTTAATATGATTGGTGTCCTTTTTCTCCTCCTCCTTTTAATAAAAACATAACCCCACACTGTGGAAATACTATTTTTATTCTTTTTTGGTCGATCTATTCCCTCTTTTCTTTGCTGTATCTTTTGATTGCTCATTCACCTGTTGTCAGTTGAATATAATGTAGCAGCATCCTCACCATGGAGTGAATATTTCTGAGGACAATATGTAGTTGCTTGGTGACCAAACACATATTATTGGGGGCTGTTCCATCTTCCATTTTAATGTTGATATTCCTCCAGCTGTGGGAGTAGTTCTGATTCCAGCAGGTTATTAAAGGTACAGTCAAGAGACCCACTCAGCATCTGTTATTTTCATCTGCTACAGCAGAGAAAAAAGCTTTACCCGTTCCCAACATAGTTGGCCATAATCATTCCTTAAAAAAACTATTTAGCTGGTCTAATTACAACCCTAGTTACTTTTCCTTAACAATTGCCAGCATGTACTTGTCTTTTGCCAAGTATTATAAGGTAGAGTTTTCATTAGTTTTGCTGATTTCTGAACATAACTTGTCACTGTAACTATTGCAAAATAACCCCAGGCAATGACTCGTAAATTATTTGCACAGCAAGTCAAACGATGCTAATATTGACCATGCCCACAATACCGGTCACATCCCTGTGGATAAGGTATTCACAATTAGTCTCAACATATGGTCTTTGAACAGATGGTCAAAATTAAATTGGTTCTTTTTTAGCCTAAAGGTGTTCATAGAATTACAGAAACATAGAATCACTACAGTTTGGAAGCAGGCCATTTTGCACATCAAGTCCACACCGACTATTCAAAAAACATCTCAGTCAAACTCAGCTCCCTACCTTATCCTTGTAACCTTTCCATGACAGATCCATTTAGCCTGCATATTCCTGGACTCTATGGGCAATTTAGCATGGTCAATTCACCTAACCTGCACATCTTTGGACCTTGGGAGGAAACTCGAGTACCCATAGAAACCCACACATTCACAGGGAGAATGTGCAAACACCACGTAGTTAAAAATCACACAACACCAGGTTATAGTCCAACAGGTTTATTTGAAAGCACTAGTTTTTGGAGTGTTGTTCCTTCATCAAGTGATGAAAGAGCACCGTTCCGAAAGCTAGTGCTTCCAAATGAACTTGTTGGACTATAACCTGGTGTTGTGTGATTTTTAACGTTGCCCACCCCAGTCCAACACCAGCACCTCCAAATCATGGCAACTATCGACACTATGAACCACTGGCTCAAAGTGGAGAGAAACACCACACAGACAGTCACCTGAGGTGGAATTGAACCCAGGTCCCTGGTGCTGTGAGGCTGAGAGATAATCAAAGTTACGTATCTGTCATAGAGCCATCGAGGTTTTACAGTGCAGAAAGAAGCCCTTCATTAGGTATACAAGATGCTAAAAGGGGATTGGCAAAATAAATGTAGAATGGCTAATTCCTCATGTGTGGCAATCCAGAACGAGAGACCATCGTTTGGAATAGAGGTAGCAGATTTAAAGCAGGCATGAGGATTGATTACTTCTGTCAGATTAATCTGTAGAATTCACTCACCCAGAGTCATAGAGTTAGGGGAGATCGATTTTTAATTTGTAGCAGATAAAAAGGTTATGGGGAGTGGGCACGAAAGTGGAGTTGAGATTGAGGTGAGATCAACAATGATCAGATTAAGTGGTGGTGCAGGTTCTAGGAACTGAATGGCCTACTCCTGCACTTAGTTCTTATGTTTGTTGACCCATTGTGCCCATGCTAGTCATCAAACATCCAACTTTTCTAATCCCATTTGCCAGCACTTAGCTTTATGTGCTGTGACATTTAAAATGTTCATGTAAATAGTTGTTAAATGTCTTGAAGGCTTATGCCTCTACCACCCTTTTAGACTGTGACTTCCAGATATACATAACCCTCTGGGTGGAAACACGTTTCCCTCAAATCTCCTTTGAACTTCTGCTCCTTACTTGAAACATCTGGATATATTTTTTTTTTCAAAATGTCCTAAGAAACTGACTATTGAACCCTAAAATAATTAACAAACAGTTTGTATATTTTGAGAAGTTGTTTTCATGTTTAAAATGGGTGGCAGATTAACACTGCGACTAGCAACAGCTATTGATTGTGATAAGACAGCTCGCATCAAGACAACTGCACTAAGTTTAATTAGAAATAGGGACAGGAGCAGGCCATTCAGCCCATTTAGACTCCTCCACCATTCAGTATGATCATTGATGATCCTCTAACTCAGTATTCTGTCCCATTTTCTGTCCATACCCTTTGGTCCCTCTAACTCAAAGAAATAGATCTAACACCTTCTTAAAAACCCTCAGTGTTTTGGCCTTAACTGCATTCTGTGGCAGAGACTTCCAAAGGCTCACCAGTCTCTGGGTGAAGAAAAACTCCTCATCTCAGACCCAAATGACTGACCCCACTATCCTTAGACAGTGACCCCTGCAAGGCTTATAAGAAAGACAAAGCAGTGATGCTGAGAGCATGCAGGTAGGTGTGAAGTGAATGAGTGATAAGATAACAAGTAAGCAGCCTTGATGATGTTGGTCTGGTTTAATCCATGATCTGGGTGCTGGTCACTTTGTGCAAACTGTCCATGGTGTAGCCCTTTAATACTTGTTTCTGGTGGGCCCTGTTGAGTAAGTGTCTACCTCTCACCCATCCACCAAGTGATGCCAAGAGGTACTGGAGATGTGCCATGAGGATCTGAGAGGTTGTCAGTTATTGGATGCCAATCTCTGTGGCTGAGAGGGTTGTGCAGCTGATATTTATGGATCATATCCTCAGCTGCTGTTTGAGATTGAACAATATGGGGGCTCTTCACAGCCAGCAGTAAATTGAAGTCACCCGGTACCTGCATTGAATTCCATATCAAGAATTCTCAGCATATATGTTACTCCTCACTGCTGGCATAATAGAAATCTGTATATTAATGAGGTGAGACCTGTAATTAATAAAGCCAGATAATAATCCTTCTTAACAGGCAACACATTGTTACTTACTAATAATCTTGACTCAATGTCCAGAGCTTGTTTTTTTAAAACATTTTTATTCATTTTTGTGAGGTGTGGGAATGGCTGGGAGTCCAGTATTTATTGCCTGTCTCTAGTTGCCCTTAAGAGGACGGTAATGAGCTGCCCTTTTGAACCACAGCAGTCCATGTGCTGTAAGTAGACCCACAATGCCCTTAGGGAGAGAATTATATGATTTTGACCCAACATCAATGAAGGAATGGTGATATATTTCCAAGTCAAGATGGTGAGTGGCTTGGTGCGGAAGTTGAAGGTGGTGATGTTCCCATATATCTGTTGCCCTTGATCTTCTAGATAGTTAAAAGATATTGCAAGTTGTTCCCTACATTATGATGGGTTTCGCTGGATTCTATTACGAGTTTGTCACATCTCCCTCCATAGCCACTGTTGGTCCATCCCCTATAAGATTCCACCATTGTGTCTACATTAACTTTCAAAATGGGGAGAACAACTTTAATGACATCCTGGGCCCTTTCTTCATAACCCTGAACATTGCTTTGTGTTAAATAATCTTCAGACACTCTCTTAAATGTTTCCTTTGAAATTACCTCTGCCACACTTACCGTGTGAAAAATGTTTTTTTTTCTCCCAGTGTATAAAATAGTTTTGCAAATCACTGTAAGTCTGTGCTCCCTCATTCCTGATCCTTTTACCAGTGGGAACAGTTTCTCCCTATCCATTCTATCCACAGTCCTCAAGAATTTGTAAATTTTAATCAAACCTCTTCTAGTCTTGACTGAAAACAACAGATGCTGGAGATCACAGCGAGTCAGACAGCATCCATGGAGAGAGAGCTTTTCGAGTCTAGATAATTCTTCTAGGCATTTCCTATTGAAGGTAAACAGTCTCAATGTCTCCAATCTATCTTCATTATTGAAGTTTCTTATTCATGGAACCATTCTGTGTTCATAGAGTGTGACACACAGTAATGTACACAATGCTTTATCTGAGGTCTAACCAGTGTACTACATAGATTCACCATAACCTCTCAACCCCTGTACTGTAGAATTATTTTCCCTCTCACCAACTCTCTTGTCACTTCCAGTGAAGACTGTGTGTGTATGTGTATGTGTATGTGTGTGTGTATATGTGTGTGTGTATGTGTGTGTATATGTGTGCGTGTATGTGTGTTTGTGGGTGTATGTGTGTGTGTATGTGTATGTGTATGTGTGTGTGTGTATGTGTGTGTGTAAACGTGTGTGTGTGCGTATGTGTGTGTGTGTGCGCGCGCGCGCGCATCGGGGTGGGGAGGGGAGAATATAATAAAAATTGGGTGAGGGGGTGTTTCTGAATTGGCACTGATCCAGTCCAGTTTCTAGTCAATGATATCCCAAGAATGTTAATAGTTGGGGATTAATGCAATTGAATGTCAATGAGACATTATTGGATTCTCTCTTGTTGGAGATTATCATTTCTTAATCTTTTCCAAATGAGCATTACTTGTTACTTCACAGGCCATCCCTGAATGCTCCCAAGGTTTTGTTACAAGTAGATTTCTGAACCACATCTGCCCTGATGATGGAGGAAAGGCTAAGCAGATGTAGATGTTTGACCCATACTATTGCCCTGAGGAATTCCTGCAGACATGTCTCGGGACTGACATGACTGACTTCCAAAAAGCAAAATGCTTTCCTTTGTAAGAGACGTAACATTTTTGCCCTGATTGAGAAGAAATGCTAATTGGAGTGAAACTGCAATTGGAATGAATTGGAAACAGAGATGTAATTGTGGTCTACACAAGTTGAGGGGAAGGTTGAATGGTGGTGGAGGTTGAGGTGAGGTGAAGATTAAGGAGGTTAATTGCTGGAGGTTGACTTTTTAAATTATTAATTCATAGGATGAAGAAATCATTGGTAAGCCTGCATTTATTAGCCATTCAGTTTTAAACAGTTTTCAGCCCTTGACCTAAAGAGAGATATAGAGCATTGGAGACAGTTCATATGTTTACCAGTGGATCCAAGATGTGGAGGGATTGTCTAATGAAGAGAGATTGGATTGATAAAATCTTGGGGTTTAGAAGAATAAGAGATGACCTTATTGAAACATGTGACTTTTTTCAGGGCAAAAGCAGAAATAGCTGGCAAAGCTTAGCAGGTCGAATAGGATCTGTGAAGAGAAATCAGAGTTAGCATTTCAGGTCCACTAATTTTTCTTTAGAACTGCTTAGGGACTTGACAGGTTAGATTCAGAAAGGTTGATTCCCCTTGTGGGGGAGTCTAAGACCAGAGGGTATAATCTCAAAGCAAGGGGTCACACATCTAAGATAAAGATGAGGAGGAATTTCTTCTCTCAGAGGGTAGTGAATCCATGGAATGGCTGACTGCTGAGGGCTGTAAAAGGCAGGGTCATTAAATATATTCAAGAGTTGTGATAAAGACAGCAAAGTGGAATTGAGGATGATCAGATTAGCCATTGAATAGTGGAGCAGGCTCAATGTGCTGAATGGACTCCTGCTTCTAAGTATTATGATCCCACCACTTTGCCCTTACAAAGTTGGTGATGCGTTATCTTTTTGATGATTGAGTGACTTTGTATGGATGTCTCAGAGGACAACCACTTCTCTGTTAAGAGCAAATCACTTTGCTGAGTGTCGGGACTGGGCGTTTTTCAACCAGATGGGCATTTTTCAATATGAGCACATTTACTAATACACATTTTTAAAATTCCAGTTTAGTTAATTAATTGTATTTAAATTCCCCAACTGTCATGCTTGGATTTGAACTGATACCTTCAGATTTTATGTCCTAGTCTCTGAATTCCATTATAGCCAATGTAGTCACTGTGCTATCATAGTATGATACAATCATCCAACTAACTCTAGCCCCTCCAATTAGAGCTTAATTACATATTGAGCAATAATTGCAAATGTCCATGCAAAATTGAGTATCTATTAATCTGTCTCCTCGTACTTTCCTTCCATTTTAAAGTGACTTACACAGACGGCTAACTTTAATCATTTATCCATTTACCCTATTGTCCAAGGTCAAAATTACTCCCATTGTGCTTAAGAATGTACAAATTCAAAAGTTATAGAAAATATTTAAAGAAAATTGTACCATTTTAATAAAAATTCATTTGTTCATTGTCAGTTTTTTTTCAGGTCTATCTCAATACTATGTTGAATGCTCGATCACAATCTTTAATACAGATCGTGCAAATCTTCAAATGTTCCCATGAATACTCTTTTATTAGAGATCATTGTACATCGGCCTTGGGCAAAATTCCATTAATAATCTCAGATGTGGCGTGCTGAAGTCAAATGCAGTACCTGAACTCTGTCCTAACTGTATACATTTTGATAACTTTTCACAAGGGCCTTTTTATACAGAGAGTGGTTTGTGTGCGGAATGAACTGCCAGACAAAGTGATGTAGGCAGATACAGTTACAATGTTAAAATGGCATTTGGATAAGTGCATGAAGAGCAAAGGTTTGGGCCAAGTGCAGGCAGGTGGGAGTAGTTTAGTTTGGGAACATGCTTGGTGTGGACTGATTGGACCAAAGCGTCTGTTTCTATGCCGTATGACTCTATAAGGCCAAGAATACCCTGGCTCATTGGCTGACATATCAACATTCTGTAACTTTTCAACGTTGCCCGGTTGGTAAATAAGCAATATAAATGAAGCATCAATGTCAATTAGACATAAAGGGAAAGCAAAAATACCAAGATCATAGAGGAAAGTAGAATATAGCTCAAAATTAGGTTATTCACCTAATGAGACAATATTCCCAGCAAGGTTGGAGCTATAGCATTTCGTAAAACATGTAATTGCATTTACTAATACACCTTTCTGACCTATGTTATGAATTATCTGTGCTTTCCTGATGGATGTAACCTGGAAAGTAAAAGCTTAGATCTAATTTCAATTTCTTACCTTTCTCTGGAAGAAGCAGCAGTAAACGAAGCAATGTTGCAGTTCAGCAACAATTTAACCTGAGAAACAATCTTGTGATCTATCATCAAGCTTCATTGTTGGAAATATCCCAGCAGGTGCAGCAATTATAGCTAGGTCTCCCAAATAATGCTGAATAATTTCAAACGTAATTAAACAAACCTCAGAGGTTGCAAGCAAATTATGGTCAAGCAACAATGAGCCCAAAATTGGATATTTTAAATTGACTCACTGCCAGAGAAATCAGTTCTGACAGAAAACTGCCAAAGTAAATTAAACAGCAGCCAGCAGCTATTGGCCACATTGAAAACCAAGATCAAAGAAGTTGCAAACATTCAAGGGGAACTTGTTCCAACCAGCCCAAGTGTTGCTTTTTGGGGAAGTGTCACTCAGACTTTCTGGCACCTTTACTGCCTGAGCATGTGCACATTATACCTCCCAGCAGTAAAGGATGCGGCACAACCACATTGGATTATTTGAATCCAGGTCATGACACTATTGGCCAAAGACCACAGAACATTCTGGAAATTCCTGCACGAGTGCACATGAAAACACATTCCTGGACACTACTCCTTCAGTGAAGACACAGTGGAGACTCAACAAAGACACAGTTTGACCCAACAATAAAGCTCTGACCACCTGAAGATAGAGAGAGAGAGGGGAGAGAGAGAGAGCACCAGCCCTACATTGGAGAGGAAGGAAATTGCAACATTCCAGCTCAAGTACATGGATCATTTCTCAGATTGATAGAGCTAGATAATGAGTAATTTTTGGAATTTGGGAAATGGTCATGTATAGTTTAAATAAGAAATATTTTGTTAATAAAATAGAGTTGAATAATAAATTGAATTCTGCGCCCCTTTGTCCTCCTTACTGACAGGAGCCACAAGTAAAATGCTTTTAATAAAACATAGACGACAAGACATACCTGCAGCTCCTTATATGTTATTCAAATTTCCACTTGTGCTAATGATAAAATGACCCTCTCGACATTGGGAGGGGAGCTCCAACAACACTCAAGAAGCTTGACACCATCCAGAACAAAGCAGCCCACTTGACTGGCATTACATCCACAAGCATCCACTCCTTCTACCATTGGCGCTCAGTAGCAACAGTGTGTACTATCTACAAGATGACTGCAGAAATTCACCAAAGATCCTCAGACAGCACCTTCCAAACCCACAACTACTTCCACCTAGAAGCAAAAGGGCAGACAATATCTGGGAACACCAACACCGAAAGGTTTCCCTTCAAGCCACTCATCAACCTGACTCAGAAATATATTGCCGTTTCTTTACTGTTACTGAGTCAAAATCCTGGAAGTCTGGCCCTAATGGCATTATGCACCAACCCACAGCAGGCGACCTGCAGTGGTTCAAGAAGGCAGCTCACCAACACCTTTTCAAGGGCAATTAGGGATGTGCAATAAATGCTGGCTCATCCAGTGACACCCACATCGCACAAATGAATAAAAAGAACGCTTCGGGTTTCTGAAGTTCTCGTTGCAGATTTGAGATAGACAGAAAATCATGGTAATTCCAGAGCAGATAACTCTGCAGCAATTCATGAGAGTATACTTTACAGAAGCAGAATTGTCTCAGATTACAAGGTCAGAACCTGGGTGAGCCCAAGTGCTTGCTAACATTGTCACTGGCCTGCTATAGACTGGGGAGTTTATGTGTAGAACAGAAATAAAAGGATGTCAATGGGGCGGCATGGTGGCTCAGTGGTTAACACTGCTGCCTCACAGCACCAGGGACCTGGATTTGAATCTATTTTCAGACGACTGTCTGTTTGCACATTCTCCCCATGTCTGTGTGAGTTTCCTCCAGGTGCTCTGGTTTCCTCCCACAATCCAAAGGTATGCAGGTTAGTTGGATTGGCCATGCTAAATTGTCCATAGTGTACAGAAATGTGCAGGCTAAGTGTGTTAGCAACAGGAAATGCAGGTTTATCTGAACACAGTAGGAGGGTGGGTCTGTGTAGGATGCTCTTTGGAGGATCACGTGGACTTGATGGGCCAAATGGTCTGCTTCCATATTCTCGAGATTCTATCAGGACATCTGGCATTGATATAAGCGTGAACCAATGACAACAGGACCACATGCCAATCCCCGATATAGAACAATTAGTTGAATCGCTTTTGGAAAGACAACATGATCGTGGGTTCACTAAGCAAATGGAGACAGAGAGAGAGAGAGAGAGACATTGATGCAAGAATGAGTGTTCTTGTGCTCCCATTTAAAGGGGGCAGAAATCAGGCTTCAGCACTGTACTGCTCATGATCTGAATAAGGCTTTCTTTTCTTCTATTCATAGGATGTGGGCCTAAAGACCAGCATTTATTGCCCATCAATTAGTTGTTCAGACTGAGGGCTACCACTCCATATTGAGCAAGAGGGAAGTGCAGAGACAGGGTCTTAAGCTAACCTCAGCTGGAGCCTGGCTTGGTGGTATTGTGAACTCACAAGATCCAGCTGATTCATCTGGAGCTCTGTATTACTCATCCATTATTGCCAGAATACTGTGATACTGTTCAAGAGTGGCTCCGACTGGAGTTGCAAATTGCTTATTTCTTCACAAGATTCAATGTTTACACTGCACAGCAGCTTTCAGTTCTTAGTGCTTTTGACAATGGAGGAGGTACAGTGCATATTTACCAAAATGATGCTAAGCCTTCAAGGGTGAAGTTTGCTCTGTTCCCTTAGTCGATAAGTGCATGTTGTAATTGAAATCTTTAAATGGGAAATGAATTTGATCAGATTGATACAGAATTATTTTTCCAGGTGTCATAGGGAATCCACAGCACATTGGTTCCATTTGCCAGAATTTTGTGCAACACACAATGTCAAGTGGCCTGTACTCCACGGGCCAGAATCTTCCCAGCCCCTGAATGATGGACATTGGTGAGAAAGTTGGGAAAATCAGGTGAGATTGGCAGGACTGAAAATCTCAATGTTGAAAACAAAAATTTCCCATTCTCCACCACGTATTGGACAGGGATCTTGCTAGTGAGTAGTAAGAGGCCTCTAGAGTTGCATTTATTTGAATGCATTAAAATGTCATTATTGCCTAGTTCGACCTCATTATTTTGCAGTTTCCCATTCATCACCTATCAGATAGAAACCAGACGACAATTGCTGATGAGAAAATCAGAGTGTGTGCCTGGAGACTCTCGCTGACCACTTATGCCTCTGACTGTCCACCTTGGACAACAGTTACTGAGTTTTCAAGGCATGCTCCACATGCAGTGATGGCCTACACTCCACTATTCACAAACATTGTTATCAGACACACTCCAGCCTCACTGTATCCACACGGCACATCTACTATCCATTTACAATGGTGTTCCATACTTGAATGATGTACCCTACATGTGAGCCAGCACATTTGATTGGAATACTGCAGTCAGGACATTGTGCACAGGGACAGATACCCACCACATGGATTAGGCATCTCAGGGCTCCTTGCTTGCTGTCTTGGCTAACACACTCACTTTGTGTTCACAGTGCCTTTTCATAGTGTCAGGTCATGGCTGTCAGTACTGATCAATCAAAGGGATGAATGATTTGCTCTATGGCAAGGTGCTCCATTAATCTCATGACCACACCATGGGTTTGCAGTGTATGCAACAAACACACTGTGTGTGTGTGGTAAACAGGCAGTTTATGTTTAGGGGA
Source organism: Chiloscyllium plagiosum (assembly GCF_037043375.1). Classification (NCBI taxonomy): domain Eukaryota; kingdom Metazoa; phylum Chordata; class Chondrichthyes; order Orectolobiformes; family Hemiscylliidae; genus Chiloscyllium; species Chiloscyllium plagiosum. The sequence continues at coordinate 38,287,350 of NW_028270167.1, read as the reverse complement.
ACCATCTTGAACCATAGAAGCAGGCCATTCACCGCATTGAGTCCACACCAACTCTCTGAAGAGCACCCCACCGAGACCCATCCTCCTACCCTATCCCTGTAACCCTGTGTTTCCTGTTGCTAATCCACCTAGCCTGTACATCCCTACACACTGTTGGCAATTTAGCATGGCCAATCTACCTGACCTGCACAACTTTGGACTGTGGGAGGAAACCGGAGCACCTGGAGGAAACCCACACAGATACGGGGAGAATGTACAAACTCCACACAGGCAGTCATCTGAAAGTGGAATCAAACTCGGATCTCTGGTGTTGTGAGGCAGCAGTGTTAACCACTGAGCCACCATGCCACCCCATCCTCAGTTAATCCTAAGCATTTAGCATTCAGTCAGGGGGTGTTGTCCCAGGAGGATAAGAGCAGCATCCAATATCAGTCTAGAAGCTTGGATATAGTCTGTTGGCAATTTGGAGCAGTCAGGATCAGAGGGCCATGCATCTGCAGGTCCAGGGAGTAGGGCATGGTCAGTCTGGCAGATTCAGGGTATAAGGCATGGTCAGTCTTGCAGGTCCTGGGAGTAGGGCATGGTCAGTCCTGCAGGTCTAAGGTGTTAGGCATGGTCAGTCTTGCAGGTCCTTGGAGTAGGGCATGGTCAGTCCTGCAGGTCAAAGGTGTTAGGCATGGTCAGTCTTGCAGGTCCTTGGAGTAGGGCATGGTCAGTCCTGCAGGTCTAAGGTGTAAGGCATGGTCAGTCTTGCAGGTCCTTGGAGTAGGGCATGGTCAGTCCTGCAGGTCTAAGGTGTAAGGCATGGTCAGTCTTGCAGGTCCAGTGAATAGGACATGGTCAGCCTTGCAGGTCCAGGGTGTAGGGCATGGTCAGTCCTGCAGGTCCAGGGAGTAGGGCATGGTCAGTCCTGCAGGTCTAAGGTGTAAGGCATGGTCAGTCTTGCAGGTCCAGTGAATAGGACATGGTCAGCCTTGCAGGTCCAGGGTGTAGGGCATGGTCAGTCCTGCAGGTCCAGGGAGTAGGGCATGGTCAGTCCTGCAGGTCCAGGGAGTAGGGCATGGTCAGTCCTGCAGGTCCACGACAACAATTCGTGCGCCCTGATCAGTCCTGGGGATCAGCAGAATGAAAGTCGAGGTAGTTTATCAGGAGCCATTGTTGTGCTGAGGGAAGTGCAGTTCCTGTCTGGCAGTGCTTGATTGAGTTTTAAAAATAGCCCTGGCACTGGGGATCCCAGAATGTCCCAGCAGTGGCAAGCAGCTCAGCCTCTGCTGAGAGGGAAGATAGTGTGAGGGGGTACAGTAGAGATGTGAGAATTAGGTAATGAGGTGAACTTCAGAGAATCATGTGAGAACTTTCCCTAGGTCTAACTCCCTATGAAATCATCATTTCCGACTGAAATTCCAGTCCTGCATTTCTAATCTCATAGGACAGTTCGGCATAAATAACTTATAGAAAAAAATGGAATTTCTGCTGTGTTCCCACTGATCACTAATCAGAACTATAATGAGGAAGCTGCTAAGCAGGATATGTTACTAGAGAAACTCTCAGCTGTCAACTGTTCATCACATCTCCAGATTTCAGTCTCTACTAAAAGCTAGCAGCACAGTAATTATCTGATTTGCTTTATTCCTTCAATCGCTTTCTGCAAATATGTCTGTTCAGTTCTTATTTGAAGAGGTTCGTTGACACAGATTCAATTGTTTTTTTCACACTTGTCAGTTTCAAATGGACACCCTCCTGTGCTGCATATATAACTGAGATGCCATAGCCTGCCTGTACTTCCAGCCTGGAAATTATTTTGGGAAAACTCTTCAACACATTCACATGATGTTCTTCCATCTTCTCCGTCAATGCAAATTTTGACCCATTTGTTACAAATGAATTGATGTCAGCGGTAAAGGAGAAGAAGACAATGTGTTATGAATGAATTCAGTGCTCATTCAGTAACATTGACAGTGGTGCTGTCTCAGTGCATTATCAATGGAGCTCAGCATTACAATGCTGTGCAATAAACTCCGACTGAACCTTTCACAACAAAGAAATCTTCAAACATCCAGAAGAGTTCCCTCACTTCAATTTGAACTTGAGCAGGGAGTTGACCCATTCTGAGAGATTAAGTCCATTGTGGAAAACCTGATGATTTTCTCCCGCCTTAGAATGGAATACAGGAGCAGCAATGGGGCATTTACTCTCTGTCGCCTCTTCATAGCATTGCAGGGCGAATACCTGGAGGGATCTGAGCAACGTAAGCTATGGTCAGAAATCGGTGAGTCATTGAGAAGTTGGACAAGGTCTCTCTCAACATTGGGAGTAACTTGCTACAGTTCCAAACTTCCGAGCGAGATTCTCACTCGGTCATGGTGAACATAAGAACGTAAGAAATAGGAGCAGGAGTAGGCCACATGGCCCCTCGAGCCTGCACTGCCATTCAATAAAAAAAGCTGATCTTTTCATGGAGTCAGTTCCATTTACCTGCCCAAAAGCAATCTATCTTTGACTTAAAAAGATTCAGCGAGGTAGACTCGACTGGGAAGGGTATTCCAAAGGTTTACACCCTTTGGGAGAAGAGGTTCCTCCTCAACACAGTTCTAAATCTGCTTCCCCCTTACTTTAGGAGTTGTTTCTAGGCAGGGATTATTGTATCTCATCAGCCGCATTCTCACCTTACCGATATTCCGACCCTCCCACCGGCCGCAATGGAACTATTCATCGGTAATTGCCGGCATGATAGTTGGAGCAGGTAACTTCAGGTTTCACCTTGCTCCTCTGGGCCACCACCTTGAGCAGAAAGTGAGGTCTGCAGATCAGAGATGGAAATGTGTTGCTGGAAGAGCGCAGCAGGTCAGGCAGCATCTAGGAAACAGGAGAATCGACGTTTCGGGCATTAGATGCTGCCTGACCTGCTGCGCTCTTCCAGCAACACATTTCCATCCCACCACCTTGAGCACCTTGCAGCAATGTCTCAGGGCACATCCTGGGGCACCAGCTACCCCTTACCCATAGACACTGGCATCCAACACCTTTCAGTCTCTCAGGACTCTCATGGCATTTTCCAAACCATTTACAGGACACAGTTGCACTGTAAAAGCTGCACTTTGGAGACCAACAGCTCACTCTGTCTTAGTGCTCACTCATCATGAATGCATACAGTACAGGGAGAGACCATTTAGCCCATTGAGTCTGCACCAACTATCCAAAGAGCATCTCACCCAGGTCCAACCCTATGCCCGTAGACTCTCATTTACAATAGCTAATCCACCTGACCTGCACATTCAAGATAATATCGGGCAATGTAGCATGGCCAATTCAGCTAATTTTTACATCTTTGGACTGTGGAATGAAACCAGAGCACTCAACGGAAACCCATGCAGACATGGGGAGAATATGCCAACTCTGCACAGAGAATCACCTAAAGGTGCAATCAAACACAGGTCCCTAGCGCTGTGAGTCAGCAGTGAGCCACTCTGCTGCCCTACCTGGATGCTGATGGCTGTCCTGTCTTGCCTTGCTGTGTTTTGCCCCTCCCACTAGACAGAGCTTACAGACTCATAAATCTTCTGTATTGTCTTGGCACTTGCTTATCATGGTTGTCAGCAGTCCTCAGTCTGGAGAAAACCATTCAGCGAGGCCTGGCACAGTAAGTCAAGGCCAGCTTCTGATACCAATCCAGAGGTTTGGGCATGGTCCATTGGCCATTTGGAAAGGCATTTCTCCTGGGAAAAAAAATCAATTTGGCAAAAGAGATGAAAGTGGGTGGTATGATTGGTGGTACTGGTGCTACTACGGGAATGATGATGAGGCGCCCTGAGCAAGTGTGTTAGACATACAACAGTAGGAGACAGGGAATTGAAATGAGTGAGAGTCACTGAGGAGAGAAATTGATGGAGTAATGAGCATGATATAACATGAGCCTTGGTGGGAGGTGGGTGCAGGGACAGAGACAGATTGATGGTAAGGTATCAGAGAAAAGACAGTGGCACTTAGACTGGCCAATTGCAGAAGGACAAAGGTCTTGTCCTTCCACTAATGGGACATTTTGCCAGATAATTAACACCTCAATGACCCAATTGGCAACCTTGGAGAAGGCTGACAGAGTCAGATGTTGTGACATCCTCTGTTCGTTCTGGGGGAGCAGAACATCCCTACTCTACACCACCATCTCCACAAAGACCTCTAGGTTCTTGTCAGCAACTTGGGGTACCAATTTCTCACTTTCTGCCACATCAGGGCAAATTTCACAAACAATGCAGGGCTGCTCTGGTAGTCTGGGAGCTCAACAGTCTTTTCAAAATGGCACAAATGGTGATATCCAGCTAGTATTGGTCAACAGGGACAACATCAGAGTGGGATAGATCATTCAAAAGGTGAATGAGATCCCCTCTGTGAAACTCAACAAAATTGACAGTCAAGAAAACCTAAAATTCAGTCCATTTAACACAGAAGAAGGCGTCCTTGGAAAGAATGAGTCTCTCTCTCTCCTGTGTCATCCTGTCATTGGTATTCTTTTTCAAGTGTTTATCCTATTCAATTTTTCAGAAAATATTAAATCTGCTTTCTTCACCGTTCAAGTCAATGCATTCCAATTCAACGCATAAAAGAACTATCTGAAATCTGTAAAATGAAATAAAGAACTGCAGATGTTGAAAATCCGAAACCAAAACAGAAATTGTAAACCAGAGGACTGTAAAATTTAACACTTGTTCTTCATTTCTTTATTCTTTGTATTATTTATTTTTGCTTATTTTTCTATGTTTTAAGACAGTGCTGGAAGGCCATGACACTATGTAACACGTTTCACTGTATTTTGTAACAAAATATGCGTGACAATAAATAAATCATCAAAAACTCAGCTGGTCTGGAGAGAAAGTCCAGTTAACATTTTGTGTCCGATGACCTTTCCTCACACCTGCTGAGTTTCTCCAGCAATTTCTGTTTCTGTATCTGAAATCTGTGTCTCATTTAATTAGATGACTTCTGATTTGTATGTTCCCTCCATGTTCCTTGATATCCTTGCCTAACCTTGTCAAATAACCTTTCCGTTTCAATCTTGAACATTTCAATTCACTCCCAGTATCTACAGCTTTTTGGGATACTTCCAATGTTTTGGATTCTTTATGAAAAATAATTTACTGATTTTACTCCAAATGGTTAATCCTGACGAGTTTGGACAATCTTGAATTATAAAATGCTGCTCTCATTTTTGAGATTCTCACACCAGATAGAATAGTTGATTTGATTTATTATTGTCACATTTAGAGAGTCATGTCACATGTACTTTTATTGAAAAGTATTGTCTTCTGTGCTTTACAGACAGATTATAATATAAGTGCATCAGGGTTACAGAACAGAGTACAAGATACAGTGTGAGATGAAATAGTCTCTTTGTATTTAGCTTTTTGAATCCCTTTATCTTTTTAAATCTGCGATAATCATGGTAATCTGCACTGTCGGCACTCTGATACCACTATACTTTCTTCACAAACTAAACATAATACAGTACTTCAGATGGGATTGAACTCAAGATATGTATAGCTCAAGTACAAAATACTCATCTTTGAATTCCATCCCCATTGAGATAATACCCAACGTTGAAATTGTAGTTTCTTGTACCTGTTAATGATTTGTACATTTGACCCCTTTGTTCCTTCACAGATTCTAGTGGATTTTTTGCCATCAAGAAAATATTCTGTGTTACCTCTGAGATCCAAACTGAATGACCTCATGAATCCCTCATTAAACACACAGCTGAGATCTTGACCTTCCATTTAATTGGTTTGTGTCTCTTTGTAACTTTCTATGTACAGCTCAGAATCCTAGCCTAGTGCTGTTTGTAAGTGCTTTATTCCTTCAATCGGGATTTAAATATATGGTGAGAAGCAAAGATCCCATCATAAAGCCCTGGGAAAAATCTTTTCTCGCATTCCAATGTTATTTTTGTCCAAATGCATTGTACACGTATCCTCAATTACTGTCTCTGTCACAAGGTTACCTCAAATTTTATATACTCTCAATAAATATCACAGATTATTGTAATTCCATATAAATAAACAACCATAGATTGTGTCCTTGTCACAAGTCCTGGGGTGGCAAGGTGGTTCAGTGGTTAGCACAGTTGTCTCATAGCACCAAGGACCCGGGTTTGATTCCACCCTCAGGCACTGTCTGTGCAGAGCTTGCATGTTCTCCCTATACCACAGTTTCCTCGCACAGTCCAAAGATGAATAAGTTAGGTGGATCAACCATGCTAAATTGGCCATAGTATGAAGGATGTGCAGGTTAGATGGATTATCATTGGGAAATGCTGAGTTACAGGGATGGGATAGGACGTTTGTCTGGGTTGGATACTTTTCTGAGATTTGGAATGATTCGATGGGCTGAATGGCTTGCCTCTATACTGTAGGAATTCTATGATGCTAAAACAAGATTGAATTTCCCCCATCAATCCATGTAGATCAGTCAATCATGACCTATACTTTACAAATCCATACTGACTAAGGTTCATGAGCTAAAAAATATCCATGCTTTTAGTCTCTATGTCTTTGATGACAGGTTCTAGTCACCTCCTCACAACTAGTGTTAAAATGGAACTCTAACTGACCATGATTCATTCATTGCTGCCTAGATGCCAATGGGCACATGTCTTAAAATAGACTAAGTCCCACTAATGCTGCCACCCAGGTGCCCATCATCAATAGAAGGGCTGGAGTGGGATGAGGAAAATGGGATGAAACCCTTTTTCTTTGTCCCTTCTGAAAATTCTGCTCCCGTTTGTCCTAAATGGAAAGAAGCAGGATGTTCCTTGAAACAGGTTTAAGGTTGGTGATTTGAAAATGCCGTCATCTGTTTGCCTGGTGAGTGTGAGAGATGTATAGACTGTGCTACTGCAGAAATTCTCATTCAGCAGCTGAAACATCTGGGGTTGCTGGTGCAAGAAATTAAAATGTCATACTGGTGGTGTCACATACATGCTTCTGAGCTTGGGTGTGGGAGGTACATTGATGAGAAAGTCTTTATTGGCAGAGTAATTCATGCTGTAGCAGGGAATGCCTGACAACATGTTACTTTGTGTCCTCTAACAATCTAACATCTGATGTGGCTGACCTGGACGTATTTAACTGGGGCACAAATAGTCAAAACTTAACAATGGGCTTGATCTTATAAGGGTCGTAGGAACATGAGCTATGGTGAAATGAATCAGGCAAGAAGCCCTGCAAGGCCCATCTTGATGTCATAGAATCTCTACAGTGTGGAGGCAGGCCATTTGGCTCATTCAGTACACACCAACCCTCCATAAAGCATCCCACCCAGACCCAACCCCCTACCCTATAACCTTGCATTTCCCATAGCCAACCCACCTGACCTGCAGATCCCTGGACACTACAGGCAATTTAGCATGGCCAGTCCAACCAACCTGCACATCTTTAGTCTGAAGAAGGAAACTGAAGCAAACTGACGAAACCCAAGCAGACACGGGGAGAACATGCAAACTCCACACAGACAGTTGTCCGATGGTGGAATGGAATGCAGGTCCCTGGTGCTGTGAGACAGCAGTATAAATCACTGAGCCACTGTGCTGTGTCATTAGCATCTCCATCCATCTTTTAAACTTTTCACAAGTGGTGTGGTAAGATTCTTGCAAGGCCTCAGCAAGTTGCTAAATGATGGTGATTACATGGTGTTAAACACCTTATTGACAGCCCAATTCACTTCATTAATATTCAGATTTTTAGCTTATACCAATCTAGCCAAACAAACTCAACGTCAAAAAAAATTAAGACAGCAATTAAAGTGTTTACCTGGCAAATTAAGTTCACTGTTTGCTCTAAAGGTCCTCTCGAAGGGCACACTCTGAAACCTGGCCACATGCACCCCATTGACACTGAGATCTGATATGCGCTCGCCTCAAAGAACTCTCATGGCAAATCACTGATTCACTGACAGGACGCTTCTGTCAATTCATGCTGCACCTTTGGATGCACAGCAGTCATCATTGTCATTCTGCAGCAAAGACACTGAGTGCTCACGGACACACCGTGTCGGGATGCCGTCCACGTAAGGGTTGAGGAACTGAATGTCAGATGGCCCACTATCCGCCTTGACATTTACTATTCTATCAGAGTGAGAGCAAGAGGCAGGTATAAAAGGGCATGACATAACTGTTACTGCCAGGTGAAGAGGTGTTCCAAACATGTGAGTTGGCAGTACAGAGGGCACGCAGGGTTCATGGTGTCAGGGATTGAGGTGTGTGACAACAAGTGAGGGAAGATGCTGCCCAATAGTGCCCAATATGAAGCCGGGTAGAAGGTGGTCCAGGAGGAGGGATGGAGTGCATGGGAGAAGATGGTAAACATTACCCTAACAGAGTAGAGAAGGATGTTGGCCTTCTTCCTAAGGGCCAGGCTGTCCTGCAAATGGCTTATACTGCTTTTATTCAGATGGCAATTTTAGATCGGCTGGAATGGTCTGGCATTGTGACCTCTTCTGGGGGGACATTGGAGAGAGTTGGGTCCCCACCTCTGTGTGTCACTGCATCTTGTAGGGTCTCCAGCCTACTTAGCGGGGCAGATTTCCCACTGTGTGTCATCTCTCAGGCAAATTTCAGGAGCCAAGCATGGCAGTTCTTGGGCTAGTAATACCTGCCTAGATACATGATGGTCATTTAATGATGGTGTAGGTGAAATGGGTGCTGATGAATTCTAGAATATGGAATGATGAGGCCAGAATCCAACATTAGAAATGTTATGGGGCAGGTAAATCATTAAAAAAAGAACATTGATAAGAAATGGCAAGAAAACTTACTGGACCTCCTGGTGAGAATCCCTCCAAAACAATTCAATGCAACACAGAATTAGACAAAATAAATGTATGATTCAGCCCATTGTTATTGTTTAACTTAAATACTTGCATTCGTGTTTTACTGAACACTTTTTTTGATCAATAGATTTGTAAAATTTCATTTGGATTGTGGACATCACTGGCAAGATTACCAATAATTGCCCATTGCTAGTTGCCATGGGAAAACACTTGAGGGCTTTCTCAAATAGCTACAGTTAGTGCGGTGATGGTGCTGATTTCTTTCATGAAGGTTCTGACGAAATGTCTGACCTCCAGGCAAGCTATCAGTTTGGAGACACTATAAAATGTAAATGGAGTCCCATAAAAAAAAGAGACTGAACAAAATGTCCACTAAGAACCATCAATATGAGCAAGTCTTCAATATATAAGCATTTATTTTAAACCATTATTGTGTATTTTTTGCAATCCTTCAGTCTTTGATGTGCTATGCTGTGTAACTCTCGATTTCAATTAAGTTGACAAAATTTATATGGAGCAGTTTAACTATATCACTGATTATTCCTTACTGTCTTAAATTTCCTTCACGTACTCCAGTTCTGGCATAATCGTTAACATCTTTCTGACATTTTCTTGGCCTTTTCAAGTCAATTTATTCTAATTCCCACCTTACTAGCCAAGTACTGATTTCAGATTATCAGTACACTGTAACGACTAGTATGTGCAACTTCTCTTCATGCCTAACAATTTCCTGCAGGTGAATTGTATTCTACTCACATATTCAAGCCGTATCTCAGTGGAAGGAAGATTTAACCTTCTGTGATTAATTATGATCGTAACTTTACTGTATAGCCAGTGTCACGGTGGAAATTTGACCTGTTTTGTATTCTTCTGAACATTGCTAGCAATGGGGAGAAGCAAGGAACAATTTAATAACTATCAAACTCTAAAGTAGCTGAGTTCATATTTGAACTCCGGATGAGGCAAATCTTTGAAAGTGAAGTCTTCTTATCTTTATAAGGTCACTTCATATGTCATTTAAATAGAAGAATGAAGCAGGAGAGAGTGAGAAAAAAGGAAATGTAAATTAAAAAGTTAGCTAACTTGCCTACATGGCAAAGTAACTGTACTTTAAAATTACATCATTATCTGTAATGTGATTTGAGATAACCAGAGATCAAAAGAAAAGTTCTAGTTCAATGCAGGTTTGTCTTCTTTTCCTTGGTAATGTAAGCACTCAGACTTCTGAAGTGTACTTACATATTAAAGCAAAGCCCCATTTTGTCTCTTTCCCATTGATCTATATTCTGTGTCCCAGTTGTAGGTTTGCTCCTTTCTTGGCACAACCAGCAGAATCCATTCCATTAAGCTCCTTGTTTCACTTACTAATCAGGCATTTAAAGATTAATGAGATCACCAGTCTACTTTTCAGATATTCATTTTGTCATAAGTTGCCAAAAATAACGTTGTGTCAAATTTCCCAAACTGGCACCCTGGTAATTTTGAGTTGGACTTGTAAAGTCGCCATAGTTTCTGACCACAGAGCTGCTCTCTTTTCGAAAGAGATAACTGGTAGTGAGTTTAATTTGAGGGTCACCACGTCTGAGGTAAGTGTGAGGTTGAGAAGGTGGGATCTTCACAGTAACCTCAGCCTATGTGGGTTAGAGTGGACAATCACAGAACACTTGCCAATTCTGAGGCAACAATCAAAGCTGATCACACATGACTGTTATCCAGAATAATAGCAGTATGTGTAACAGAATCAATGCAAAAGAAGGGATACTCATGTGCAGAGGTGACTATCATGGTCATCATATTCTCCTGCACTGTTGTACATTGAATGAGTCAATTGGAGAAAATTTTCCAGATCATTTTTCGCCTAACCTTTCTGTGATTTTTAAAACTGTAATTTTAGTGTTTTTCTTTTTCCAGGAGATGGCAAAAATTCTTGTGAATGGAAATGTTGTAAATTCAGAATTTTAAAACATCATGGTTGGAGGAGGAAGGCTCAACAAACTCTCTGGATTGTTTCAGTCTTCATAATTGTGCATTCATCCAGAGAAGGTTAGGCTGTTACTGATGGAGCACAGAACATTCAGGGGAGATTTAACTGAGAAGTTCAAAATTGTGAAGGGCTTTGTTTGAGTGAAAAAGGAAAGAGAGAGTAAGAAAGAAAGGAAAAAAAAACAAATAATGACAGAAAGATTTCAGATATATAGATTTCAGATATGTTGGAGGCAATGTTAGCCTTAGAATGCTTGGGTAGACCATTTCATGAGTATCTTACATATGGATGAGGACGAAAAGACCCAGGCCACTGCCACTGAAGGGCATATTGGAGACCAGACTGCAGCTCAGGCCCAGGCAGCAGAGAAGCCTGTGGGGTCAGCAGTCAGGGACTTTGTTCACATCCACAGGGAGGGACAGGAGCAGCAGACAGGAATGTGGAAGGCAACGGCCTTCAATGTCCAGAAGCTGAAGGAGGGGAGCAGTCCCTCTGTCTGCCTCCATGGACGGGTTGGTGATTGCCATGGAGAGCCAGGCCCAGCCCCCTCAGGGTCTCTGGAGAGACACACACCCGCTCTCCATCCCCTCAGCCATTGGTCCTCAGGACCAAAGATATGGCGATGGGGGACATGGAACCTGGTGCACATTCCAGGTACCTCATCTGCACAAGGAAACTCCCAGCCAGATGAGAAACCACATGCAGGCACCCCAGGAGTCACCACTTCTGACTTTCCAACTCTACATTACTTGGCACTTGCTGATTAAATCTAAATAAAGGAAACTGCAATGGTATGAGGCACAAGCTGGCCGTGATTAATTGGGGAATGTTACTTCAAGGAATAACAGTGGATAGCCAAAGGCAAACACTTAAAGAGTGCAATGAAGATCTGCAATAATTATTCCTGTCTGGTGCGCAAACAAAATGGAAAAGGCAAACCTGAACAAGGAAAATTGGGGATACCTTAGATTTATGGAAGGATTATGCAAGTTTTAGATTAGATTATATTCCCTACAATGTGGAAACAGGCCCTTCGGCCCAACAAGTCCACACTGACCCTCCGAAAAGCAACCCATTCAGACCCATTTACCTCTGATTAATGCACCTAACACTGTGGGCAATTTAGAATAGCCAATTCACCTGACCTGCACATCTTTGGACTGTGGGAGGAAACTGGAGCACCCGGAGGAAACCCACGCAGACACGGGGAGAATGTGCAATATCCACACAGACTGGAATTGTACCAGGGTCCCTCGTGCTGTGAGGCAGTAGTGCTAACCACTGAGCTACCGTGCCACCCTCTTTTGGCCACAAAATCATCAGAACTGAGGATTCAGAGCAAGTTAAATTTCAGCAAATGAGGACAAATGGATTGATAAAAGAGAAAATAGATTATAAGAGTAAGCTGGTGGCAACATTGAAACTAGTTGTGAAAGCTTCTGTAGATGTTTGACGAGAAAAAGTTTAGGAAAGACAAACGCTGGTCTCTTAAAACAGAAACAGAGCAAGTCATTATGGGGAACAAAGAGACGGCAGAACAATTAATATTTTGGTTCTGTATTCACAAAGGAAAACACAAATAATATCCTAAAAATGTTGGATACTGAAGGAAATAAGTATCAGTGAAAAATGGTGTGGGGAAATTGATGGGACTAAAGGTTAATAAATCTCTAGCATTAATAATCCACATCCCAGAAAATTGAAGGCAAAAGTTAAAGAGTAGGGATATTGGGGGCTATTTAAAAATGGCGGTCAGTGACTTGTGGAGTTCCACAGGGCTCAGTATTGAGACTACAACTATTCACATTATATGTTAACAATCTGGTGAAGGAACTGAAGGCAATGTTGCTAAGTTCACAGATCACACAAAGGTAGATGGAGGGACATGTAGTGTTGAAGAAACTGGGGCTTCAGAAGGATTTAGACATACTAGGAGAGTAGACAAAGAAGTAGCAGATGGAATACAATGTGTGAAAGCATGTTAGGACAAGTAGTGGTATAGACTATTTTCTAAATATCGAAAGGCTTGGGAAATGTGGAGCACAAAGTGGCTGGAGAGTCCTAGCTCACAATTCTCTTCGGGTTAACCTGCAGGTTCAGTTGGGGGTTAGGAAGGCAACTGCAATGTTGACATACGTTTCAACTGGGCTAGTAATCAAGAGAAGGGATATACTGCTGACGCTATGTAAGGCTCAAATCAGATTGCATTTGAAATATTGCGAGATTAGTTCTTGATTGGGAAAGGAATCAAGGGTTACTGGGAAAAGCCAGGCGAAGTGGTTGAGAACCATATCAGCTATGATCAAATGGTGGTCCAGGCTTGATGGGCTGAATGACCTAATTCTACTTCCATATCTTATGGTCTAATGGTTTTGAGGATGTGCATGGAAATATTGAAAGCATTAGTGATCAATCTTTGAGACTCTATGGACTCAGGAATAGTTCCTATGGAGTGGAGGTATGCTAATGCAACTGCAGTATTACAGAAAAAGTAGAGTAAGCATACAGGTGCAGCAGGTGGTGAAGAATATGTTGGCTTTCATAGTGACAGGATTCAAGTGCAGGAATAGGGATGTCTTGCTGCAAATATACAGGGCCTTGGTCAGATTGCATCTGGGGGAATATTGTGTACAATTTTGGTTTCCTGATCTCAGGGGAGGTGTTAGGTCTACGACAAAGATTTATCAAACTGGGATGTATGAAAAATCTGGATCAGTTAGGATAATATTCACTGGAGTTCAGAACATTTAGGGGAAAGATCTCACAGACAACTATAAATCTCTATCTTGACGAGACAGGGTAAAGACAGGAAGGATATTGTTGATGTCTGGAAATTCAGGAAGAGGGGTTAAAGTCTGAGGATACAGGATAGGTCATTATAACTGAGATGAGGAGAAATGTCTTCACCCAGAGAGTGGGGAGCCTGTGGAATTCTCTGCTACAGAAAGCAGTGGAGGCAAACACATTTAGTAATTTCAAGAAAGGACTGGTTATGTTTCTTAGGGATACAGAGATCAAAGAGTATTGGGAGAAAACCGGAACACGGTACTGAGTTAGGTGATCAGCTGTGATCGTACTGACTGGCAAGCAGCCTTGAAGGGCTGATTGGCCTACTCCTGTTCCTAGCTTCTATCTTCTTATAATCCTTGGAGGTTTAAGCCAAGGAGGACTCACTCATCCCTCAGAGTTTATCTGACCAAATCTCTCAGTCAAAAACAGGGGCTTCACTGTGATGTAGTTGGATGAAGATAAGGAAGGAAACCTATTGAGGGCAATATTATCACAGGGGGCATTACACTGCACATGATTTCACAATGTTGTCCATGTTTTGGACACTTCAGCCAGTCTATATATTTATAAGTTGAAACTTTATTGCTGGAACAGCACAGCAGGTCAGGCAGCATCCAGGGAACAGGAGATTCGACGTTTCGGGCACAGGCCCTTCTTCAGGGCACAGGCCCTTCCTGAAGAAGGGCCTGTGCCCGAAACGTCGAATCTCCTGTTCCCTGGATGCTGCCTGACCTGCTGTGCTGTTCCAGCAATAAAGTTTCAACTTTGATCTCCAGCATCTGCAGACCTCACTTTCTCCTCCTATATATTTATAACACTGTCCTGTTGGTGAGGCAGACGACGAACACTGAATTCGATTGCAGTTCAACTCCTAAAAATATATCTTCTCCTTCTAGATTACCCTGCATCAGGAAACATCCTTTCCACATCAACTTTGTCAATTCTATTTAGCATATTATATATCTCAATTAGATCTCCTCTCATTCCTCTAAACTTCAGACAGTATAGGCCTTAACTGCGCAATCTCTCTTCATAAGACAGCCTCTTTAACTCTGGACTCAATCTAGTGATCTCCTCTGAACTGTCGAATAAGGGGACCAAACTTTTGTACAATACTACAGGTACGGTCTCACTAGTGCCTTGAAGAGTTGCAGCAAAAGCTCCCTAGTTTTATACTCTGTCCCTTGAGCAGTAATGGAAGGAATAGGGGCCCCACAGGTCTCAGAGTACACAGTGCATGACTCTGTGAGTTTTTTTTTATTCATTGGGTGTGGGTTTCACAGACTAGGATTACATTTATTGCCCATCCCTAAGAGGGCACTTAAGCCCCAGAGACTATTTAACAGTGAACCTCATTGCTGTGGGTCTGGAGTCACATGGAGGCCAGACTGTGTAAGGATGACAGATTCCTTCCCCACAGGACATGAGTGAGCCAGATAGGTTTTTCTGACAAAACGACAGCAATTTAATGAACGTTATTAGTCCCCTAATTCCACATGATTTGCCTTCCTTCTTACTTGTTGTATCTGTTTATGTGTCAGTGTAGCCCGAATGTAACTGTTCCAGGATGATATCTAACCTCCTGCCCACAGAGGATGGACCACAGAACATTGTCTGTGTTGAGAACTTGTTGCAGTTTGTGGAATTAACAAGAATAAGGCATCTGTTGGGGAATGGCTCCTGTTGACACCGTTGCCCGCCATTTGAAAACTTCCTTATTCTTTCCCTGGCCTCTGTGTTCAAAAGTGCTGGTAGGAATGCACTGATCGGTGATTTCTGGGATGCTTACAGAGGGGTCAATGCAGTAAGATGGCCAAGACACCACAGGTCTCAGAGTACACAGTGCATGACTATGAGTTTTTTTTATTCATTGGGTGTGGGTTTCACAGGCTAGGATTACATTTATTGCCCATCCCTAAGAGGGCAGTTAAGCCCCAGAGACTATTTAACAGTGGACATCATTGCTGTGGGTCTGGAGTCACATGGAGGCCAGACTGTGTAAGGATGACAGACTCCTTCCCTACAGGACATTAGTGAACCAGATAGGTTTTTCTGACAATTGACAGCAATTTGATGAACATTATTAGTCCCCTAATTTCACATGATTTTTTAAATTCGAATTCCACCATCTGCCATAGTGTGATTCAAACCTGGGTACCCAGAACATTCCAGGGGTCTCTGGATTAATAGTCTAATGATACCACTAGGCCTCCATCTGCCCCCTAATGGAAGATAGCCTCTCTTTAAAGGGCCTCACAATAGTGGGTCTGCAGAATTCATCCTCGTGGGTCAAAGCCCTTGTCCCACCCACTTGCTTGCTTCCATTTTCCTTCTCGTTGCCTGATTCCAATTTGCAGCACAACAGAAGGTGACAGTGAACACTCTGCAACCAGTGGTTTCCACTCTCCACCTCAACATGTTGATAAGACCCTGAACATTAAGAACCCTTTCTGGTAGCCATCCTGTGAAGTCGCTGTGAATTTCCCCCTCAGTGAGATGACTATGAAGATATACACTTCTAAACCCTCTTGAAACCAGAGTGCACCTAACCATGGGCAATCCTACCTCCTATTGGACTCCCTTTCCATTGATGCTTGGCTGTAAATGACCCTGTTGCAAATACTGTCGCTCATCCCGTTCACAATCGTCACCCCCATCTCCCCCCAGTCTGCGTCTCCCAATCCTGAGGCATAGACTCCTGAGTCTCCTTCCTGTGGCAATGTCCACCTTGATTCCTGCCACAACCCATTTTTCTCATCGTGTCTCTGGATGAACCTAACAAACCAACCATTGCTCACCTCCTTGAATGACCCAACTGTACAATAAGTCAGACTGACGGCAGCACATTTTTGACTGCATTATTCCACCTCCACCTTGCTGCAAGGGAATCACAGGATTAATTGACACTCACTGGTTTGCAAATGTATAGATACCCTGATCTAGGTCAACCTGACTGGACATCTGACTGCGGTCAATCCTCTGGACTGGTATAGAGGGCTTCCCTTGACTTACTGACCGACTAATTGAGAACACACTGCTCCTGGTGAGAAACCTGCCTCACTGCTCAAGAAATACATCAAAGATGAAGCCTGATGCTCCAGATATAGAAAGACACCTCATTGGAGATCTCACCTAATGCTACTACAAATCACACCATAACCCATATTACTCAGACACCGAAAAGACACCCTTCTTTTTTATGATTTGGAGTTTATATTAAATGGCTCAAGTTACATAGCCTTGGTAATTACAATCACAGCCCAAGTCAGTTCTTCCGTTGTCAATATTTTCTGGATGAGCTTGTTTCTTTTCTAAATTGTTAATCAGCTGTTGCTAATGTTCTCACTTGGATCTCCATGGAAAAACAGGTCAGGACAGGGAAAATAAATTGATCAGCATTTATGGACCTCAATCAGTATTGCTCACAGTATATCAGAGAACTTGATGTTTTGTATGAGTGGGGATATTATGTAAAATGCACAAATCACTCAACTATTCAGTTACAGATGTGATTAATCTGCAGTAATGCTTTAAGAGGAATGTCCTTTTTAGAATCACAATATGTAGATGAGCCAAGTACCAGGATGTCATCACATTACCATAAGTCATGGTCACTCTATATCGTAGCATCCTTGACAAAGGGTGTCTCTGTCTGTACTGGTTTAACTACAACTAAACCAACCAGATAACTTCAGGTAAATGGAATTCATGTATCTCATTTGCATTGTAAATAACACAAACAGTTGTTACAATTGGAAACGAAAACAGAAATTGCTGGAAAAGTTCAGCAGATCTGGCAGCACCTCTGGATAGAAATCAGAGTTCACGTTTCAGGTCCAGTGACCCTTCCTCAGAATTCTGTTTTTGCTTCTGATTTACAGCATCTGCAGCTCTTTCAGTTTTCAATTACAACAACTGGGTTTTCCTCTAAAACCATTACATCTCATTTTGTAAGGAAACTATACTTTATTCAATAACAGATTTGTCTTCATTGATGAGGAGTCCAGAAATTGAAAAGTACTTTTGAATGGCTTGTTTCAGGTCAGAAGAAGGCTATGATTTTATGGGGATGAAGAATGTTGGATACAGGATCAGGTGACACCACGGTCCCATTGTCCAATTGGTAATCTCTGTACATACCTTACATTTTGGATTTGCAGGTTTTTTTTAACCTTTTTATGGTCAGTAACAAAGCCATTTCTCCAGTCAGAAGCTCCCAATGATGGACGACATGCTGGAAAAGCACAGGTCCACAGGTGAGTATTATTCAGGACCACCTCATTCAATTTTTCCAGTGTAGGTAGCAAATTCACTGGACGATGTTCATAACTTACAATTTGGGCATAAAATTAATGGAATTAAATATCAAGCAGTTTCAATAATGCATTGTTGGTTTGCAGTGTCACTACTGCATCTTATCTTAAATTTACTCTTATCCTGGGATTTGGCAGATTCAGTTGAATGAACATGTCCAAAATGATGTGGGGGTTTCTGTCAAAAGGCTAACATTAGAATGGTACACATGACTGAAATTACAGAGTAGTTACTTCCTGTTACAGAGTAGTTAATTACAGAGTAGGTAAGTCTTGCTGAGTGGGACTGCAACGCTGTCCTTGTCCAGAGAAAATGTTCAGAAATATGTGGAAGCATTTGCAAACATTTTCAGCCAGAAATGTCAAGTGGATGATCTATTCTAGCCACCTAAGTCCAAACTGGCAGCCTTCAGTCAAATCCATTCAGGGGATATCAAGATACAGTTGAAGACACTGAATTCAGCAAATATTACAACAACCCAGTAGTAGAACTGAGCGTAGTTAGGTTGTTCAGTACAAGACTCTGATCTGTCCAAATATCTGGAAAATTACACAGTCATGTCTGTACATTCAGATTAAATCTAAAGTGACTAATTACTGCTCCATCAGTCAACTCTCATCAGCAAAGTGGTAGTGAATGTTAAGCAGCCAAAGGATGTTCCCTGGCTATCTCAAAGATCCTCTTAACATAAATTTCTCAGTGGTCCTCTGTAATTTAAGTTATCACAACTTTACCATGTCAGCAATTTGGAAGTGTGATTAATATTTTCAGAGAGTTGAATTTTCCATCAACAAGAAAGGAAGATCTTTTTCCATCAGTGCCTGTGACCACTGCAGAAGGATCCTTTAAACATGCTTCTAAGAAGCAAATATAATGCATAGTCCTGGGTATCATGACGCTACCAGCCCCATGCTCTGGGCACGGCCTATCCAATGAGGACACAGACATTGTTGCCTTGGAGGCTCCCATACACAGATACAGAAGGCATGTATGGAGCAAAGCAAACCACCAAAGAGCAGGGCATGAGGTTTCTGAAGTTGTCATTTGATGCCAGATTGGTTTGGCATTCTCTCGTGAAATGTGGTGATCCTTTGTGTACTGCCATCCCGGCGCTGAAGAGGCATAAGACTTTGCACACTATAGGTCTCATGGCCTGCAGTAAGGGTTGGAGTATCCTGCTGACGAAAGAATAAAGTGCCCTGTGGATCATAGGCAATGGAGATTTGTGCAAGGGAGGATCAGACCACAGATGTGTACAAATGTTTCACTTGACCCTTCCTATCTGTGGAACCTCATGTTCCTGTAATCCTCTGTCACCTCAAAGAACAAAGAACAAAGTAAATTACAGTACAGAAACAGGTCCTTCCACTCTCCAAGCCTGTGCTGATCCAGATCCTCTATCTAAACCTGTCACCTATTTTCTAAGGATCTGTATCTCTCTGCTCCCTGCCCATTCATGTATATGTCTAGATACAGTTTAAATGATGCTATTGTGCCTGCCTCTACCACCTCTGCTGGCAACGCATTTCAGGCACCCACCACCCTCTGTGGAAAGAATTTTCCATGTATATCTCCCATAAACTTTTTCCCTCTCCTTCCTAAAGATCATGGAAGCAGCGCTCCCAGCTTCAGATGATGCCAGTTTCTGTCTGATCTGTCTGCCAGGGTCTTGTCTCGATTGTTGCCCCCTCACAGTAATCTCTCACGGCTCGTCCCTAATTGAAACCTTTTCTCTCCCAGTTTCCAGCATGGGCGAGGGATGTTTGAAGCTGTATGATTGACCTGCTGTATCATGTACTTTTGGGGGCTTGGTCAGTTCATGGTCCTGCACTGTCATGCTTGTGTAATATATGGATCAGGGACGGAAGTGGGGTTTTCAGGGTGAAGCTGTTCTGTTATTGTGTAATTACAATGGTTCGGTAACAGTGGAAAGCAGTGTTTGAGCAGGGCTGAATGAAACTCTTCAATCTTTCTCAGGAGGTTTTGTCTGGTGTACATGCCTTGCTTGGCTCTGCCAATGGCTTGAGGGTATCTTGGTAAAAACCACAGTAATCTATATGAGGCTGTTGAGGATGACAAGGATTTGTGACAAATTGTAGCTTAGCGTCTGAGATGATAATATGAGGAAGACCAAAGAAAGAACACCCTCTTTAGAGAAGCTATACTGGCTTCAGAAAGGTCTGACTTTGTTTCTGGAACTTAATCCAGTGGGATTAATAAGCAGGACGGATAAGAAATATGGTTCCCTTGAATTGAAAGATGTCAGTACCAGGATGTCCAACAGTCTGGCTGGAAAGAGAATGGCAGAAAGATCTCTTTCGACTGCTGTCAGTGCCTATTACAGGTGGCATAGTTGGAGGCCATATCCTCAAGAAAGAGTGAGATACCAAGCTATCATAGAGATTGCTGCGCCCTACCTGACACTTGGAAAAAGCAAGATGATCCTGGCACATTTCAAGGCAAATGGAGACTTCATGAAAACAAGAGGTCAACAATGATGTTGATGTAGAGACATTGTTCAAAGAACTGCCACAGGATGGGATCACTGAGTTCCATTACTCAATTTCCATTATTCCATTATGCACTCAGTTGAACCATTCAGAGATCTTCACTGTTAGCATATATCAAATAGTTAAGACGATGATACTTAAATTCTCTTGGGCACAATGTTTATCTTTTGATTCCCTAGGTAGTTGGTGTGTATCCGTGATAGTGTACCAGCAGTAGTCTGTTATTTTCATATCAGGTAGCATCAAACAAAGTATGAATCTCAGTAATTTCCACGGTGATCCTTTTTGCCTGGACAATACATTCAGTTCTGCTATAACACGGTAGTTCCATTCTTGTGCAATCCCGTGTTATAAGAAAATTGGGTAACAGCAGCACATGTAAACTCATGCGGCTGGAACCACGTTATAACTAATATGTGCTTTGAAAGTTCATGCTTTAGAAACAGTGTCTCTAATTCATCAATCTTACTTTAGCAAATTTGTGTTAACAAAACGTTATAGCAGAATGACCTGTATGGACCAAAATCTTTATTCAGGTTTCTGAAAATTCATGATTGACATGAAGCATTAACCCATGATCTTGTAATGTGTTCAAGACCCCACAGACTCTTTTGTTGAACTAGAGAGCATCTGAAACATTCGATATGTTGGAAAAATGTTGGATATGGTCATTTTCTAAATCTCCAGAGCTGAAGTAATTCCAAAAGGCGAATGATTGGAACAATAACAGTGCATTCCTATCAGCACTTGTGAGGCCCTTGGAAGTCTTTTTAATGTTTGTCTGGAATGTGGATTTCATTGACAAGACCACCATTTGTTGCCCAACCCAAATTATCCTTGAGTAGCTTACTTGGCCATTTCAGAGGGCAGTTAAGACTTAACCACATTTACTGTGCATCTAGAGTCAGATCAGGTTAGGATGACAGATTTCCTTCCCTAAGGAACATAAGTGAACCAGTTGAGCTTTTCCAACAATCATTGCATGGACTCCATTAGGTTGGATTTTAATTCAAAAATTTGATAGTTTCAAAATCTGCCATGTTGGGATTTGAAGCCACATCTCCAGATTGTTATCCTGGGGCTTCAGATCACTCATCTAGAGACATTACCACAACATCAATGCTGCATCATATGAATTCCACAATATAGGGTTGATATGATAGCACTGGAAATGAGGCAAAGGAGATTTACTAGGATATTGCCTGGGTTGGAGAGTTTCAGTGATGAAAAGAGATTGTTTTCCTTAGAGCAGAGGATATTGAGAGGGGACATGATTGACACGTCTCATGAGGGGCATAGATTGGGTTGACAGGAAAGAACTTCTCCCCTTGATAGAGGGATCAATAATGAGGGGTACAGATTTAAGGTAAGGGGCAGATGGTTCAGAGGAGATGATTAGAAATAACATTTTCACCCAGAGGATGGGAGGGATCTAGAATTCATTACCTTTATAGTTGGTAGAGGCAGCTCCCCTCATGATATCTAAGTATTTTGATGTATAGTTGCGATGGCAAGTTTATGGCCAAGTACCGAAAAATGGAATTAGAAGAGTTTGTTGATTGTTTCGATTGGCACAGATGTGTTTGGCTGAAGAAGTTTTTTCTGCGCTGTAGATCACCATGACTCCTCATAAAATGGGAGTTGCAAGAATCTGCTGTTTGCATCCAGCTTATTGTAGGATGTGCTATTTTGCAGGTGTAGCAAGGCTCTTGCCTACAGACATTTTGAATGTATTTCTCATTTTACTGCCTTGTAAAATGTGAGAAGTTGACATAAAATTCTAATGGATCCGCTCAGTTCAGGAACTGGCAAGGAAGCAGAACATCACATGGCCAGTTCGATAATTGGTGAAATA
Organism: Chiloscyllium plagiosum; assembly: GCF_037043375.1. Taxonomy (NCBI): domain Eukaryota; kingdom Metazoa; phylum Chordata; class Chondrichthyes; order Orectolobiformes; family Hemiscylliidae; genus Chiloscyllium; species Chiloscyllium plagiosum. The sequence continues at coordinate 38,265,080 of NW_028270167.1, read as the reverse complement.
ACCCTTTGTTGAAGCATTTCTTCAGTCTCAGTTCTTATCCATTTTAGACACGGTTGTGAGACATTTCTGAGTGTAAATAAGAAAATGGGTTTGCCTCATGGTTTTAGAGTGATGGAGTGTGTAGTGTATGGCTTCTCAAGCTTAGCAAGAGCTTTGTAAACCGTTGATTAAATTTGGTAAATGTTTTCTATCTGTTAACTTGTTCCACCTTAAGTTTGAGGAGGAGATTGATACAGGCTTTCCAGCGAACATGACTGCCATACAGTATGATTAGATTAGATTAGATTAGATTAGATTCCCTGTAATGTGGAAACAGGCCTTCGGCCCAATAAGTCCACACCGACCCTCCAAAGAGTCACCCACTCAGACCCATTTCCTTCTGACTAATGCATTTAACATGATGGGCAATTTAGATGGCCAATTCACCTTACCTGCACATCTTTGGACTGTGGGAGGAAAGCAAAGCACCCAGAGGAAGCCCACACAGACACTGGGAGAATGTGCAAACTCCACATAGGTAGTTGTCTGAGGCTGGAATCGAGGAGAAAGTGAGGACTGCAGCTGCTGGAGATCAGAGCTGAAAATGTGTTGCTGGAAAAGTGCAGCAGGTCAGGCAGCATCCAAGGAACAGGAGAATCGACGTTTCGGGCATAAGCCCTTCTTCAGGAATGACCTGCTGCGCTTTTCCAGCAACACATTTTCAGCTCTGAGGCTGGAATCGAACCTGGGTCCCTGGTGCTGTAAGGCAGTAGTGCTAACCACTGAGCTACCGTGCCACCCCCGAATGTCTGAGGTCCTCCTGCCACTGTGTTTTAATGTTGTATGAACCTGACTTTTGACTTTGAAATTGATTCTTCCTGGGCTGCTGTGTTCAATAGATGGGGGTGCAAGGTTATCTTCAGTATTTACTTTTTCTGTTTATCACCATTTGACTAGTCACTGCTTTGCCATGCTCATTGTAGAAATATCGTCAAGAGCTTTTCGGAGCTGGAGACATGTGAATGATGAGCACAAGGCGGGTGTAAACTGTTAAGAGTAATTAACTATAAACTCCAAGCACAGGAGTATAGGGCTCCACCAGTGCCTCCTCCCAGCAGATTTCAATCCCATGTGATCCTGACAATTCCCCTTATACACATGTTCAGTTACTCTTTTTTGAGTATCTGTACAGTTAACCTTTTACTTGACAGTCACTGCTACATTCGAGCTCATGGAAGAGGAGATAGCATACAACAGGAAGAGTCAGCAAACACAGAAAGGTGCATCTCAGTGAGATGGAGTAACACCTCAGACAGGATATACTGATACCTGACATCACTGCCACTAATTAGATGGTCTCTCCCTCTCTTTCCTATTGTCTCTTGCCACAGGCAAGCCTCAAAAGTTAAACAGATATCTTGTATTCACCTTGGCAGACCTTGGTCAAGACAGAACATCATTGACACTTGTAACAATGGATACAACTCCACAGGGTGACCTGTTGGCTGCAGAACCTCCTTGGTGAACTCTGCTTTCTCAAGTGGCTATGTCTCCTCTTCCTCTCCATTAGGAAAGAGAACCTCTTGTCACTCACAGCAGCCTGGAGGATAGTCTACATGTAGGTAGACTGAATGGTGAATCTTTCTTCTTTCTGTTATTCTCTCTGTCATTTGCCTTCCTGATTAGATTACTTACAGTGTGGAAACAGGCCCTTCGGCCCAACAAGTCCACACCGACCTGCCGAAGCGTAACCCACCCAGACCCATTCTCCTACATTTACCCCTTCACTTAACACTACAGGCAATTTAGCTTGGTCAATTAACCTAATCCTGTTTAAATGATGTCCTGTCAATCACCATCATAGTTAGTGGTGACACTCCTTTAAATGTGACATCAGCACCTTCTGTCATTATCTCCAACTGTCTCTGTTCTCTTATGGAAGGAAATAAGAAACACATCATTACTCTCCTTCGTGTTTCTGGAGAACTCTGATAACTCGGTTTCTCTTTCCACAGATGCTGCCAGACCTGCGGAGTTTCTCCAGCACTTTCTGTTTTCCCTTCAGATTTCTGCATCTGCAGTATCTCACTTTTATAAGGAACCTGTGATCTTTAATTGTCTGGTCAGCGAACGATCCTATGTGGGCAGTTGACTCCTGCCCAAGATCCCACTCTTGCCACCTGCTGCCCAGTTGCAAAATCCAGCCCATACTTGAAAAGGGCTTGGAGTTATCAAGTCACAAATGTCTATTGTATAGAAACAGAACTTTTGGCCCAAGTTGTCCATGCCACCCAGTTTTCATTACCCAGAATAGATTTAGTCCAATTTGCCACATCCCTCCATGTACCTGTACTCCATGTACCTATTCCATCCATGTACCTGTCCAAATAATTCTTAAATGATGAAATTGTGCTCACTTCTACCACTACCTCTGGCCACACATCCCAGACACTCACCCTCTATGTGAAAAACAATTGCCCCTTTGGACCCTTTTGGATCTGTCCCATCTCACCTTAAACCTATGCCTTTTAGTTTTAGACTCCTATAACATGGTTAAAAGTTGAACACAATCTACCTTATCAATGCCACTTATCAGACCATAATGTAGGAAGCTAGCAAGCCACAGCAGATTTGAACAATTCTTCAGAGCTGTCAGCTTACCACTTACACTAAAGAATACACTTACTTGATACAGAGTTATACTTGACAGAAGAGTAGGGGGTCAGTCTAATTTGAGTGCTGCCTATTTTCCCATGATTTAATGTATTGCTTTTTAATGGACTGAGCCTTCTGAGAATTGTGAAAGGAAGAGATCAGTTGTGACAATCCAGTTTTTTGTTGTGCCCACTAAGAAAGCCTGTGCTGAGCAAGAGAGGTGACAGCATTATTTACTTCACCATTGTTCCACATATAAGGCCATTAAAGTCTTTCAGCCTTTCTACCTTTCAATTGAATGGCTTCTCCACCGATAAGCAGCAGAACAAATATACAAAAATATCAGTGAACAATTTATCGTTTTAGGAAGAACCGTTTGTATTTATTTCATTCTTTCGTTACCCAGACTATTTCACACTAGAAACCCATTCTCGATGTGATTTCAACTTGACTTCTGAAGAAGGGCTAGGCGCTCCCAATTCGCTGACTGTGTGAGAATACTATCCATGCATGAATCTCTTGAGCTGGGCTCTGAACTCTGAGGAACTCTCTGGTGTTAGAGCTATGAACTTTGGACACTTTCAGATTCCTAGGAGAGACCACTTTTGCTTATCATTTACAGGACAAAAAAAGGAAAATGTCATTCAAAGATATGAAAAAATCTTTAACTCAGTCACTTACAAGTAGAGTTTTGCTCTGGTCATTCCAAATCTCGCTCCTAAGGCCAAGAAATTATGTATTCTTTGAGTACCATTTTTATTTGCCCGGGGAGGAGGTGTGGGTGGCAACTGACTCACATCCATAGATAATTCATATGGAATCCTTTATTAAAGCACCTGGACTGTGAGTTAATCCAATCACCAATATCTAATTCTTCACTGCAACACCTTCCTCTCCCATCATAGTAAATTGTTTGTAGCTTTCATTGCCAGTTATCGAATCGGTGCAAGGTCAGTTCTCCAGCCCTATCTATTTTTTGCTTTAGCTGAGTCAGTCCATTCATTTCATAGACAGATACATCACATACACAACTCGCACATGCATATGCACATAGAACATACATGTATACAAACACATGCACACGCTCACACACAAACACTTCAGGGATCCTCAATCACAGGGAGGCAAATGCGAGGCTGGAAGGAGTTACAGTAATCAGAAATAGTAAAGTGAAGAGACAGGACAGACTGGAAAACAACAGTGAGCAAGCAATGCCTATTGGATTAAACAGCATCTATCTCAATGTAAGATAGCTAACAGGTAAAGTTGATGAACTCAGGGCGTGATTAGATATGTGGGACTGGGATATTATAACCATTATAGAAACATGGCTGAGGGAGGGACAGGACTGGGAGCTTAATGTGCCAGGATACAGGTATTTTAGGTGGGACAGAGGTGGTGGAAGGAGGGGAGGGGGAGTTCCATTTTTGATTAATGCGAGTATAACGGCAGGAACCAGAGATGAAATAACTGAAGGATCCTCCAGTGAGACTTTGTCGGTGGAGCTAAGGGTTAAGAAAGGGATGGTGGCATTATTTGGGCTGTACTATAGGTCCCCAAATAGTCAATGGGAATTAGAGGAACAAATATGCAGGGAGACCAGGGGGATTTGCAAGAGCATTAAGGTTATCATAATAGGGAATTTTAATTTTCCTAACATAGACTGGGACTGCCAGAGCATTAAGGACTTAGATGGGGTGGAAATTGTTAAGTGTGTTCAGGAAAGTTTCCTCAAGCAGCATATAGAGGGTCCTACTCAGGAAGGGGCAAAACTCAACCTATTCTTGGGAAATAGTGCTGGGACAGTGACGAAGGTGACAATGGGGGAGCACTTTGGGACTAGAGACCAAAGTTCTATTAATTTTCAAATAGTTACGGAGAAAGACAAAACTGGTCCACAGATTCAAGTTCTAAATGGGGGCAAGGCAATTTTTTATGGAATTAGACAGGAACTTCCAGGGGTTGATTGGAATAGTTTGTTTGCAAGCAAAGGGACCTCTGACAAGAGAGATAGCTCGAGTTTAATGTCTATATGTTCTTGTGACATTGAAGGGCAAGTTTGGCAGGAATAGAGAACCCTGGATGACAAGAGATATTGAGACTTTGACAAGTAAAAAGAAAGAGATATAGCTCAGGTACAGGCAGCTGGCATCAAGGGAATCCTTGGAGATAGATAGGGGATACAGGAGTTTACAGAAGAAGGAAATCAGGAGGGCTAAAAGGGGCTATGAGATAGTCTTAGCTGAGAAGATCAGGATGAATCCAAAGAGGTTCTTTAAATGTATTAAAGGAAAAAGAATAATTAGAGAGAGAATAGGGCCCCTCAAGGACTAAAGTGGACATGTATGTAGAACCACTGGAGATGGGTGTTTCTTAATAATATTTCTCCTCTGTGTTTACCATGGAAAACGACATGGAGACTTGGCAACTTGGGGAAGTTAGTGGTCATGTCTTAGGGACAGTCCATATCACAGTCGAGAAGGTGTTGGACATATTAGAATGTATGAAGGTGGATAAATCTCCTGGTCCTGACCAGGTATATCCAAGGACACTGTGAGAGGCTAGAGAAGAAATTGTGGGGGCCCTGGCTGATATTTTTGCATCATCATGAGCTACGGGTGAGGTCCCAGAAGACTGGAGTGTAGTGAATGTTGTGGCATTATTCAAGAAAGGCTACAAAGAAAAACCTGGGAACTAAAGATCAGTAAGTTTAATATCTGTGGTAGATACGTTACTTTAGAAGATTCTGAGGGTTAAGATATCCATGCATTTGGAAAGACAGGGTTTGATTAAGAGGAGTCAGCTTGGCTTTGTGTGAGGGAGATCATTCCTAAATTTGTTAGAGTTATTTGATGAAGTGACCAGGAAGGTTGATGAGGGCAGGGCAGTAGACATAGTCTATATGGATTTCAGTAAGGCCTTTGATAAGATTCCATATGGTAGGCTGCTTTGGAAGGTTAGATCACATGGAATCCAGGGGGAGCTGGCAAATTGGATATACATTTGACTTGATGGTTGAAAGCAGAGGTTAATATGCTTGTCGGACTGGAGGCCTGTGACTAGTGGAGTGCCTTGGGAGTCGGTGCTGGGCACATTGCTGTTTGTTATTAATATCAATGATTTGAATGAGAATGTACAACGCATGATTAGTAAGTTTGTAGATGACACTAAAATAGGCAGTATCGTGGACAGTGAGGAAGGTTATCAGAAATTGCAGCAGGACCTTAGTCAGCTGGGGAAGTGGGCCAAGAAATGGCAGATGGAGTTTAATATAGATAAGTATGAGGTCTGGCATTTTGAAAAGTCAAATCAAGGTAGGAGTTTCATGGTAAATTGTAGGGCCTGGAGGAGTGTAGTGGAACAGAGGGACCTTGGAGTTCAGGTGCACGGTTCTCTGAAAGTGGAATCACAGGTAGACAGAGCAGTTAGGGCATTCTTAGTCAGGGCATTAAGTATAAAAGTTGGGGAGTTACGTTGCAGTTGTACAGGACATTGGTGAGGCTGCACTTGGAGTATTGTGTTCAGTTTTGGTCACCTTGCTGTGGGAAGGATGTTTTTAAACTGGAAAGAATGCATAAGAAATTTACAAGGATGTTGTCAGTGCTCAATCATCCAAGTTATGAGGAGAGTTTAGACAAGCTAGGAATCTTTTTCTTTAGACTGTAGCAGACTGAGGCGGTGGGGGTGGGGGGGGGATCTTATAGAAGTACATAAGATCATGAGAGGCATGGATTGGGTGAATGCACTCAGTCTATTTCCCAGGGTTGGGAGATTGAGGACTGGAGGGCATCGGTTTAAGGTTAAACAGGAAAAAAAAATAAAAGGGAACCTGAGGGACAACCTTTTTATACAGAGGATGGTGCACAACTGGAATAAGTTGCCAGTAGAAGTGGTCAATGCAGGTACATTAATAGCATTTAAAGGCATTTGGACAAATACATGGATAGGAAAAATTTCAAAGGATGTGGGCCAAGTGCAGCGAAATGGGGTTAATGTGGATGGACATTTTGGTCGGCGTGGACCAGTTTGGGCCAAAGGGCCTGTCTCCGTGCTGTAGGACTCTGTGACTTATGGCACACATATAAACACTCACAAACACGCAACACTTACACGCATACCACACACACACAAACTTTAGTTGATTCCAATTTCCAGTGTGTCTGCCTGCATTAATTGCCATATTTAGCATGCAGCATGATGTTGGGTTCTGGAGTGCACTCCATCTTGCTGGCGGGTAGGGGCGTGGGCGTAATATTTATGAAAAGTAACCCATCGCACACTGACTTTGTACACGTGGCTCTGAGCCAGCAAGCCCATTGAAATAAAATGAAATCATTTTCAATTTGAGGACATTTATTATTTATGAGACAAAGCTGGACTTTCTCCAAAAATCTTGGAATGAGGCTGGTATGATTTCATGTTTGTCTACACTCAGTTTTATCAACTGATTTGTATGTTATGATGACCACGAAGCTATCATTCAAATTTTCGCACAGTCTCACCACTTCGCTGCCAACATCAAAAGCACAATCGCTTGCCAGCAATCTACACTCTACATCAGTTAACATCAACGCTGTCCTCATTTTCAAACAATCGGGACTATGTTCTCTTCCAACCAGGTTTGGATAATCCGCATGCCTACCTATGTGAACCAATGCCTCCCAGGATACTGCTTAGTGATGCAGGGCATCTGACAGACTCAGACTGTTGTGTTTTTCTGTCTGGGTTGGACAGAGGGTAATATAGTTATCAAGGGAAATGGGTAAATGCAACAAAGATGAATTTGAGGTAAAATCAGCCATGAGAGCTACCAGCTGCTGAAGCTGACAGATGAGAAAAGATTGAGTCAGTTCAGATTGTATTTACTGAAGTTTAGAAGAATGGGGGTGGGATGGATTTCACAGAAAGTTCTAAAGGAGGATAAAGCAAAATGGTGGATTGAGAGTAGTATGGATATTGCAGCTGCTCCTGAGATTGAAAGCTTACTTCTAACAGTCTTCTTGAGCTGCCACAATCCATGAACTGTAGAGATAACCATAGCGGTGCAAGGAGGTTAGGTCCAGGATTTTGACTAGCAACAGCGATGGAATAGTGATATAATTCCAAGTCAATATAATGAAAAACTTAAAGGACAGTTTGTTCCCATGCATGTGCTTCCCTCGTTCTTCTAGATGATAGAGTCTGCAAGTTAGAAGGTGCTGTTGAAGCAACTTTGGCGAACTGCTGAAGTGTATTTTGTCGATAGTTCACAATGTTGTTACTGTGGGCCGCGAACAAGGGGACTGAATGTTGAAGGTGGTGAATGGCATGCCTTCTACAGGATGATGTTGAGCATCTTGAGTAATGTTGGAGCTGCACCTATCAAGACAAACAGGTTATTCCATCACACTCCTGATTTGTGTCTTACAGGCTTTGCGCAGTCAGGAAGTGAGTTACTTGCTGCAGGATTCCTCACCTCTGTCTGCTCTTGTGACCATTGTATTTATGTGGCCAGTCAACTTCAGGTTCGGATCAATAGTAACTCCCATGATGTTGATTGTGGGGTTATTCAGTGATGATAATGCCATTGAACATCAAGGAATGATGATTAGATTCTTTCTTGATGGTAATGATCATTGCCTGGTCCTTGTGTGGTGTGAATGTTAGTTGCCACTTGGTAGTCCAAGCCAGGACATTGTCCAGATCTTGTTATGTGTTGAATGCTTTATGGATGGTGCTGAGTATTGTGCAATCATTTGTGAACATTCCCACTTATGACATTACAATGATGGAAGCTCATTGATGTAGCAGCTGAAGACAGAAGGGCCTAGCACATTGTCCAGAGGAACTTGGAGCTCTTGTGGTGCAGTATAATGTCCCTACCTCTAAGCCAGGAGACCCAAGTTCAAGTCTCACTCAACCCAGAGATGTGTAACAGGTTGATTAGAAAATAATTAAACTCTCTACAGGGCTAATGAATACAATAGCTCTAATGGTATGCATGGAACTGCTTTAAAAACTGCCTAGCGTGGTAGTGTCCCTACCTCTGAGCCAAGAAGCCTGGCTTCAGATCCCACCTGTTTTAGAGATGTGGCATGTGGGCAGCACAGTGGCACAGTGGTTAGCACTGTTGCCTCACAGTGCCAGAGACCTGGGTTCAATTCCCGCCTCAGGCGACTGTCTGTGTGGAGTTTGCACATTCTCACCGTGTCTGTGTGGGTTTCCTTTGGGTGCTCCGGTTTCCTCCCACAGTCCAAAAATGTGCAGGTCTGGTGAATTGGCCATGCTAAATTGCCCGTAGTGTTAGGTGAAGGGGTAAATGTAGGGGGATGGGTTGTGCTTCGGTGGGTTGGTGTGGACTTGTTGGGCCGAAGGGCCTGTTTCCACACTGTAAGTAATCTAATAACATCTCTGAACAGATTAATCAGAAAATATCTATCCAGGTTAACTCATGAAGTTATTTTGGAGTTTGAGATGATTGACCTCCAAAAATCCCATTCTTTGCATTAGGTTTCCTAAAAGCTATAGGAACGCTATTGGAATGCTAGCCTTTACTGCAAGGGAATGTGAGGACAGGAGGAGTGAACTGTTGCTGCTATGCTCTAGGAACTTTATCAGATCATATTTGGAATACTGTCCGATGCTTGGGTCGTCTTATTCTAGAGAAAGTATTTGTGTCACAGAGGGAGTGCAACAAAGGTTCCAAGGATAGCAGGGCACCCTGTGTAGAGACAGTGGGCAAATATGGCCTGTACTGTCTACAGCTTCAAAGAATAAAAAGTGATCTCATTGAAACTTCCAAAGTCTGGACATAGAGGGATATTATTGGATAGAGAGGATAAACACAGGAAAATGTTTCTCTGGTTGGGGAGTCTAGAACCATGGGAGAAAATTAAAACATAAAGGACATGTCAATTAGCTCAGAGATGAAGAGAAACCTTTTCACTAAGAGGGTTGTAAAACTTTGGAATTCTCCACCAGAAAACTAAGTCTCTGAGTATGTTCAAGGTAGAATTTGATAGATCTCTGATGACCAGAGGTGTACAGGGTTATGAGGATGGGAGCTAAAATAAATTGATGTTTGAACACCCATCATTGACTTGAATGGTGAGGAAGGAAGGATGAGCTAAATAGCCTACTCATGTTCATATGTTCCTATAAATTGAATTGGCAGATTCTCTGATTTCCACTGAATCCAGTTTTGCTTGAGCTGTTTGATGCCACATTTCATACAGTCATACAGATGTACTGCACGGAAGCAGACCATTTGATCCAACTCATCCATGCCGACCAGATATCTTAAATTAATCTTGTCCCATTTGCCAGCATTTAGTCTATTTCCCTCTAAACCCTTAAAATACATGTACCCATCCAGATGCCTTTTAAATGTTTTTATTGTACCAGCCTCCACCATTTCTTCTGACAGCTTGTTCCATATATGCGTGAAAAAGTTGTCCCTTAGGTCCTTTTTAAATCTTTTCCCTCTCACTTTAAACCTACGTCCTATAGTTTTGGACACCCCTATTCTGGGAAAAAGACCTTGGCTGCTCGTTCTATCCATATCCCTCATGATTTTTTAAACTTCTGTCAGGTTACCCCTTAGCCTCTGATGCTCCAGGGAAGATAGCCCCAATCTATTCAGTTTTCCTTTATAGTCCAAACCCTCCAACCCTGACAATATCCTTGTAAATATTTTCTGAACCCTTTCATGTTTCACAACATCCTTCCTATTGCAGAGAGTCATAGAGTCAGAGAAATGTACAGCATGGAGACAGCCCCTTCAGTCCAACTCATCCATGTCAACCAGATATCCTAAATTAATCTAGTCCCATTTGCCAGCACTTTTCCCATATCCCTCTAACCCTTTCCTGTTCATATACCCACCCCAATGCCTTTTAAATGCTGTAATTGTACCAGTCTCCACCACTTCGTCTGGCAGCTCATTCCATTCATGCAATGCTCTCTGCATGAAAAAGTTGCCCCTTAGGTCCCTTTTAAATCTTACCCTCTCACCCTAAACCTATACCCTCTATTTCTAGACTACCCCACCCCCACCTGTCCATTTTCCCTATCCATGCTCCTCATGATATTATAAACCTCTATAAGGCCGCCCCTCAGCCTTCGACATGCCAGGGAAAACAGCCCCAGCCTATTCAACTTCTCTCTGTAGCTCAAACATCTAACCCTGGCAACAACCTTGTAAATCTTTTCTAAACCCTTTCAAGTTTCGCAATATCCTTCTGATAGGAAGGAGACCCGAATTGCACACAATACTCCAAATCTGAACAGATGGCACTTGAATCCCAATCTCCTAGGTCAGAGGCAGAGACACTACCAGTGCACAACAAAGGCACCCCCCCGCATACAGAACCACTAAACTTGCACTGTCTCTCCAAGGCCTAACTTCCTAGAAGATGCTGAACTGTGGTCTGCTGGGAGTTATGGGTCTCACCGCCTTCCTCAACATTGTGGAGGAGCTGGTGTTGGACTGAGGTGGACAACGTTAAAAATCATATAACACCAGGTGCAACAGGTCCACCTGGAAGCACCAACCAATGGAGCGCTGCTCCCTCATCAGGTGTCCATGGAGCACAACACTACAAGACACAGAATTCACAGCAAAAGACCACAGTGTCATACAACCGAAATGATGCACCGAACAAACCTATACTGCTGCCAAGCCTCCCATCTCCCAGAATGGGTTGCAGGTCTCGGCCACCAATATGCAAATCCCAGAACCACTTCCAAGTCACCGTCTCGAGACAACCAAAGTTTCCACAACAAAAGGTAACATCTCAGCTCAGACAATGCACCAAAGGTGTGAGGTTTGAGTCTCTTTGTATCCTAATCTTGGTCAGACTGTTTCTATTTACAAAGTAGAATTTATAAAAATTACACCTTTAATGCATTGTTTGAGCTGAGATGTCACCCCCTGCTACAAAACTGCAAGTTATCTCAAGAAGGCGACGCAAAAGAAGCTCCAGAACCCACACACCAATGAACTGAAACCCGCATTCTGGATCAGTGGTGCTGGAAGAGCACAGCAATTCAGGCAGCATCCGAGGAGCTTCGAAATCGACCTTTCGGGCAAAAGCCCTTCATCCGGAATAAAGGCAGAGAGCCTGAAGCGTGGAGAGATAAGCTAGAGGAGGGTGGGGGTGGGGATAGAGTAGCATAGAGTACAATAGGTCAGTGGGGAAGGAGATGAAGGTGATAGGTCAGGGAGGAGAGGGTGGAGTGGATAAGCGGAAAAGGAGCTGGGCAGGTCGGACAAGTCCGGACAAGTCAAGGGGACAGTTTTGCTGGAGGTTAGAAACTAGGATGAGGTGGGGGAAGGGGAAATGAGGAAGCTGTTGAAATCCACATTGATGCCCTGGGGTTGAAGTGTTCCGAGGCGGAAGATGAGGCGTTCTTCTTCCATGCGCCAGACACCTCATCTTCCGCCTCGGAACACTTCAACCCCAGGGCATCAATGTGGATTTCAACAGCTTCCTCATTTCCCCTTCCCCCACCTCATCCTAGTTTCTAACCTCCAGCAAAACTGACCCCTTGACTTGTCCGGACTTGTCCTACCTGCCTCTCTCCTTTTCCACCTATCCACTCCACCCTCTCCTCCCTGACCTATCACCTTCATCTCCTCCCCCACTGACCTATTGTACTCTATGCTACTCTATCCCCACTCCCACCCTCCTCTAGCTTATCCCCCCACGCTTCAGGCTCTCTGCCTTTATTCCGGAAGAAGGGCTTTTGCCCGAAACGTCGATTTCGAAGCTCCTCGGATGCTGCCTGAACTGCTGTGCTCTTCCAGCACCACTAATCCAGAATCTGGTTTCCAGCATCTGCAGTCATTGTTTTTACCTAACTGAATCCCGCAACCCACTCCAAAAGATGAAAGACCCAACATCAATCCAGGCCCGCGCAACACATCACTTCAGCTGCGTGGCACCACAGTCCCCCGCTACAAACTCTGCACCCCACGGTGTCATGTCTCACAAGCACCCAAGGAGCAGATCCCCAAAAGCGATTGCCTTCAAATAAACTGGACCACAACCTAGTGTTGCATGACCCCAACTTTGCTTTTCTTAACCCACACACTAACGGCGGCACGGTGGCACGGTGGTTAGCACTGCTGCCTCACAGCGCCAGCGACCCGGGTTCAATTCCCGCCTCAGGTGACAAACTGTGTGGAGTTTGCACATTCTCCCCGCGTCTGCGTGGGTTTCCTCCGGGTGCTCCAGTTTCCTCCCACAGTCCAAAAATGTGCAGGTCTGGTGAATTGTCCATTCTAAATTGCCCATAGTTTTAGGTAAGGGGTAAATGTAGGGGTATGGGTGGATTGCGCTTCGGCGGATCGGTGTGGACTTGTTGGGCCGAAGGGCCTGTTTCCACACTGTAAGTCATCTAATCTAACGAGACCAGAATTGAGCCCAGTAAACCAAAAGTGGCCTAAGCAATGTCCTGTACAGCTGCAACATGACCACACAACTCCTATATTCTGGCCAATAAAGACAAGTGTACCAATGCCTTCTTCACTAACCTATCTACCTGCGATTCCACTTTCAAGAAACTATGAACCTGCACTTCAAGGAGTCTTTGTGCGGCAACACTCCCCAAGACCTTACCACTCAATGTATATGTCCTGCCCTGATTTGCTTTTCCAAAATGCAGAACCTTTCATTTATCTAAATGAATCTCCATCTGCCACTCTATGGCCCTTCAGCCCATCTGATCAAGATCCCATTGTGGTCTTTGGTAACTTTCTTTACTGTCTACTACACCTCCAATTTTGGTGTCATCTGCAAACTTACTTACCATTCCTCCTATATTCGCACCCAAATCATTTGTACACATGATCAAATGTTGCCTTGATATTGAGGGTAGTCTGTCTCACCTAATTTCCAGAGTTCACCTTTTTTGTTTGTGTTTGAACTAAGGCTGTAATAAGATCAGAGCTCAGAAGCCCTCGCAGAATCCAAACTGAGAGTCCATGAGTAGGTTAATCTTATGTAACTGCCACTTGATAACACTGTCAGTGACGCAATCTATTGTTTTGCTGATGGTCAAGAGTAGATCAATAGGGTGGCAGTTAGCCATGTTGGATTTATCCTGCTTTTTGTAGAGGACTATACTTGGACCATTTTCCAGATTGCCTGCTGGAGGTCAGTGGGAAAGCTGCATTGGAACAGCTTGGTTATGGTTGCAGCAAGTTTTAGAGTACAAATCTTTAGCACAACCGTTGAAATATTGTGAGGTTTTTGCTGTATCGAAAGCTTTCGGATTTTTTTTAATATCACGTGCAGTGAATCAAATTGATTGAACAATCACTCATGATACTGGGGACCTACTGGGAGGCTGAGCTGGGTCATGAAGGCTTCTTTTTGTCATTCATGTGATGAGGATGTCAGCATTTATTAGCCATCTCTAATTCGTCAGAGGGAAATGGAGAGTCCATCACATTGTTGTGGGTCTGGAGTCACATGTAGGCCAGCTCAGGTAAGAGTAGAAGATTTCCTTCCCTGAAGGACATTAATGAAGCAGATGATTTTTTATGATACGGTTGCCACTAGGGTAGTTTTTAATGCAAATTTCTAAAATTCAGATTTCATTATCTGCTATGGGGGAATTTGAGCCTGTGTACAAAGACCTCCAGGCTGGGGTTCGGGATTACAAACCCACTTACATTACCACCATGCCATTGCTTTGGTCATCTGCAAAGGTTGTAAAAGTTTCAGTCTTTTCTTTTGCACCAATAAGACTGGCTTCACCCTGACTGAGGATCATGATATTCGCCGAGTCGAGTGACTATATGGATTACTATTACAAACACATTACCACTATGCCTCTGCATTCCCATCAAGCAACAAGGGTCACATTGTCAGGTGTAGCTTTCTTCTTAGACAGATCACCCTCTTCCCCCCAATAATCAGTGAAAGCTTTGTCTTTGAGTAGTTTTTGGTGAAGGAATTGATCTGTGTTTAATAATATTAGTCGGTTGATAAATCTATTTTTCCCATACTTAATTGATTAAACCTGCAGCCTCAAAGATCGAAAGAAAACAGAAGCTTCCAGAGAAAGATATGTGTGGAGATCTCTTGTAATTGAAAAGGTATTTTGAAGAACTGTAATTGAACCTGTTGGAGATTTAGGATGAGAGTCAGTTCTGCATGACTCCGACTCTGAGGTAAATCAGATATTAAAAAGAAGTAACAAACTGTCAAATATGACACACCCTACTTTTATGCCCCCATGATGTCGGAGGTTGGTGACTTTGTCCAGTGTCTGATCACTGCATGCCCACTCTCCTTACCATGTGTACAGTTCCAAATGTAACACCTTTGGAGTCCCCTCTGTCATGCTGACCCTCTTGCAGTGCCAGGCTGATGTATTGTGGCAGCCTTAGGTTGGCTCCCCACTCTGTAATCACCAAATCTGCAGCTCGTGAAATCGTGAGCTCGTGGGGGTTCTGACACCACCCTCTCCAACAACCATTTCACCTTAACTGGTCTCAGTGGGTGCCTGGTCCAATCTCCACTTATCCACTCTTTGTTCTGGTTAGTTACAAGGTCAAAATCAGAATTTTCAAACTGATACTCTGGATGTTGCTGTTTCTTTATATTTTGGATTGCCTCAAACACTGGCTTTGGGGAGCGGGCGGGCAAGCAAAAACCTGAGCTGTTGTTTCCTGTGCCTGTGAATATTCTTACACGTACAGATTCAAGTGGGTACATCAGGATTTTCAGCCATTTCTACTGAAGTACGAAGAGAAGAATTGCTCACACGATTGATGGATTACCAATAATCTTCTTATTTATACCAGTTCAGTGGCTATTTGTTTTAAAAAGTGTGAACTGATCGATATCTGAAGAGTATCCTGATGGACTGATTTACATTCAGTGTTAATGAAAAAAATCACTGAACAGTTTTATTTGTTGCTCCTTGATCTGATGAACCAAGAAGTTCCAAGGTCTTTTTTTTAAAATGTCTGTTGATGCTTGTAGTGAAGTGGGTGACTGACAGGAATACTTCAAGTCTAAAAGCAAATCCCATTGAATGCATAGGCATTCAATGCATTGCTGTTTGTCCCACAAATAGTATTATTCATTTGTCAGCAATGACTTGTCTATTATTAAGGCGCTACATTAATCCACTTATTAAAAATATCTCTTTAAAATTTGAAATATTACTGAGAGACTGGAATGGGGGCAATTGAGATTCCAGCATCACCATGAATGAGGCAATATTTGATTAAGATTACATGACAGAGAAATGTGGGGGGATGTCAAAAAATGTAGGCCAGACATTTCAGGAATGAAACCAGGAAACACTTAAATGCAGAGCTCTCTTTTCAAACAGGAATTATTGATTAATTGAGATTGATAATTTTCTGTTAACCAAAGGCATTAGGATTTAGGTATAGATTTAGGTCATAGATCAGCTTTCATCTCTATGAATAGCAGAACAGCTACAAGAGACATACAACTTCCTGATGTTTTACATTTAAAAAAAAAATGAAACTACTTTGCCACTACTTTTTGTCATTTATACAAACGATTTGAATTTGAACATCAGAGGTATAGTTAATAAGTTTGCAGATAGAGGTGTAGTGGACAGAGAAGAAGGTTACCTCCAAGTACAACAGGATCTTGATCAGATGGGCCAATGGGCTGAGGAGTGGCAGATAGAGTTTAATTTAGATAAATGTGAGGTGCTACATTTTGGAAAAGCAAATAAGAGCAAGACTTACACACTTAATGATAAGATCCTAGGGAGTGTTGCTGAAAAAAGACACCTTGGAGTGCATGTTCATAGTTCTGTGAAAGTAGAGTCACAGGTAGATAGGATAATGAGGAAGGCGTTTGGTACGCTTTTGTTTATTGGTCAGAGTATTGAGTACAGGAGTTGGGAGGTCATGTTGCAGTGTATAGGATGTTGGTTGGACCACAGTTGGAATATTGTGTGCAAATCTGGTCTCCTTCCTGTCGGAAAGATGTTGAAAACCCGAAACGGTTCAGAAAGAAAAAGAAGGATGTTGCCAGGGTTGGAGGATTTGAGCTACGGGGAGAGGATGAACAGGCTGGGGCTGTTTTCCCTGGAGCATTGGAGGCTGAAGGGTGATCCTGTAGAGTTTTATAAAATCATGAGGACCATGGATGGAATAAACAGATAAAGCCTTTTTCCTGGGGTGGGGGAGTCCATAACTAAAAGGCATAGGTTTAGGGTGTGAGGGGAAATATACAAAAGGGACCTAAGGGACAACGTTTTAATGCAGAGGAAGGTATGTGTATGGAATGTGTTGCCAGAGGAAGTGGCAGAGGCTGGTATAATTGCAGCATTTAAAAGGGTTCTGGATGAGTATATGAATAGGAAGGGTTTACAGGGATATGGGCTGGGTGCTGGCAAATGGGACTAGATTGTGTTGGGATATCTGGTTGGCATGGACGGGTTGGACCGAAGGGTTTGTTTCTGTGCTGTACATCTCTATGACTCTATGAATCTATGACTGGGAGAGGAACCTAGCAGGAAAGACAACGGAACAGCAATGGCAGGAGTTTCTGGGAGTAATTCAGGAGACAAAACAGAGATTCATCCCAAGGAAAAAGACACATGGCGCAGGGAGAATGAGGCAACCATGGCTGACTCAGGAAGTCCAGGATAGTGCAAAAGTGAAAGAGAAAGCATTTAATGTGGCAAAAGGCAGTGGGAAGCTAGAGGATTGGGAAGCTTATAAAGACCAACAAAGGGCAACAAAAAAGAAATAAGGAGGGAGAAGATTAACTATGAGGAAAAGCTAGCTAGTGACATAATTCTCTTATAGGAATTAAGGGCTACGGGGAGAATGCGGATAAGTGGAGTTGAAATGCCCATCAGCCATGATTGAATGACGGAGTGGACTCGATGGGCCAAATGGCCTTACTTCCGCTCCTATGTCTTATGGTCTTATGGTCTTATAAAGCAAGATGCAAGAGTTTCTTTAGATATATAAAGAGCAAAAGAAAGGCAAAAATGGACATTGGGCTGCTGGGAAATGATGCAGGAGAGATAGTAATCGGTAACAATGAAATAGCTGAGGAACTGAATAATAACTTTGTGTCAATCTTCACAGTGGAAGACACAAGTAATATCCCAAAAACTCAAGAGAGTGAGGGAGCAGAGCTGAGTATGGTGACCATTACCAAGGAGGAGGTGCTAGAAAAACTGAATGGCCTGAAAGTGGATAAAATAACCTGGACCAGATGGACTACACCCCAGAGTTCTAAGGGAGATAGCTGAAGAAATAGTGGAGGCATTGGGGAGATATTTCAGGAATCACTAGAATTAGGAAGGGTCCCAGAGGACTGGAAGATCACTGTTTAAAAACAGAATGCAACAAAAGAGGGAAAGTAACAGCTCAAGTAACAACCTCGGTTGTGGGTAAGATCCTGGAATCCATTATGAAGGATGAGATATCTAAATACTTGGAAATGTATGGTAAAATAGGGCAAAGACAGCATGGTTTCATTAAACCTGACAAATATTCTCGGACTCTTTGAAGACGTAATGATCAGGTTGGAACAAGGAGAGCCAATGGATGTTATCTTTCAGGATTTCAACAAGGCCTTTGACAATGTGCTGCACAGGAGGCCACTGAATAAGATAAAGATCCATGTTGTCAGAGGCAAGGCGCCAGCATGGATAGAAGCTTGGCTGACTGGCAAAAAGCAGAGAGTGGGGATAAATGGTCTTTCTCAGGATGGCAGCTCATGACGAGTCATGTTCCACAAGGCTCAGTGTTGGGACCACAACTTTTCAATTTAGGAGTTACTGGTGGCATTGAGGAGGCAGGGAACCTGCAGAAGGATTTCGACAGGTGAAGAGAGTGGGCAAAGAAGTGGCAGATGGAGTACAACATGGGAAAGTGTGAGGTCATGCACTTTGGTCAGAAGAATAGGGGCATGGACTATTTTCTAAATGTGAAATCTGAAGTGCAAAGATGTTTGAGAGTTCAAGTACAGGATTTTGTCAAGGTAAACTTGTAGGTTGAGTCAGTAGTAGGAAGGCAAATGTAATATTGACATTTATTTTGAGAGGGCTTGAACATAAAAGCAAGGATATACTTCTGAGGCTTGATACGGCTCTGGTCAGACCACATTTGGAGCAGTGTGTGCAGTTTTGGGCCCATATCCCAGGCCTTGGAGAGTGTTCAGAGGAGGTTCATGAGAATGGATCCAGGAATGAAAAACAAAGAACAAAGAAAATTATAGTACAGGAACAGGCCCTTCGGTCCTCCAAGCCTGTGTTGATGCAGATCCTTTATCTAAATCTGTCGCCTGTTTTCTAAGGATCTGTATCCCTCTGTTTCCTGTCCATTAATGATTCTGTCCAGATACATCTGAAGTGAACATTATGTCTGCCTCTACCACCTCCACTGGCAATGCATTAGAGGCACCCACCACCCTCTGCGTAAAGAACATTCCATGCACATCTCCCTGAAACTTTTTGCTACTCACCTTGAACTCATGACCCCGAGTAATTATGTCCACCACTCTGGGAAACTCTTCTTGCTATCCACCCTGTCTATACTTCTCATGATTTTGTGGACCTCAGTCAGGTCCCCCCTCAACCTTCATTTCTAATTAAAATAATCCTCATCTACTCAACATCTCTTCATAGCTCGCACCCTCCATACTAGGCAACATCCTGGTGAACCTCCTCTGCATCAACACCCTTTTGGTAATGTGGCGACCAGAACTGTATGCAGTATTCCAAAAGTGTCCGACAAAAGTCCAATACAACTGTAACAGGACCTGCCAACTCTTGTACTCAATACCCCATCTGATGAAGGAAAGGTGTATGCCCTCTTGACCATTCTATCGAACTCTGTTGCCACCTTCAGGGTACAATGGACCTAAAGACCCAGATCTCTCTATACAGTAAATGGAAAAGCCCTGGGGTAAATTGATGTACAATTTGCTCTTGAATTGGATCTTCCAAAATGTATCACCTCACATTTGCCTGGATTGAACTCCATCTGCCATTTCTCCACCTAACTCTCCAATCCACCTATATTCTACCGCATTCTCTGACAATCCCCTTCATTATTTGCTACACCAATCTTAGTGTCGTCTGCAAACTTGCTAATCAGACCACTTATCCCTTCCTCCAAATCATTTATGTACATCACAAACAACACTGGTCCCAGCACACTCCCTGTGGAACACCACTGGTCAGAGTTGTCCATTTTGACAAACATTTGAGGAATGTTTGAAGGCTCTGGGTCTGTACTCGATGGAGTTTAGAAGGATGGGGGGAGTCTAATTGATACATACAGAACATCTGGACTGATAGGAAGATGTTTCCATTGGTCGGAGAGACCAGGTCCCTAAAGTACAGCCTTAGAGTAAAGGGAAAACCTTTTAGAATAGAAATATGGAGAAATTTCTTCAACCAGAGAGTGGTGGATCTATGGAATCCATTGCCACACAAGGCTGTGGAAGCCAGGTTATTGAGTATATTTCAGACTGAGATAGATAGGTTTATGAGTATCAAGGTGATCAAGGGTTACGGGGACAAAGCGGGAGAATGGGGTTAAGAAACTTATCAGCCATGATTGAATGGTGGAGCAGACTTGATGGGCTGAATGGTTTAATTTCTGCTCCTATGGTCTTATGGTCTAAAAGACTGTATACCAAACATCAAACACAACCATCGGTCTTGCTGTCCCTTAACTCCCTACAGTTCTGTATTCCAGAAAACAGGTGTATTTATGTAATACAGTTTTCAATCAGGTAAATACATTTATTGGAAGTTTGTAATCACAGTTGGCTATTCTTATAAGACTAAAATGTCAGTTTAGCATAATTGTGAAAGTGTCTCATTCATTTGAGCTGTCTTGTGACATCCTCCAGATATTACCCTTTTAATAAATGCATCTAAAAAGTTGTTCTTAATCTTCACATGGAGGTCAAAACATAAAATATATTCTTCAATGCAATCTTCCCTGTTCACATCTCTAACAGAATTGCACCTCAATTGACTCTGATATTTTTCATTTCCCACACAGATTTCCGACTGACACTTCAGCAATCTTAAGGTTACTGTGATGTTAAAATCTCTTCATGCTGGTCTTCTGCTTGTTTGGGAATATAAGGTATTCATTAACTTGGATTGATGAGAAGGCTAAATAATATCTTCATTCTGGAACAGAGAGGAGGCAAATGTTTTCAAAAGTCCATTCATAAGATTAAATGGACTTATCTGTTTTTTCTGGATACTTTAATATTGGACATCATTAGTCAGAGTTCACAGCTGACAGCAATGAGCTTTGCTGATTGAATATAAAGGAATTAGAGACTCATCCAGAACAATAACCATTCACTTTCCCCTTTTTAGTTGACAGATCAGAAAAGCTGGAAAAGCGCAGCTGGTCAGGCAGCATCCGAAGAGCAGGAGCATCAATGTTTCGAGCATGAGGTCTTCATCGGGAATCTATAACTAGGAGAAGGTGAGGAATACAGATGCTGGAGGTCAGAGTCGAAAAGGGTGGTGCTGGAAAAGCACAGCCAGTCAGGCAGTATCCGAGGAGCAGGAGAGTTGACATTTCGAGCGTTTCTGAGTAAGAGCTTATGCTCGAAACGTCGACTCTCCTGCCCCTTGGCTGCTGCCTGACCAGCTGTGCTCTTCCAGCACCACCCTTTTCGACCCTGATCTCCAGCACCTGCAATCCTCACTTTCTCCTAAATTGGAAAGAACAGAATAGCAGGTATCAATGAGTGATGACGAAACAGAATTATGGGACAACGCAGAGAAAACTGTACGAAATACAAAGAGAAAGAGCTAAACATGAATGTAGTCAGGTAGGAGCACAACACACAAAAGGCTTTGGAGAGAAAATGATATGGGTTTGTAGATACTCGAAGAGACGGATACTATAAGCATGAAGGGTAAAAAGGAATGCAACATTGTCGAGTGCTCATGAGTCTAATATTACCTAAGATAGTAGAGTGATAGACAACTAGTAGGGTGAACAGAGCTATTGAAATCACAAGAGCAGAGCTACTTGCAATTTTCTTGCACAAACCTGTTTTGCATTCAGAATTATAATGTTATTAAAGTTACTGGTGGATATCCAGATAAATTTATTCTTCAGAGACACCATTCATAAATCTCAATGCTTATCACATTAAAAACCAGCCATTTTATTTGAAAGGGAAAGAGTGCAACTCAATTAGTTTGATTGCTGTAGCTCATACTTCCATTTATGTTAAGTTTGATTTATGACATTTTGATGTGCTTGTTAAGAGTGTTTAATCCCTAATTCAGTTACATTAAGAGACACTTGGGCTTCAAGTTACTGTTGACAACATGAGCAGGTATAATGTTCCAATGCCTGCTCTCAGTTCATTTTAAATGAGTCAACATGCTATTAGTCATGGAGTCAAAGAGTCTTGGAATCATACAGTATGGAAGCAAATCCTTCAGTCCAACCAGTCCACACTCACCATGTTCCCAAACTAAACTAATTACACCTACCTCCACATCTTTCATATTCATGTACTTATCCAACTGTCCTGTAACTGTACGCGCATCCATCACTTTCTCTGAATGTTTATTCCACACCAAACCACTCTCTGTAAAAACATTGCCTCTCATGTCCTTTTAAAATCTTTCTCCTCTCACCTTAAAAATATGTCCCCTAGTTTTGAACCCCCCCCAACCAAGGGACAAGACCCTTGGTATTCACCTGAACTATGTCCCTTGTGATTTTGTAAAACTCTATAAAGTCACCCCTCAAGCTCCAGTGTTCCAATGGAAAAATGTTCCAGTTTATCCAACCTATCTTTACAACTCACACTCTCCATTTCTGCCAGCACCTGAGTAAATCTTTTCTGAATCCTCTCCAGATTAATAATATCCTTCCTATAACGGGGCAACTAGAACTGCACACAATACTCCAGAAGCGGCCTCAACAGTATCCTGTACAACCTCAACATGATATCCCAACTCGTATACTCAAAGGTCTGAGCAATGAAGACAAGTCTGCCAAATGTTTTCTTAACCACACTGTCTACCTGAGACATGAATTTCAAAGAATTATGTACCTGAACCCCTAGGTCTCTCTGTTCTACAACACTACCCAGGCCCCTACCATTAATTGTATAAAGACCTGTCGGAGACAATGGAATGCTACTCAAAAACATCACTCCACTGATTTGAAGCTGACATTATTTTACTTTCTCATAATTTTCAGTGAAATAAAATTCTGCAGGAAGGATACCCGTTGTTCCTTCTACATCTGAGTAGTACATTACCATCAAAACATATTATTTTGTAAGTTAGAAGGCAATTAGGCAACTAATTTACCATTCAGATTTGAGGGTAGTTTATTAGCATTTCCAGAAAAAGCTAGGTAATCAATAAAGGCTCATTGTTGCAAGAGATATCTGCAGCAATCACTTGGTTCTACTAAGACCTCCTTTGGGTAGATTTACTGCCAATCCCTCTTCTGGTTCTAGTCTTGGGTTCGCTAGTACTAAGTGGGGAAGGATGACCACATGGAAGTCTCTGTAGAGCATTGAGTAAAAAGAAAGAATAATAATATTGCAAGAAGATAGTGCTGTATACTAGAGTATCACTTACTAACTACGTTACATTGATGCAACTGAATGTTAAGTTTCTTCACATTTTCTCCAAACACCTTGAAGTAAAGCCAACAATCTAGTCGCCATTTTGATGGTTTTTTGGCACCCGTAGAGTTACTTTCATATTTTTGTTTCAGTAGGCACCTTTGGTCGTCTACAGTTGCTTGTCTCTCACCATTAGAGGAAGATACTGATTTCTCTTAGTCAGATCCAAAGTGTCTGACATCAAACTTTGCGTCACTGACTTTCATTTGCAAATGTTTTGCCCACTTACTTAGTCTGCCTAGTTCCTGGACCGACTGCTCTTCAACATAATTTACTCTGCCTCCCATTTAAGTGTCATCTACAAACCTGAGTATTCTCTATTCCCTCATCACAATGATAGTGTGAAAGATCAATGCCACAACACTAACCTCCAGGACACACCATTTATAATCTTCCAGTGATAGAGTACATGCTGCATCCCTACTTTCTGGTTGTTGTCTCAGAATCAATATCATAGAACCACTACAGGGTGGAAACAGGCCATTTGGTCCAACGAGTTGACACCGGCCCTCAAAAGGCTATTCCACCAGAACCCTTCCCCTATTAGTCCACATTGTGGGCGGCACGGTGGCACAGTGGTTAGCACTGCTGCCTCACAGCGCCAGAGACCCGGGTTCAATTCCTGCCTCAGGCGACTGACTGTGTGGAGTTTGCACGTTCTCCCCGTGTCTGCGTGGGTTTCCTTCGGGTGCTCCGGTTTCCTCTCCCCATCCAAAGATGTGCAAGGTCAGGTGAATTGGCCATGTTAAATTGCCTGTAGTGTTAGGTAAGGGGTAAATGTAGGGGTATGGGTGGGTTTCGCTTCGGCGGGTCGGTGTGGACTTGTTGGGCCGAAGGGCCTGTTTCCACACTGTAATCTAATCTAAATCTAAATTTCTCCATTCTAACACACCTAGCCTACACATCCCTGAACACTTTAACACAGCCAATTCACCTTACCTGCACATCTTTAGATTGTGGAAGAAACCCACACAGAGAGTCACCTAAGGCTGGAATTGAACCTGGGTTCCTAGAGCTATGAGGCAGTAGTGCTAACCACTAAGCCACATGTCATCATGTTGGCTCCAACTCCATATACCTGCAGTATAGTTTAATTGGTACTGCCTGTATTTTATCCTTTTCCCTTGCTGTGATCTACTTAATAGACATATTCAAGCATATATGCCAGTTGTTACATTAAAAAATCAGTTATTATTTCTTACGCTATGATATAAAGTCCATGTTACTTCAAGGATGAGAATATTTAAACAAAAACCTGTTGCAGTCAATCACACACTCTTTGCCTTCACATTCCAGTCTATGCTGGTTGTCTGATGGTGGTTGCTATTGGTTACCATTTCTTTGGAGTTCTACAGGATAAATAGCTTGAATTGTGCAGATATAGAGAACCTGTTCCTATTGGCAGGAGGGAATATTTGATTTGATTGGTGCAAGAGCTAAAGGTATTACTATAGTAGTGTCTTTAGAAACGTCTTGGAGTTTGAGACTGAGGAGATCTAACATTACGTTAATGCAAACTGGTAACAGGACCCCTCTTATCATCTTCTGTCAATCAAATACTCAGTTTACATACTTTCTGTACCTGTCGAGAGAAAGCAGAGTTAACACTTCAAGTTAGTTCTGAAGAAGGGTCATTGGGTCCAAAGCCTGAATTCTGCTTTCTCTGCACAGATGGAGCCAGACCTGCTGAATTTCTCCAACACTTTCTGTTTTTGTTTTAAATCTTCAACATCTGCAGTCCTTTGTTTTGTATTATGCACATTCTAGGTTTTTTTTTTGCCAGCAAGTCAATCTTTGATTCGTGATGGTACGCTACCTTTGCACCGTGAGCTTTCAATTAGTGCATGAACCTTTGATGTGGCACCTTATCAAACCTCTGAAAATCCTAGTAATGTTTGTCTACAGGCTTCCCTTTAATCTACAGACATTACTCCTTCAAAGAACTCCAATTGATTAAAAGTGATATCCCATTGACAAAATGATATTGACTATTCCTGATTACTAGTTTCCCTTTCAAACCGGATGCAAGGTTTAGTCATATTGTGGTCATTGCTGCCCATGAGTGTCTGAACTTTGAGATAATAAATGAATCTTATCACTTTACACAATACCAAGTCTCAGATAAGTCATTCTCTGGCGAATTCCAAAACATGCTGTGGACCAGAGTTTCTGCTGGCCAAATAATTGTTTTGGAAGTTATACAGTCATACAGGATGCAATCAGTCCATGCTCACCATGTTCCCAAACCAAACTAGTCCCACTTGTCTGCATCTGGTCCATATGCCTTCAAACCCTTCCTATTTATGCACTTATCCAAAAGTCTTTTTAATGCTGTAACTGTACCTGCATTTATTATTTCCTCTGGAAGTTCATTCCTCATATGAACCACTCTCTGTGTAAAACAGTTGCCCCTCATATCCTTTTAAACTTTCTCATCTCACCTTAAAAATATGACCCTAGTTTTGAACTCCCCCAGGGAAGAAAACACTTGCTATTCACCTTAACAATATCCCTCGTGATTTTATAAACCTCTATGAGGTCACCCCTCAACCTTCAATGTTCCAGTGAAATAGCTTCATATTACACCTTGTCATTATCACTTGGTACATTGACCCTGCAGCCCCTGCTCTCATCCAACAGGCTGAGAGAGCCTTCCACCTATTAGACAACTGTAGAGGCTGACACTCCTGCTGTCTGAGCCCTTTTAGCTGCCTCACATATGGTCACATCCTTCTGTTCCTGAAACTGACTGAAACAGAATACTCTACATGGTACTCTACATTCAGGCAACATGCCCTTTCTCTGACAGGTTGAAATGTCTGTAGATCAGCCTCTTGCTCACTCTCTGAGGTGAAGCTGCTCGAACTTCTCACACTTACTGCAGACATGTTTGCCCTGGATCATAATGGTAGCCAGCTCCCATTCGTAACCTATTTTCTAGCTGGTTAAAAATGGAACCTACTGCAGTGACTGTGTTAGCAGATTATTCACTTTCTATTTTACCCATGTACACTGCCTCTGCTTGATCTTGACTTTTCAAGGGGACCTGTCATTTTCTCAGTGAATTGGGAAAATTCTTCATTCCGTTGAATTCTTGTATTTTTTGTTACAGTGTATCGCTTAGCGCAATGCCGTGTGACACCAACAGGATGGGTTTAATTCCTGTATTGGCTGAGATCACCATGAAGCTATCTCAACCTCGCCCCTTGCCTGGTGATCCTCAGGTCAAATGCACCTCAGGTTTTCTTGAATGAAAGGGCAGTCCTCTGGGACTTTTGCAACTGCTAACTTTTGTCACTGCTGAAATTCCTTTAGTCTCCTTCCAATTTCTTTGAGCTACTATGTTTGGCAGTGCCTTCTGGTGGTAAAGCAGAGGCATATTGATGACTCACCATGTGGCCAATTGGAGAACAGATCTGTGGAGTCAGAAACGCTCCCATCTGTTTCCATTCCGGGTGTTAACAAATTGACTTTCTCTCCATTACCGCACAAAATGCAAGTGCCAATTCTGTGTCCACAGATATTTGATGAATTTCAGTACATAAACAGGTCAAAGCCATTCAGTGCATTATGACTAGATTGGATTAGATTGGATTAGATTACAGTGTGGAAACAGGCCCTTCGGCCCAACAAGTCCACACCGACCCGCCGAAGCGAAACCCACCCATACCCCTACATTTACCCCTTACCTAACACTACGGGCAATTTTTAGTATGGCCAATTCACCTAACCTGCACATCTTTGGACTGTGGGAGGAAACCGGAGCACCCGGAGGAAACCCACGCAGACACGGGGAGAACGTGCAAACTCCACACAGTCAGTCGCCTGAGTCGGGAATTGAACCCGGGTCACTGGCGCTGCGAGGCAGCAGTGCTAACCACTGTGCCACCGTGCCGCCCGACCGTGCCGCCCGACTATACAAGCTCTTTGCTGAAACAATTGAAAATTAATTTCACTGCTTTTTCATAACACCATGGCCTGAACAAAAGGAATATTTAGCTTATTCAACAGGGAAAATTGAAGCTGAGATGCTGAATGTGAATTCACGCTGAATGGTGAATGCAAATATCTCCAGTATTCTGTCCACTGTTGATTTAATGTGAATACAAGCAGCAGTAGGCCATTCAGCCCCTTAAACCTGCCCCACGAATTTGTAAGATCACCGCTGATTTGAATCTGACCTCCACTCCATTCCATGGCTAATGCCTGAAAAGCTTTGACCCCACATTGTCCTAAATCTATCTACATCTGCCGTAAAAATATTCCATTTACATTTATGTTCCTTATCTCTTTCTGTGCACATAAAAAAACTTTTCAGCTTCTTATGCAATGCACTGGATTCCTCTAAACCTCAGAATTTGTAATCTCTCTCTTTTTAAATAATATTTTGCTTTTTTAATCTTCCTGCTGAATTGGACAAGCTCGCAATTACCCACAATGCATTCTCCACTTGCCTGAATGAATGCAGCTCTAAGAACACTTAACAAGTTCGACATCATCCAGGAAAAAGCAGCCTGCTTGATTGGCATCGTACCACCACCTCAAATATTTAGCCCCTCCATCATCAATGCATATTGGCAGCAATGGGCACCATATGCAAATGCACTTCAGCAACTTATCAAGGCTCCTTCCTTCGACAACACCTTCAAAACCTGTGAACTCTGCCACTTAGATGGAATAGGGCAGCCGATGCATGTTGTGTTGGTCAAAACCCTGTAACTCTTTTCCTCCCGGTACTGTTAGTGTGCCCATACCACATAGACTGCATCAGTTCAGGAAGGCAGATCACCACCATCTTCCCAATGGCTATTGTGGATTGACAATAGAATACCAGCTTTGTGCGGCACTGGGAAAGCACAGCCGGTCAGGTAGCATCTGAGGTGCAGGATAGTCAATGTTTCCAGCATTAGCTCTTTAGCTTCCTGATAAAGAGCTTAAGCTCGAAACATCGACTCTCCTGACTCTTGGATGCTGCCTCACTGGCTGCGCTTTTCCAGCGTCATATTATTTGACTCCAATGTCCAGCATCTGCAGTCCTGACTTTCTCCTAGAATACCAGCTTAGACAAATGTTCACATAATGCAAACAAACAAAGTGAATCACCATTTGCCAAGCCTTTGTCATGTCACTTAATCTCTTTATCCTGTTCCCTTTGTGACTCTTTTCAAAATGGCGACAGGTTGGCTGCAGAAATGTGGACTCCTCAGCCCAGGAGTCCGGAGCTCTTGTACTCTTTCTGTGTTAATTTTCTTTTCTCCCTAAGCTTTTTTCTTAATGTTTCCATTAATTATGGTACCTTATCTTCTTTTAATGACATCAGTGGAAGGCGTCTTCTCCCTATTCATGTCTAGCCATGAGGTGGTTTCCAATGGCCCGGCATGGTGGTATAGTTCCGGTGCCTGGTGGATTGGTCTCCAGGTGTAGCAGTCTTGTCCAGGAGGGCATTCTCAGCCTGGAGTTGCATTCTTATTGCGGTCTGATGGTCTTGCTCCATTGTGCAGGTCTTCTTCACCAGCTTCTGTCTGATGCGTGTTTTCTTCAATGCAAATTGGCTTTAACACGATTGAGGAATTTAGACAGTTATTTGTAGAACACAACCTTCCTTACTTGAATTGGCTATAACTTGATTCTGACCCCATTAGTTTAAATGGCACAGCTATTGTGCAATCTTCTTATAAAGCGAGATCAACAAGAATGGAACTACCATGTTATATGAGAACCAACTGTATTCCAGTAGCCTGGCGTAAAGCTGTAGTGCCAATATGGAAGACTCACCCCTGCTTGAGAGGCAGCTTCTGGGTCTTCCAATGGCTTAAAGTCTTGGCTTGGTGTGGTGGTCTTGGCCCAGCAAGGCATTCTTGGTCCAATGAAGTGATCTTGGCCCAGCGATGCAGTCTCGGTTCAGTGTGCTGGTCTCGGCCCAGCGATGCAGGCTTGACTCAGTGCACTGGTCTCAGCCCAGCGATGCAGTCTCGACTCAGTGTGCTGGTCTCGGGCCAGCGATGCAGTCTCAGCTCAGTGTGCTGGTCTCAGCCCAGCGATGCAGTCTCAGCTCAGTGTGCTGGTCTCGGCCCAGCGATGCAGTCTCAGCTCAGTGTGCTGGTCTTGGCCCAGCGAGGCGGTCCAGGCCCAGCGAGGCAATTTCAGCTTGATATGGTGGTCTTGGCCCAGCGAGGTGGCCCAGGCCCTATGAGGCAGTCTAAGTCTCAGCTCTGCGTGGCGTTCTCAGTCCAACAATGCTGTCTAGGCCCAGCAAGGCAGTCTCGGCTCTGTGTAGCAGTCTTGGTTCTGCATGGCGGTCTCAGCTTTGCATGGTGGTCTCGGCCCAGTCAGGCGGTCTCGGTCCAGCATGGCGGTCTCAGCCTGTTTGTGACGGTCTCGTCTCGACCTGATCCGGAATGGTAGTTTTTGTGCTGCTTTTCCAGCGTACTCTGAACCAAGTAGTCATTAACTGAACGCTGATAAATTTCAACTTTTTTTCTTTTTACTTATGACTTCTATCATTAATTTAGGTGCTGTGGTATGGAGACTTACGAAACTTTTTACTGCATTTCTTTTTGTAACAATACACTTGACAGTAAATTGCTATTCTATTCCTTTCATACTTATCTTTGTGTCAGCAGTAAATGTAGTAACCATAAATTTGATTCCTTCATGCAAGCTAAGGTCTATTTTATTGTTCATTTTACAATGCTGCACGTCAACACTTACCTTTTGGCAACTAATGGTCATAAGCATTTATGCCGTGAACAGGAATATCTCTCACCTTAATGATACAGTCGACAGTAATTATTGTGGACGCTCCGTCAATCAGAGAGTTTGATTGTAATTTACCTGGGGATAAGCAGAATCCTTGGGTCAAACACAGTAGCCAACTATTTCTCCCAGATTTTCCCTCTGCTTTCCATTGAGCAATTCTATGTTCAGCATTCCTACCTATTCCTGTCAGTCTGTTTGTTGCACAACACAAGGCAACAGTAAACAAGCAGAGGATCCTGGGACAGTCAGCAACAGCTGGAGGAGTGAGCAAGGTCAGTTCCCCTTAGACAGGCAGTCAGCAGCACCTGGAGGAGAAGGTAAGGTGATCTCCCCTTAGACAGGCAGTCAGCAGCATCTAGAGGACCAGGTAAGGTGATCTCCCCTTAGACAGGCAGTCAGCAGCATCTAGAGGACCAGGTAAGGTGATCTCCCCTTAGACAGGCAGTCAGTAGCATCTAGAGGAGCAAGTAAGGTGATCTCCCCTTAGACAGGCAGTCAGCAGTACCTGGAGGAGAAGGTAAGGTGATCTCCCCTTAGACAGGCAGTCAGCAGTACCTGGAGGAGAAGGTAAGGTGATCTCCCCTTAGACAGGCAGTCAGCAGCATCTAGAGGACCAGGTAAGGTGATCTCCCCTTAGACAGGCAGTCAGCAGTATCTAGAGGACCAGGTAAGGTGATCTCCCCTTAGACAGGCAGTCAGTAGCATCTAGAGGAGCAAGTAAGGTGATCTCCCCTTAGACAGGCAGTCAGCAGCATCTAGAGGACCAGGTAAGGTGATCTCCCCTTAGACAGGCAGTCAGCAGCATCTAGAGGACCAGGTAAGGTGATCTCCCCTTAGACAGGCAGTCAGCAGCATCTAGAGGACCAGGTAAGGTGATCTCCCCTTAGACAGGCAGTCAGTAGCATCTAGAGGAGCAAGTAAGGTGATCTCCCCTTAGACAGGCAGTCAGCAGTACCTGGAGGAGAAGGTAAGGTGATCTCCCCTTAGACAGGCAGTCAGCAGTACCTGGAGGAGAAGGTAAGGTGATCTCCCCTTAGACAGGCAGTCAGCAGCATCTAGAGGACCAGGTAAGGTGATCTCCCCTTAGACAGGCAGTCAGCAGTATCTAGAGGACCAGGTAAGGTGATCTCCCCTTAGACAGGCAGTCAGTAGCATCTAGAGGAGCAAGTAAGGTGATCTCCCCTTAGACAGGCAGTCAGCAGCATCTAGAGGACCAGGTAAGGTGATCTCCCCTTAGACAGGCAGTCAGCAGCATCTAGAGGACCAGGTAAGGTGATCTCCCCTTAGACAGGCAGTCAGCAGCATCTAGAGGACCAGGTAAGGTGATCTCCCCTTAGACAGGCAGTCAGCAGCATCGAGAGGAGCAGGTGAAGAAAGGATCCATGAAAGTCAGAGCCATAGTAAGGTTCGTTTCAGCTGATTGGAATCGAAGCTTGTTGTTTGGTGAGTCTCATAGGTGGTTAAGTTTCATCTTAATTTTCTTAAGTTTAATATAATACACAAATTGTTAGAAAATTTAATTATATTCAGACAATATTTTTGTAGTTTTTTGCGAGTAAATGCTCATTGTGAAACATTTAATCAGATGCTACATCAAAGTTGATTACTGGAAATAAAATCTCCATGCAGAGAGGATTGGCTGCATGATAGAAAACAGAGAGTATGCAAAATGGGATGAGAAGAGTTCTATGTGCTGGTGCATTAATATTCTACAATTTGGAAGGCGTTCAGCATGCTTGTCTTCATTGCTTAGATCTTTGAGCATGGGAATTGGGACATCATGTTGAAGTTTTGCAGGCTGTTAGTGATGCTCCTTCTGGTATACCATGTCTAATTCTGGTTGTCCTGTTATAGGAAGGATATTATTAAACTGGAAAGGGTTCAGTAAGAATTTACCAGGACGTTGCCAGGAATTGAGTGTTTGAGATATAAAAATAGGTGGGAAAAATTGGAACTTTTTAAACCAGGGCATAGGAAGTTGAGGGCTGACCTTATTGAGGTTTGTAAAATCATGAAGTGCATAGATAAGGTGAATGACAAAGCTCTTTTCGCTAGGGTGGGGAGTACAAAACTAGGGGGTGTATTTTTAAGGTGAGAGGAGAAAGATTTAAAAAGAGTATGAGGGGCAATTTTTTTTTTACACAGACTGTTTCGTCAGAGAAACTGCCAGAGAAAGTGATGGTTGCAGGCATAGTTACAACATTTAAAAGGCATTTGGATAAGTTCATGAATAGGAAAGGTATGGGCCAAGTGCAGGCAGGTGGGAGCAGAATGGTTTGGGAACATGGTCAACATGGACTGGTTGGACTGAAAGTTCTATTTCTGTGCTGTATGACTCTGTGACTTAGATGAATTAATTTATTAGCTTCATGACTGCTGCAGACATGATTGGCTGGGCTGGAAACATCTGTGTTGATGACATGAGGGGAGTGAAGATCATGTTAGCTAAGTTCACAGATGCCACCAAGGTAGGTGGAAACATATCTTATGATGACATAAGGAAGTTACAGGTGGTTAACTGAGGGGGCACAAATATGACAGGAGAAATACAATGGGAAATTGTAAAGTTGTGCACTTTGGCAGGAAGAAAGAAAAGATTGAGTTTTATTTAAATGATGAATAACTGCAGAATTCTAACGTGCAAAGGTATTCACGTGCTTTGGTGCAAGAGTCACAAAACACTAGCATGCAGGTTCAGCAAGCAATCAAGGCAGCTAATTGCCTTGTTGTGTCCAGGGACGTGCAGGCTATGCAGATTAACTATGATAAATATAGTGTAGGGGTCTGAGTGGGATGCTCTTTGGAGAGTCAGTGCAGACATGATCGGCCGAATGGTCAATTTATAGGTATTCTATGCCCCCTAATATTTAACATTGTCGTCCTGTGAAAAAGACTCTGACCATGCACTCCATTCTTGCCTCTTAATTTCGTATATTTCTATCAAATCGCCCCTCAGCCTCCGATATTCTGTATGGAAGTAAAAAGCATGTTTCCCCTTATGGATGAGGCAGCACTACCTTTAAAATGTGGATAAACTCATGCTAGGCAGGGAATCAAGCGATATTGGGCTAGATGGGAATGTGGAATTTGGAATGCAAACAGATCAGGCATGATCATACTGAATAGTGAAGCAATGTCAAAGGGACTGAATGGTCTCTAACTGCTCATACACTTGGGTCTGAAATAAAAATGTAAAGCTATCTGCAAATACTCAGCAGTCAGGCAGCATCTGTGGGGAGAAATCGAGTCAGCCAGTATGATTTTCCCACCCCTGGAGGTGGCGAGGGAGATTGTGAGAAAGGGAAATAATTAGGAAGATAGCCCTTCTGGCACCCACTGCAATATCTGCCAAGAGGATCAAAAGATGAATTTCTTGTCTCACCAGAAATTAAGACCCTTAAATGGTCAATTTATAACCACTGAAGGACCATAACCTGCTACCTCCCTAATTGTCTCCTTTCCAGTTAGACAAGAAGGTGGCGAGTTTCCCAGCTGGGAAACCATGATGTTTACTTGCTACTTTGGGGTATTCTGATAGCTATTGCCTTGCCCTTGACTACATTGCTATGTCCCAATGTCAATGAGTCAGTGTACATTTTAGAGACATGCTCATGATATCCACTGTCTCATAGCATGCGACCTGGGCATATGAATGTCTCCATCTTATTGGAGATCACTTGAAGCATGACATGCTACTGGACATGTGCTGCTCAATTGTAATCTCATGTTTGTAGAGAATAGCTAGTTGTAGCAAATACTTGTTACATTCTTCACACACCCATCCATCTTTTTTCACAGGAGATAATCATTGTCCCATCAGGTAAAATCCTTCTGGAGGCAAAACTCACATCTGCTCCCCCTCCCTCCTTGCCCCGTGCACCCGCTCCCCCCCCCACCCCCACCCCCCCCCCCCCCCCCCCCCCGGCTTTTCTCTGTTGATAGTTTGTAAAGTCTTTAACAGGATAAATTGAAGCCCAAGACACAGTGCTCAGCACAGAGGGAGTTACATCAAAGGAAAATTACTTCCATTGGTTCGTAATAGCTATTAATTTGACAATCTATTAATAGGTGCTATCAGATGGAACGTAAATTGGGGATATATTTCCAGGATACAAACTAAAATTTGTTTTAAAAACCAAATATTTAGATGCAGGGCCAGGCAATGTGTTGGAACTCATAAAGTGGGAGCTGGTGGACTCCATAATAGCAAACGTTGGTTGCATGAGGAACTCTGGCTCAGAGTTGATGAGCTAGAGTCTAAGCTTCACTGTGACACATCAGGGAAAGAGGGGAGCGTTACTTGGACTCTGTGTTTCAGGAGGCACTGACACCCCTTAGATTAACGACCTTGAATTCTGTCAGTGATCAGGGACAAGAAAGTGTGACTACCCATGAGGCAGGTAGATGGATCCACAGCCCTTCAGCTTGTCTAACAGGTTTGAGGTTCTTGCTCTCTGTGTGGATTGGAATGGGGGCTGTAGGGAGAATGAGCAAACTGGCCCTAGCACCAAGGTATAGGGAGCCATTCAAGAGTGGGAGGAGAAAAGAGTTGTAATTGGGGATAATACAGTCAAGGAATAGAAACTGTACTTCAGTCAGAATCAAGTCCCAAAGGCTGTGCTGCCTGCCTGGTGCCCATGTTCAGGATATCTCATCCGGGCTGCAGAGGAACTTGGAACAGGACAGGAAAGATCCAGTTGCCGTGGTCCATGTAGGTACGATTGATGTAGGTAGGAAGATAAAAGAGTTTCTGCTGAGGGAATAGGAGCAATGAGGGGCTAAATTAAAAAGCAGAACCAAAAAGATAATAATCTCTAGATTACTACTTGAGCCACGAGCAAATTGTCCTTGGACCAGCAAGATTAAAAAGGTGAACCAAAACAGAAATTGTTGGAGAAACTCAGCAGATCTGACAGCATCAGGAATTTCTGAAGGAGGGTCACTGAATCCGAAACATTTCTCTCCAAATATGCTGCCTGAACTTCTGTGTTTCTCCACCAATTTCTGCTTTTGGTTTGGATTTCCAACAAATGGAGTTATTTACTTTTTTTTTGATTAAAGAAGTAAACACCTCACTCAACGGTTGATGTGGGAGAAACAGCTTCAAATTTATGGGACATTGGGGAAGGAGGGAGCTGTTCTGACTGGACAGGTTCCGCCTTATGCACGCTGGAACCAGAGACCTAGTGAATCGCATAACTCGTGCTATGGATAGGGTTTTAAATTAAATAGTGTGGGGGCGAGTTCAGTTGTGTGAAAAATTATGGAAAAGGAGGTAAGAGCTCAACAAACGCTATTAAAGTTTCAGGAACAAATGACAGGACAGAGGGTATAGAGAGGGTCAGGAATTTAACATCAGACACAGGAGATAAGAGAACAATTATCAGAAGGGAGCAAGGGTGTTGTACTCAAATACATGCAGGATATGAGACAATGTAAATGAACTTGTAGCACAGATTGAAATTGACAGGTTTAATGTTGTGGGTATCACAGTGATGTGACTGCAAGGGGATCACGGCTGAGACACAAATATTGAAGGTTACACATCCTGTTGAATGGACAGGCAGATGGGCAGAGGGGGCAGGGTTCCCTTGTTTATAAGAAGTGAAATTAAATCAACAGCAAGAAATGATTTTGAGTCAGAAGGCATAAAATCTGTGTGGGTGGAATTGAGTAATCGCAAAGGACAAATAACCCTGATGGGAGTTATGTGCAGGCTTCCGAGCAGTAGTTAGGATGTTGCGAAGGAAATAAATCAGGAGGTAGCAAAGGCATGTAGGAAACACTATTGTAAGAATCACAGGGGACTTCAAAATGCAGGTGGACTGGGAAAATCAGGGTGGTAGCTGATTTCAAGGAAATAAATTTGTGGAATATCTAACAGGTTTATTTTGGAGTAGCTTGCGGTATAGGTAATAGGTAATTCTGGATTCGGTGATGTGTAGTGAGGCAGACTTGATCAGGGAGCTGAAGGTGAAGGAACACCAAGGGGCCAGTGACTTTAAAATAATAGAATTCACCCTGCAGTTTGAGGGGGAGAAGCTGGCATCAGATGTAACTTTTATACAATTGAGTGAAGGCAACTACAAAGACATGAGGAAGGAGCTGACCAGAGTTGAATTAGCAGGGGAGACTAGTAGGGAAAATGGTGAAGGAGCAATGGCTGGGGTTTTGGGGGATATTTGAGGAGACACAGCAGAAATTCATCCCAAGGAAGAAGGAACATATTAAGGGGAAGACGAGGCAACCATGGTTGATAAGGAATGTCACAGGCTAGAGGAGGTTTACAAGAATGATCCTAGGGATGAAGGGCTTGTCAAATGAGAAGCAGCTGATGACTCTGGTCTTAATTTGAGGGCATTTAGGAGGATGAGGGAGGGATTAGATTAGATTACAGTGTGGAAACAGGCCCTTCGGCCCAACAAGTCCACACCGACCCGCCGAAGCGTAACCCACCCATACCCCTACATTTACCCCTTACCTAACACTACGGGCAATTTAGTATGGCCAATTCACCTAACCTGCACATCTTTGGACTGTGGGAGGAAACCGGAGCACCCGGAGGAAACCCACGCAGACACGGGGAGAACGTGCAAACTCCACACAGTCAGTCGCCTGAGTCGGGAATTGAACCCGGGTCTCTGGCGCTGCGAGGCAGCAGTGCTAACCACTGTGCCACCGTGCCGCCCACTACTGATTGAAACTATCAGAATACTGAGAGGCCTGGATAGAGTGTACAAGGAGAAGATGCTTCCAACAGTAGGAGAGAATAGAAACTGGTACCCGAGGGCATAGACTCAAAGTAAAGGGACGACCCTTTAGAACTGAGATGAGGAGGAATTTCTTTAGCCTTTTTTTTGTAATAATAGTCCAGATTTTCCATTGGCCAGCTAGCCATTTCTACAGCATAAATGGTCATTGCATGTAGTAACTGTGCAGAAGCGCCTTTGTAGCAGACTCCAGCAGAATAACTCGGGAAAGAGAAAATTATGACATGCCACTCCCTTGTTCCTAGAACCCTCTGCAAGTATCCATTTAAATTGGAGACTTGCGATGGTTTATTCGTTACCCAGAAAAGGTTAGACAATTGAAAACCTCATCTAATCTTGTCTAATTCCAAATAATTATTTAACTGATCTCCCTACTCACCATTCACCTCTTGTACCCTGATCCAACAAACTCACGTCCGCACCCCAGACTCAATATCCGCTCAACCTCTACACTCAATACAAGCCTCCCTGTGACTGGTCCTGATATCCTCCTCCCATTAGGCCTGATATATCCGTCCTCCATCCTCAGACCCAACAACGCAAACCCCCAAATCCCATGCTGCAACTCATCACGACCTTCCCTCTCTCTTTTAGACCGAATATTATCCAGTCCACAACCCACTTTACCGTAAAGACTCCAACACCTATCTATCACCAGATCCACCTTGCTCCCTGGCAGTTTACCCACCTGGCACCCTACCCTGCCAGCTGCTACCCTAATTTCATAGCTGCCTTACTGCACAACTCTCACTCTTTCACAGGATTTATTGAAATGGCAGTTTGCAAAGCTGGACATTGAAGTCAGATGACTGCAAATACTAATGTGAAAGTAAGCACAATTTACCTTCCATCGACAATCCTGCATTACAATGGAGCTGTTGGATTTTGGGTATACTCCACATTTGGATGGGGCCATGATCCTAATCTCCTGGCAGAAATGCAAAGCTGTGTTTGAACAGATAAAAGTATGGGCGGCACGGTGGCACAGTGGTTAGCACTGCTGCCTCACAGCGCCAGAGACCCGGGTTCAATTCCCGCCTCAGGCGACTGACTGTGTGGAGTTTGCACGTTCTCCCCGTGTCTGCATGGGTTTCCTCCGGGTGCTCCGGTTTCCTCCCACAGTCCAAAGATGTGCAGGGTCAGGTGAATTGGCCATACTAAATTGCCCGTAGTGTTAGGTAAGGGGTAAATGTAGGGGTATGGGGTGGGTTTCGCTTCGGCGGGTCGGTGTGGACTTGTTGGGCCGAAGGGCCTGTTTCCACACTGTAATCTAATCTAATCTAAGAGAAAAAGTAGAAGCGAGTGGCAATCTAACCAAAACATGCAATGATCACCACCAGTCGAGAGTGTGGCACTGGAAAAGCACAGCAGGTCAAGCAGCATCTGAAGAGCAGGAGAATTGACGTTTCAGGCAAAAGCCCTTCATCAGCAATGGTCACCACCACCCAAGACACCGGTAGCAAATGAATTGAAACAGCACCACTTGCAGAACACTCTCTCATACACCACCTTGACTTGGAATATACCACTGTCATTGGATCAAACTATTGCAACCTTTAATAACAGGTGAATACCGACATTGGATGAGTTGAAGTGGTTCAAGATGATGAATCACCCCTAATTTCCCAAAGGCAATTAATTTCGAGAAATGTTTAGCAAGGTGGTATTCACATTTGACTCATTGTAGGAAAGAATAAAAGTCCCAGAATACGCAACAGGTTGGTATTTGAAAAAGAAGGAAAAAAACAGATTGATCTAGCAGCCTGACACTTGTATCCAATCTGTTCAATATTTAATTCCATTTTTAAATTTTCAGCACAGACTGTTTTCTTTTGTCTCCTCAGAAGTAAATAACTCATTAGTTTCCCCGTGACTTGGCAGATCTTTCTGCCATGCTTTGAGTTTCTGGATGTCCCACAGACTTCCGGTAAGCAGCAATACTTCAGAACAGTCCATGTACTGCCACTTGCAGTCTTTCCATGGGCCAGAGATTTGGGTGTCTCACACTATTTGGGTGTCACAGAAATTTGAGGGTGCATACATGAGGATCAGTGGTCAGCACAACATCGTGGGCTGAAGGGCCTGTTCTGTGCTATACTGTTCTATGTTCTATGTTCTATGTTCTATTTCAGTGAAGAGTTAATCCATGCAGCAGTACCTCTGCAGTCGCATGTAATCCAGACCCCAGGTAAGGACTGCTGTTCAGCAGTTTCCTTCCCTAAAGGACATTATTAAACTGATTGGTTTTTTCCAACACATGGCAGTAGTTTCATGGTCATCATTAAATTCCTAATTGCAGCTTTTTTTTTGTTGAATTCGAATTTCACCATCTACCATGATGAGATTCAAACCCACATAACCAGAACATTACCTAGAGCTCTGGATTAATAGCCTGGCACGAATATCACTAAGCCATTGCCTCCCATATTATTTGATTGGTGAACGGCACATGAGAGTGAGGGAGATGGGAGAGGCAACTTGCCCATATGTCTCTCTCACTCCAGCCAAATATAGCCTATCTGGATTATATTGTTATACAACTGAATCTCACATGTCTAAAGTCAATAACATTGCATCAGCAGCTTGCCTGACTGGAATAAGAACACAGTCACTGCTCTCTACATCAGCATTGACGTCTCGCTCAATGTCAACTTGATTTCTTATTCCTCCAACAACATTAAAACAAAGAGGTTGCACCAAACAAATGGTTTATTTTATCGCAAACATGAAAGGATCCAGAAACTCTGAAATTCCAATCTGACCTTGTGGCCTCCTCCTGTTCTCACTCAATCCAATGACGCTTCTCTCCTGAGTTAATTACTTATCAATTTACAGAGCCTGCATGAAGCATTTAAATGCAATGTGAAAAGGGAGGCCAGCCCTGTCAGGGGTTTGGTTTGGATCCAGAATTATTTAATAAGTGCAAGTACCTTGATGGTGTCCCATTGTGAGAAGGAAAGGTGTGTGGGATTTGAGGAGGGTCAATCACCTTCATTTTATCCCACTGTGAATAGAATAAACAGATTGATCTTCTGATTTTAATTCACAATGAATAAGGAATGGCTCAGCAAGTCAAAGTTAAAGATAGAATTAAATAAAGCAAGAAAGCCATCGCTAGGTGATGGGCATTCGGGAGAAGAATACTTGTTCATCTTCCTAAAGGACCTCCTCAGGAGAGTGAAAGAACAGCATGAACTTCATTACTGATTTAGGGCAGTCCCAGTCAGCTGAATAAATTGAATGGCTTTTCAGCTTTCCAATTTTTTCTTATCTTCGTAACCTTGGTCAGAGCTTTAGGGTCCTATCCTATTGGTGGCATTGATTGTGAAGGACAAATTAGAATCTGCTGCACGTTTCGCAATAATAATTTCTTTAAGGGAGATTAAACTTTGCTTTTATTTTAAATAATCTGATGCTATTTCAGTCTTTGCACTAACTGTCCATATTCTTCCATTTGTTGATGGCTAAGAGGCATTTTTTTTTGTAAACAAGCCAAGTATCCTGGAATATAAACATGTTGCAAAAGGAATAATGTGATGCAATGGAAACAGTAAAGTTTACATATGATTCCTATACAATACCAAGTCTTCAATCTGATGTTTAAAGACTAAAACAACTCAGAACTATTAGGACAAAATATAAAAGATAAAGCAGAATACCTCTGTAAAAAATGAAGACAGAATTGATTGACAAGGTCCTTTCCAAACTTATCTATTTTATACACAATTTCACAACCAGCAGAATATTTGAGTACATCAGTCCTTTGTGGACATTCATAATATAATGTAGATAATAGTGGGTTTCTAATTTATCTTGAAAACTGAAATGGGTTTATATTTGACACAGATTTAAAGACATGAGCTATCTGAATAGTGATTCTTATTGATGGAATCCTCTCATGCTGCTGTGATATTTTCAAAATGATCACTTCCAAATTGACACCATCCTTTTACCCATCTCTCTCATTGTCTCAGCAATCAGAGAACTTGAGAAGTCTTTCCCATGATATGTCAAAGCTGAATGCATTAACATTAAACCAGAGTTTGTCCCAGCCACTAAAATATATGTGGCTATGATTTAAATCAATCTAAGATTTGAATTTTCTCCCTCACATTTGTTTCATTATGTAAATATTTGTTTCAAATATAAGTACTATGGATCAGAACTTGGGAATTCTGTGCCAATAACTCATCTCCCAACACCCCAAACCCATTCACTATCTATAGAATGCTCTCCACTTGCCTCAATGAGTGCATCAACACTCAAGAAGCTCAACACCATCCAGGGTACAACTACCTGTTTGATTTGCACTTCATCCACCATTTTCAAAATTAAATGTTCATTGTCTCTCTGACTAACACCCAATGCATACCAGCTATAAGACATAACTCCATGAATAAAGACGGTTTCTTTAGCAGCATCTTTGAAACCCAAGAACTCTATCACTTTCACCTACCAGCATTGTGGGTTTAACTACAGGGCAGTTATTAATGAAGGCAGCTCCCCACTGCTTTCTCAAAGACAGTTAGGGATGTGCAATAAATGCTGGCCCAGCCAGTGATGCCCATGTCCCACAATTACTTGATTGATTTATTGTCACATGCCGAAGTATAGTGAACAGCTTTGATTATGAGCAGTACAGGCAGAGGTTGCAAACAGACTTAGACAGAGACAGACAGGTTACATTGCAGAGGGCAAGATCAATGTTTGCAAGATCAGCTTTGTTTTTGAAGCTAGGGAGTCCATTCATTAGTCTAATGATAGCTGGGATGAAGCTGTTTCTGACCTACTGATGTGTGTGTTTGGGCTTCTGTATCTTCAGCCTTTTCGAAAGAGGTTGTAGGAGGTCACGGAGTTTTGAGATCAGTCTGGAGGAGATAAGGTGTTGAAGGCAGAGTTGCAGTCAATGAGCAGGAGCCTGTTATAGGTGTCCTTGTTGTCCAAATGTTCAAGGGATGAATGCAGGGCTTGGGAAATGGCGTTCGCTGTGGACCTGTTATATCGGTAGGCAAATTATAGTGGATCAAGGCAGGCGGGGAGACTGGAGTTGATGTGGGCCATGATCAGCCTTTTGAAGCACTTCATGATTATTAAGGTCAGAGTCACTGGGCGGTAGTCATTAAGGTACGTTGCATGCGCTTTCTTAGGTACAGGGATGATGGTGGTTTTCTTGAAGCAGTTGGGGTCTTCAGCTTGTAGGAGGGAGAGGTTGAAGATGTCGGACAATACTTCTGCTAGTTGGTCTGTATAGGATCTAAGTGCTTGGCCAGAGACACCATCTGCTTTCCTTGGGTTAACTTCCAGGAAGACCAATCTGACGTCTGCAGTGGTGACTGAGGGGCAGGCGTCATCGTGCCACTGACATTCTGCTCAAACTGAGCATAGAAAGCATTGAGCGCATCAAGGAGCAATATATCTTTGTCTGGTAAGTTGCTCTGCTTCATTTTGTATCCTGTAATGTTGATTAGGCCTTGCCAAAATGGTGGGAGTCGGTCTGGTTGGTTTGGGCCTCTAACTTGATCCGGTACTGCCTCTTAGCATCCCTGATGGCTTTGCAGAGATCATGTCTGGAGTTCCTGTATTGGTCTGGGGCATCCGACTTGAATGCTACCCACCTCCTCTTCAGTATGGAACTGATTTCCCGGTTTATCCAAAGTTTACGGTTGGGGAACACTTGGGTTGACGTCTTTGGCATGCAGTCCTCTATGCAGTTCCTCATGAAATCCGTGATGGTAGTGACGTACTCATCTACGTTTTCTGCTGAGCACTTGAACATGGTCCAGGCTATTGATTCCAAGCAGTCCCAGAGATGGTTTTGCACAGCCTGGGACCAGCATTGTCTTTACTTTTTGAAGGGTCCTCTAGTTTCAGCTTCCAGTGCATAAACCAAAATTCAATTCTAAATGTTCAGTTATCACAACCTGTGTAATAGATTCCAATATTTTCCCCAATATAGATATTAAACTATCATATCTCAAGTTCACCACTCCCCCTTCTTTCTTAAATAGTGTGGTTTAATTTGTAACCTTCCAGTCAGCAGCAAACTTTCTAGAATCTAGAATTAGAAAGGATAACTTCCAGCATATCCACTGTCCTACTGCTCCTTCTCCAATCTTAAAACACTACTTTTTTTCAAGCACTATCTCTTTACAAATGGAAATTTCTTTTAATTCTTCAGTTACCTTTGTCAGGGGTGGCATGGTGGCCACAGCACCAGGAACTTGGGTTTGATCCTAGACTCAGGTGACGGTCTGTGTGGAGTTTGCACATTCTCCCCGTGTCTGCGTGGGTTTCCTCTGGGTGCCCCGGTTTCATCCCACAGTCCAAAGATGTGCAGGTGAGATGAATTGGTCATGCTAAATTGCTCATAGTGTGTAGGCTAGGTGCATTTGCTGGGGAAATGTAAAGTGGTAGGGGAATGGGTCTGGGTGGGATACTTTTCAGAGGG
Source organism: Chiloscyllium plagiosum (assembly GCF_037043375.1). Classification (NCBI taxonomy): domain Eukaryota; kingdom Metazoa; phylum Chordata; class Chondrichthyes; order Orectolobiformes; family Hemiscylliidae; genus Chiloscyllium; species Chiloscyllium plagiosum. The sequence goes on along the minus strand of NW_028270167.1, from coordinate 38,221,827 downwards.
TCGTGTGGACTAATTGGGCCCAATAGCCTGTTTCCATACTGTAGGTATTCTCTAAAAAAAAAGTAATACACCTGGACGGTTTTCTTTTTCATCCATGAAGAGAGATGCAAATTTACTATTGAGTTTCCCTGCCATTTCCCTGTTTTCCATTATGAATTCTCCCATCCCTATATGTAATGGACTCACATTTATCATTGCTCATCTTTTTCCCTTTTACATATTGATGGAAACTTTTACACACGGTCTCCATATTCCTCACTAGCTTACATTTATTAACTATTTTCTCTTTCCCTACCAGTTTTATGGTCTTTCTTTGCTCAATTCCGAATTGCTCCTTTTACCACTATTCTCGCATTCTTATAAGCCCCTTCCTTGGATATAATGCAACCTTTAATTTCTTTCATTAAAGATTGTTTATTTACCTTTTCCTTTGAGTGGATCTGCCTCGGGGGATGTACGTCAGTTGTGGATCTTTTAGTATTTCTTTAAAAACTAGTCATGGTCATCAAATATTTCAGTGTAATTTTCCAGTCCATCCTTGCTAATTTGCCAGTCATACCCTTACCATTTTCTTTGCTCAGCTTTGAGATTGTACTTTCAGAATGAACCATCTTGCATTCAGAGTTCAAGTACAATTCTATCATATTATGGTCACTATTTCCCAAAGGCTTCTTTCCAACTAGATTACTAATTAGCCTTTTCTCATTCTACAACTGCAAATATTATTCCAGAACCCTATGCAATCTACATGAATTCATTTTCTATCGTATTAGTCCTGCCTGGGTTAATCCAGTCTATATGCAAATTGAAGTTTCCATTATTACTGCATATCTACATTATGTGCATTTCTAATTTTCTGATTTTTTTCTGTTTTCAGCATTAATTGTACTGTTTGTTATCCAAGAAAACAGCTCCCACCAATGTTTGCTTTCACTTGCTGTTCCTTAGCTCCACCCAAATTAATCCTCTGATGGAATGTTCTTCCTTAATGAGAAACTGAGGTCATGTCTTATTGGGAGAGCTGGTTCATCTCCAACTGCTCTACGGTGGTTAGCACTGCTGCCTCAGGGTCCCAGGTTCGATTCCAGCCTGGGGCGACTGTCTGTGTGGAGTTTTCACATTCTCCCCGTGTCTGCATGGGTTTCATCTGGGTGCTCTGGTTTCCTCCCACAGTGCTGAAAATGTGTTGCTGGAAAAGCGCAGTAGGTCAGGCAGCATCCAAGGAACAGGAGAATCGACTTTTTGGGCATAAGCCCTTCTTCAGGAATGAGGAAAGTGTGTCCAGCAGGCTAAGATAAAAGGTAGGGAGGAGGGACTTGGGAGAGGGGCTTTGGAAATGCGATAGGTGGAAGGAGGTCAAGGTGAGGGGATAGGCCAGAGTGGGGTGGGGGGCAGAGAGGTCAGGAAGAAGATTGCAGGCTCAGAAGGCGGTGCTGAGTTCGAGGGATTTGACTGAGACAAGGTGGGGGGAGGGGAAATGAGGAAACTGGAGAAATCTGAGTTCATCCCTTGTGGTTGGAGGGTTCCTAGGCGGACAGTCCAAAGATGTACAAGTTAGGTGAATTTGCCATGGGAAATTGTCCCATAGTGTTAGGTGCATTAGTCAGAGGAAAATGGGTCTGGGTGTGTTACTCTTCGGAGGGTCGGTGTGGACTTGTTGGGCCGAAGGGAATATAATGTAATCTAATTTCTCCTCAATACAGAATATTCTTTGATATTCAGTTCTGAAACAGGGTCAACTTGCTGCTGCTTTTTTCTAATGGGGAAATTCTCGTTCATCTCAGTTTGTATATTCAAATTACCATTCAGTCAGTCTCACATCGGTGGTTGGGAAGCGATTGGAGAGAATTCCTAGGTATAGGACTTAGGTGCATTCAGAAAAGCATGGCCTGGTTAGGGACAGACAGCATGGGTTTGGCAGGGCAGGCCATGACTTACTGATTTGATTGAATTTTTTGAGGAGGTGACAAAGATGATTGAGGAGAGTAGAGCAGTGGATGTCATCTACATGGATTTTAGTAAGGCTTTTGGACATGGTAGGCTCATTCAGAAGGTTAAGATGCATGGGATCCAAGGTGACGTGGCCGCATGGATTCAGAAATGCCTTGCCCATAGAAGGCAGAAGGTAGTGGTGGATGGGTGTTTTTCAGGCTTGAGGTCTGTGGCTGGTGGTGTTCTGCTGGGTTCCGTGCTGGTACCTTTGCTGTTTGCGGTATATATGAATGACTTGGATGAACATGTAGATGGATGGATTAGTAAGTTTACAGATGATCGGGTGGCACGGTGGCACAGTGGTTAGCACTGTTGCCTCACAGTGCCAGAGACCCGGGTTCATTTCCCACCTCAAGCGACTGACTGTGTGACGCTTCGGAGGGTTGGTGTGGATTTGTTGGGCCGAAGGGCCTGTTTCCACACTGTAAGCAAGCTAATCTTATAATACAAAGATCGGTGGAGTTGTGGGTAATGTAGAAGGTTGTCAAAGGATGTAGCGGGATACAGTTCAGTTGCAGATATAGGCAGAGAAATGGCAGATAGAGTTTAATCTAATTAAGTATGAGCTGCTACACTTTAGAAGATCGAATGTTAAGGAAAAGTAGACAATTAATGGCTGGACCCTGAACAACACTGTTGTACAGAGAGATCTTGGAGTTCAAGTCCATAACTCCCTGAAAGTGACCACACAAGTTGGTAGGGTGGTAAAGAAGGTATATGGCATACTTGTCGTTCTTGTTTGGGGAATTGAGTACAAGAGGCAGGGAATCATGATGCAGCTTAATAAAACTTTGATGAGGCCACACTTAGAGTACTGTGTTCAATTTTGGTCACTACATTACAGGAAGGATGTTAAGGCTTTGGAGAGGGTGCAGAAGAGGTCTACCAGGATTCTGCCTGGATTAGAGAGTATGAGGAGAGACAAGAAAAATTAGAGTGGTGGAGGCTGAGGGGAGACTCGATAGATGTCTGTAAAATTATGAAATGCGTAAAGAGAGTTGATAGTCAGAATCTTTTTCCCAGACTTAAAATGTCTATGAGGGGGCATGCATTTAAGGTGAGGGGCAAAGTTCGAAGGAGATGTGAGGGGCAAGGTTTTTACTCAGAGAGTGGCAGAAGTGTGGAACATGCTGTCAAGGGTGATGGTGGTGGTAGATACGATACAGGCCTTGAAGGGACTATTAGATAAGCATATGAATATGCAAGGAATGGAAGGGTATGGACAAAGAGCAGGCAGAAGAGATTAGTTTAATTTGGCTTTATGGTCTGCATAAAACCATGGGCCGAAGGGCCTGCTGGTGTGCTGCACTGTTCTATGTTCCATGCTCTATTCATTCTGTGAATATTATGTACATTCTGCAGGTGTGCTTTTACTTCAGCTTTTTAAAATATTATTTTTCATTTTTATCCACTGTTAGGCCTGCTATCACTTTGTCTGTGTTCTATTTTTGCATATGGACTTGGACTTTCTTTTCCCAGTTTTGTTTCCATTGAAGCTCGGCTCCCTGTTTGGTTTCCAGTTCGAAAATTGCGATGCCATCAGGTTAGGCAGCATTCAGGCTCCTGGGCTTCTCAGCTTCAGACAGCCACTTCCTCCCTTCTTTCCTTCCCATTTCTTTTTCTTTTTTCTTATCCTTGTTCTTCATCTTTTTTCCTTTCACAGTGATGGAGAAGGTGACATCATGGAGGGGTGTGGCCAGAGTGGGATTCTTGGTGAGGTGGCAATCTGGCCTGGCCTGGCAGCGGAACCAGGGACTCCTGGTTGTGGTAGGCCTGAAGAGGTAATTCCTGGTTATGGTAGGCCTAGAGAGGGCACTCCTGGTTGTGCTAGGTCTAGAATGGGGACTTCTGGTTGTGGTAGGCCAGGAGCGGGAACTCCTGGTTGTGATAGGCCTGGAGCAGGAACTCCTGGTTGTGGTAGGCCTGTAGAGGTGACTTCTGGTTGTGGTAGGCCCAGAGCGGGAATTCCTGGTTGTGGTAGGCCTGGAGAAGTGACTCCTGGTTGTGATAGGCCTGGAGCAGGAACTCCTGGTTGTGGTAGGCCTGTAGAGGTGACTTCTGGTTGTGGTAGGCATGGAGAGGGCACTCCTGGTTGTGGTAGGCCTGGAGCGGGAACTCCTGGTTGTGGTAGGCCCAGAGTGGGAACTCCTGGCTGTGGTAGGCGTGGAGCGGGGATTCCTAATTGTCAGTGTGGTGGCAACGGCAACGAAGCCTGGTGTTCCTGGCTATGGGGTGAGTGTGTGTCCAGCATGAGACTGGGTAATGGTGGCCCATTGGTGAAATGGGCCCAGTGACGAAGAGATGGCACCTGGAGAGTGGCGACTCTGACATTGGAGGGTCTGGCACAGGCAGTGGAGGGGTGGCGGTGCAGATATCACTGGTCAGTCAGCTCAGGGCTCAGGACTGAATATGGAGGCAGCAGATGAAGATGATGGACTCTTCCAGTTCATCCTTGTATTCTTAAAATATTCAAACAGCACCAGATTGTGATAACAATTGCAGCTTTTCACTGTATTTCGCTGCGTTATTCATTGACAAGTACAATGGTCAAAACATCAAGTCTCTGGGCCACAACCTTTGGCTTTCCACTCTCTACCAGAAGGAAAACCTGCAGTAATCTGTGACTAGACAGGCAGCATACCATGAAGTAATGTTTCCTGGAGCAGAAACACGTTTGTTCCACAAACTGAAGAAGTCCCCCATTAGCGCTGCTCTTTCACTCTTCTGCAAGCCCCCCACCCCATACATGGCCACACATGGACCATTAAACTGATTCTGACTACACTCCTCGAAAAGCTCCCACTTTGTCTATCAGCCACTAGATCTTCACCTGACTATACAACTCAAAGCTTTTGACCACCTGTCTGAATATCCTATCCATAAAAACTCCAGCTCCTGAATAGACAAGAGTGAGTTCAACTACCATTTGAGTTCTGAAAACCTGGAGGTTATACTTTTGCAAATGATTACATTCCCAGCAGAATTTTTATAAAAACTCATTCATGGGATGAGAGCATTATTGGCTAGGCCAGCATTTATTGTACATTCCTAATTGCCCAGAGGGCAGTTAAGACTCATTGCTGTGGGTCTGGAGTCCCATGGAGGCCAGACCAGGTAAGGATGGCGGTTTCCTTCCCAAAAAGACATCAGTGATCCAGATTTTTTTTCTCGCAATTGACAATGTTTTCTTGGTCATCACTGGAATCTTAATTCTTGACTTTTTTAATGAATCTTGTTGGATTCAAACTGGGTCCCTGGGAAATTACCTTAACAGTCCACTGATAATACCACTGGGTCAGTGCTTTCCCTGCAACATGTTCATTTTGGACACGATGCATCAATGACTTCCCATATTCCATTATGATACATTCCCCTCGGCAAACCTGATCTACCATATTTTAGCTGGGCCAATTATTCACCAACAGCTTCCTCAACTGCACAAGGTTACGAATGATGTATTCTTTAGATTAGATTAGATTACTTCCAGTGTGGAAACAGGCCCTTCAGCCCAACAAGTCCACACCGACCCTCCAAACAGCAACCCTCCCAGACCCATTCCCCTCCATTTACCCCTTCACCTAACACTACGGGCAATTTAGCATGGCCAATTCACCTAACCTGCACATTTTTGGATTGTGGGAGGAAATCGGAGCACTCGGAAGAAACCCACGCAGACACGGGGAGAATGTGCAAACTCCACACAGACAGTTGCCTGAGGCTGGAGTTGAACCCAGGTCCCTGGCACTGTGAGGCAGCAGTGCTAACCATTGTGCCCATAATGGAGGATGGATTAGTAAATTAAGAGGCGGGAGGGGGGAATACAGTGTAGGAGTTGGGACGTCATGTTGCAGCTGTACAGGACATTGTGTGCAAAGCTGGTCTCCCTCTTATAGGAAGGATGTTGAAAAGGTTCAAAAACAATTTACAAGGATGTTGCCAGGGTTGGAGGATTTGAGCTATAGAGAGGTGCTGAATAGGCTGGGACTGTTTTCCCTGGAGCATCAGAGCATGAGGGGTGACCTTATAGAGGTTTATAAAATCATGAGAGGCATAGATAGGGTAAATAGACAAGGTCTTATCCCTGAGCTAAGGGAGTCCAGAATTAATGGACATACGTTTTAGGTAAGAGGGGAATGACCTAAGGGGCAACCTTTTACACAATGGGTGGTGCGTGTATGGAATGAGCTACCAGAGGAAGTGGTAGATGCTAGTACAATTACAACATTTAAAAGACATCTGGATGGGTATATGAACAGGAAGAGTCTAGAGGGATATGGGCCAAGTGCTGGCAAAAGGGACTGGATTAATTTAAGATATCCGGTCAGCATGGACAATTTGGACAGAAGGGTCTTTTTTCATGCTGTACATCTCTCTGCCTCTGTGACCTAAGATAACATTAACCAAACCTACTGTACTTACACACAGTAGGTATGGAGACCTCTGGATAAATACACTTGTAGCTATAGTGTGCAAATTAAGTTGAATCACTTCACCTAATTTGCTCACAACACCAGAGATTGCTGGGGAAACTCAACAAGTCTGGCAGCATCTGTGGAGAGAAAGCAGAGTTTACGATTTGTGTCTGGTGACCCATTTTAGGAAACATTAACTATGCTAGAGTTTCTTCAGCATTTTCACTTTTGTGGGTTTCAGATCTCCAACTTTATTTCACCTAATTAACCAATCAGCTGCTCATTTGCTAAGCACCATTATGCATCTCATCACATGTGCAGTTATAGGTGAGCTGTGGAGTCATTGAATATTTGTGTTTATCAGAGGAGAATCATAGAATCCCCATAGTGTGGAAGCAGAGTATTTGGCCCATCAAGTCCACAACAACCTTCCAAAAAGCATCCTACCCAGACCGACCCCACTCTCCTCTTCCCGCATTTTGCATGGATAATCAACCCAACCTGCACATCCCTGGTAATCATGGACAATTTAGCATTGCCAATCCACCTCACCTGCACATCTTTGGATTGTGGAAGGAAACCAGAGCACCAGAGGAAACTCACACAAACATGGAGAGAATATGCAAATTCCACACAGACATTCACCCGAGGCTGGAATCGAACCCATATCTCTTATTCTGTGAGGCAGCAGTTCTGACCACTGAGCCACTTGGAACATTTTTCATCCTCGTTGAGTGCCAATGTGTTTCAGAACCAGTTAATGATGTATGAGAATGGTTCCCATGGACTCCATGGAGAGATATGGGTGCACAGTATTGGGTAGTTTGTGGTTCCAAAAATGTGATGAACAAAAATGATGCCAATTGAAGGATGGCAATGAAAACTGAATACTAGGCATGAGGAGAGCTCTGTTCTTTGAAAAAGTGTCATGGCATCTTTCCTCCATGTGGAGAAGCAGGTGGAATGCAAGTTTAATGGCTTATCCAAAGAAACATCCATCTGACAGTCCAGCATGCTCTCAAAATTGCACTTAAGCATCAGCCTAGATTATGTAACTATTTTTACAATTATTTCATAGGATTTGCATTACCTGCAAGATTAGTATCTACTCCCAAATTACCCTTGAACTAAGTGACTGATAGCCCATATTAGGGGGTAATTAAAGTCAACTACATTGCTTTACATCAGAAGTCATAAGTAAACCAAACAAGATGAGGAAGCCAGATTTCCTTCTCAAAAAGGGCATTAGTACATCAAATGAGTGTTTAAAACAGTCAATGATCATCCTATGGTCATCATCACTAAGACTAGATTTCAATTCCCAATGTCATTAATTGGATTTAATTTTGAACACATCCCTCTACTGCCACAATCCACTCGAGGGACATTTCAATTGTATCACCAACGTCAAGGCCCTCTGCTGAATGAGAATTAAACCTGAAAGCTCCTGGCTCAAGAGAATGTTCCATTCATGAACCAAGCTGATACTTCCTAGATTGGCAAGGGCTGGTGCAAATTCACTTTTAGACAAATTTTCAGCAAAATGTTCTGATCTGGAAAGTTCTGCCAGAGGCGGTGGAGGCATATTCAATTGTGTGGTTTAGAGTAGACAATGAACAAGAGTTATACGTGTACAAATTGCATGCAATATTCCCTCAATTTACGTTTCTGGTGCACAGACTTCCCAGTCCCTTCTGAAGTTGGACGACAATGCATTGGCACTGTGCCAACACACCAACTGGCATGCTTGGCACCTCAGAGAAGCTGTGAAGCTTACTGGAAATACTGGCTCCATGTCGAGGTTCAGCAAGGAGAGCTCGGACCAGTGGATTATCATTGTTGACATCTATTCCAGCTGATAGTTATGAAGAAAATGTTGCAGAACAACTTCTGAATTTCATAAGCTTAAATGCAATGCTGAAGTCACTAAAAATATTGCCATCAAAGTGAGCAACAAAACAAGATGAGGCTTTACAGTTATAGACAGTGGTTTTGGACTCTTGAAACAACTCGTACATAGTGTTTTTATAATATGTAAAATGAACTTACCAATATAATTGCTTCTGATCTCATGTATTGTCATTCCACAAAATTGGGGGAAAGCTTATTTATCACAGCACATGGAAGTCATTAGGAAATTGTTAAAACAAAACAACTCCTTTGGGAAATTATCAGAATCCCATTGCTGGTATGATGGCATTGGCAGTGCACAAAATCAATCAATGATTGCCATCTTAAGCAAAAAGAATAAGAAATCTCAGAGTTAACGTTTCAGGTCAAATGACGCTTCCTCAGAAATGAAGAAGGATCACTTGACCCAAAACGTTAACTCTGATTTTTCTCCAAGGATACTGACAGACCTGTTGAGATTTTCCAGCAATTTCTATTTTTGTTTCTGATTTATAGCATCCACAGTTCTTTCAGTTTTTTTAAAAATAGCCAATCTTCTTAACTGTCTCAAGGTGTCTGTACTACCTCAACAGCCATGATTTGAAGTTAACGTAGATGACACAGATCTCTTCATTGGTGAATATCAACTTGTTGGCTCCGACAACCACAGGAGATCTCCAGTCATGGAAAAAGCTAGCCGACTTCCACAAAAGTACTCATTCCAAAAGGCTGATTTTTTTGGCTCTTTTGAAGTCCCTCTAACGGTGTGAGGTAATGATGGACCCCCATTCAGGAGCAATGTGTTCTGCAAATCCATGAACTATTCAGATTTCACAACCTATTGGCTATGGGTTCATGGAATAGTTGAAATTTTATATAAACCTTGAGAAAAATGATCTGTGCAGTTCCAGCTGAACCAAGATTTAGAACATAGAACATAGAACAGTATAGCATAGGAATGGGCCAATGATGTTAGGCCAAACATGACGCCAAATTTAACTAATCCCTTTGCCTGCCCTTAGTCCCTATCCCTTCATTCCTTGCATATTCATATACATATCCAAAAGTCCCTTAAATGCCTTTCTCGTATCTTCCTTAACCAAAACCATCGCTGACAGTGCATTCCAGACTCCTACCACTTTGTAAAAAAACTTACCCCTCATATCTCCTTTGAACTTTCCCTTTCTCATCTTAAATGCACAACCTCTAGTATGAAACATTTCAACTCTGGGAAAAAGATTCTGACAGTCAACCCTATCTATGCATCTTATAATTTTATAGACTTCGATCGAATCTCCCCTCAGCCTTTGCCGGTCCACAAAAAAACAACCCGAGTTTTTCTAGCCTCTCCTTACAGCTCATCCTTTCTAATCCAGGCAGCATCCTGGTAAATTATTAGTCTATTTGTACTACTTTCTTCAAATTTTCAGAGTGACTCCTCACCTGAATACTGGAAAGCCTCCAGCCACACACATCATCGCACATCTTATGCATGCACAGCTTCCAGAACTATCCTGCTGAGCTAATGAACAATATATACGTTCGTGCAATCAAGAACAGAATGCTGAAATGAAACTAAGTGCAGAGCAACATGAGAAATGAAGAGCTTTATTGCTAAAGCCAGGTGATAAAGTGCTTGATGGTCATGTAAGAGCGCGAATAACTGTTACAGCATCACTGACTCACTAATGATCAGAATTACTGCTGAACATCGTTAATAAATTATCACATGGAATGGACCATTCTTTGAAGCAGTTCACAATCATTGATTCTGAATTGACCATCAACATCTCAGATGAAAAATGAGATTAATGAAATTATTCCTAATGTTTGATGATATCCTACGCGAGAGAATAAAAGTCCATTTAATGACTATGTTTCAAAGTAAAATATTTTCAGTTGATGAAAAATATTTTATCTCCTTATACATGACTGAGTGCATTTTTAATTTATTTTGAAAAGGTTGGTATCTATAATATCATTACTGGTGATATAGAATATTCAAGCAATACTTATATTTCTTGTTTGCATACATAGAAACAAACCATTGAGTCACATTATGTTTTCATCGTTCATTTATGAAGAAGGAAGGGATACAGTGTATTGAAAATTAAATTCTGTATTTTGTCAGCTTAAAGCTACTTCACACAAATGTCAACACAGTGAATCTAAGCAGAGTATAAGGGAATCTGTGTGTTAACACAATCTGCAGTAAAGCTGGAGGGAAGGGAATTGTGAGGTGCTGCCTGTTAAATTCAAGTTTGATGGACACACAACCAACTGCAAATTCCCTTCCAAGCCATTCACATCCTCACTTGGAAATATATCACCTTTTTTCAATGTCATTTGGTCAAAATCCTCAAACTTCCTCACTAACAACATCAGTAACTACCCCAGCAATGGACTAGAGAGATCCCAGAGTGCAGCTCAGCACTCTTAGGCAATGAAGGACAAGCATCAAGTGCTGTCCCAGCCAACAATGCCTACATCCTTAAGGAGTAAGATAAACCTATTGCCCAGCACTTCAGAGCTGCTACTGCTTTTTTTAACCAATAGATGTTTCAAACTCTTATCGATCCAACTCACTTCACTCGATATTAGATGGGTACAAGAAGTTTCGGAAGTAGCACCTAAACACAGTTAGCTTTGAAGGAACGAATTTCTAAATTCACAGCATCTGTTCGAGCCTCCTGCTAAGTATATAAGACACCATGGATCATGGATGGGAAGAGGTAACTTATAGATTGATTAGCTTCGTAAAGTTGTCGCTTCTCCCAGGCAGTATTGCCACTTTTCTTCTTTCCCACTGTGGGCTCAATAGTGTTCCATCACCCAGCCACGTCCATTGTCAGTCCTCCCACACTGTTGTCCTGCTCCTTCTCCAACATTTCCCTCTTCAGCGAGCTGCCCAACATTCTGTATGTTGAGGCGACTACAATATTCCATGAGTTGAAGAAGTGGTTGAGATGGAACAGTGTGCTTCAAGGAAATGCTAAACTATTAGCCAGAATGAAATTAATCACAGGCTCAATGCAATCCAAACAACTCTATTCTCTCAAATATTTCGCAGTATTTGATCACAGCACCATGAGCAAATTGCAAAAAGCAATAATTGGCAATAAATGTCAAAGTGGCCCTAATGATTGGATATGTAAGACATTGGTCCTTCTGTTTCCCCTGATTACATTGATAGTGTCTGACTTACTGAATAACTACTCCAGCAGTATTTTGAGTTCATCCCAAAATCAAAGAATTTTGTGATTTGATTCTGTGTTTGACCCAGGAAAATTCTATCCAATTTGTCTCATTTCTGAAAATCAATATTCTTTTCATGTTTTTTCAAACATTTTACACTGCTCTTTAAAGAACGATTCTGTTCCCAGCACCAAATTTCTCTGGCATTTCTTTTCCATTCACAGGATGTGTTGCTGTGCCTGTCCAACAAATTCAATAATCCATTAATTTACTGCCCAAAGAAAATATTATCTCTACCCTCACAAAGTTGGCACGGTGGCACGGTGGCACAGTGGTTAGCACTGCTGCCTCACAGCGCCAGAGACCCGGGTTCAATTCCTGCCTCAGGCGACTGACTGTGTGGAGTTTGCATGTTCTCCCCGTGTCTGCGTGGGTTTCCTCCGGGTACTCCGGTTTCCTCCCACAGTCCAAAGATGTGCAGGTCAGGTGAATTGGCCATGCTAAATTGCCCGTAGTGTTAGGTAAGGGATAAATGTAGGGGTATGGGTGGGTTGCGCTTCGGCGGGTCGGTGTGGACTTGTTGGGCCGAAGGGCCTGTTTCCACACTGTAAGTAATCTAATCTAATCTAATCTAATCTAAAAAGTCCTAAAGCACAGAGACAGGTTCTTTGGCTCAAAATGATCTGTGCCGACCAAAATGTCCATCCATACTAACCCCATTTCCTTTCACGTGGCCCATATCCTTCTAAACTTTTCCTATTCATGCGTTTTTCCAAATGCCTTTTTAATGTTGTTAATGTACCCACCTCAAGCACTTTCACATACAAACCATCCCCTGTGTGAAATAGTTGCCCCTCAAATTCCCATTTATTCTTTCCCCTCTAACCTTAAACTGATGCCCTCTAGTCCTCGATTCCCCAATCCTGGGTAAAAGACTGAGTGCATTCACCCTCTCCAAGCCTCTCATGATCTTAAACACTTCTATCAGATCCCCCCCCTCCACCTCCTACACTCTAAAGGAAAGATTCCTAGCTTGTGCAACCTCTCCCTACAACTCAGATCGTTGAGTCCTGGCAACTTCCTTGTAAGTTTCTTCTGCACTCTTTTCAATTTAATAACATCATTCCTTTAGCAAGGTGACCAAAACTGAACACAATACACCAAATTCAGCCTCACCAATGTCTTGCATAACTGCAACATAACTCCCCAACTTCTATACTCAATGCCCTGACTGATGAAGGCCAGTGTGCCAAAAGTCTTCTTCACCCTATCTACCTGTGACTCCACTTCCAGAGAACCAAGGATCTGAACTCCAAGCTCCCTCTGTTCCACTACACTGCTTAAGACCCTACTATTCACCATGAAATTCCTACCTTTATTTGACTTTCCAAATTGTAAGACCTCATACTTATCTACATTAAACTCCATCTGCCATTTTCTCAATCCACTTTCCCAGCTGATCAAGGTCCTGTTGCAATTTCTGATAACCTTCCTTGTTGTCCGCAATACTGCCTATTTTAGCAACATCTGTAAACTTACTAATCATGCCTTCTAAATTCTCATTGAAATCATTGATATTAATTACAAACAGCAGTCGGTCCAGCACCAAGCCCTGAGGCACTCCACTAGTCACAGGCCTCCAGTCCAACAAGCATCCTTCCACTATTACACTCTGCTTCGTTCCATCAAGCCAATTTGTATCCAATTTGCCAGCTCACCCTGGATTCCATGCAATCTTACTTTCCAGAGCAGCCTACTGCATGGAACCTTATCAAGGGCCTTACCGGAATCCATATCGAGTACGTCTAAAGCCCTGCCCTTATCAATCTTCCTGGTCACTTCATCAAAGATCTCTAACAGATTTGTGAGGCATGATCTGCCAAGCACAAAGCCATGCTGACTCCTCCTAATGGAACCCTGTCTTTCCAAACGCATGCATATCTTGCCTCTCAAAAGCTTCTCAAGTAATTTACCCATCACAGACGTTAGGCTTACTGGTCTATAGTTCCCAGGTTTTTCTTTGCAGCCCTTCTTGAATAAGGGCACAACAATCACTAACCTCCAGTCTTCTTCATGTATCTTCTCTCAGTCAGAAACCCGAAAGAGCCAAAAGTGACCCTGAGTTTGCAGTCCTGTAGAAATGTTCACAGCACCTGTGGAAGCAAGCAAAAGTATTTCAGTGAGATACTAATTAAAACAAGGAGACTGAAAGATGACCAGAAACCTGGGAGAACATGAGATTTGAGAAGGATCTCAAAAGAGGACAGGCCAATGCAGCAGTCTCAATTTAACAGATCAAGAGAAAAAGAGTGCAGCGCTCATTCAGCACTGTGCCTGTGTGTCAGCATAGACTGAGTATGAAAATGGGGGGGTGGTGGTTTAACTGACAGCCTTCTGACAAAACGACATAAGGATCTGAATAAAGAGAACAAAGAATTGTACAGCACAGGAACAGGCCCTTTGCTCCACCAGGACTGCCATTACATGATATCTTACTGAACTAAAAACCTTTTGCCTCTACATAATCCACATTTTTCTAATCCCTGTTGATTCAGGTGTCTGCCAAGATGCCTCTTCAATGTTGCTATTGTAACTACCTCCTGTGGAACACTTCCACACTTATCACACTTTGCGTTAAAAATGTATTAGATTAGATTAGATTAGATTAGATTACTTACAGTGTGGAAACAGGCCCTTGGGCCCAACAAGTCCACACCGACCCGCCGAAGCGTAACCCACCCAGACCCATTCCCCTATATTTACCCCTTCATCTAACACTACAGGCAATTTAGCATGGCCAATTCACCTGACCTGCACATTTTTTTTTGGACTGTGGGAGGAAACCGGAGCACCCGGAGGAAACCCACGCAGACACGGGGAGAATGTGCAAACTCCACACAGAGAGTCGCCTGAGGCGGGAATTGAACCTGGGTCTCTGGCACTGTGAGGCAGCAGTGCTAACCACTGTGCCACCCTGCTGCCCACAAAAGAGTGCATCTTTCACATCTCCTGTAAACTCACTATGTTTTGCGTTCAGTCTATTTCGCCAAGTAATTGACATTTCCTACCTTGAGAGAAAGATTGTGACTATCTGTTCTATCTATGCCTCTCATCATTTTGTAAGTTTCTATCAGTTTTCCCTTTATTCTTTGAGGTTATGTGAAAACAAACCTGATTTATTCAATCCCTCCTCAGAATTAATTCCCTCCAAAACTAGGCAACATCCTAGTTTTGTGGGCGGCACGATGGCACAGTGGTTAGCACTGCTGCCTCACAGCGCCAGAGACCCGGGTTCAATTCCCGACTCAGGTGGAGTTTGCACATTCTCCCCGTGTCTGCGTGGGTTTCCTCCGGGTGCTCCGGTTTCCTCCCACAGTCCAAAGATGTGCAGGTCAGGTGAATTGGCCATGCTAAATTGCCCGTAGTGTTAGGTAAAGGGGTAAGTGTAGGGGTATGGGTGGGTTGCGCTTCGGCGGGTCGGTGTAGACCTGTTGGGCCGAAGGGCTTGTTTCCACACTGTAAGTAATCTAATCTAAACTTTGTAGGAGCAAATTACTACTGATGTTGAAATCTGTACTGAAAACAAAAAATGCTGGAGATCACAAGGGTCAGAGACAGCATCTATGGAGAGAAAAGAAGCTAACGTCTTGAGTCTATATGACTCTTCATCAGAGCTGAAGTGAAGTGTAGAGGGGGCAGCATTTATACAAAATTGGAGGGGGGAGTTCTGGGGCAGTGGTATATAGGGTGCTGATGGGGAGAGGATGTTGATAGTTCAGATTAAGTGATTGGGGTTGTGTTCATGGTCGTGGAATGGATTATGGTGTCCCAAAGAGAACAATCCTTGCAAAATGCGGATGGGGGAGTGAGGGACAGATGTGGTTGGTGATGGTATTCTGCTGGAGTTGTCCAAAATGGTGGTGAATGATCCTTTGAATGTGGAGGCTGGTGAGATGAAAAGTGAGGACAAGGGGGGGGGGCGTGATCACACTGTTGTGAGTGACAGGAAGGGGCTTCATGTCAGCTCTGATGAAAAGTCATTAATACTTGAAATGTTAGCTTATTTTCTTTCCATGGATGGTGTCTGACCTGCTGTGATCTCCAGCATTTGTTATAATCAGTACAGATTCCAGTATCTGCAGTATTTTGGTCCATATTATGTTTAATTGACTGCCACACCTCTTTGAGGAATGGCCACCCTGAAGAGGTTTTGCTCTTCCGTCCCACACAAATTCAATTGTCTCCTTCACTGTGTACGTCTTCATTGCTTTCTATGTCACTGCTGATGTTTGACAAGGTGTTTGCCCAAACTCATCTCCACAGCAATGTTTCTTTTCTCAGCGACAGCCAATGACGCAAACTTTTTCCACATGGTTTTCAACTCAAGTTTCACCCCTCATGTTTCAAATCCATCCAGGATTACAAGTATCTCCAGGACAATGTTCCTCAAACTGCTGTTCCTGCTGTATCACGTGATCCACAATCAAAGCCATGCACCATCGTATGCACACACTCGACTGCACTCTGCAGCAACAGCGACTCACCTTCTCTCAAAGCCCCGCTGGTCCCCAGTCTCACTTCATCCTTTGCCTCATCCGTCACCTCAACAAAAGACTTTATCTCTTTCTTACAGACATCCAACCCCAGTCCTTGTGGTGTTTTCACCTAACTTCCCAACCTCTCTGAGGCTGAACACACCGTCCTCAGCAAAGGATTCAGCTTCATACCCTTACGCTGCCACCTTAATGAATTTCCGGCTCTCCATGACATTGAACTGTTTTTCCGACACCTCCGTCTCCATGTTCACTTCTTTGAGGGGGACATTAACTTTGATTTCTCCTCACAGATGTTGCCAGACCTGCCGTGCTTTTCCAGCAACCTCAGTTTTTATTTCTGATTTACAGTATCTGTAGTCATTTCGGTTTTTATTCTGTAATTTCCCAGATTCTTCTTTAATAAAGAAACAACATTGGCTATTCTCCAGTTGTCTGGGACCTCTACTGTGCCTAAAGATTTCATGCAAGTCCCAAGCATTTGCCTCGCCTGCCTCCCTCAGCTCTCTGGGACAGATCCCATCAGATCCTGGGGGCCTGTCTAGTTTCATGCTGCTGCTGTTCACCCTCAAGTTCAATCTCCTTGCTGCTATCATTGGATTGAATTGAATTGAATTGAATTTATCGTCATGTGTACCGAGAGATAGTGAAAAGCTTTGTCTTGCGAACATTTGCTATTTGGACTGATCTACAATTAATTACCCTTCAACCAAGCTGTTGGATTGCAATTACTTAAGATCATCTTTAGCTGTACCCATCTTGATTTCATGATTGTGAAACTTGACAGAGGAAGTGCTCCTGTATATCCTCTCTGTTTCTAAATGGAGTGTTCTTCATCGGTCTTATAGCTTTAGCTGCAGGAGCAATTGTCACAGATTTACTCTCATGTTCCCCAACCAGCCTGATGCCCTCTGGAGAGTAAGTGCATGTCCAGTGTCACCATCAAACGTGAGTCAGGAGATAAGGTTGTTCTGCACTCCTTGGTTTGATCAGTCTGGGTAGTCATTCGAAGCTTGGTAGGCCGAAAAGAAGAGATATATGTATTATTTGCCTTGTTGAGAAGTCAACTGGATGGTGATCTAATTATTAGAAACTCACTGGGCTGTATCTTAATGTTTTTCTCTGTTGGCTGAAGGGGTATGTGTGTTTACAACTGAGCAGGTGATAGACTGAACTGTAACAATGTAGTGTTACTGTCACTGAAACATTAACTCTGCTTTCTTTCCACAGATGCTGCCAGACCTGCTGATTTTCTCCAGCAAGTTCTGTTTCTGTGATGACACTTAAGGTCTGGCTGAAGATCTGATTGAAAACAGATGCAGGGCACAAGATGCACAACTTTTCATCAAAACCACAGGGTTTCGCTGCACCAGTATCATACAGTTGATTTGGATGACACAAAAGCTGCAAGGAAATAGCAGCCTGGGGAAGCTGGCCTGAGGTCAAAATTTGTAAGGACTGAAAGATAGGCCTTTTTTTCAGAGAAACCAAGCAGTTGTCGACTTAAGTGAAGGGCTTTTGCCCGAAACGTCGATTTTACTGCTCCTCGGATGCTGCCTGAACTGCTGTGCTTTTCCAGCACCACTAATCCAGAATCTGGTTTCCAGCATCTGCAGTCATTGTTTTTACTGACTTGACTGAAGGATTGACCAACTGCAGGATGACACATTTGTGGTTGAATAGTGTTAAAGTTTGATCACACAGGCTACTAAAAGAAGGAGTAGCGGAGGATGTGTGTCTGAGGAACAGCTAATCCAGGACAGAAGTCATATGATCAATGTCTGGGGATTGAGATGGACCAGACTGATCACCTGGTGAACGTCTGTTGTACATCTTCTCTGACAATATATCTTCCTTTTGATAAGGGGATGAAAACTGTTCGTAAATAGATTTTATGTGTGTCTAATAATTTTCAAGGTGCAATGCAGAGATAATGGATTTGTCGATATTTGCATTTATCCATCACCACTATATAAGTTGTATTTGCCACTATATTTGGCCATTTTTGCCAGGTCAGAATTCTGCATTGTCATATTAAGTCAAGAAGCAGAAATTAGGGAACTTAATGAGGCACTGTGGTGAGCACACTGCTTTTGCAGATGCTAAAATGTTGTCGGTGCCTAGAAACGGAGAGCGAGAGAGATCTTTACCCTTCCATGGCTCAAAGCTGTACACAACAGCTGGCACAGTTTCAGCATCAGTCTATATTTCCTCAGCTTATCACAGGCTGGGCAGAGATCCACAAAAGTCACTCCAGTCTTCAGCTTCTAATGAAAACCAGTCTGAGGGTTTGTGGCAACAACATGGTTTTGTTCACAGCAACTGCACTGAGAGTCTGGAATCTGCCTGTTCCTGAGAGTTGGTGAAAGGGCCCTCAATTCTTAAAAGAATGAGTTGCCCCAGGGGCTTAAAGGTTGACCAGAGCAGGGAAATACGCCTGTTGCTCCCAGGATCATTTGCCGGCATTCCTAGTTTTGACACCATCACTCTGTCAAGCACATGCAGGTTCTTGGCCTTCTCCATCGCCAAACCATTACCATCCGACGCCTGGAGGAGGAATGCCTCATATTCCACCTTGGGACCCTGCAACCACACGGGATAAATGTGGATTTCAACAGCTTCCTCATTTCCCCTCCCCCCACATTATCCCAGTCCCAAGCCTTTAACTTGGCACCGCCCTCCGGACCTCTCCATTACTGTCCCCTCTGATCTATCACCTTCTCCCTCACCTTCATCCACCTATCACTTTCCCAGCTACCTTTCCCCCAACCCCACCCCTTCCCAGTTGTCTCTCAGCCCCGACCCACAAGCCTCATTCCTGATGAAGGGCTTATACCCGAAACGTCGATTCTCCTGCTCTTCAGATGCAGCCTGACCTGCCGCGCTTTCCCAGCAACACAATCTTGACACCATCACTTCACATCACATTGGGCGATGTAGTCATTCTCTATCACAGTTGAGAAGAGACAGGTTTTTAGTTAGTAAGGGAATCAACGTTATATGGAAAAGGCTTGAAAGTGAAGCTGAGGACTATCGGAACAACCATGATTTAATTGAATGGCACAGCAGACATGAGGGGCTGAATGGCCTACATCTACTCTAATGTCTTATGTCAGTGTAGTTGTCATTGCTTTGTTGGTTAGCCAACGTCTTCTGGGAAGTGCAATGGATTCCAGCTGATTTGCTGGAAATGTCACAAGTCCTGCCTGCACCCGCCACCCTGGACTCCCACAGGACCATTGGACCGCACCTCCACATAACCCTAATCCTAACCCTAATTCGGGGTGGCATGGTGGCTCAGTGGTTGGCACTGCTGCTTCACAGCGCCAGGGACCTGGGTTCGATTCCAGCTTCAGGCGACTGTCTGTGTGGAGTTTGCACATTCTACCTGTGCCTGCGTGTGTTTCCTCCGGGTGCTCCGGTTTCCTCCTAAAGTCCAAAGATGTGCAAGTTAGATGAATTGGTAATGCAAAATTGCCTGTAGAGTTAGGTGCATTAGGTAGGGGGAATGGGTCTGGGTGGGTTGCTCTTCGGAGGGTTGGTGTGCACTAGTTGGGCCGAAGGGCCTGTTTCCACACTGAAATGAATCTAATCAAAACTTAATCCAAAAGCCAGTCCTAACTCTAACGCTAACCTGAACCCTAACCATAACCCAAAAGCTAAGCTTAACCCTGTCCCTAACCCTAACCTTAACCCACAGGACCATTGGACCCCACCTCCCCCTAACCCTAGCCCAACCCTAACCCGAACCCCGAATCCTAAATCTAACACTAAACAGAGTTCTAAACCTAAATCTAAACTTCGCCTTAATCCTAATCCTAAACTTAACTCTGCCTTAACCCTGTTTGTAACTCCAACCCTAACCCCAAACCTCACGCTAGCCTGCTGATTATTAGCGAAATGTAAGGTTAGACCCTGCTCTGTGATGACTGTGAGCAGATTACCCAGGATGAGGCCGGCTCACTCCACTCCACGCTCACTACCCCATTCCAACCTTTTCGTATTCTTGGCATTGGAAATGGCAAATGTTCCCCATTCCCCAGCTCAATCTTCCCCATCATCCCAGACCAGTGCCCTCACTCCTCCGCCAGCCCCATACCCGGATAACAGCCCTCACTGTTCCCATGAATTCAGTCATGGTCTTCCTGCCTCCATCTAGTACTTCCTCTTTCAGTAAGGCTGGCATCAGGGTGGGGAAACCATTAGAAAAAATGTACTGAAATACAGACAAAACAAACGTCATCCTCTACTCCACATGTTGTGCTATGTCAACAACTTTCCAGCTTGCAATTGGGGTAGTTTACTGTGACTGTCCTCTTTCCTAGACTGGTTCAAAGGGCCTATTTTGTTTACAATATTAAAGGAAAACCATTCATGTGTATTAGTAAGAAGAGGCTCTTGTCTAAACAAAACATAATTGTGTTGCATGGTAGCAATTAGGTGTAAGTTACATTAGTCTTAAAGATTATTATGATTTGTGGATGTTGAGATTCACTTTGTAAGATCCTAAACTTTTCTGCCTTTCCTTACCCAAACCCTGCTGATGTCATCAGCTGGGGTGGAGCTTCATGAAGCAAACTTCGCCATGAATGCTTTCTGAATCATGACCTCATATAATACCATTGACAAAACATGTCACCCACAAGATTAGTGTTGCTGTGTTCTTTTTTCCAATCTGACTGAATTCTTTCGCAAAGCTTTTCATCAGACATACTCTTACCTTTGGAGTGGCATCTAATTGTATCTCTTTCCCTCTGTGAAGTACTATGAGACATTTTTCAACATGAGAGGCATTGGAAGAATGTAAGTTGTAAAGTAACAGACAAATGAAAGTGATGTGAATGCATTGAATCAGTTGTTAATATTAAACAATGAATTCATATTCAACAAAAGCCTTCATTTTTTTTATGTCTTAGTTGTTGAACTACAAAAATAATTTCATATCTCAGTTTCAGTCCAAAATCTGCATGAACGGAGCAAGTGGATGCATGAGAATTGTAATCTTGACATAGTTCCTGATTAATTGTTTTCAGAATCTTGTGCTCTGCAATGTTTGAATTTGCAAATGGAGTCAGTTCATAGAGTCATAGTGTAATAGAGCATCAAGACAAGCCCTTCAGCCCATCATGTTTATGCCAATGAACAAACACCGAACTACCCGAATCCCATTTACCTGTATTTTGTCCATTGCCTAATATGCCTTGGCATTCTAATTACTCATCCAGATGCTTCTTAAATGTTGCAAAAGTACCTGCCACCACTACCCTCTCAGGTAACACATTCCATATGTTGTGGGCGGCATGGTGGCACAGTGGTTAGCACTGCTGCCTCACAGCACCAGAGACCTGGGTTCAATTCCTGCCTCAGGCAACTGACTGTGTGGAGTTTGCACATTCTCCCCGTGTCTGCGTGGGTTTCCTCCGGGTGCTCTGGTTTCCTCCCACAGTCCAAAGATCTGCAGGTCAGGTGAATTGGCCATGCTAAATTGCCCGTAGTGTTAGGTAAGGGGTAAATGTAGGTGTATGGGTGGGTTGCGCTTCGGCGGGTCGGTGTGGACTTGTTGGGCCGAAGGGCCTGTTTCCACACTGCAATGTAATCTAATCTAATGTAATCTAATCTAATCTAAAATATGTGTCCTCAACATCATTTATTCCTCACTTTAAACTTATGACTTTTGATCTTGGACACATCTGCCATGGGAAAGAGATTCTCACAATTGACTTTATCTATACCTCTCATAATTTTATATACCTCAATCAGATCCACCCTCAGCCTTCTCTGCTCCAAGGAAGACAAACCCAGCACATCCAGTCTCTCCTCATAATCGGGACTTTCCAGCCCAGGCCACATTCTGGTGAATCTCCTCTGCACCCTCTCCAGTGTAATCACGTCCTTCCTATAGTTTGGCGACCAGAACTGCGCACAGGATACCATTTGTGACCTAATCAATGTTTCAGAAAGTTGTAAGCAGACTTCCTTGCTCCTATACTTTACACCGCCAGTAATGAAGGCGAGCATCATATCTGCCTTTTTCACCATTCTGTCTACCTGTGCTGACACAGGATCAATGGACTTTTATACCAAGGTCCCTTTGTTCCTCAGTACTCCTGAGGGACCTACCACTCATTGTGCATATTCTCCCTTTATTAAACCTCCCATAATTCATCACCTCTCATTTCTCATGATTAAACTCCATCTGCCATTGCTCTGCCCAACTTACCAGCTGACCAATCTCAAACTGGAACCTGAGACCACCCTCCTCATTACCAACAACTTCACCAGTTATTGAGTAATCTATACCTTCTACATTCACTTCCAAATCTTTACCACACATTACAAATGGCAAGGGCCCCAGCACTCACCCTGTGGTACACTATCAATCATAGGCTTCCAATCACAAATAAACAATCCTACGGGGCTACAGGGAGAATGCGGGTAAGTGGAGTTGAAATGCCCATCAGCCATGATTGAATGTCGGAGTGGACTCGATGGCCAGAATGGCCTTACTTCCGCTCCTATGTCTTATGGTCTTACAACATCATCCTTTGCCTCCTATCTTCATGCTATGTTTGGATCCAGTTTGCCAACTTATCTTGGATCCCACAGACTCCTCGCCTTTTGGACCAACCATCCTTGTGGGACTTTGTCAAAGGCCTTTCTGACAGCCATGTGAACCACATCAGCTGCACTACCTTAACCTAGTCACATTTTCAACAAAACTAAATTAACTTTGTCAGACAGACCATCTCTTAAACAAACCCATGCTTTTACTTATGAAACATCTTGGAGTTTGCCTTGATCCCATCTGCCAAAGCTATCTAGTATACCCTGTTTGCCTTCCTGATTTCTTTTTAAGCAAATAACTCCACAGAGGCCGGTATCCTGTCACCATGTCACCCTTTATTTACACTTCGAGAGTCAATGACACTCACTCACTTTCCTGAGGGGCAGCTCTCAGAGTGAACAGAATGACTGACACTCTTGTTCTTTTTTTTTCTTTTTTTTCTTTTGTGATCAAATGCTCCTGTTTTTTTCTGTTCTTTTTTTTAATTCCCTGTTTTTTTTTCCCCCACACTACCGCCTAACTGCGGTAGTGCTTATTTTTTCCCCAGCACCCATGGTGTGTGTGTGAAGGTGTGAGACACAGTAAGAGACACAAAGTGCACAAATCTTTATTCAAATTCCACCACCAGGAAGATAGGAAAACACCCGGGTGGCCAGTGACAAACACTGCCCTTCACATCAAAGGGCAGTGCTGTGTGATCAAAACAGTGAAGGGGAGGGTAGGGACTAAATCAAAATAGAGTTGGAGGGGCACTCTTGTTCTTTTTTTTTCTTTTTGGGGCACTCTTGTTCTTATCTGTTATTCATGGCATCCTGATTGGACTCGGTTAATAACCCAATTAGGGAATTCATATTCCATGGCTGACCTCATTACAATCACTGAAGGAGGCCTGTAACATAATCTCAGTAAAGAAATGTCCCTTTTTAATTTCTAAGCTCTACCCAAATGGACTTATTTGGAGACTCTTCATGGACATTCTCCCTCATTACTGCAGTGATGGTTTACTTCATCAATATATAGCAATAGTCCCACTTCACTTACTCTACCCCTTTACCCCACCCCAAACATGTCTCAAACTTCTATATCCTGGAATATTGAGATGCCAGTCCTGTCCTTTTCTTAACCAAGTCTCAGTGATTGCAGACAATATAAAGATAGGGAAGGTAGCATTGTGGAGGTGGAGAGCCTGCAGAAGGATTTGGACAGGTTAGGAGATTGAGCAAAGAAGTGGCAGATGAAGCACAGCATGGGAAAGTGTGAGGTCATGCACTTTGGTAGGAAGAATAGAGGCATGGACTATTTTCCAAATGGGAAGAAAATGCAGAAATCTGAAGTTTAAAAAGACTTGGAGGTCTAGTCCAGGTTTCTCTCAAGGTAAACTTGCAGGTAAGTCAATAGTTAGGAAGGCAAATGCAATGATGGCATTATTTTGAAAGGACTTAAATATAACAGCAAGGATCTACTTCAGAGGCTCTGTAAGGCTCTGGTCAGGCCACAGATGGAGTATTGTGCACAGTGTTGGGCCCCATATCTCAGGAAGGATGTACTGGCCTTGGAGCATGTTCAGAGGAGGTTCACAAGAATGGTCCCAGGACTTAAAAATTTAACATATGAGGAACATTTGAGGATTCTGGGCCTATACTCGATGGAGTTTAGGAGGATGAGGGGGGATCTAATTGAAACATACAGAATACTGAACAACCTGGACGAGTGAATGTTGGGAAGATGTTTCCATTGGTAGGAAAGACTTGTACCTGAGGGCACAGCCTTAGAGTAAAGGGGAAGGCCTTATAGAATGGAAATAAGGAGAAACTTCTTCAGCCAGAGAGTGGTGAACATATAGAATTCATTGTTACAGAGGGTTGTGGAAGCCAGGTCATTGAGTATATTTAAGACTGAGATAGATAGATTCTTGAGTATCAAGGGGATCAAGGAATATGGGGAGAAAGCAGTAAAATGTGGTTGTGAAGTTTATCAGGCATGATTGAATGGAGGAGCAGACATGATAGGCTGAATGGCCTAATTTCTGATCCTTTGTCTTATGACTTTATCATATTTCCATGTTCTAATGATGATCTAAGTTCATCTGCCTTAACATCGAAGCTTTTTGCATTAAACCAGCTCTAATACCTTTTTAAGAGTCTTTGCTCCTTGATTATTATTTTATCCAGGAACTGGGCATGAAGGTCAGCATATATCAAAGGTTAAACTATTCCCTGTTTTCCACTTTATTAAAACAAAGCGGTCAGGAACCAGTTTGCGGCACTAGTGCCCAATATGTGATTCCAAATCCACATACAGGCCTCTGAAACATATTGCACTGGACTTGAGTCACAACATTACAGCCAATAATTCATGTCATTATAAATTCAGATCAGCAGTCACTCATTCAAATGAAAAGCCTAATATTTTTTGAAGTCATCTTTAAAGGATTTACATGCAGGCTCATGCAAATCCCACAGAGCAATTCAGTCAGCATTTGAAATCTCAGCTACCTTTGTGTTGGAGTAAATTGAATTATCCATTTATTTAAGTTAATCAATGTAAGTAATGCAGTGAAATGGGAACTTGGTACTCAAAAAAATCACATTGTAAGTTCATTGAATTAGATGACTGAAATAATTAGACTATTTTTATCATCAAATAATCTTTTTATTGATCCACTGCCCCACCTCACTTTCTGATCAAGGTTAACTGTTGCTGAGATATTTTTCATCAGAAATCTAAAAGGATCACAAATTCAGAATGATGGTGTCCATGTTTTACATACTTCAATGAGTTTATCTATAAAAACATTTTACTTTAGCCCTCTTGTCTGTGAAATGGACAAAGGGACACAGAATTTGCTTTGCAGGTCAACTCCGTGTTATTATCAAAATATTCCTGATTTACAAACACCATGTGGGCATTTTCTAAATTTCCACAATAGTTACTCTCTGTGCAACTCTATCCACCTGAGGAAGGATATTACTCAAAATGATCCACAGGTTTGAGCTGGAATCTCCTTCCTCTCTGATGTAGGGCTGGCTCTCTTCCATGATGGTAGGCCTTGCAGGTCTGGGGTGGTTCTTCTCCTGGGTCTTCTTGGGTTTCCATTCAGACTCGGTCACAAGTCTTGCTGAGGGAGTGGCTTCCAGGTGTGTTTCTATCCCCTCTCACCGCAGGCTTTCCAGAATGTTCTGTGATCTCTGGCGAACAGGAGTTGGGAGGTCATGTTGCGGCTGTACACATCATTGGTTAGGTCACTGTTGGAATATTGTGTGCAATTCTGGTCTCCTTCCTATTGGAAAGATGTTGTGAAACTTGAAAGGGTTCAGAAAAGATTTACAAGAATATTGCCAGGGTTGGAGGATTTGAGCTATAGGGAGAGGCTGAACAGGCTGGGGCTGTTTTCCCTTGAGTTTCAGAGGCTGAGAGGTGACCTTATAGAGGTTTACAAAATCATGAGGGGCATGGATACGGTAAATAGACTAAGTCTTTTCCCTGGCTGGGAGATCCAGAAGTAGAGGGCATACGTTTAGGATGCGAGGGGAAAGATATAAAAGGGGCCTAAGGTACAACTTTTTCACACAGAGGGAGGGGCGTGTATGGAATGAGCTGCCAGAGGAAGTGGTGGAGGCTGGTATAATTGCAACATTTAAAAGGCATCTGGATAGGTACATGAATAGGAAGGGTTTAGAGGGATATGGGCCAGATGCTGGCAGGTGGGACTAAATTGTGTTGAGATAGCTGGTTGGCATAAATAAGTTGGACCGAAGAGTCTGTTTCCATACTGTACATCTCTTTGACTCTATGACTCTGATTGGGTCATGAGCTGGGTTCAAATTATCCAATGGGGTTGTGCCAACACCCTTCACTGTTGCCATGCCAGGGAGGTGCAAAGTGCATGTCTTCAGGCACTGGTTGGAAGTCAAGGTGCCAGAAAGTCTGATTGATACTTCTCCAAAACACAACCCGCAGGCTGGTTATAATGACATCGGAGAGGTAGGAACAGTGACAAAAGATGGTGCCTGAGGACCAGTGACTTCAATGTTCTTTGGGTGTGGTATAGACAGTGGTGAGGCAGTGATGGTTCTGAGCTGGCTTAAGACTCAAAAATAAGCATGGACTTCTCTTTAAGCTATGTCTTTTTATTTTTCTCTTGTTGTTTAAAAATGCTGCCATATTGTGTTGATGTATGAAAGCTTTTCACTGTATTTTATTGTATTTCTCTCTGTAAAATATATGAGACAATAAAATTATTCATTCATTCAACTAGTTCCCTGTCAACCATTGTAAACCTTTTTGATCTTAGTTTCTACGGATCTCTGGAGCTGATAGCTGCTGGCTGATATTTAATTTAATTTTAATATAATTTTCTGTCAGGCCGGGTTTCCCCGACTATGGGTTAATTAAGAATGTCCAATTTTGGGCCTGTAGTCGTTTGACCACTTTCCCTCCTGAAGTGTCGAGAGAAAATGGGATCACGGGCTCATGCCACACTCTTGTCCAGACACGTATCAAGTCTCAGATGGATAAACTAACTCCATGAGTGTCTAAGTTTCCATTATATATAGACAACAATACACTCTACACTAATTATCTTCCTTACGCACATCAATAAGCTTAATGGCACTATATACAAATAACTTAATGCGTAAATTGAAATTAGGCAGTATTTAAATACATCGGTTTGCCTCAAGCAGCTTTGGTGATTAGCAACTCTCAATAGAGTAAAATTCATACTGTGTAAAAATTTGCACAGTTATTTTATGATGCAGTCTGAATTCATTAATTTCTTGGCTCCCGCTGTAGGTGCATAGAGTTTGAATGAGTCCCTTCTGCCAGTGGACAGATTTAACCATGCGGACAATGAGTTAAATCAAAGTTAACAGGATGAACAACACAGCCAGATGTGATAGGAGACGGACCCAAAGGTGTATCGGAACGTTTAAGCCCCTGTCCCAGATCATCCCATCAATTTGTCACTTTGACTTCCCTGACACACGTCAGTATTTGCTGTGTCTGCTGAATAACATTCGCAAAATCTTTCCATACATGTGCCAGTTGTACCTGGACCTTCTGTAATGTTTCTGTTAGGAGTTTGATGTGATACTTCTCCAAATCATCCCTCAAAGTTTGTCTGAGTTTGTCACTGACATTGACAAAAACCTCACTCCTTCTGTGGATGCCTGTGAACTCCATAAGACCATAAGACCATAAGACATAGGAGCGGAAGTAAGGCCATTCGGCCCATCGAGTCCACTCCGCCATTCAATCATGGCTGATGGGCATTTCAACTTCATTTACCCGCATTCTCCCCGTAGCCCTTAATTCCTTGTGACATCAAGAATTTATCAATTTCTGCCTTGAAGACATTTAGCATCCCAGCTTCCACTGTACTCTGTGGCAATGAATTCCACAGGCCCACCACTCTCTGGCTGAAGAAATGTCTCCGCATTTCTGTTCTGAATTTACCCCGTCTAATTCTAAGGCTGTGTCCACGGGTCCTAGTCTCCTCGCCTAACGGAAACAATTTCCTTGTGTCCACCCTCTCCAAATCATGTATTATCTTGTAAGTTTCTATTAGATCTCCCCTTAATCTTCTAAACTCCAATGAATACAATCCCAGGATCCTCAGCCGTTCCTCATATGTTAGACCTACCATTCCAGGGATCATCCGTGTGAATCTCCGCTGGACACGCTCCACTGCCAGTATGTCCTTCCTGAGGCGTGGGGACCAAAACTGGACACAGTACTCCAAATGGGGCCTAACCAGATCTTTATAAAGTCTCAGTAGTACAACAGTGCTTTTATATTCCAACCCTCTTGAGATAATTGACAACATTGCATTCGCTTTCTTAATCACGGGCTCAACCTGCATGTTTACCTTTAGAGAATCCTCAACTAGCACTCCCAGATCCCTCTGTACTTTGGCTTTACGAATTTTCTCACCGTTTAGAAAGTAATCCATGCTTCTATTCTTTTTCCCAAAGTGCAAGACCTCGCATTTGCTCACATTGAATTCCATCAGCCATTTCCTGGACCACTCCTCCAAACTGTCTAGATCCTTCTGCAGCCTCCCCACTTCCTCAGTACTACCTGCCTGTCCACCTAACTTTGTATCATCAGCAAACTTCGCTAGAATGCCCCAGTCCCTTCATCCAGATCATTAATATATAATGTGAACAGCTGCGGCCCCAACACTGAACCCTGCGGGACACCGCTTGTAACCGGCTGCCATTTCGGTTCGGCTTACCCTGGCTTGTACATGTGTCCTAATTCACAAGGTCCATGTTTTGGATATTGTAATACTAGTAATGTTTCAGGGAAGCTGTGATGTAGTGTTCTTCCTTTGCCCATATCCCACTCGATGTCTGTGCTCCGGATCTCTACATTATAATTTAGAGCGGCATTTGTTCAAACACCTCGCATACCGTTTCATTTGAATATACAGGGTAGGGGCACACAATTACTTCTTTTGTCTGCTGACATTTACCTGGAGTGGCACCTACAAGCCTCCCCTCTTTCTCAATAATGTACAGAAGGGTGCTGTTTTATTCTAATCATAATCAATCTCAGATGATGCCAACAAAGACTTGTAACCCATTTTGATTTGGGAAATGATTAGGATCGCCATGGCCTTTCCTGGGGTCACCTTGCACTCATCGTTAAACCATCGTTAAGATGCTGGAGTGGACAAATTGAAATATCGGTGTGCCTCTTCTTACAGAACAACTGCTCTATTCCCTCGTCACTGATCCAAGACAGGGACTTGTTTTTCCTTAGCCTTCTCGAGAGTCTCCCTCAATTGTCCACTGGCCATAGAAGCTGCACAGGCTCTTATTCTGCTGCAATTAGTTTAGTTTTGACTTTCAAATAGACAGCTCAAAGGTTTAATTCAGAAAAATTGAGATTTCAATTCAGAGAGTAGAATATTTCTTTTAGGAGGAGAACCACGTTTGAAGTTCAGTTCAGAGGTAAAATCTCCTCAGCAGAAATGATTTCTAGATAGTGGAGCTGTCACACCAGGAGAATTCACATAAAATCTTCACGTTGTTAAAACTGAAGACGTTTAGGACATCAGCATTCTGAAGGTTTCACGCAAGCAGGCTTAAAAAGGAAATGCAAGTAAAAGGACTCAAAGAATAACAGGTAAGTAAATATTTAAAAAGCTTAAAATTGTAATTCTCTGTGAGATTGAATCTCTATTGTGGTGGTGTTAGGAAAGAGATTGAAACTTTACATTATGTTTCTGTGAAGATCTTTCTTGATGTTGGTTTTATACATACAGAGCAACCTCAATTGTCCGAATGATACGGGCGGGAAGTATTTTGTTCGGATAATCAGATGTTTGGATAACACGGTTTACCCAAGCATCGGGACCTTTAGATCTTGTTTGGATAATCTAAAATTCGGATAATCGATGTTCGGATAACCCTTACATATATATGTGTGTATGCATTGGTGTTAGAGAACTTCTCTAGCCTCATATGATTATACTCCGGTGACTAAGCACCACATTAACCAATTGAAAAAGTTAAATTTATGAAAAATCTAACAAGTCACACTTCATTCCATGATCTGAATTTTCCAGTATTATAATCAGTTGTGATCATAACAACAGGAGACAGATTTATGTTGGGGAAGAATGAAAGTCGGGAGTTGGGGGATAGCTGCAGGAGTTGTGAGCATTGGGGTGTGATTGGGGTTGTGAGAGCTGGGAATTAATGAGGGCAGGAGCTGTCAAAAACAAAAGGAGAGAAAACAAGATGATTAACAGGACACTCAAATGGATTTTATCTACAAGCATACACCATGAAACAAGGCGAGAGTATATCATATAGTGTGGAGATATGCGAAGCTGTGCTGAACAATCATGGGGCCAGAATTCTGACCAACAGAGAGTCAACTCCAGCACAAATGAAGATCTGACAGATCAAAATTATCATGCACCAGCACAAGCCAACAGGTTTCAATCTGATTTCATATAGTTCTTACTGACCCATAAGGTGTTTCCCTCTTGGCCTCTGTCTTAAAAATATTTAATGACCAATCCTCCATCACCTTCTGAGGCATGAGTTCCAAGTTTGATCTTGACCTCTGCACTCCCACGGGTATGAAAAGCATCTACTTGCAAACTAGCTCAGACAGCTCATTCTACAATCTGTCAAAACTGAAAGCGAGCTCAAAACCACATTGTATCCTGACTGGAGAACTCCTCTACATTGATGATGCTCCACATGGCACCCACACAGAAAGTCTGCTACAGGGAACTTTCAAAATGTCTCTTTCACATCTGGAACTTGTACTCCCTGACCAGAAGCACCAGGAAATCCAAGATCATGGGGAAAGAGTGTCCTACCTCAGTCCTTAATCACACTTACCAAAGCCTCACTGGAAGTGAGTCACAAATCCTGTATCATGGGGCTATAGGGACAGATAACCCTTTGGTACGGAGTCACTATAGGCAGAGGCAAATCCGCTCCCCAAATTTGACCAACTCTTGAAATGCATATATGATAACATCAGACAAACCTTAGACACAATCAACTTACGTTCTCTGCAGCTTGCTACACTGCTGTGTAACATTGATGGCTTTGTGCAATAGCATGTATATACATGTGTGTGGCCATCTCTCAGAATGTGGAGGCTTGCTCACAGCAAGAATCCGGTTTAGAGTTTTATTAACTTGAGGAGAACATTGTACAGTGGCTTCTGGCTAGCAATGAACCTCTCACACTCATACGGCTGTCATAGGTCTTCAGGAAAGGACTTACCTCTGATATTAGGTCCTGCTATGGGACTTGAACCAAAGCTTCTGCTCAGAGAGAGGGACAGTGCCCTCTGTGCCAGAAGATCTCCCATTTGGGTCACTCCCAGACATTGGAAAAAGGGGCTCAATAATTTACATAATTGGTGAATGACAGGGTGAAATCCCAAAAGCAACATTCCTCTCAAAAGCAGAAGTTCCTAATGTGTTGATTAAAACAAAGTTTTGATGGAGTAAGAAGGGAGATGATTGCACGTCCAAGCCTGTGTATGATGAGGTCGCCACAGACCAATAACCATTGGGTCCCACCATAGCCAGAAAATGCAGCAAAACAGAAAGTGCTGGAGAAACACAGCATGCAATTATATAACAATTATAGAGAGAAAAGCAGAGTTAACGTTTCAAGTCCAGTTACATCTAGGTCTGACAAAGAGTCACTAGACTCCAAATGTTAACTCAGATTCTCTCTCCACAGATGCTGCCAAACCTGCTGAGTTTCTTTAGCACTTTTCTCTTTCAATTCTGATTTCCAGAATCCATAGTTCTTTGTTTTATTTCAGTGACAACAGTAGTTTGGCAAAAAGATGTCAATTCCTAAAGCAACAACTCTCAAGATCTTTTGACACTTGTGGCAGAACCTGCCTCCCAAGCATTATCATTGGGAGTGACCTCACAGTCATTAACAAAGATACACCAATTGCAGGCCAGTAGCATCTCTGCTCCATTCCTGTCTGCATCCACCTGAGTGGATTATTTGATGCATATCCATTATCATTCATAGTTCTGAAGATCCAGGTATACCTGCACGGCTGTGTTCATCATTTGCTTGTAGAATAGTCTGCACTGCAGCTGCACTCTGAGATTAGTGGCTCTCTCACCCATCACAATGCTGATAGCATTCAGTACATTTCCATTTTCATTCTCCTGCTTTACATGTTTACATTTAACTGCCACATTTTTCTTTTTCTTGTCATTGAACTAAGTTTCTTCGTATTTGCATTCATCATTTCTCTCCTGCTTGTCATATTCATTAGACAGATCCCCTGAGCTGCCAACTTGTTCAAAATATTGAGGTCTCTCACTTTAGGTTGCTTCATTACTATGTTCTCCACAGCTCCCTGGTTTTGCCTTCCAGCAGGATATGTGTTTAACAATAGAGCAATGCTAATTCAAGCCTTCCGGCAAGTAGAATTGATCATCCCTAGATTTTGATCAATAGTTTTTTTCATCGTCAGGTTACCTTTATTTTGTTTCTCATTGTTGCCTTTAGTCTTGAATGTTCTCTTTCAGCAATTATTATCAAATATCTGGCAGCAGTTTTTACAGGCATTGTTGTTGACGTACATCTGACTATTTCTTCAAGTTTGACTCAGTATTTTCACAATTATATCTCTTCTTGATTTTATTTTCAGTTATTTCCATTATCTTCCTTTCGGAATTGTGTCCCTTTTTTTGTCCTTTTCCTCATAAGTTTATCTTCCTGCATATCTTTCTCGGGCTTTGACTGTGCATTTTAAAATGTTTTCTTTGATCTTTACTCCTAAGATATTCCTATCATTTTTCACATGATTGAATCTGAAATTTCACTTATTTGATGAAAGAAGTGTTGGATTTCATATTAGCAGCACTTTTAGATTTTGGATTTCAATATAATGGCATATGGGTGTTGGTTCCTTCCAGGAAGGATGTTGGTTAGACCAACCCTACAGAATAGTGGCATAATCCAATATGTGTCAGAGAGAAGGGAACCCCTGGAGTGTTAATGGAAAATTATTTATGCTGTGAGAGTTTACAGAAAATAGAGTAAACGTTGATAGCCATTAGCTTATTTTCAGTTTGGAATAATGAAAGAATAATATTTTTTGGCTTCCAAAATCCAGAAACTGAATGAATGTTTGATAAAGCAGTTTGGTGGACTGCAGTCAGAAGTAAGTATAGCTTCTTTACTTAGAGAGGAGTTTTCAAACCACCTACAGAAATCAGTTACTTCAGGAGAATTTTGTTTTCAGACTTTCAGACCAGAAGTCTTCAGTTAGAAGTCTGAAGGTTATTAGAAGCAAAAATAGTTTAAACTCTCAGTTTTGTAATTATTTATTTAAGAAGGATCTATCGTTCACTGGACAGAAACTGGAGAGAATCAGCTCAGTCAAGCATAAAGTTTTGATGGAGAAATGTTCTTTCTCTACATTTGAATCTCAGTAATGAATACTTCAGGGAAACAGGTGAAAAACTTTTTTTTTTGCCTGTTTTAATATCTCCCAAAACTGTCCTCAGTATCGAGATATCTTGCTATTTCTAACAAAAAAACCTTTTGTGTAACATGTTTCTTTTTTTTGTTTAAAACAAACTCTGCAGCTTTGTGTGGCTGTATTTCAGTGACTGACCAAAACAATATCGAAACTGTATATTTTTCAAATAAACTGTATGCCAAGATTTTGACTTTCCCAGTTGTACCATCAGCTAGGATCATAACAAGCAGGAATTCTTGACTGGAATTTAAAATAGTTTTTTGCCTCTTTTATACAGTGGGATATGTGGAAGTGTTGAAGGTAACACAAGAATGGTGTGGCAAGGATTATTCCATGGATTAGATTTTTAAGATGGCTTTGAAGGTTGCTGAGAGTGGTAAAATTGAATAATTTGAAATCTTCACCCAAGACTAAACTGAAAGATTTTGCTGATAAGCTCAAAGTTGAAATAAAAGCAGGATCTCAGAAGGCGGACATGATGAAAATGGTGACTTAAAATTCAGAATTAGAAGAAGGGACATCTGAAATGGGAACATCAAGCTCAAGTGAGAGCAGATACACTTAGACAGGAAAAAAGAGAAAGAAAAATTAAAAACCTGAATTTGATGAAAATGAGAGACAAAGAGAAACAAAAGAACTTGAAAGTGAAGAAAATGAAAAAAAGAATTTGATTTGATTTATTGTTGTCATATGTACCTAAGTACAATGAAAAGCTTTGTATTGCGAACAGTATAAGCAGATCATTGCGAATAAGGACGTACAGGTAGAAGAGTGCTGAGACAGTGAGGCACACAAGGTTATGGCTGCACAGGAGGTGCATAAAATAAGATCAACATTAGCAAGATCAAGTTTATTTGAAGTTAGAGAGGACCATTCAGCCTAATCACAGCAGAGAAGAAATATAGAAACAAAGGAGATAGGAGCAGGAGGGGGCCATTCAGCCCTTTGAGCGTGCTCTGCTATTCATCACGATCATGGCTGATCATCTAACTCACAAGGAGGTTGAACAGTTCATCAATTTCACCAACATGTTCCACCCCGACCTTAAATTCACCTGGACCATCTCTGACACCTCCCGCCCCTTCCTGGACCTCTCTATCTCCATCAACGATGACCAACTTAGCACCAACATTTTTTACAAACCCACCGACTCCCACAGCTACCTGATTACACCTCCTCCCACCTATCCCCTGTAAAAACACTATTCCTTATTCCCAATTCCTCCGCCTCCACCGTATCTGCTCCCAGGAGGACCAGTTCTACCAAAAAAACACTCCAGGTGGCCTCCTTCTTTAAAGACTGTAATCTCCCCTCCCAAGTGGTTGAAGATGTCCTCCAACACATCTCATCCACGTCCCGCACCTCCACCCTCAAACCCCACCCCTCCAACTGCAACAAGGACAGAACCACCCTGGTCCTCACCTTCCACCCCACCAACGTCTACATAAACTGCACCATCCACTGAGATTTCTGCCAACGGACTCCACTATCAGGGATATATTTCCCTCCCCACCCCTATCTGCTTTCCACAAAGACCATTCCCTCCGTGACTACCTGGTCAGGTCTGCGCCCCCAACAACCTACCCTCTCATCCCGGCACCTTCCCCTGCCACCACAGGAATTGAAAACCTGCCCCTGCCACCTCCTCCCTCACCTCCATCCAAGGCCCCAAAGGAGCCTTCCACATCCATCAAAGTTTCACCTGCACTTGCACAAATGTCATGTATTGTATCTGTTGCTCCTGATGCGATCTCCTCAACATTGGGGAGACTGGATGGCTTCTCACAGAGCACTTCAGGGAACATCTTCAGGACACCCGCACCAATCAACCCCAATGTCCCATGGCCGAACGTTTCAAATCCTCCTCCCATTCTGCCAAAAACATGCAGGTCCTGGGCCTCCTCCACAGCCACTCCCTCACTATCTGATTCCTGGAGGAAGAACGCCTCATCTTCCGCCTCGGAACACTTCAACCCCAGGGCATCAATGTAGACTTCACCAGTTTCCACATTTCCCCTCCCCCCACTTTACCCCAGCTCCTACCTTCCAGCTCAGCACCTGTCCTACCTGTCAATCTTCCTTCCCATCTAATGTTCCACCCTCCTGTCCAACCTCTCACCTTTACCCCTTCCTCCATCCACCTATTGCACTTCCAGCTACCTTCTCCCCAGCTCCACCCCCTCCCATTTATTTCTCCACTCTGGAGGCTCCCAGCCTTCCTCCTCATAAAGGGCTCCTGCCCAAACATCGATTTTCCTGCTCCATGGATGCTGCCTGACTTGCTGTGCATTTCCAGCACCACTCTAATTTTGACTCTAATCTCTAGCATCTGCAATCCTCACTTTTGTCATCAAACTCAATTGCCTAATCCTGTTTTCTCCCCATAGCCTTTGATCCCATTTACCCCAAATGCTTTATCTAGCCACATCTTGAATACATTCAATGTTCTGGCATCAACCTCTTCTTGTGGTAATGAATTCCACAGGTTCACCACTCTTTGGGTGAAGAAATGTTTCTTTATCTCTCCCCTTAATGGTTCACCCCGAATCCTCAGACTGTGACCCTTGGTCCTGGATGCAGCCACCAATGGAAACATCCTCCCTGCTTCTACCCTGTCTAGTCCTGTTGGAATTTTATCAGTCTCTATGAGATCCTCCCTCGCTCATCCGATCTACAGAAAAAAAAAACATCCCAACTAATTAATCTCTCCTCGTATACCAGTCCAGCCATTCCTGAAATCAGCCTGGTGAGCCTTTGCTGCACTCCCTCAAGGGGTAGAGCATCCTTTTTCAGAAAAGGAGACCAAACCTGCACACAATATTTGAGGTGTGGCCTCACCAAGGCCCTGTATAACTACAACAACACATCCCTGCTCCTGCACTCGAAGCTGTTCTTCAGCCTGTCAGTGCGTGTATTCAAGCTTCTTTATCTTCTGCTTGTCAGAAGAAGTTGGAAGTGAATATTAAGAGGATGGAAGGAGTCTTTGATGATGTTAGCATCCTTTTCACAACAGCGAGATGTGTAAATGGAGTGGTGGATGGGGGGTTGGCTTCTGTGATGGTCTGGGCTGTGCACACAACACAACTTATAGACCTGGGCAGAGCAGTTACCGTACCAAGCCGTTACGCACCTGGGTCGAATGCCTTCTGCGGTGCATCTGTAAAAGTTGTCGATTAAGAGAAATGGAATGGGAGCGAAAAAAAGGAGATGAGAATTGGAAATAAAAAAACTTGGAGTGAAAACAAGAAGTAAAAAAAAAACAGAGAGTAAAGGAAAGTCAAGTGAAATTAGGCAGCCTGATTTCACCGGAGAAAAGCTTCACGTAACATCAGAATGAAAAGTCAGTAGCTTAGACAATGATTTTGATTTCAGTGAAGGATTTAACTTAAATAAAAATCTACGCATAATGGCTACATTTATGAAGGATTGAGTCAGAAGATAGCTTGCCTTTTTTGCAAAGGTAACGAGGCAGACAATGTGGCCAAACCATGTTTAGACATAGAACATAGAACAGTACAGCACAGAACAGGCCCTTCAGCCCACGATGTTGTGCCGACCATTGATCTTCATGTATGCACCCTCAAATCTCTGTGACCATATGCATGTCCAGCAGTCTCTTAAATGTCCCCAATGATCTTGCTTCCACAACTGCTGCTGGCAACGCATTCCATGCTCTCACAACTCTCTGTGCAAAGAACCCGCCTCTGACATCCCCTCTGTACTTTCCTCCAACCAGCTTAAAACTATGACCCCTCATGTTAGCCATTTCTGCCCTGGGAAATAGTATCTGGCTATCGACTCTATCTATCTTGTATACCTCAATTAGGTCCCTTCTCCTCCTCCTTTTCTCCAATGAAAAACGTCCGAGCTCAGTCAACCTCTCTCCATAAGATAAGCCCTCCAGTCTAGGCAGCATCCTGGTAAACCTCCTCTGAACCCTCTCCAAAGCATCCACATCTTTCCTATAATAGGGCGACCAGAACTGGACGCAGTATTCCAAGTGCGGTCTAACCAAAGTTTTATAGAGCTGCAACAAGATCTCACGATTCTTAAACTCAATCCCCCTGTTAATGAAAGCCAAAACACCACATGCTTCCTTAACAACCCTGTCCACTTGGGTGGCCATTTTAAGGGATCTATGTACCTGCACACCAAGATCCCTCTGTTCCTCCACACTGCCAAGAATCCTATCCTTAATCCTGTACTCAGCTTTCAAATTCGACCTTCCAAAATGCATCACCTCGCAGTTATCCAGGTTGAACTCCATCTGCCACCTCTCAGCCCATCTCTGCATCCTGTCAATGTCCCGTTGCAGCCTACAACAGCCCTCTATACTGCCAACGACACCTCAACCTTTGTGTCATCTGCAAACTTGCTGACCCATCCTTCAATCCCCTCATCCAAGTCATTAATAAAAATTACAAACAGTACAAACATTACAAAGACAGAGCCCTGTGGAACACCACTCGCCACTGACTTCCAGGCAGAATATTTTCTTTCTACTACCACTCGCTGTTTTCTGTTGGCCAGCCAATTCCGTATCCAGACAGCTAAGTTCCCCTGTATCCCATTCCTCCTGACCTTCTGAATGAGCCTACCATGGGGAACCTTATCAAATGCCTTGCTGAAGTCCATATACACCACATCCACAGCTCGACCCTCATCAACTTTTCTAGTCACATCCTCAAAGAACTCGATAAGGTTTGTGAGGCATGACCTGCCCCTCTCAAAGCAGTGTTGACTGCATTTAATCAAGCCATGTTCTTCCAGATGGTCATAGATCCTATCCCTCAGAATCTTTTCTAACACCTTGCAGACGACAGACATGAGACTGACTGGTCTGTAATTGCCGGGGATTTCCCTATTTCCTTTCTTGAAGAGAGGAATTACATTTTCCTCTCTCCAGTCCTCAGGTACGACTCCAGTGGAGGTTGGCTCTTAATGTTACAGAGAGTTTTGACAGATACAGATGTGAATGTACATACAAGTTTGTCCAAAGGACAATCAGCAGACTATGAACCTGTTAAGCAAGGAATATTCACCTCATATGTCAATGGCTCTGAACCACATCAATCAAGATTTAGACCTAATACACAAAAACCTAATTTGTACAATTAGCTATCAAAAAAAAATTGCTTGAGGGTCAATAGTTTTGATCACTGAATCTAGAGAAACACAGGAAATGACATCACTAACCCAAAGAAACCCAAACATATAAATAGAAAGCAGGACCTATCAGCAGTGTTTCACCTGAGGGCAACTGAAGATGTTACCTAAGAGGGTGATG
Source organism: Chiloscyllium plagiosum (assembly GCF_037043375.1). Classification (NCBI taxonomy): domain Eukaryota; kingdom Metazoa; phylum Chordata; class Chondrichthyes; order Orectolobiformes; family Hemiscylliidae; genus Chiloscyllium; species Chiloscyllium plagiosum. Next base: position 38,182,932 of record NW_028270167.1, on the reverse strand, counting down.
AAACAGCTGGAAATGAACCTTCCAGCTCAGCGAGCAAACCTACTTCCAGAACCTCAACATGAGCTACAAATCTTCTCAAAACTTGTTAGCACACAGGCCTTCATCAGTCATGGCATTGAGTATAGAAGCTGGGAAATTATGTTGCAGTTGTACAGATGTTGATGAGTCACATTTGGAATGATGTGTTCAGTTTTGGTCACCTTGCTAGAGGAAGTATGTTATTAAACTGGAAAGAGTACTGAAGAAACTTACAAGGAGGTTGCCAGAACTCAATGGTCTGAGTTATGGGGAGAGATTGGACAAGCTAGGACCTTTTCCTTTCAAATGTAGGAGACTAAAGGGCAATCTTATAGAGGTATATAAGATCATGGGAGGCATGGGTAGTCTTTTTCCCAGAGTTGGAGAATCGAAGACTGGAGGGCACTGGTTTAAGGTTAGAGGAGAAAGAATAAAAGGGAACCTGAGGGGCAACCTTTTTGCACAGAGGGTTGTATGCATATGAAGTGAGCTGCCAATGAAAGTTGTTGAGGCGGGTACAATAACAACATTTAAAAGGCATTTGGATAAATACATGAATAGGAAAGATTTAGAAGGATATGGGCTAAGTGTAGGGAGATTGGGTTAGTGGCGGGAAATTTGGTTAGTGTAGGGAAATTGGGTTAGTGTAGATGGACATTTTGGTTGGCATGAACAGTTTGGGCCAAAGGGCCTGTCTCCATGCTGTAAGACTCTATGACACTATGTCTGCATGGGTTTCCTCTGGGTGTTCTGGTTTCTTCCCACAATCCAAGGCTGAGCACATTAGGTTGATTGGCAATGCTAAATTGCCCGTAGTGTCCAGGGGTGTGCAGGCTAATTGGATTATCCATGGGAAATACAGGGTTATAGGGTAGGGGAGTGAGTCCAGGTGAGGTACTCATCAGAGGGTCAGAGTTGGCTGGATGGCCTGTTTCCATACCATAGAGATTCGATGAATTAACACAGTGGTTCTGCAAATCCAACAGTTTATTTTTTATTGAGCAAGACAAAACCTTAAAGCTTAAACAATAATAAATCAAGTTTGGAAAACAGTTACCCCAAGGGAGTCTGACTAAGTTAATGTAGATCAATTGAATCTTATCTGATAAGGCCTGATCCTTCTTCAGTGTGACTTCTCCTGTTGACTATCTCATTCAAAGAGATCACATTGATAGTAATTTTAATCTTCTTTTCATTCTCTAACATAGCAAATTTCACTGTGTTGGGCTGATTGTTTTGTTATGGGTTTAATATCACATAGAGTCACAGAGTCATAGAGATGTACAGCATGGAAACAGACTCTTCGATCCAACTTGTACACACCGACCAGATATCCCAACCCAATCTAGTCTCACCTGTCAGCACCCGGCCCATATCCCTCCAAGCCCTTCCTATTCATATACCCATCCAAATGCCTTTTAAATGTTAAAATTGTACCAGCCTCCACCACTTCCTCTGGCACCTCATTCCACACACATACCACCCTCTGCATGAATAAGTTGTTCCTTATGTCCCTTTTATATATTTCCCCTCTCACCCTAAACCTATGCCTTCTAGTTCTGGACTCCCCGACCCCAGGGAAAAGACATTGCCTATTTATCCTATCCATGCCCCTCATAATTTTGTAAACTTCTTTAAGGTCACCCCTCAGCCTCTGACGCTCCAGGGAAAACAGCCCCAGCCTGTTTCGCCTCTCCCCATAGCTCAAATACTCCAACCCTGGCAACATCCTTGTAAATCTTTTCTGAACCCTTTCAAGTTTCACAACATCTTTCCGATAGGAAGGAGACCAGAATTGCATGCAATATTCCAACAGTGGCCTAACCAATGACCTGTACAGCCTCAACATGACCTCCCAACTCTTGTACTCAATACTCTGACCAATGAAGGAAAGCATACCAAACACCTTCTTCACTATCCTATCCACCTGCGACTCCACTTTCAAGAAGCTATGAACCTGCACTCCAAGGTCTCTTTGTTCAGCAACACTCTCTAGGACCTTACCAGTAAGTGTATAAATCATGCTATGTTTTGCTTTCCCAAAATGCAGCACCTCGCATTTATCTGAATTAAACTCCATCTGCCACTTATTGGCCCATCTGATCAAGATTCTGTTGTAATCTGAGGTAACCTTCTTCGCTGTCCACTGCACCTCCAAGTTTGGTGTCATCTGCAAACTTACTAACTGTATCTCTTATGGTCGCATCCAAATCATTATGTAAATGACAAAAAGTAGTGGACCCAGTGCTGATCCTTGTGGCACTCCATTGGTCACAGGCCTCCAGTCTGAAAAACAACCCTCCACCCCAGTTCTGTATCCAAATGGCTAGTTCTCCCTTTATTCCATGAGATTTAACCTTGCCAACCAGTCTCCTGTGGGGAACCTTGTCAAGTGCCTTACTGAGTTTATATAGGTCACATCCACCGCTCTGCCCTCATCAATCCTCTTTGTTACTTCTTCAAAAAACTCAAGTTTGTGAGACATGATTTCCCACGTACACATTATGAATTTGGATTTATGGCAGATTGGACAAGGAGAAGACAAAGTCAAGATTAACTTCAGCCATTAGCCTTCAAAGTAACACCTTTTATTACACAGTAATATCAAATTTTGCTATACATTATAATTATAAACTTGCCAAACTCTGACTTATAGTTACCATGTTTAGGGATTGAATTATCTTCTTCATATTTTCATGTCCATGTTATCGTCATGTCATATGTCTTTCAGGGTCTGCTTTTCTGTTGTTCTCTCTGCCCACACAGTGGTACTATACTTTATGATGTTCCACTCCAAATGTTCCTGTTTATTTGATTACCAGATGTCAGTACTCTTCCTTTTTGTTCCTGTCAGGCTTAGTGGCTCCTCAGATGGTGATGTAACCAGTATCAGACATAAATGATCAGTTTGGATCAATGGCCACATTTGAAAACACGTTTCAGATGATGTCAAATCATTTCTATTGCACCTTACAAACAAATCTTCAAACAAACGTTTGCAACATCTTCATTTTCTTTGAGTTGCGAAGGAAGATTTTTAGAATCATTCCATTCCTCTATTTTTCATTAAACTTTGAAGCTGTGTGTATATTTTCACTGAGATTTAATTGAGAGATTTCAGATTTATTTGTCTTCTGTTCCAGTGCCTTCAGCAGTTTCAACACTTTCCTTGGACTTTGACACCATGTTTTCTCGCATGTTTCTCCTCAAGCTGTTTTGAACGTGACCTATTTTGCTTTGAGGATTTTGTGGCCTACTGCCTTGATCTCCCCGTTCTTCAGTGCCTTCTGTATCTTTTACTCATTTTTCGTGGACCTTGACCAAGTCTTTTAAAATAGCTGCATTTTATTCCTTTTATTCCTTTTCTATTATCCTATGGCTAGTTTTTTGTTTGCACATTTTCAAAACGTTTTTTGTATTCTGAAACTGTATTTTCAGAATTGTGTCCTTCCTCCAGTTTGTGATTTAATAAATTCTTTGAATTTAGGCAGCATTTTTTAAAAAATCATTTTCCTTTACTGCTGAGATCATCTGCTTTGCCTTTCTTCAGCCTGTGTTCTGATTGCTGCATCTCACACACACAGTATCTGAACTGTATTGTTGCATCATTCATTATCATTGGATTCAAGTACACACACCATAATGTTTGTGGATGAATATAATCTATCCATTCATTACAAATTTCCTTTAGTAGCTTTGCATCAACCTTTGACAGGGATTATGCATTCTAGTTTAAGTATGCACAAGTGTTTGTTGTTCAACTCATAAAAATTCCATGCCCAACAGGGCTCCAATTTGTCAAAGTTGCCATTGATGTGCTTGGTTAATCTCGCTAAAAGAAATTATTGGAGCTTCTTGCTCAATGAGTAGTTTATTGCGTACTAAGAATATATGTATGTATATATATATATATATATATGTGTATATATATTACATGACTATGAATTGAAGCCATGATTCTCCTGTCTTTGAATCCCCCTCTCCTGTGATCACTTCCATCATTACTGTGAGAGGTGTTACTCACCGATACTACCTCTTTCCATTTGTGACAACCACTTCAAATTTGATGGCACTTAATGGCATTTGATGGCAATTTGTATCACTTTTATACAGGGCCAGTTCCTGCATGGTGAGTATTTGTCATAGCCTTGAATCTTTCCAGAATCACGTTCTGAGTTTTGTTCTGTCTCTTTTTCCATTACATTTCAAACATAGAACATAGAACAGTACAGCATGGGAACGGGCCCTTCAGGCTACAATGTTGTACCGAACATAACGCCAAATTAAATTAATCCCTTCTGCCTGACCTTGCTCTATATCCCTCCATTCATGGCATATTCATGTGCTTGCCTGAAAGTTCCTTAAATCCCCCTATCATATCTGCTTTCACCATCAGCCCCAGTAGCGCGTTCCAGACTCCTCCCACTCTTTGTGTAAAAAATTTCACCTCTTACATATCCTTTAACTTCTCCCCCTCATAGACAATAGACAATAGACAATAGGTGCAGGAGTAGGCCATTCTGCCCTTCGAGCCTGCACCACCATTCAATATGATCATGGCTGATCATCCTTAATCAGTATCCTGTTCCTGCCTTATCTCCATAACCCTTGATTCCACAATCCTTGAGAGCTCTATCCAACTCTTTCTTAAATGAATCCAGAGACTGGGCCTCCACTGCCCTCTGGGGCAGAGGATTCCACATAGCCACCACTCTCTGGGTGAAGATGTTTCTCCTCATCCCTGTCCTAAATGGTCTACCCTGTATTTTTAAGCTGTGTTCTCTGGTTCGGCACTCACCTATCAGCGGAAACATGTTTCCTGCCTGCAGAGTGTCCAATCCTTTAATAATCTTATATGTCTCAATCATATCCCCTCTCAGTCTTCTAAACTCAAGGGTATACAAGCCCAGTCGCTCCAGTCTTTCAGTGTAAGGTAATCCTGCCATTCCAGGAATTGACCTCGTGAACCTACGCTGCACTCCCTCAATAGCCAGAATGTCTTTTCTCAAATTTGGAGACCAGAACTGCACACAGTACTCCAGGTGTGGTCTCACCAGGGCCCTGTACAGCTGCAGAAGAATCTCTTTGCTTCTATACTCAATCCCTCTTGTTATGAAGGCCAGCATGCTATTAGCCTTCTTCACTACCTGCTGTACCTGCATGCTTACCTTCATTGACTGATGTACAAGAACACCCAGATCTCTCTGTACTGCCCCTTTACCTAAATTGATTCCATTTAGGTAGTAATCTGCCTTCCTGTTCTTGCCACCAAAGTGGATAACCATACATTTATCCACATTAAACTGCATCTGCCATGCATCTGACCACTCACCTAACTTGTCCAGGTCACCCTGTAATCTCCTAACATCCTCATCACATTTCATTCTGCCACCCAGCTTAATATCATCAGCAAATTTGCTAATGTTATTACTAATACCATCTTCTATAAATTAACATATATTGTAAAAAGCTGCGGTCCCAGTACTGATCCCTGCGGTACCCTACTGATCACTGCCTGCCATTCTGAAATGGAGCCGTTTATCACTACTCTTTGTTTCCTATCAATCCAAGTTAGTACTTTGCCTCCAATAACACGCGCCCTAAGTTTGCTCACTAACCTCCTATGTGGGACTTTATCAAAAGCTTTCTGAATGTCCAGGTACACTACATCTACTGGATCTCCCGCGTCCATCTTCAAAGAATTCCAGAAGATTAGTCAAGCATGATTTCCCCTTCATAAATCCATGCTGACTCTGACCTATCCTGTTACTACTATCCAGATGTGTCATAATTTCATCCTTTATAATAGACTCCAGCATCTTTCCCACCACTGAGGTCAGACTAACTGGTCTATAATTTCTTGCTTTCTCTCTCCCACCTTTCTTAAAAAGTGGTACAACATTAGCCACCCCCCAATCCACAGGAACTGATCCCGAATCTATCGAACTCTGGAAAATAATCACCAACTCATCCACGATTTCTCGAGCCACCTCCTTCAGTACCCTGGGATGTAGACCATCAGGCCCCGGGGACTTATCAACCTTCAGACCGAACAATCTCTCCAACACCAAATCCTGGCAAATATAAATTCCCTTCAGTTCAGGTCCTTCAGCCACTGTTACCTCAGGGAGATTGCTTGTGTCTTCCCCAGTGAACACAGATCTGAAGCACCAATTCAATTCATCTGCCATTTCTTTGTTCCCCGTAATATATTCCCCTGTTTCTGTCTTCTTAAATGCATGCCTCTAAGTATTAGATATTTCAACGTTGGGAAAACAAATCCTGACTGTCAACCTCATTTATGCATCTCATAACTTTACAGACTTCTATCAAGTCTCCCTCAACCTCTGCCACTCCAGAGGAAACAATCAGGGTTTTTCTAATCTCTCCTTAAACTAATACCCTCTCACCCAGACAGCATTCTAGCAAACCTCTTTTATATCTTCTCCAAAACCTCCAAATCCTTCCTGTAGTGGGGCAACAAGAATTAACACAATACAATCTTAAGTGTGGCCTAAGCAAAGTCTTCCTGATCCATGTTTGTAAGAAACTCCCTTCTTAAAACAACTTCCTTCAGATCATCCAGAGTAAATTATAGTAAGGTTGCTTCCAGTGTCCTCCCTCTGTCTGCTCTAAACATCTTACAAATCGATTAGAGTTATGAAACAGCCAAATTACAAATGATATTTTTTTTCTCCTGGGCAGGAGGATAGCAATCATTTTTTCATCTGATCTTTTGATCCAGATCTTGAATTTCTACTGTCTGAACTGTCCTATAAGTAACTTCTTCCATAACCATCTATCTCATACCCAATTCCCTTCATTATCTTATGGACTAAATCGGCCTGCACAATAATTAATCCTTGATTAGTTGTTGAATGCATCATTCATTCAGAATTTGATTTTCCATGGTCATTTTATTACCATTTTTTGACTTTCTCTGCTTAAGTTGCACCCTTGACCTTTTCAACACTCTACTTTGCACCTTCTAACTGTAGTCCAGCCTCTTGCCCATCATCTCTCTGTTCATTGACATATAAAGACTCTCGATTTTAAAACTCTCATCTTTCTTTTGCAATTGCGTCATGAGTTCACCTCTCTTCCAGCCTGACAACCTGTCTCCAAGTCTGGTCTTTAGAGCATTGTAATCTTATTGATTCCAATATCAGTGGCTATGTCTCTATCTGTTAAAGTCCAAAGCTTTGAATTTTTCTCCCAATTTTTTTCAACTCTCAGCCTCTCTATAATTCGGTAAGACAGTAACTCTTTGACCAAGTGTTTGATACCATATGTGATTTGCTGTCAAATTTTATTTGATTAATTCCTATAAAGATTTTTGTGACAGTTCATTATTTCGAAGGTGAGATACACATTGTAGTTGTCTGCTGGTTTGTTATGATGCCTCCTTCCCTTTCTCTGGCTGCACTGAAGTCATTAAATCTCTGCTTTTCTTGGTAACCATCTTGGCATCAACTTTCTAAGCTGTTTTCTCTTGTATACAATTTGGGGTAAACATATCCCTGCTGTTTGGCTAATGATCATTTTAAAAATTGGATATTTCATTTTTTTAGAATTCAAACAGTACTAAATTAATCTCCTTGCATTTTCCCCTCTGACCACTTTCTTACGTTTAGGAATATTGTCTTCAGTGCTTTGAGATGTATCAATGTTTCTTTGTTCAGATATTCCAAAATTCCTATGTATCTTGGAATTTCTCCTTGGTCTCAGTCAAGTCTTTGTTGTTAACAATATAATAGATGAGAATTTATTTTCCTGTGCACACCTCTGAAATTTACAGTTTGCTCTGTCAGCTTTTCCTATCGTTTTTCTTCTTCAGGACGTTTGCATGATTTGAGCTAATTTATTGTCAATGACACATCTAATTCTCCAGTTACTAATTAAGCTTAAATATGGCCTCCTTCCTTTTATCTGTGTCGGATGAAGAGTCTTATTGGACTCAGAATGTAAACTCTGCTTCTATCTGCACAGGTGCTTCCAGACCTGCTGAGCTTCTCTAGCATTTTCAGTTTGTATTTCAAATCTGCAGCATCAGCAGTGTTTTGTCTGTAACTATGGGAGATCAGAGCTGAAAATGTGTTGCTGGAAAAGCGCAGCAGGTCAGGCAGCATCCAGGGAACAGGAGAATCGACGTTTCGGGCATAAGCCCTTCTTCAGGGGATATCACCAAATGATCCTCTATGTCAAAAGGTCCTTTTTCACTCAGCTACCTTTCTAATACCCAATGAACTCTTCGTTCTTGAGTTTTAAAGTGTAAAGTTTAATTCTTTATCCTCCTATTTTTATTCATTGACAAGATGAGGGTGTACCTGGCCAGGCCTGCATTTATTGCCCATCCCTAATTGCCCAGAGGGCAGTTAAGAGTCAACCACATTGCTTTGGGTCTGGAGTCATATGTCGGCCAGCCCATGTAAGGATGGCAGCTTCCTTCTCTAAAATACATTAGTGTACCAGATGGGGTTTTTTTTCCCAACAATTGACAATCATTAGACTTTCTCTTCCTGTTTATTTTTAATGAATTTAAATTCTACCATCTGCCATGGCAGGATTTGAAGCGGGGTTCCCAGAACATGACCTGGATTAACAGTCTAGTAAAAATGCTGCTAGGTCATTGACTCCCAAAAGCCTTGGCTTGGCCTCTCTAATTCTGCTCAGTCGATGAGTTAAATTCTGGTCAGTAATGTGATATTTTCTATGAATTTACAAAATAGGATCAGAAATAGATTATTCAGTCTCATTGACTCTGCTCTGCTGTTCAATAAGATCATGTCCGATCTGTTTGTGTTACGAATTTGACATTTCCATCTATCCCTGGTAATCCGTAATTCCCCTGACTTTACGATTGCACTTGCATATGCCTTGAAGAGAATAAAGTAATGCTATCTGTGAATCTTATCCCATGTCATATTCTTATATCACATACTCTTATATTAGCTTAAAAATGTGTTGCTGGAAAAGCACAGCAGGTCAGGCAGCATCAAAGGAGCAGGAGAATCGATGTTTCGGGCATAAGCCCTTCTTCAGGAATCCATATTTGGTGCTTCAACGCCCATCCCCTGAACACCCCCAAACCCCACCCCCCCACACACACACCCATCCTTTTTGGCAGCAGTTGGGTGTCAACCACATTGCTGTAGGTCTGGAGTCACATGTAAGCCTGAACAGGCAGACTTCCTAACCTAGTGACATTTGCTTGGTCCCCGTGCCCTGTTCTATTAAATAATACATTAAGGTGGACACTGAGGTGCAGACCTGTTTCTCTTTCTCCATTTATAGTTCCTCTGGATCTTGGAGATAAAGGTAGGTTACAATCTCCTTGCCATCCCATTCATGTAGCCGAGGGCAGTGCTTCTCAAATGTTTCCCACTGTGGCCTCAGTTTGAGGCTTGAAAATTATCACAACTCTTCCTTGAAGAATATGAGGTGAGGGGGAGCTGTGAGAGTAGGACTGTTATAAGTCAATCAGAGCTCCACAGTGGACACTGCTGCCCCAGCGTTTGCCAGAATTTCAGCTCACGACCCTAGCTGACCCCCACTTTGGGAAGTCCCAACCCAGGAGATAATCCAGGAACCTCTTCCTCACCTTTTTCCTTTTCAATAGGAGAATTTGTTTGTTTCTGTAACTTTGCTATTTCTCTGCGCTTTCATCGATCTTTCCCAATTATAAATAAGTTAAATACTTGATCTGGATTCTCAATTCATTACTATGCAAACTTTGGTGAATCTGCCTGAATGGCCATCTGCAGATTGTGTACCTATTATACTTCCTCCTGTTGTTCATCCTAATTTTTTTTTAGATTCTATTAGCTATTTATTTAAAGTCCAGTCCCAATATCTTGATGCCTGCTCCAAATTCTTCGTAATTTTTGACCACTGCTCCTCTTAAAATGTCTGCTGGGATCTTTGAGCAGTTTCCTCTTATGAATTGTACATTTGCAGTTCCTAGAAAGGGGAAAAGGTGAGTGAGGTCAGTGTCAGAATATGAGCTGAATGTGAAACTCGAGAAAGAAATTCTTCAGTTACGTAATTACCACAGGCTGATGGGTAACAGGCATTGGTCTTGTTTTAAAGTTTGAAATTCACTTGGTTGTAGTTTTCATTGTGGTTCAGATTAATATAATTTTCACTGCTTCCAGTTAACTTTTACTATTCTGGTAACTTAGCCTTTAAGAGACCCTTTCCTTAAAGGTTTACGGGTCAGTGTTTTAAATGTCAGTTTCTAATCTTTCATCTTCAGTGCTGAGAGGTTTAGTGGCTCTATCTCAGCGATTTTGATGGCAGGTCTGCAGGGCAGTTTTACAAGAGTATTTTGACTTGTGTGCCAACTCCAGGAAACCTTATGAATATATTCGCCCGTAGGTGTTTAAGTTTAAACACAATTTCATAAACCCTGGATATCCACGTGTGCAGGAAGTGCCACCAATCGTTTGAGTTCAAGTTCTAGCAGGTAGTCTCCTCAAAGCTGGCAATGAGAGTAGAGGAGGCCACTGGACACAGTCAGGAAAAACAATAATGTGAGGTGTTGTATTTCGATAAGGCAAATCAGGGCAGAACTTACACACGTAATGGTAAGATCCTGGGGAGTGTTGCTGAACAAAGAAACCTTGGAATGCAGGTTCATAGTTCCTTGAGGGTGGAGTGACTAGTAAACTAGGAAAGGAAGTAGAAGATTGCTATAGTTGCAAAGGTCAGAACATTGAGTACAGAATTTAGAATGTCATGTTGCTGCTACACAGGACATTGATTAGGCCACATTTGGAAAACTGCATTTACATCTGGTCTCCCTGCTATACAAAAGACATTGTTAAACTTGAAAAGGTACAGAAAAGATTTACAGGGATGCTGCAAGGGTTGGAGGGTTTGAGCTATATGGAGAGGCTGAATAAACTGGGGCTAATTTCCTTGGCATGTTGGAGGCTGAGGGGTGATCACATAGAAATGTATAAAATCATGAGGAGAATGGATAAGCTGAACAGCTAAGGTCTTTTTCCCCAGGTTGGGTTCTCCAAAACTAGAGGGCATAGGTTTAAGGTGAGAGGGGCAAGATTTGAAAGGGTCCTAAGGGGCATTTTTTCACACAGAACGTGGTGTGTGTATGGAATGAGCTGTCAGAAGAAGTGGTGGAGGCTGGTACAATTACAGCATTCCAAAGGCATTTAGCTAGGTACATGAATAGGAAGGGTTTAGAAGGATTTGGGCCAAATGCTGGCAAATGAGACTAGATTAATTTAGGATATCTGGTCACAATGGACAAGTTGGACCGAAGGACCTGTTTCTGTGCTGTACAACTCCAACACACAAGAGTCTGAGGGGTCTTGATAGGGTGGATGTAGAGACAATGTTTCCTCTTAAGGGAGAATCTAGATTTAACAATTACACCTTCAGTATCAAGGTTAAGATAGAGGTAAGGACATTCTTTTCTCACAGACAGTTACGAGTTTTTGGAATGCTCTTCTTCTAACAGCAGTGGAAGTAAAGTTTTTGATTCTTTTTCAGACAGAGATGGAGAGATGCTTGACAAGCAAGGGGACAAAAATGATTGGGAGTAGACAAATATGCAACTGAGATTGCAATCAGATTATCCATGATCTTACTGAACGGTCGAACAGATTGAGGTTTCAAGTAAATAAAACAACAGAAGTTGGAGAAACTGGCAATGGTGGCTCAGTGGTTAACACTGCTGCCTCACATCTCCAGGGACCCCGATTCAATTCGATCCTCAGGTAACTGTCTATGTAGGGTTTGCATGTTCTCCCTGTGTCTGCGTGGGTTTTGCCTGGGTGTTGTAATTTCCTCCCACAGTCAAACGATGTGCAGGTCAGGTGGATTGGCCATGGGAAATGTGGAGTCATAAGGATAGAGTGGGGGTCTGGATGGGATACTCTTCGGAGGGTTGGTGTGGACTTGATAGGCCAAGTGGCCTCTTTCCACAATGTAGGGATTCTGTGATTGCATCTGTGGAGAGAGAACTGGAGTTAATGTTTCAAGTCCAGTGTGACCTTTTTTTTGGTACTTGCGCGTGATTCCCAGCGTCTGCAGTAATTGGCTTTAATTCAAGGGTTCAAGCTGCCGGCTTGTGCTCCCAAAATTGATGAAGGCACAGAAAATGTGGGAATCTTCAAACTGGTGACAATCTTCAACTAGTTTTCAGTTTGGAAATTTGAAAGGGTGAAGACACCTTGGAGAAATGAGGGAAGAGTAAGATCACCTGGGACCACATTAGAACTGGTTTGCTACATGAGAAAGCAAGAACTGAAACATGGCAGAATTGGGACTGAACAGTCAGGAGCATAGATAGGGGTCTCTGTAATCAACGACATGATTCACAAATGGCATGTTGCCTCACTGATGCCAAAGTGAAAAATATTATTAACTAGATGCAAGCCATTCAGTAAAGAGAGGATGAACAGCCAAACACCATGGAGCCAAAAAGATAGTGAGAAACACAAGTGGTGAAAGTTTTCAGGGAGAGTTTCAGCAACTGAGAAGAAAGAGATTAAAAAGCACGACAATGAACATGCTAATCTGATAGTTTCACTTGGCTTGCCATTGGTGGGTACTGAATGTGCTGGCAATGGTAGCTGAAAGGGGAAGTGAAATAACTCTCCAGAGGCCAGGATCCAATCTACAATCACCCTTTGCTTACAAATGCATAGCCTTTGACAATATTCAGGTATTCAGCATCTCAATATCTCCAATTGCTCCATTTTGCCAGAGCGGCGAGGAGAGAAGGAGTGGTGAAGCAAGGGCTGCCAGGAAGGGTGAGTTTTCCTGCATTAGTGTAGAAGAAGAATACAGCGCAGTACAGGCCCTTTGGCCCTCGATGTTGCGCCGATCCAAGCCCACCTAACCTATACTAACCCACTATCCTCCATATACCTATCCAATGCCTGCTTAAATGCCCATAAAGAGGGAGAGTCCACCACTGCTACTGGCAGGGCATTCCATGAACTTACGACTCGCTGAGTGAAGAACCTACCCCTAACTTCAGTCCTATATCTACCCCCCCTTAATTTAAAGCTATGCCCCCTTGTAATACCCGACTCCATACGCGGGAAAAGGTTCACACTGTCAACCCTATCTAACCCCCTAATCATCTTGTACACCTCAATCAAGTCACCCCTAAACCTTCTTTTCTCTAATGAAAACAGCCCCAAGTGTCTCAGTCTTTCCTCATACGATCTTCCTTCCATACCAGGCAACATCCTGGTAAACCTCCTCTGCACCCGTTCCAGTGCCTCCACATCCTTCCTATAGTATGGCGACCAAAACTGCACACAATATTCCAGATGCGGCCGCACCAGAGTCTTATACAACTGCATCATGACCTCAGGACTCTGGAACTCAATTCCTCTACCAATAAAAGCCAGTACGCCATTTGCCTTCCTCACCGCACTATTTATCTGGGTGGCAACTTTCAGAGATCTGTGTACATGGACACCAAGATCCCTCTGCTCATCCACACTACCAAGTATCCGACCATTAGCCCAGTACCCCATCTTTTTGTTATTCTTCCCAAAGTGAATCACCTCACACTTAGCTACATTGAATTCCATTTGCCACCTTTCTGCCCAGCTCTGCAGCTTCTCTATATCCTGCTGTAACCTGCCACATCCTTCCTCACTGTCAACAACTCCTCCGACTTTCGTATCATCCGCAAACTTGCTCACCCAACCTTCTAACCCCTCTTCCAGGTCATTTATAAAAATGACAAACAGCAATGGTCCCAAAACAGATCCTTGCAGAACACCGCTAGTGACGGCACTCCATGAAGAAACTTTGCCATCAACTACTACCCTCTGTCTTCTTCCATCCAGCCAATTCCTAATCCAAACCTCCAACTCACCCTCAATGCCATATCTCCGTATTTTCTGCAGTAGCCTACCATGGGGAACCTTATCAAACGCCTTACTAAAATCCATATATACCACATCTACCGCTTTCCCCTCATCAACCTCCTTCGTCACCTTTTCAAAGAATTCAATAAGGTTTGTGAGGCACGACCTGCCCTTCACAAAACCATGCTGACTATCCTTGATCACCTTATTCCTATCCAGATGTGCATAAATCCTATCCCTTACAATTCTCTCTAAGACTTTGCCCACAACAGAAGTGAGACTCACCGGCCTATAGTTACTAGGGTTATCCCTACTCCCCTTTTTGAACAAGGGAACCACATTTGCTATCCTCCAGTCTTCTGGCACTACTCCTGTAGACAAAGAGGACATAAAAATCAAGGCCAATGGCTCTGCAATCTCCTCCCTTGCTTCCCAGAGAATCCTAGGATAAATGCCATCAGGCCCAGGGGACTTATCTATTTTCACCTTTTCCAGGATTTCCAACACCTCTTCTCTACATACCTCAAAGCCATCCATTCTACTTATTTGTGACTCAGTATTCACATCGACGACAATGCCCTGTTCCTGAGTAAATACTGAAGAAAAGTATTCATTCAGTGTCTCCCCAATCTCTTCCGCCTCCACACGCAACTTCCCACTACTATCCTTGACTGGACCTATTCCTACCCTAGTCATTCTTTTATTCCTAACATACCTATAGAAAGCCTTAGGGTTTTCCCTAATCCTACCGACTAAGGACCTTTCATGTCCCCTCCTTGCTGCTCTTAGCTCTCTCTTCAGGTCCTTCCTGGCTACCCTATAACTCTCAAACTTAAAAGGGACTTACCTTAGGAGTCGGACCTCCATTTGCAGAAAGGTGCGAGGGAGGAGCGAAGGACTTCTGGGAAGACATATATTTGTGTGGTTGTGTTACCCGAAACACTACTCGGGTAGTGTCTCCCACCCATCCTCCTCCTCTAACCAAAAAAAAAGGACCTGTGCGCCAGATTGGTAAGGTAACCAGTTTTTTTTTATTCCTTATTTTTTCAACCGTCTCTTTGGGATTTTAGAATAATGGGAATGAAGGTTAGGGCAGTTGAATGTTCCTCCTCCAGAATGTGGAAGGTAAGGGTCACCACTAGTGTCCTTGCTGACTACATCTGTGGGAAGTACACACAACTCCAGCTCCTCGCTGTGGCCATTCCCCTCAACAATAAGTATAGCGTTTTGGATACTGTTGGGGAGGGATGACTTACCAGAGGAAAGCAGTGGGGCACAGAGGTCTGGCACAGAGTCTGTCCCTGCTGCTCAGAAGGGAAAGGGGAGGAAGAACAGAGCAATAGTCATTGGGGACTCCATAGTTAGGGGGACAGATAGGAGGTTCTGTGGGGATGAGAGAGACTCACGGTTGGTGTGTTGCCTCCAAGGTGCCAGGGTTCGTGGTGTCTCTGATCGTGTTTTTGGGATTCTTAAGGGGGAGGGGGAGCAGCCCCAAGTCATGGTCCACATAGGCACCAATGACATAGGAAGAGAGGTGGGGATTTAAGGCAGAAATTCAGGGAGCTAGGTGGAAGCTTAGAGCTAGGACCAACAGAGCTGTTGTCTCTGGTTTGTGCCGTGTGCTAGTGAGGCAAGGAATAGGGAGAAAGAGGAGTTGAACGCGTGGCTACAGGGATGGTGCAGGAGGGAGGGTTTTAGATTCTTGGATAATTGGGGCTCTTTCTGGGGTAGGTGGGACCTCTACAAGCAGGATGGTCTTCATCTGAACCAGAGGGGTTCCAATATCCTGGGGGGGAAATTCGCTAAGGCTATTGGGGTGGGTTTAAACTAATCCAGCAGGGGGATGGGAACCTAAATTGTAGTTCGAGTATAGAAAAGGTTGAGAGTAGGGAAGTCCGAAATCAAATTTCAGGAACGCAAATTGGCACCGGCAAGCAAGAAGTTGGTTTGAAGTGTGTCTACTTCAACACCAGGAGCATCCGGAATAAGGTGGATGAACTTGCAGCATGGGTTGGTACCTGTTACTTTGATGTTGTGGCCATTTCGGAGATATGGTTAGAGCAGGGAGAGGAATGGTTGTTGCAGGTTCCAGGATTTAGATGTTTCAGTAAGAACAGAGAAGATGATAAAAGAGGGAGAGATGTGGCATTGTTGGTCAAGGACAGCATTACAGTTACAGAAAGGATGTTTTGGGGACTCGTCAACTGAGGTAGTATGGGCTGAAGTTAGAAACAGGAAAGGAGAGGTCACCCTGTTGGGAGTGTTCCATCGGCCTCCGAATAGTTCCAGAGATGTAGAGGAAAGGATAGCAAAGATGATTCTCGATAGGAGTGAGAGAGACAGGGTAGTTGTCATGGGAGACTTCAACTTTCCAAATATTGACTGGGAACACTATAGTACGAGTACTATAGATGGGTCAGTTTTTGTCCAGTGTGTGCAGGAGGGCTTCCTAACACAGTATGTAGACAGGCCAACAAGGGGCAAAGCCACATTAGATTTGGTACTGGGTAATGAGCCCAGCCAGGTGTTAGACTTGGAAGTAGGTGACCACTTTGGTGATAGCGATCACAATTCTGTTATGTTTACTTTAGTGATAGAAAGGGATAGGTGTATTTCACTGGGCAAGAGTTACAGCTGGGGGAATGGCAATTACGATGCGATTAGGGAAGATTTAGGAAGCATAGGATGGGGAAGGAAACTGCAGGAGATGGGCACATTAGAAATGTGGAGCTTATTCAAGGAAAAGCTCCTGTGTATCCTAAATAAGTATGTACCCGTCAGGCAGGGAGGAAGCTGTAGAGCGCAGGAGCAGTGGTTTACGAAGGAAGTGGAATCTCTGGTCAAGAGGAAGAAGAAGGCTTATGTTAGGATTAGATGTGAAGGTTCAGTTAGGACGCTTGAGGGTTACAAGGTAGCCAGAAAAGACCTAAAAAGAGAGCTCAGAAGAGCCAGGAGGAGACATGAGAAGTTGTTGGCGGATAGGATCAGGGTAAACTCTAAGGCTTACTATAGGTATTTAAGGAATAAAAGAATGACGAGAGTAAGATTAGGGCCAATCAAGGATAGTAGAGGGAAGTTGTGTGTGGATTCAGAGGATATAGGGGTAGCACTAAATGAATATTTTTCGACAGTACTCACTCTAGAAAACAGCAATATTGTCAAGGAGATTACTGAGATACAGGCTACTAGACTGGGTGGGATTGAGGTTCACAAGGAAGAGGTGTTAGAAATTCTGCAGAGTGTGAAAGTAGATAAGTCCCCTGGGCTGGATGGGATTTATCCTAGGATCCTCTGGGAAGCCAGGGAGGAGATCTTTAAATCGTCATTGTCTACAGGAATAGTGCCAGAAGACTGGAGGATAGCAAATGTGGTTCCCCTGTTCAAGAAGGGGAGTAGAGACAACCCTGGTAATTATAGACCAGTGAGCCTTACTTCAGTCATTGGTAAAGTGTTGGAAAAGGTTATAAGAGATAGGATTTATAATCAGTTAGAAAATAATAATTTGATTAGGGATAGTCAGCACGGTGTTGTGAAGGGTAGGTCATGCCTCACAAACCTTATTGAGTTCTTTGAGAAGATGACCAAACAAGTAGATGAGAGTAAACCGGTTGATGTGGTGTATATGGATTTCAGCAAGGCATTCGATAAGGTTCCCCACAGTAGGCTATTGTACAAAATGCGGAGGAATGGGATTGTGGGAGATATAGCAGTTTGGATCAACAATTGGCTTGCTGAAAGAAGACAGAGGATAGTGGTTGATGGGAAATGTTCATCCTGGAGTCCAGTTACCAGTGGTGTACCGCAAGGGTTGGTGTTGGGTCCACTGCTGTTCGTCATTTTTACAAATGACCTGGATGAGGGCTTAGAAGGGTGGGTTAGTAAATTTGCAGATGACACTAAGGTTGGTGGAGTTGTGGATAGTGATGAAGGATGTTGTAGGTTACAGAGAGACTTAGATAAGCTGCAGAGCTGGGCTGAGGTGTGGCAAATGGAGTTTAATGCGGACAAGTGTGAGGTGATTCACTTTGGTCGGAGTAACCGGAATGCAAAGTGCTGGGATAATGGTAAGATTCTTGGTAGTGTAGATGAGCAGAGAGATCTCGGTGTCCAGATACACAGATCCTTGAAAGTTGCCACCCAGGTTGACAGGGCTGTTAAGAAGGCATACAGTGTTTTAGCTTTTATTAATAGAGGGATTGAGTTCCGGAACCATGAGGTTATGCTACAACTGTACAAAACTCTGGTGCGGCCGCACTTGGAGTATTGTGTACAGTTCTGGTCACCGCATTATAAGAAGGATGTGGAAGCTTTGGAAAGGGTGCGGAGGAGATTTATTAGGATGTTGCCTGGTATGGAGGGAAGGTCTTACGAAGAAAGGCTGAGGGACTTGAGGCTGTTTTCGTTAGAGAGAAGGTTGAGAGGTGACTTAATAAAGACATATAAGATAATCAGAGGGTTAGATAGGGTGGACAGGGAAAACCTTTTTCCAAGTATGGTGACGGCGAGCATGAGGGGGCATAGCTTTAAATTGAGGGGTGATAGATATAGGACAGATGTCAGAGGTAGTTTCTTTACTCAGAGAGTAGTAAGGGTATGGAATGCTTTGCCTGCAACGGTAGTAGATTCGCCAACTTTAAGTACATTTAAGTCATCATTGGACAAGCATATGGGCGAACATGGAATAGTGTAGGTTAGATGTGCTTCAGATTGGTATGACAGGTCAGCGCAAAATCGAGGCCGAAGGACCTGTACTGCAATGTAATGTTCTATGTTCTATCTCTGACATTCATCCTTTCATATCAGCCAGATGTTCCTGATTGGACCAGATTAATAGCCCCAGTCAGTGAACTCATATTCTATGATTTCCAGCTGGCTGATCTCATTACATTCACTACAGAAAGGGCAGTACCATGTTTGTATCAGCACAGAGTTGACACAAAGTTAGCAAAAGGGTTAGAAATGGTCATGGTTTAGGGCAGAGTGGCTGGGTTGGAATGAGAGTCTGTGAGGTCAGGCTTGTAGCAGGCAAGGCAAGGGTAGGTGTAGAGAATGAGGAGGACCACAGAGATGTTAGTGTTTGGGGTGTGAGCTGGCATAGATCGTGTATAGAGAAGTGGTGTTGTGGTTGAGGGTACTTGAGAGGTGTACACTGGAGACGCTAACATCAAACACAAGAACAAAAGTCAATGTACAAAAACACTAAGGCAGGTCCTTTAGCCAACTGTTGTGGTACTCCCTTGTAGCAGTTCAAATGACTTCCAAGATCAGCCATGCAAATTTCCCCTCCTCCCCACTTCCACCCCACACTCTCTCAGAATGATGATACTTGGAGTATTTCTTTTCCAAGGCAGAAAACTAAGGTATTTCAGGCTTTATGAAAAACAAGGCCTGGGTGAGATTTTGCAATTCTTAATTGCCAAATATTAAGAAATGATAAAGAAAGCAAATATGGCTGTGTTGGATAAGGAAGGGTGATGTTACAGTTCTGAACAGCTATGTGCTGCTCCTGGAACTGGAACATGGTCTGAATTTTACCATGTATCTCTCAATTGTGATGAAAAGCATGACCCAAAGCCATATTTATCTATAGAGATTCCGCCTCACAAATTTGTACCAAAGGTGGCCTCCAATTACCATAATTCTATAAGTTTTAATTTACTTATGGATAAGTTTAAGAGTAGTGAATTGCAGATAGTGAAAGGGACTGTCAGAGAATGCAGCTGAATATAGATGAATTGGAGAATTGGATGGAGAAATAGCAGATGGAATTCAATCTGGGCAAATGTGAGGTGATACATTTTGGAAGATCCAGTTCAGAGCGAACTATACAGTAAATGGAAAAGCCCCGGGGAAAACTGATGTACAGAGAGATCTGGGTGTTTAGGTCCATTGTACGGTGAAGGTGGCAATACAGGCCGATACAGTGGTCAAGAAGGTATACGGCATGCTTTCTTTATCGGGCGGGGTATTGAGTACAAGAGTTGGCGGGTCATCTTACAGTGTATAAGACTTTGGTTCGTCCACATTTGGAATACTGCGTACAGTTCTGTTTGCCACATTATCAAAAGGATGTGTCTGCTTTGGAGAGGGTGCAGAGAAGGTTCACCAGGATTTGGCCTGGTATGGAGAGCACTAGCTATGAAGAGAGGTTGAGTAGATTAGGATTATTTTTATTAGAAAGACTGAGGTTGAAGGGGGAACTAATTGAGATCTACAAAATCATGAGGTATTGACAAGGTGGATAGCAAGAAGCTTTTTCCCAGAGTGGGGGACTCAGTTACGACGGGTCATGAGTTCAAGGTGAGAGGGAAAGAGTCTAAGGGAGATATGTGTGGAAAGGTTTTTACCAAGAGGGTGGTGGGTGCCTAGAATGTGTTGCCAGCAGAGGTGGTGGAGGTGGGCACGATAACGTCTTTTAAGATGTATCTGCACAAATACATGAATGAGCAGGGAGCAGAGGGATACAGATCCTTCGAAAATAGGCAACAGGTTTAGATAGAGGATTTGGATCAGCGCAGGCTTGGAGGGCTGAAGGGCCTGTTCCTGTGCTGCAATTTTATTTGTTCTTTGTTCTCGTCCACAGGTGAAAGTACTAAATTGGGGGAAAGTTAATTGCCACAATATTGGGCAGGAATTGGGGCATGTAGACTAGGGCATCTGTTTGAGTGTAAATCCATATCTGTGCTGTGGGAATCTTGTGAAAGCCAATTGGTTATAGTTCAAGACCAACATGTTCCTGTGAAAATGAAGGTTACAGGTGGCAAGATTTGAGATGGCAAGAGAAACTGAGACCATATTCAAAACTAAAAAGGAGCCACAAATAAGGTTTATGAAACTAAAGATGAGACAGAGTCCTCAAAGATAACAGGAAAGAATTAAAACAAGAAATTAGGAGAGCTAAAAAGTGCCATGAAATGATCTTGACAAACAAGATTAAGGAAAATCTCGAAGTGTTTCATAATATACAAACAGCAAGATGGTAGCTATGGAAAGGGTAGGTCCCCTCAAGGACAAAGGAAGCAATTTATGCCTGGAAATGGAGGAAGTGGTTGGGGTCTTTAATGAATACTTTGCATCGGTAAGGGATATAGTGGATGGTCAGTCTCAAGAGGGGTGATATTCTGGGGAATGACAATATGAAAAAGCAGGAGATGATGGATGTTTTAAAAGGCATTCAGATAAAGAAGCCCCTAGGACCTGATGGGATCTACCCTAGAATGCTGAGGGAGGCAGGTGAGGATATTGCTGGGACTTTGTATGAAAACATTGTATCCTCTTTAGTCACAGGAGTAGTCCTAGAGGACTTGAGAATAATCAATATTGTTACTTGCTTTAAGAAAGGCAACAGGGATAATCTAGGAAATTATTAGTTGATGATCCTTACGTCATTGACAGATAAATTACTGGAGAAGATTCTTAGGGTTAAGATTTATTCCTATTTAGAAAAATATGGACCTGTTAGTGATAGCAAGACTTTGCGTGAGGGAGGTAATTTCTCACAAACTTGATTGAGTTTTTTGAGGAAAAGATAAAGATGATTGATGAGGGCAAAGCAGTAGGAATTGACTATTTAGACTTCAGCAAGGTCTTTGAAAAGACACCTCATGGCAAGCTGATACAGGAGGTGACGTCACGTGGGATCTGTGATTGTCTGATAAGATGGATACAGATCTGGCTTGGTCACAGAAAAGAGAGTGTAGTGGTGGAAGGCTGTTGTTCTGACTGGTGATATATGGCCAGTGTTGTTCCGCAGGGATCAAGCTGGGATCCCTGTTGTTTGGAATATATATAAATGATTTGAAGGAAATGTAGGTGGCCTGGTTAGTAAGTTTTCCAATGACACAAAGATTGTGGGAGCTGCAGATAGTGAGGAGGATTGTTGAAGGATACAGCAGGATACAGATAGGCCGGAGACTCAGGCGCAGAAATGGCAGATGGAGTTTAATCCAAACAAATACAAGGTGAGCATTTTGGAAAATCTAATACAGAAGGAAAGTATACAATTAATGGCAAAACTCTTGGGAGCATCAACATATAAAGGGATCTCGGCAGTTCCCAGAAAGTGGCAACACAGTTGCATAAGGTGGTCAAGGAGACATATAGTGTGCTTGCCCTCATTGGTTGGGGCATAGAGTATAAAAATGGCGAGTCATGTTTCAGCTGTATGGAGCTTTTATAAGGCCACATTTGGAATACTGTGTACAGTTCTGGTCACCACACGACCAGAAGGATGTGGAGGTTTTCGCGAGTGTGCAGAAATGGTTTACCAAATGTTTCCTAATTTGGACAATATTAACCATGAGGAGAGATTGGACAAACTTGGTTTGTTTTCACTTGAACGTTGAAGGTTGAGGGGTGACCTGATTGAAGTTCACCAAATGATGACACGCATGGATAAAACGAATAGTCAAAGTCTTTTTTTCCCAGGGTAGAAATGTCAATTACTAGGAGACATAGGTTTAAGGTAAAAGGAGATGGGAGAGGCAGGGTTTTACTGAGAAGGTGGTAAATGCATGGAATGTGCTGCCAGAGAAGGCATAGAGGTGGATACAACAGCAGCATTTAAGAGACATTTTGACAGATACATGAATAAGCAGGGAATAGAGGGATATGGACAATATGAAAGCAAAAGGTTTTAATTTTAGAAGGGCACCATGTGTCAGTGTGGTCTTGGTGGGCCTAAGGGTCTGTTCCTGTGTTGTACTGTTCTCTTTCTTTGCCCTTTTTTCAGACCAGAGAAATGGGCCTTCTGTCCACGGAGAAAAGGCAAAGCCCTAATACTGATGGTCCAGCTACAAGGCTGACAGCTCAGAAGCTTCAGCAGCTTCCCTGGGTACACAACACTTGATATCTGCCACCCATTTATATTGCTGTGATACACTGTCTCTAATCTACAAGTGAGCATTAAGCCTGAGGTTTCAGCCCCAAGGTCAAGTACAAAAGTATGATCAGTAGCAATTGGGAACAAGATTGTACAGTAAATCCAGCTTTTCAAATGGCCTCATTTTATTAGCACGACATCCTTTTAACATCTGTTTTCACTCTTTAACCAAGACAACCCATGGCTGATGTTAACCAAACTTGCTGGATGGGAAACCCAGGAAATTGAGTGAAGCCTTCCTCTTACATCCTTTCTTGTCTCTGAGAGGGTTGTGAGTCTTTGGAATTCCATTCCTTAAAAGGCAGTGAATGCAGAATGTTTCTAGCCATGGAATCATAGTCGTAGAGCATGAAAACAGACCCAGTGGTACAACTGGTGCATGCTGACCACGTTCTCAAGGTAAACCAGTCCCACCTGCCTGCAGTTGGCCCATAGCCCTCCCAATTTCTCCAATTCATCAACCTATCCAAATGTCTTTTAAACATTGTAACTGTACCTGCATCTACCACTTCCTCTGGCAGTTCATTTCACACACAAACCACTCTCTGTGTAAAAAGGTTGCCCCTCATGTTATTAAATCTTCTCCTTGCACCTTAAAAATATGCCCCTTAGTTTTGAAGTCCCCTCAGGGAAAAGACCTATGCTATTCATCTTATCTATACCACTCATGATTTTATAAACCCCTATAAGGTCACCCTTCAATCTCCTACACTCAAGTGAAAAAAAGTTCCAACCTATCCAGCCTCTCCTTACTCAAACCCTCCATTCCTGGCAATATCCTGGTAAGGTCTTTCCTAAACTTTCTCCAATTTAATAAGATCCTCCCTATAGCAGGGTGACTAGAAATGGAACAGATTCAAGATTAGATTCTCTATTCCTGATGAAGGGCTTTTGCCCGAATCGTCGATTTTCCTGCTCCTCGGATGTTGCCTGACCTGCTGTGCTTTTCCAGCACCACTCTAATCTAGAATCTGGTTTCCTGCATCTGCAGTCCTTGTTTTTACCCAGGAATGGTCACAGTACACCAGAAAAGGCCTCACTAATGTCCTGTACATGATGTTACAACTCATATATTCCATATTGTTAAGGCAGAGGTTGATTAATTCTGGATTGCCAAGGGGATGAAAGATCATCGAGAATATACAGGAATGCAGAGTTGAGGTTAATATCACATCAGTCTTCATCTTATTAATGAGTACAGCAGGCTCAAAGACCCAAGTGGTTTACTCTTGTTCCTTGTTCATACACTCATACGCAGCAGCCCATTACTACTCTCCACTGACTTCTCAATGGAGAGCAATGTTGTTGAAATAGTAATATATTATTCATACAATATCATAATAATATAAACCTAACTCTATTATCATTTTAGAATAATATAGCATTATAATATCAATATTATTAACATATTAGGAGTAGCGGTCTTCCATCTGAGCTTATGGATTTCAAACACCCTACTTTGATTCAACTAGGGTTCAGATTGTCTTGCAACATATCTGTAAGGAAGTTCCTCCCTCAGTTACTTGAAAAGGTTAATGCATCTGCTGAAGTAGCAGAGAAAGCACTTCAGATGCTCCAGTGCTAGCTTCAGAAAGCCTAATTTCAAGGACAAAGGAAAAGGCAACAGTGAGTTGAGGACTGAGGTACTCATCGCAAAAGCAGATGATTAGATAAAGGAAGTTGGCAAAACACTGCAAAACCATCGTAAAAGGAAAGGGAAAGATAAAAGGCAATGTGTTGAAGGTGGGCTATGAGAGCTCAGACAAAGTCAGAGAGAGTGCATAAGGATCCAGAAGATATTCCTGATCAAAGCGAGCAAAGTATGAATGTGAAAAACATTCTTCACTAATGTCACCTTAAGATAAATCCAAGTAATATTTCCATATCTGTGCTACCTTTGATATGGAAATGCCTTTTATTCATTGGTCATTTGTGTTCCCAATAGATGTGCCTGTCAGTCTTCCATCCCTAATGGTACAAATCACATGAGAATATATCTGCAAACAGCCAGTCACCTTGTGTCCATAACCTAGCAAGTGCTGAGCAAACAGAGACTTTAAAACTGAAGTAATTGTTGTCATAACGATAAGGTTTAATTGCAATCTTGCTAAATAATGCAACAAAAACACAAAAAAGTGAGGAGTTTGTCAATTTAAGAATATTGGAAATTAAATATTGATGTTTTGAGTTGACAGAATTTTGGCTACCAGATATTAAATGGATTTCCTTTCTTTTTAATTTGATCTTG
Organism: Chiloscyllium plagiosum; assembly: GCF_037043375.1. NCBI lineage: Eukaryota > Metazoa > Chordata > Chondrichthyes > Orectolobiformes > Hemiscylliidae > Chiloscyllium > Chiloscyllium plagiosum. The sequence continues at coordinate 38,157,929 of NW_028270167.1, read as the reverse complement.
GGCACATAATAACCCAATGCTAAGTGCCCTGAAGGCACAGAGGCCAGAACAGCAACAGCATGCATTTGAGTTAGGTGAAGAGCTAGTGGTATTATCACTATACTGTTAATTCAGAGACCTAGTTAATATTCTGGAGACCTCACGATGTATTGAATGAATCCTTTGAAGAGTATAAAGGCAGTAGGAGTATACTTAAGAGGGAAATCAAGAGGGCAAAAAGGGGACATGAGAAAGCTTTGGCAAATAGGGATAAGGAGAATCCAAAGGGATTTTATAAATACATTAAGGACAAAAGGGTAACTAGGGAGAGAATAGGATCCCTCAAAGGTCAGTAAGGCAGCCCATGTGTGGAGGTTGTTTTTAACTAGTTAGAGTCATAGAGATGCACAGCAGGAAAACAGACCCTTCGACCAACCCGCAGGAGATGGGGGAGATATTAAATGAGTATCTTGCATCAGTGTTTACTGTGGTGAAGGACGTGAAAGATATAGAATGTGGCGAAGCAAATGGTGACATCTTGAAAAATGTCCAAATGGCAGAGGAGGAAGTGCTGGATGTCTTGAAATGCACAAAAGTGGACAAATCCTCAGGACCTGATCAGGTGTATCTTAGAACTCTGTAGGAAGCCAGGGAAGTGATTGTTGGGCCATTTGCTGAGATATTTGTATCATCGATAGTCACAGGTGAGATGCTGGAAGACTGGAGGTTGGCTAATGTTGTGCCCCTGTTTAGGAAGGGTGGTAAGGACAAGTCAGGGAACTATAGCCCAGTGAGCCTGACGTCAGTGGTGGGCAAGTTGTTGGAGAGAGTCCTGAGGGATAGGATATACATGTATTTGGAAAGGCAAGGACTGATTAGGGATAGTCAGCATGGCGTTGTGCTTGGGAAAGCATGTCTCATTAACTTGATTAAGTTTTTTGAAGAAGTAACAAAGAGGATTGATGAGGGCAGAGTGGTAGATGTGATATATATCGACTTCAGTAAGGCGTCTGACAAGGTTCCCCATAGGAGACTGATTAAAAAGATTAGATCTCATGGAATACAGGGAGCACTAGCCATATGGATACAGAACTGGCTCAAAGGTGGAAGACAGAGGGTGGTGGTGGAGGATTGCTTTTTAGACTGGAGGCCAGTGGTGTGCCACAAGGATTGATGCTGGGTCCCCTGCTTTTTGTCATTATATTAAATGATTTGGATGTGAACATAGGAGGTATAGTTAGTAAGTTTGCAGAAGACACCAAAATTGGAGGTGTAGTGGACAGTAAAGAAGGTTACCGTAGATTACAACAGGATCTTGACCAGATGGGCCAATGGACTGAGAAGTGGCAGATGGAGTTTAATTTAGATAAATGCGAGCTGCTGCATTTTGGAAAAGCAAATCAGAGCAAGACTTATACACTTACGATAAGATCCTAGGGAGTGTTGCTGAACAAAGAGACCTTGGAGTGCAGGTTCATAGCTCCTTGAAAGTGGAGTCGCAGGTAGATAGGATAGTGAAGAAGGCGTTTGGTATGCTTTCCTTTATTGGTCAGAGTATTGAGTATAGGAGTTGGGAAGTCATGTTATGGCTGTACAGGATATTGGTTTGGCAACTTTTGGAATATTGTGTGCAGTTCTGGTCTCCTTCCTATTGGAAGGATATTGTAAAACTTAGAGTTCGGAAAAGATTTACAAGGATGTTGCCAGGGTTGGATGATTTGCTCTATAGGGAGACCTTGAATAAGCTGGGGCTGTTTTCCTGGGAGCGGCAGACGCTGAGGGGTGACCTTATAGAGGTTTATAAAATCATGAGGGGCAGGGATAGGGTAAATAGGGTAAATAGGGTGGGGGAGTCCAGAACTAGAGGGGAAAGATATAAAAGGGACCTAAGGGGCAACTTTCTCACACAGAGGGTGTTGTGTGTATGGAATGAGCTGCCAACGGAAGTGGTACAATTGTAACATTTAAAAGGCATCTGGATGGGTATATGAATAGGAAGGAATTAGAGGGATAGGCGCCAAGTGCTGACAAATGGGACTAGATTAGATCAGGATATCTGGTTGGCGTGAACAAGTTGGACTGAAGGGTTCGTATCCCTACTGTACAGCTCTATGACTCGAAGTACTTAAAAACAACCCCAAGGTTCTTCACAACAGAGTGATCATATAAAACCTGGCACTGAGTGATATAATTATTAGATTAGGTGATCCAAAATGTAGATATTCAGAAACATCTTAAGGTAAGGTATTGATACAGAATGTGAAAGAGAAATTTACAGAGTGAATGCTAGAGATTGGGTAGTAGTTAGAGTAACTAGTAACCACTAAGTTTGGAATTCTGCATTCAATTCTGGTTTCCTAGCTATCAGAAGGATATTGTGAAACTTGAAAGGGTACAGAAAAGATTTACAAGGATGTTGCCAGGGTTAGAGGTATTTGAGGTATAGGGAGAGGCTGAATATGTTGGGGCTATTGTCCCTGGAGTGTTGGAGACTGAGGGGTTACCATATAGAAATGAGGGACATGGATAGGGTAAATAGCGAACCTCTTTTTCCCAGGGTAATGGAGTCCAAACTAGAGTGCATGGGTTTAAGGTGAGAGGGGGAAGATATAAAAGGGACCTAAGGGGCATTTATTTCATGCAGAGGGTGGTGTGTGTATGGGATGAACTGCAAGAGGAAGTGTTGGAGGCTGGTACAATTACAACATTTAAAAAGCATCTGGATGGATACATGAGTAGGAAGGGTTTAGAGGGATATGGGGCAAATGTTAGTCAATGAGACTAGATTAATTTAAGATATCTGGTCGCAATGGACAAGTTGGACCGAAGGACCTGTTTCTGTGCTGTACAACTCCATGAATCTATGACTTCATAACATTGAGCATACAAGAGTCTGAGGGGTCTTGATAGGGTGGATGTGGAGACAATATTTCCTTGTAATGGAGAATCTCGATTTAACAATTGCAGCTTCAGAATCAGGGTTAAGATAGAGGTAAGGACTTTTTTTTCTCACAGTCTTCTCACATGAGTTTTTGGAATTCTCTTCTTCTAACGGCAGTGGAAGTAAAGTTTTTGTTTAATTTTCAGACGGGATGGAGAGATACTAGACAAGCAAGGGATCAAAGATGATTGGGGGATCGACAAATATGCAGCTGAGATTAGAATGGTGCTGGGAAAGTCAGGCAGCATCCAAGGAGCAACAAAATCGATGTTTTGAGGTCCTGATGAAGGGCTCTTGCCTGAAACATCGATTTTCCTGCTCCTCAGATGCTACCTGACCTGCTGTGCTTTCCTAGCGCCACTCTAATCTTGACTCTGATCTCCATCATCTGCAGTCCTCACTTTCCCCAAGTATGCAGCTGAGGTTGCAATCAGATTATCCATGATCGGTCGAGTGGATCGAGGTTTCAAGTAAGTAAAACTGCAGAGGTTGGAGAAACTGGCAATGGTGGCTCAGCAGTTAACACTGCTGCCTTATAGGTGACTGTGTTGAAGTTGCGCGTTGTCCCCGTGTCTGTGTGGGTTTCCTCGCGGTGTCCAAAGATGTGTAGGTTAGGTGGATTGGCCTTGGGAAATGTAGGGTTGCAGGGATAGGTTGGGGATCTGGATGGATTACTCTCAGAAGGTCAGTGTGGATGGGCCATATGGTCTCTTTCCGCACTGTAGAAATTCTATAATTCCATCAAGTCCAGTATGACTCTTCTTTGATTCTTGTGCATGATTCCCAGTGTCTATAGTAACTGGCTTTAATTTGAGGGTTCAAGTGGCTATCTTCTGCTCCCAATTCATCTGTTTTTTATGAAATCATGAGGGACATGGGTAGGATGGACAGCCAAGGTCTTTTGCCTGGGGTGGGGGGACCAAACCTAGAGGGTATAAATTTAAGGTGAGTGGGAGAAGATATAAAAGGCACCTGAGGGTCAATATTTTCATGCAGAAGATGGTGTGTGTGTGTAGAACAAGAGGAGGTGATGGAGCTTGGTACACTTACAACAGTTAAAAGGCACCTGGATGGACAGATTAATAGGAAGGGTTTAGAGGGATAAGGGCTCAATACTGGCAAATGGGATTAGATTAATTTAGAATACCTGGTCGGCATGGACAGGTTGGACTGATGAGTCTGTTTCTGTGCTGTACATCTCTATGACTCTATGTCGCTATATCACCCATAGTAAAGGGATTAAAATCAGGGTTATTTAATAGGATTCCATAGCTGCAGAGACCTCAGAGGGATTTAGAGCTGGAGAAGGTTGCAGAGATAGCGCGAGCAAATGGATGGATTTGTAAACAACAATGGGAATTGTAAAATTGAAAAATTGGATGACTGTTCCTTAACAGACCCAGTCCATGGAGGCGTCATATCTTCTCATCCCTGAAAGGTATTAGTGAACCAGGTGAATGTTTAGAACTTTGTGAGTGTTTTGTTCCTGGTGCAAACTATAACGAACAAGAGTTTTTGATAACAAGAGTTGCAAAATGTGTTTGTAAGATTTCAACTCCCAAACCTTGAGTTACTTGTACAATACCATCTCCAGTGGATGGTTCCTTTGCATCAGTTCTCCAGGAACTTTGATCCTGAAGATCTTTGTGGTTTAACTTTCCTGCAGTGGTACTGTGGCCCACAGGCAGTCTGTTAAAAGTTCTGAATGTCCCCATATTTTGTAGCTTTTCTCTCCTTTGTGTTTTATTCCCTGGTGCTTTTGTGCAATATATCCTTTGAAACGTAAACATTCAAATACCGAACAACCTCGATTATTCGAACGAGATGGGCCAGGAGTACTTTGTTCGGATAACCGATTGTACGGATAACTGATCAACGTTCCCATGGCGACGGCAATAGCATGAATAGGGTTCCCGGTGGCGGCGGCAGTAGCAGCAACAGAGTTCCCTTGACGACCTTGTTTCTGCTCTCACCGCCAGCCCAGGCTGCGTGCTCTTGCTGTGGTTTTATTTAAATTTAATAAAACTTTTACGAGACCTTGAGATCTTGTTTGGATAATCCGAAATTCAGATAACTGATGTTCTGTAAAGGTCTGTCCATCTTTTACAAAGCACCAGTCAAGTGTGTGAAGAATAATGAGCAATGGATAAGTACAGTTCTGATAATGTTTAAACCATGACACCGTTCAAGAGAAGCAGTCTGTGTGATGGAAACCCATTCACAATCTTTAACATTCAGTGTCTCCAACACTGAGGTAGCACTGTGTACCATCAAAAGGATGCATTACAATAACTTACCAAGACATTAACTTTGATTTTCCAAACCTGTGACCTTTCCCACTTTATTCATTCACGGGATGTAGGTGTCATACAAAGGTTAGACTAGCATTTATTCCTTGTTCCTAATCATAAATCCTTAACAGTATGGAAACAGACCATTTGGCCCCTTGAGTTTGCATCAACTGACCGAAGAACATTCCACCCAGACCCATCCCATCTCTGTGACCTGACATTTTCCATGGCTAATCCACTTAGCCTGCACATCCCTGGACACTGTGGGCAATTTAGCATGGCCAATCCAGCTAATTAGCCTGCACATCTTTGGACTGTGGGAGGAAACCAAAGCACCCGGAGGAAACCTACACAGACACAGGGAGAATGCGCAAACTCCACATCCGAGTGTTGTATCAAACCCAGATCCTTGGCTCTATGAGGCAGCAGAGCTAACCACTGAGCCACTGTGCTGACGAGAAGGACAAGAGCAGCAGTTACATGGAAACACCAATACCACATGGAAGTCTCCCTCTGAGTCACTCACCATTCTGACTTGGAAACATATCGTTGTTCCTTCAGTCGCTGGCTCAAAGTCCTGGAATTGTGGGTCTACCTTTAGCAAATGGACTGCACCTGTTCAAGAAGACAGCTCACCACCACCTTCTCAAGGGCAACGAGGGATGGGTAATAAATGCTGGCCCAGCCAGTGACGCCCATGTACCATCAATACATTTTTAAAAAATAATTGCATGCTGTGATTGGATTTCTTAAATGACAAAACCAATTTTCTTCTAGCCTAAACCATTTCATAAATCCATGCATATTCCTTCCACTAAACTTCACAAATGGCTGACTTAGCACCATGGGGAAATTAAATAGTGCCCTAATTTAAAACTACTGTGAGACATTATTGGCTATTTCTTTCACACTACAACAAGTCAACTGTGCATTCCCTTCTGTATGTTTATTCCTGTCTTCCCCTCTCTCACTTGTAATTTTATGTCCTTCTTGGGTAAATCAAAAGATCATAGCTGAATAAATAATGAGGAGTAGAGGACAGATGTTCAAGAAGGAGTTGCGAACGAGAAGTAAAACTAAAAGAAGAGAAATTACAGGCAGCAGAGCAAGTGAACATTGGCCATGAGAGACACATGCTGGAAAAACAGAAACAGTCAGTGACAGCTGTGCCAAAGGAAGGTAGATCAATGTAACGAAGTGTGAATTGTAGGATGGAAGTAATGAGTGGACTGAGACTGAAAGTAGAGAGAAATTTATTTAATTGGGATGAGTCCTGATTGAGTGAAGGATTACTGAGCATGGTTTGGGATAAAAGACAGCTGATGTTATCAGGCTGCCACATCCTGAAAATGTGTTCAGAATAGCATTGATTGGAAGAAAAAAGTTTATGGAAATATTTTCAATTGATCCATGATTTCAATATGATTTCTGTCAGCATGTATTGTGCTATAAAACAATTGGAAATTTTCCTTAACACATTGTGAACCTAATTAGAGCCCTCCAGGGACGAGACCACAAAATCAAGGCTGACGCTCCAATGCGATATTAATTGGAATGCTGCACTGTCAGATACGGCCTTAAGCTCAGACCCTTCATTGATGTGGAATAGCCCAGTCTAATATTTTACCTGTTGCGGGGAGGCATAGGCAGCCATGTTTTTTTCAATGTTTCAATTACTTAGGATAGACATGATGGGGGCAAGGCAGTAAGCAAATTCCAGAAAAATAAGTTCTGGCACAACAGTTAGCATGAATTACTGGAAGAAATTCCAAAGGAACAAATTGATAATTTAAATTAAAAAGTGATTAATAGATATGATCATCATCAAGGAACTGGGTGGGAAATACACACACTTTAACATACAGATGCACACCCAAACATACAGATGCACACCCAAACATACTCACAAACATATATACACGCACTCATAAACACACACAAACAAACATACACGCACTCACAAACATATACACTCACTCATGCACACACACATACAGACACACATACTTTCACACATAATCACAAACTCACATAAACACACACAAACAAAAATGTACATTCACACACAAACACACATATTCACACACAGTCACTCATACACACACTCACACATTCACACACATAAACACACCCACCCTTGCTCACTTATACACACACACATACAGATACACACATGCACTCATTCAGACACATACTTATAGATGCACTCTTACAAATGCTCATTCACGCACATAATCACAAACGCATACTCTTACACATTCACGCATATGCAAACTCACAAACACACAATCCTGGATGAAGGTGAGAGTGTACCTCTTCACCCTCACTGCAAGTCATTACCATACAGCACTGTTTTGACACTTGAATAGCTACTGCTAAAATTGTCAAATGACTAAAAGCACACCACTGACTTTGACATTTCTGACATTGTTATAGCAACGGTGGTCCCTTGTTCATGAATTAAGATTTTAGCCACACCCTTAGTCTCACTACCTCCCACACACACTCATTTCCCTCCACTGGTGGATACAACACACCAGAAATAAACTCTCTTTCTCTCCCCCACATTCACATATTTCCTCTCTCCAGATCCTTAAACATCTACTCACTTACTTCTATGCACACTCAATCATATCCACACTCTTTCTTTATCACCACACACATTTCCTCTCTCTCTCTCACGTAAGCAAAGACACCTTCTTTCCCAGCTAGCACACACAACATGCACTCTCGCTCTCAAACACACACTTGCTCTCTCAAACACATTCACAAAATCGCGATCTCAAATACACACGTTCTCAAGCACATACACTCACACACACACCCGCTCTCAAACACACACGGTCGCTCTGTCAAACATACACACTTACTCCCATCATCCTATCGGATGTATACAAGCTTCCTCCCTCCCTGAGGCACATTATTTCCAATGCTCTCAGATTCAGACTCTCCGTCCCTCAATGCCCTGAATATGGACAGGTATTCCCACCATCCATCCCATATGCACACACTTGTCTTTGATCTATCTATGTCTCTTACTTATTGCTATAATATAATTATTCTGGACTTTCTTGTTGTCTTTCTGATTCATTTCACAATTTTCAGCCACAGCTGACCTGTTACATTTGACAGAGGATCGTGAGGGGATAATGTAGGATTGGTCTTTCCTTTCAGCTATGAAGTGGCTAAAATCTTAATTCATGAACAAGGGACCACCGTTGCTATAACAATGTCAGAAATGTCAAAGTCAGTGGTGTGCTTTTAGTCATTTGACAATTTTAGCAGTAGCTATTCAAGTGTCAAAACAGTGCTGTATGGTAATGACTTGCAGTGAGGGTGAAGAGGTACACTCTCACCTTCATCCACAGTCTTTCTAAGAAGTTATGCATTATCAGTGGCCCTCTTTCCAAACACTGCAATAGCCGATGTGGTCCTGAATTTCATTTCTCATACTTGGCCAGCACTTCTTTTACGTTCTTCAGCCTGGACTCGGGTGTGCATTATCATCTATCTTCTTCACTAACTCTGGATAATCTCCCTCTTTCCTTTTTACTATATGCCACCAGAGTCTGTCAATTTACCTTTGTATGCCCAAACTTTCTTACAGCAACAGGAATGTTCTCAATGCTTTCAGGCCATCAATTCATCACCACTTCCAATTCTGTAGGGATTCTAATTCACCTCCTGCGACACTTGGAGAGTTGCATCTTGTTGGAGAATTTGCTTCATTTGAGCAAAATGTTTGTTAGATTTCCAGATGACGCCTTTCCTTCCCAGCTCCTATACCTAGCCTTCCAGACAGTCCTTGAGGATAACTGAAACTTTCTTCACAGATGGTAAATTGGTCTTATGGTCTCATCTGCTTTGAGATAATATTCTCTAGGAAGACATCCCAAATCTGTGAATACATTGCTGTACTCCTCCAGGATCTGTTTTGCTATCAGTATTTTACTGTGCGACAAAACATTGTTAATCCCATTTAGAACATTGAACATTATCAGTTCACGATTCAGACATGCTCTGACTTTTATCTATGGCTTTTGTTTGTGATCTATGATCTAGAATTTCAGAGTTTTGTTTTCACACTGGGTTCACAGAATAACTTGTCCTCTCAGCCCAAGTACCGTGCCATCATTTTATTGATTTGAGTTGATTTATTTGATTTATTTATTGTCATGTGTATTTTATTACAAAATACAGTGAGAAGTGTTGTATAGTGTCGTCACTGTCTGGTGCCATCTCAAAACATGGAAAAATAAACAAAAACATAGAATATAAAGACAGGCAAATGAAGAAATAAAGGTATCCAACTGGACAGTCCTTGTTGTTAAGTGCTTCTCCATGGGCCTTGGAGTTAGTGGCCAGACATGAGTCCCATTCACCACATCACTCTTTGGCACCATCTTGTCTCCACTGACACTCTCACCACAATGAGTCCTTGCTGGACCTCACCAATGCAAACACCACCGATGCCAGCAGGTACCACACTTGACTCTGCCATCGCCATGAGTCCGCTTCGGTCCACTTCACCAATGTAGCTGCTGCTAATGGCGTGAGTCTCGTACTGGGCCCAAACCTGTCTCTGCAGCAGCAGCCGTGAGTCAGCACTAGCACCACCATCACCAGATGATCCAGACAACACCAAATTTGCTTCTGACACTGCCACTATGAGTGCCCACTGCTGGGCCCACTCACTGCTGTCATTACCATCACCGCGACTGAAATCTTCACCAAGAGGTAAGCGAAATAAAAGAGAATTTTTAAAAAAAGAAAAGAGAGGAAATAATAAAAGAAAAGCAGATAGAGAAGATGAGCCCAGGCTCAGAAGCCCTTCTCCATCGTCAATGTACCAGGAATTTTATTTATTGTTCATTCATGGGATGTGGGCATCTCTGGCTGGGCCAGCATTGCCCCGAAGGCAATTAAGAACCGATCACATTATTGTAGGCTTAGAGTCACATGCAGGCCAGACTAGGTACGAAGAGACAATCAGGAGGCTGGAAGGACACAGCAAGAACATAGCCTCAGGAGGTAGAGAAGTCAACATTTCAGGTGTAACTCTTTTTCAGGACTGAGAGTGGGTGTAAGGGGAGCTGCAGATGAAGAGAGTTGGGGTGGCGGCAAGATGGTGAGGTGGGAATATAGCAGATTTCCTTCCCTAAAGGATACAAGTGAACCAGATGAGCATTTATGACAATCAACAATGGTTGCATGATTGCCATTAGACTAGTTTGTTTTTATTCTAGACATATTATTGAATTTAAATACTTTGAATTTAAATATAAATTTATTTCAGTGCAAAAGGCCTGGCAGGCAAGGAAGAGTATGGGTGGGAGCATAGGACTGAGATGTCACAGTAATTAAAGACGGGCCCAGGGAGAGGCAGGATTGGCAACAATGTTCTGGTGTGCAGATACTACAGGAAAGATAGAAGGGGAGGCAAGGGGGGGTGAGGGGGTTTGGCATTTTTGATTTGGCAACACAACATGGAAGTACTCAAAGAAGGTATTCCCAGGGGATCATCAGTGAAGCTATATAGATAGAACTAAGAAAGAAGAAAGAGATGATCACACATTTGGGATTTTACATTTGGGATGTTCAGTGTATTCAAGAAAACTTTCTCAATCAATATGTGGATGGCCCTACTATGGAAGGGGCAAAATATAACCTCCTCTTGGGAAATAAGGCAGGGTAACTCAATGAGGTGTTGGTAAAGGAGCACTTTGGGAGTAATGGCCATAATTCTGTTAGTTTTAAAATAGTTATGGATAAAGATAGCCTGATCCACAAGTTAAAGTTCTAAATTGGGGCAAGGTCAATTTTGATCATATTAGACAAGAACTTTCGGAAGTTGGTTGGGGGAGACTGTTTGCAGATAAAGGGACATCTGGGAAGTGGGAGGCTTTCAAAAGCAGGGACAGCAGGTTCCAGTTAGTGAGAAAGGAAGGCTGGTGGGAGCAGGGAACACTGGATGACTAGAAATATTGAGGTTCTGGTCCAGGAGAAAAAGGAGGAATATGTCAGATATAGACAACTGGAATCAAGTGAATCCCTTGAGAAGTACAGCAGTCTAAGAGTACACTTAACAGGGAAATCAGGAGGGCAAAAAGGGCAGATAAGTTAAAGGAGAATCTAAAGGTCATATAGGATCCTGGGAGAACTAGTCATTTGGATGCAATATTGGCTTGACAGTAGGAGACAGAAGGTGGTGGTAGAGGGTTATTCAGACTGGAGAGGTGTGACCAACAGTGTGCCACAAGGATCAGTGCAAAGTCCACTGTTGTTCATCATTTATATCAATGATTTGGATGAGAATATAGGAAGCATGTTTATTAAGCTTGCAGATGACACCAAATTTGGTTGTATAGTGGACGGTGAAGAAGGTGATCTGAGATCTTAATTTACTGGGCCAGTGGGCAGAGGAATGGAAGGTAGAGTTTAATTTAGATAAATGCGAGGTATTGCATTTTGGTAAGCCAAACCAGGGCAGGACTTACACAGTTAATGGGAGGGCCACGGTAAGTGTTGTCAAACAAAGAGATATAGGGGTGCCGGTACATATTTCCTCGAAAGTGATGTGACAGATCGACAGGGTGGTGAAGAAGGCATTTAGTACACTTGCTTTCATCGGCTGGAGCATAGTGTAGAGGAGTTAGGACATCATGTTACTGCTATACAAGGCATTGATACAGCCACATGTGAGGTACTACTCTACTCCAGGAAGAATTCTATTAAACTAGAAATGGTGCGAAAAGGATTTACAAAGATATTACTGAGACTGGAGAGGTTGAGTTATAAGGAGAGGCTAGATAGGCTGGGATATTTTTCCTTGGAGCGTAAGAGTGACCTTATAGAGGGTTATAAAATCATGAGGGGCATGGATAGGGTGAATAGTCAAGATCTTCTCCCCAGAGTAGGGGAGTTCAAAACTAGAGGGCAAAAGTTTAATGTGAGAGGGGAAAGTTTAAAAAGAGGTCTAAGGGAGAACTTTTTCAGGAAGAGGGTGGTGTGTCCATAAAATGAACTGCCAGAAGAAGTGATAGAGGTGACTATATTTGCAACATTGAAAAGACATTTGGACAGGTACATGGATAGGAAAAGTTTAGAGGGATATGGGCACAGGCAAGTGAGACTTGTTCAGTTTAGGAGATCTTCTGCCATGGAGAACGTGTGCTGAAGGATCTGTTTCCATTCTGTGTGAATCTATGACTCTATGACCATCTGCCATGATGAGATTTAGATCCATGTCCTCAGATTATCCTCAACTGTACAACAGTTTTATTTTAAGGCAGCCCCTTTTAGCTACATTGTGTATGTCTGAGAAGGTCATGATCTGGAATGATGCATCCATGTCTCACTGACACTTTGTGTTGATCTGAGACAGTCATAGAGTCGTAGAGTTATACAGCACAGAAACAGACCCTTGGGTCTGGCTCATCCATATTGACAGATCTCCTAATTAATCTGGTCCCAATTGCCAGCACTTGGCCCATATCCCTCTAAACCCTTCCTAGTATATACCATCCACATGCCTTTTAAATGTTGCAATTGTACCAGCATCCACTACTTTCACTGGCAGCTCATTCCATACACGCACCACCCTCTGCATGAAAATTGTGCCTCTTCAGTCCCTTTTAAATCTCTCCTCTCTCACCTTAAATCTATGCCATCTTGTTTTGGACTTTCCTACCCTGAGGAAAAGACCTTGCATATTCACCCTGTCCTTGCCTCTCATGACTTTATGAACTTCTTTAAGCTCCTCTATAACTCCTCAGCCTCTGACAGTCCAGTTATCATTCTGAATTACAAACCATTTATCATCCAGCAACCTGACTCTACCAGCCTGTCCCATAATGTAGAGTGATGGTGTGTCAGCTGAGTAGTATGGAAAGCTAGCTCAACTTTTGAAGTCTGCGTGTTAGTGGCTCAGAACTCAGTGAAGTGTTTGAACCGTGCATTTTCTCAACATTTTCCTTGCTGTCAGTGCTATTCTTCTTATTGGTCAGCTTAGTTTTTTTTTGAAGTCTAGCTTGGCTTTGGAATCAGATTTCCTGCACATGGATGTTCAGTGATCATTGGTGCCACATGCTTTACAAATATCAAGAAAAACTAGACAGCTTTGGAATAGGTATGATGCTCCGTATCTTACAGAATTTGTTGGTTTGGTGTACTTTGTTGACTGCAGCAATAGTGCTGCCTGCACCTAAAGCATGTACTTGTTATTAGTCTGCCATTATTTCACACTTGGGCCCACCTTTAGTAAGGCATCAATTGTGTTATCTTTTAAAGTCCCCAAAAGATTCCCCAAAACTGATGAGAGGAGATGACTAATTCAATGAGCCACTCTGACAATTCTTTTTGCTGCAGGATCTTCCAATAAACTGGTTAACATGAAACTGCTGTCTGTTTGACATGAGTGTTAATCCTAAAGTTAATTCATACATTGAGCTGGTCTTTGAGGAACATTCAGATCCTTTCATGGAAAGACTGGATACGTTAATTCTGACAAGCCCCTTTCTGCTAATAGCATGCAAGCAGAATTTTTTTCTCTCAGGATCACCTATCTCTTGGTCCGTAAATTAGAATGCCATACATTGTTTGAATAGTTGGAATTCAATCACTTTGTCACTGAATGCCCAAACCTTAATGAGGTTTCTCCAATCCATGATTCTGGCTTAAAAACTTTGCTCTTAAGCCATGTATCCTGGCTTTGTATCAGTGTATATTAAAACCAGTCCTTCTTTCATAACAGAGACTTTGCAGTTGTTGCTATGAGAAACTGCGACTTGTGTATCAACTCTCAGAAACAGAGCATTCCAGCTTTACAGATTTCTGTATTGCCCCTGCTCAAGTGTACACTTCAATTCACAGGAACTGGTGCTGTCTTGGATTGAGAATCGCTCCCTCAATCGGAATTTTCAATGACCCAACGCTCTTTTCTTGTTGGTCTTCAAACGGTTTTCAAATCTGTCCATGCGTACTGGAGTCTATTCTAAAAGGTGGCTCAGTGGTTAGCACTGCTGCCTCACAGGACTAGGGATCCGGGTTCAATTCCCACCTCGGGTGACAGTCTGTGTGGAGTTTGCACATTCTCCCCGTGTCTGCGTGGGTTTCCTGCGGGTGCTCCGGTTTCCTCCCACAGTCCAAAGATGTGCAGGTTAGGTGAATTTTGCCATGCTAAATTGCCCATGGCGTTAGGTGCATTAGTCAGGGGTAAATGTAGGGGAATGGGTCTGGGTGGGTTGGTCTTCGGAGGGTCGGTGTGGACTTGTTGGGCCGAAGGGCCTGTTTCCACACTGTAGGGAATCTAAACTAATCTCAGTTCACAGCTGCTAGCATGGTGTCGATTGCATTCAACAGGGTATTATACCTGATGGAGTAAAGCTTAAGCTATCTCCCATAACTTAAGAAACTGGCTGTGGATATTGCAATGTTGAAGAAGAAAACAGACATTTATTCCAGCTCACTATTATGTTCAAGCATTACATTCCTCAGACACACACATGTCGGAGCTGATGTTCATCTATTTAGTTACAACAGAGTAACATGATTCCAGAAGTGATTCTAAAAATGATCCGAGGTCAGACAGAATGTGAGATTGTTATACTATCAGGTCACATGAAGTGAAGACATTAGCATTTGTTATAAAGGTCTGTTGATAAATTGACTGTGGGACATAACACAATATCTCTCATTGCTCTTTCGCTTTGCATTAAACATACAATCACTCTCTCTTTCTCTCACTACATAAACTTTTCCTCTTACATGCTATACCAGCTTGGAAAGCCTGCTTCTCCATCTTTAATGCAGTCCTACAAGGGGGTTGATTCGTGTCCCACGAGAAGTCTCACTTTGCTCGGAGTATCGAACCCAGGCCCACGCACTGCCTTGATCCTGGGCTGAGCCATTGCCTCAGCTACATGCCTGTACACTGCTTTGACCCAGAGCGTGAGGATCATCCTGTCCCTTGCAGTGATTCAGTCCTGACCAGCAGGTTCACTGCTGCTCCCAGTGTCATTGAGCCAATCCGCAGCAAGCACACAAGGAGAAACTGTCTTTGAGTGGAGGAGCATCACCTTCCAGAATCTCTCCACGTGATTTTCAAGCCCTGGGTCTGAGCTGGATAGAACTTCTCAGGGGCTGCTCTCTACTCTCATTCTGTGATTTGGGCAAGCCATGTAAAATATTTCATGTTGCTGTTCAAAAAAAGCATGAATTCTTGTTTGTATCCTGGCTAATCTGTTACTCAATGAAAATGATCAAAACAGATTGCCTGATTATTATCTCATCGCCGTTTATTATAGCTTGCCATGTGAGAAGTGTCTGCGGCACTTTCTACATTACAACCGTGATTATATTTTTAAAAGAACTTCATTGACTGTAAAGTACTTGGGATGACCTGAGGGCATGAACATCTTTGCCTCTTTCTTTCAATGTAATGAGCCTTGCTGTGATTAAGAGATTGTCCAGTTAGACAGATAACCAAATGTTTCAAGCAGCAAATGGAAACCGAGGCACTGAGAAGGTGCTAGTTTGTCGAAAGCATGTGACTGAATCCTGGAGAATCCCACAAGAAACTGCAACTTTTAGGATGGCTGACCAATCCCAGATATAATTTAGAGATACCGGTGTTGGACTGGGGTGTACAAAGTTACAAATCATACAACACCAGGTTAGAGTCCAACAGGTTTAATTGAAGCACTAGCTTTCAGAGCGCCGCTCCTTCATCAGGTGGTTGTCAACCACTGAAAGCTAGTGTGCTTCCAACTAAACCTTTTGGGCTATAACCTGGTGTTGTGTGATTTGTAACTTTGTACAATCCCAGATAGTTAACAGGGAGTTCCACACGCTGGTCAGAGGCAGGAGTGCAGTAGTGGAGTTCTAATTCACTGACAGTTGCTCCCCATAACCACAGCTCCCTGTTTCATAGCCACATAAGATCAGGTCCATCCAGTCTTGCACCATCAGTAAATTTGAGAATAAATTTTGTAAATTTTGCTGAGTTTAAGATTCACCTATCGGGTTATTTGTACATCCAGAAACAGCCAGTGCCCTCAAGGTCCACACTTGCAGACTGCCAGCCCAGTTCTGCTTGTCTGCATTGAATCAGTTGAGTAGCAGGAACCAATTCCATCCACCCTTCTTCATCAGGACCAATCCTGCCAAACTCGAGAAGGAAGCCCTCTGCAATTCCATGAAACATCAGATTTTTGAACGCGCTGTGCTCGGTTAAGAGCTGTCACCTAGTGATTCCAGAATAATGGGATTGTTTCTCAAGTTAGTTGCTGAATGTAGACCAAACCTGGTGAGAAACAGTTATTAATTTGACTCACAAAAAGCAGTGTGATGCCATCAGCTCTAAGGGCCTGCACAAAAAAAAAAGAGCCTCAGTAGTATCGCTCTGGTCAGACTGCATTGAAACATCATAAGCAGTTTTGGCCCTGTATCTAAGCAGTACATCTCTGCTCTTTATATTCTAGCCCTCTCAAAATGAATGATAACTTTGCATTTGCCTTCCTAACTACCAACTACATCTGCATATTAACCTTACAAGAATTCTGAACTACTATTTCCAAGTCTCTTTATTCATTGAATCCCTACAGTGTGGAAACAGGTCATCTGGCCTAACAAATTCACACTGACCCTCCAAAGAGTAATCCACCCTACCTTATTACTCTACGTTTACCCATAACCTACACATCCCTGAACGCTATGGGCAATTTAGCATGGCTAATTCATCTAACCTGCATATCTTTTGTGCTTTGGATTTCCAAAGCCTTTCCCCATTTCTATATTCTTCCCACCAAGCTGCATAATCTCACACTTTCCCACATTCCCCATCTGCCACTTCTTTGTGCACTGTCCCAGTCTATCCAACCCTTCTGCAGCCTCACCCCTTCCTCAGCAATACCTGTCCCTCCACTGATCTTTAATGTAAAATGTGAACCATTATAGTCTCAACCATGACCCCTGTGCAACTCCTCTGGTCACTGGCTGCCATCCTCAGAAAGGACCCTTCATCCCTACTCTTTGCCTTCTGCTAGTCAACCAATCCTCAATCCAGGCCAGTATCTTGCCCCAAACATCAAAACCTCTTATCTTAGCAGTTTCTTATGAAGCATTTTGTCAAAGGCCTTCAGGAAATCAAAACTGATCACATCTACTGCATCTACTTTGTCTAAACTTGCTTGTTACCTTCTCAAAGAATTCTAATAGACTTGTCAGACATATCCTCCCCTTGATGAAGCCATGCTGTCTCTGGCCTATTTTACCACACACTTCCAAGCGCTTTGCAATCTCATCCTTAACAACAAATTCTAAAAGCTTACCAACTATCAAGATCAGGCTAACAAGCCTATAATTTCCTGTCTTCTTAAACATAGGTGTTTTATTAGCCATTTTCCAATCCTTGACACCCACCTTAACTCTAGTTATTTCCTGAAAGATCATAATGTCTACAGCCACCGCAGCTATCTCCTTCAGACCTCTGGGGTGTAGGAAAGAGACATGTTGAGATTTGAACTCTGTATTGCCTTTTTACTAGATGTGCACTGCAATTTCCTGAGCCACATTACCACCCAACACATTCTTCATTACATTAAATTGTTCATTCTCCATATTTCATTTTTCAAGCATATAACTACCACAGTTCATAAAAAAACTATTAAGTTTCAACAGAATAGTGTGCTTCTAGTAGCATGTCATGCTTCAAATGATCCCAGGATACAATGGAATTTGAGATTTTTATCCCCACAGATCACACTTGAGAAAGGGACAAGTTGATTAGGGAGAGTCAACATGGTTTTGTAAAGGGTATGTCGTGCCTCACAAACCTTATTGAGTTCTTTGAGAAGGTGACCAAACAGGTGGATGAGGGTCAATTGGTTGATGTGGTGTATATGGATTTCAGTAAGGCATTTGATATGGTTCCCCACGGTAGGCTATTGCACAAAATACAGAGGCATGCGATTGAGGGTGATTTAGCGATTTCGATTAGAAATTGGCTAGCTGAAAGAAGACACACGGGGGGAAATGTTCATCCTGGAGTTCAGTTACTAGTGGTGTTCTGCAAGGATCTGTTTTGGAGCCACTGCTATTTGTCATTTTTATAAATGACCTAGATGACGATGTAGAAGGACTGGTTAATAAATTTGCAGATGACACTAAAGTCAGCAGAATTATGGATAGTGCTGAAGGATGTTGGAGGTTACAGAGGGACATAGCTAAGCTGCAGAGCTGGGCTGAGAGGTGGCAAATGGAGCTTAATATGGAAAAGTGTGAGGTGACTCACTTTGGAAGGAGTAACAGGAACGCAGAGTACTTGGCTAATGGTAAGAGTCTTGATAGTGTAGATGAGCAGAGAGATCTCGGTGTCATGTACATAGATCCCTGAAAGTTGCCACTGAGGTTGATAGGGTTGTTAAGATGACGTACAGTGTTAGCTTTTATTGGTAGAGGGACTGAGTTTTGGAGTTGCGAGATCATATTACAACTGTACAAAACTCTAGTGCGGCTGCACTTGGAGTATTGCGTACAATTCTGGTTACTGCATTATAGGAAGGATGTGGAAGATTTGGAAAGGGTTCAGAGGCGATTTACTAGGATGTTGCCTGGTATGGAGGTGAGGTCTTATGAGGAAAGGCTGAGGGACTTGAGGCTGTTTTCATTAAAGAGAAGAAGGATGAGAGGTGACTTTATTGAGACATATAAGATAATCATAGGGTAAGATGGGGTGGACAGTGGGAGCCATTTTCCTCGGATGGTGATGGCTAGCATGCGGGAACATGGCTTAAACTGGGGAGTGATAGATATAGGACAGATCTCAGAGGTGGTTTCTTTACTCAGAGTGATAGGGGCATGGGTGCCCTGCTTACAACAGTAGTAGTCTCGCCAACTTTAAGGGCACTTAAATGGTTTTTGGATAAACATACGGATGAAAATGGAATAGTATAGGATAGATAGGCTTCAGATTTGTTCCACATGTTGGCGCAACATCGAAGTTGAAGGGCCTGTGCTGCACTGTAATAATCTATGTTCTCTTTTCTGTGTTCTACTCTATGATGCAGTGATGCCATCCTTAGCATCCCTGAAAGGTATACTGACCCGAGAGACATAACAAAACACTTCAAACACTTCAATCCCCCATCTCAACAACAGTTTTAGGACAGAATTCGAGATTTACATCAAACCTTGTGTGAAGAGTTGCCTTCTGTCATCACCCCTTGTACAACCTGGCTCTCATTTTAGACTTATATCATTTTGTTCTGATGAAGGTGATAGATTTGCATCTCATTGTGACAGACAATCTTTCAGGTACTGTATTCCCCAACACATTCCCTGTCTCACTCAGTGAGGATTGCCAAATAGAAATCCCATTCAGCAGTTTTTGAGTTTAGTTTTACTTTCTTAATTTGACTTTCTCATCAAAACTGAAAGTGAGATCTTTTAGGGAAGAGAAGCACAATGGTAATTGTCCATTTAGAAAAATCTAACTTTATTTTCGCTCATGTACAGGGGAATTCTCCTTTGAATCCTCCCACTTCCTCCAGACCAAAGGGGTAGCCATGGGCACACGTATGGACCCCAGCTATGCCTGTCTCTTTGTTGGCTGCATGGAGCAGTTGATCTTCAGTAATTACACCGGCACCACTCCCCACCTCTTCCTCCGCTACATTGATGACCGCAAGGAGGTTGAGCAATTCATCAGCTTCACCAACACATTCCACCCTGACCTTAAATTTACCTGGACCATCTCTGACACCTCCCTCCCCTTCCTGGACCTCTCCATCTCCATTAATGACGACCGACTTGACACTGACATTTTTTACAAACCCACCGACTCCCACAGCTACCTGGATTACACCTCTTCCCACCCTACCTCTTGCAAAAATGCCATCCCGTATTCCCAATTCCTCCGCCTCCGCCGGATCTGCTCCCAGGAGGACCAGTCCCACCACAGAACACACCAGATGGCCTCCTTCTTTAGAGACTGCAATTTCCCTTCCCACGTGGTTAAAGATGCCCTCCAATGCATCTCGTCTACATCCCGCACCTCCGCCCTCAGACCCCACCCCTCCAACCGTAACAAGGACAGAACGCCCCTGGTGCTCACCTTCCACCCTACCAACCTTTGCATAAACCAAATCATCCGCCGACATTTCCGCCACTTCCAAACAGACCCCACCACCAGGGATATATTTCCCTCCCCACCCCTTTCCGCCTTCCGCAAAGACCGTTCCCTCCGTGACTACCTGGTCAGGTCCACGCCCCCCTACTACCCACCCTCCCATCCTGGCTCTTTCCCCTGCCATCGCAGGAACTGTAAAACCTGCGCCCACATCTCCTCCCTCACATCTATCCAAGGCCCTAAAGGAGCCTTCCACATCCATCAAAGTTTTACTTGCACATCCACTAATATCATTTATTGTATCCGTTGCTCCCGATGCGGTCTCCTCAACATTGGGGAGACTGGGCGCCTTCTAGCAGAGCGCTTTAGGGAACATCTCCGGGACACCTGCACCAATCAACTACACCGCCCCATGGCCCAACAGTTCAACTCCCCCTCCCACTCTGCCGAGGACGTCCTGGGCCTCCTTCACCGCTGCTCCCTCACCACCAGACGCTTGGAGGAAGAACGCCTCATCTTCTGCCTCGGAATACTTCAACCCCAGGGCATCAATGTGGACTTCAACAGTTTCCTCATTTCCCCTTCCCCCACCTCACCCTAGTTCTAAACTTCCAGCTCAGCTCTGTCCCCATGACTTGTCCGGACTTGTCCTACCTGCCTATCTCCTTTTCCACCTATCCACTCCACCCTCTCCTCCCTGACCTATCACCTTCATCCCCTCCCACTCACCCATTGTACTCTATGCTACTTTCTCCCCACCCCCATCCCCACCCTCCTCTAGCTTATCTCTCCACGCTTCAGGCTCACTGCCTTTATTCCTGATGAAAGGCTTTTACCCGAAACGTCGATTTCCAAGCCTCTTGGATGCTGCCTGAACTGCTGTGCTCTTCCAGCACCACTAATCCAGCGTTCTTAAAGAGCCATCCCACCCCAGCAAAGTTTTTCTACAACCTCTACCATCGGGGAGAAGGTACAGAAGCCTGAACACATACAGCAGCCGGGTTTGTAACTGTTTCAACCCTACTGTTGTTAGAATACTGAATCGACTCACAAACTCTTAACATTCGCCTGTACCTGTGTTTTTGATTTTACCATTGTTTACCTATTATTTACTATCTATGCTACTTAACTCTGTGATCTGCCTGTATTGCTCGCAAGACAAAGCCTTTCACTGTGCCTCGGTACACGTGACAATTAATTCAATTCAGTTCAATTCAATTCAATGTATTTGTCTGTTTCCTGAAGCAATGTGCACAGCTCGACATTTATTTTATGTTCTTCATCTTTTCAATCCAGAGAAGAAATTACCTTCTTACTTTTCCAATTGCACATCAGTCTATTTCCTCCTGAAGACACATCAATGTTTCAAAATATTCAGTGCAGAAAATTGTCTCAGGTTATTTTATATAGACAATGCAGTAGAACGTAGAACATAGAACATAGAACATAGAGGAATACAGTGCAGTAGAGGCCCTTTGGCCCTCGATGTTGCGCCGATCCAAGCCCACCTAACCTACACTAGCCCACTATCCTCCATATGCCTATCCAATGCCCGTTTAAATGCCCATAAAGAGGGAGAGTCCACCACTGCTACTGGCAGGGCATTCCATTAACTCACGACTCTCTCTGAGTAAATAATCTACCCCTAACTTCAGTCCTATACCTACCACCCCTTAATTTAAAGCTATGCCCCCTCGTAATAGCTGACTCCATACATGGAAAAAGGTTCTCATGGTCAACCCTATCTAAACCCCTAATCATCTTGTACACCTCTATCAAGTCACCCCTAAACCTTCTTTCCTCCAATGAAAACAGCCCCAAGGCCTCAGCCTTTCCTCATACGATCTTCCTACCATACCAGGCAACATCCTGGTAAACCTCCTCTGCACCCGTTCCAGTGCCTCCACATCCTTCCTATAGTATGGCGACCAAAACTGCACACAATACTCCAGATGCGGCCGCACCAGAGTCTTATACAACTGCAACATGACCTCAGGACTCCAGAACTCAATTCCTCTACCAATAAAAGCCAGTACGCCATATGCCTTCTTCACCGCACTATTTACCTGGGTGGCAACTTTTAGAGATCTGTGTACATGGACACCAAGATCCCTCTGCTCATCCACACTACCAAGTATCTGACCATTAGCCCAGTACCCCATCTTCTTGTTACTCTTACCAAAGTGAATCACCTCACACTTAGCTACATTGAACTCCATTTGCCACCTTTCTGCCCAGCTCTGCAGCTTATCTATATCCCGCTGTAACCTGACACATCCTTCCTCACTGTCAACAACTCCACCGACTTTCATATCATCCGCAAACTTGCTCACCCAACCTTCTAGCCCCTCCTCCAGGTCATTTATAAAAATAACAAACATCAATGGTTCCAAAACAGATCCTTGCGGAACACCGCTAGTAATGGCACTCCAAGATGAACCTTTACCATCAACTACTACCCTCTGTCTTTTTCCAGCCAGCCAATTCCTAATCCAAACCTCCAACTCACCCTCAATACCATACCTCCGTATTTTTTGCAGTAGCCTACCATGGGGAACCTTATCAAACGGCTTACTAAAATCCATATACACCACATCTACCACTTTACCCTAGTCCACCTCCTTAGTCACCTTCTCAAAGAATTCAATAAGGTTTGTGAGGCACGACCTGCCCTTCACAATACCATGCTGACTATCCTTGATCACATTATTCCTATCCAGATGTTCATTAATCCTATCCCTTACAATTCTCTCTAAGACTTTGCCCACAACAGAAGTGAGACTCACCGGCCTATAGTTACTAAGGTTATCCCTACTCCCCTTCTTGAACAAGGGAACCACATTTGCTATCCTCCAGTCTTCTGGCACTACTCCTGTAGACAAAGAGGACATAAAAATCAAGGCCAATGGCTCTGTAATCTCCTCCCTTGCTTCCCAGAGAATCCTAGGATAAATGCCATCAGGCCCAGAGGACTTATCTATTTTCACCCTTTCCAGAATTTCCAACACGTCTTCCCTACATAACTCAAAGCCATCCATTCTAATTAATTGTGACTCAGTATTCACGTTGGCAACAATGTCCTGTTCCTGGGTGAATACTGACGAAAAGTATTCATTCAGTGTCTCCCCAATCTCTTCAGCCTCCACACGCAACTTCCCACTACTATCCTTGACTGGACCTATTCCTCCCCTAGTCATTCTTTTATTCCTGACATACCAGTAGGTATCACTTTGGTACAAGGAAAACAAACCATTACATTAAAATGACCAGCTCTTTACCGACACCAATGCACCAAAGAGGATTAGTATATGGCATGTACCATCAGACTGTACAAGTGCAATATTCCAGGCTGCGGAGGTCTGCAGATCAAAACCATCCTGTACATGGATGACATTGCAATTTTGTGCTCAGATCTGCTGTTAATGTATCTGCATGCAGTTCAAACTGGCCTCAGGAGCCAAGGTAAATCGAAGCAAGAGTGAGGCCATGTTCTTTGGGAACAGAGCCATCCAATCCTGTATCCCTTTTACCATCAGGGCAGATTACCTGACGGTGCTAGGAATATGATTCGTAGAGGCACAAAGATTTGGAAGGAGCGTATCGTCACAGTGAGACAGAAACTGTTCTTTTGGGAGCACTGCTCCCTCTCTATTGTGTATAAAAATATGGTAATCAGGTGTGTGGTATTCTCTCTTTTGTCGCATATGGCACAAATCTGGTCATTCCCAGAAACTCCACCATCACAGTCAGTCAAGCTATCTTTCACTTCACCTGGAGGTCTAGGTGGACAGTATCAGCAGGGACACCATGTACAGAACTCCGGATAAGGGAGGCTGAAGAATGTACCCAATGTTGCCCTTAACCTGATAGCCATCTTCGTGTGTGGCTGCATAAAGCATTGCATTGACCCTCAGTACCCAAACATCAAGTATCACAACATACTGAGGGTCTACCTGTCCCCAGTTTTGTGAAGGATAAGCCTGGCCTCGCTGCCACAGAACACTCCAAGTAGTTGGACCATTCCATAACACCTGTCCCTCATGGAAATATAAATACCTTTGACCACTAGTCCCTCAGGAAGTGGTCAGGACATAATATCCTGTGGGCAAAGGAGAAGGTGGATCCTGTCTGGTCATTCCCCCAGTAGACTGTCAGTCATTTGTCAGAATGCGTCATCGTCAGAACTTTCCAACAAGCACCAAGACATCGCTTGGCTGATGGTGAGAAAGGCACTGCCTGTGAGATCCTTCATGTATGCCTGGTCTCTGTGTGCCAGCGTACGCTGCCCTCAAAGCGACTGCAGGGTTAAAGAGACTGTCCGATATCTCCTTTTGGCATGTGCCTTTCTTCAGAAGGTCTGGACAGCGATGTGCCCCAAATGTAGAGAAGCTCTGAGACATGTCAAAAATTCAAATGTTGTGTTTGTTTTACTGCCAAGATTGTACGGGACTGATTTAGATTCTATGTACTTATAGGTGATTTTATGAATAAAGTATGCTTTGGTAATTATCTGACATGGGAGAGACAATGGTTTTGGTTTTTGCATGGATCTCAATGTCTGTTTTGTTCTGTGTTGTTTTTATTTACTATTGTGTGCTGAGATCACGGTGGAGGGGAAAGGTGGCATTTCAGCAAAGACTTTAGTTTATCACCCTCAGCTGTGGAAAAATCATCCGCTGTTGCTCATTTTCCCTCATGGGGGTTCAATCGAACATTAGAAACTTAAAGAGGTGAAGGCTGAACCCACACAACCTAAACCCAAAGGTACGTGACATTGTCAGAGTAGCAATGAAAGGTAGAGAAGGAGGTTCCCCTGATTGACTGAGCTTGCTTCACAAACAGAATCTTTCTACAATCCTGTGTGCCTGAAGTCTGCAGGACCTCCCCAGCCCCGGATACGTCACAGTCATAGGAAAGCCTATCACAACTGAGAATGCTCAGAGCACAGTTGCTATTTAGTCTGCTGGAGGTGACCATGTGCCCCTTCCTTCTGTACCATGTTCCCTGTACCTGCGTTGCTGTACCATTCTTGCTGGGTGTGTTGACAAATTTGAGAACAGCATCCAACTGAGGGAGTCTTTTGGGATTTGCAGTAGATTTGCAGGTCGAAGTGATTGTGAAGGTGGCCAATAACTGAGCAATCCTCTACCCTCCCACTATCAGGGGAACTCTTGACTACCTAGATGGCATGTGACATATCTGCCCCCATGGTGATCAATTGTAGCAATTGTTTGTAGGCTGGAGGGCCCACATTTGTAGGATTGAATGGCCTGCACTGCTCCTATTTCTATTGCTTTTACATCATTGGTAAGAATTGCAAGGTCATCAGACCATGGACTGAATACTGCTGTGACCTGTGAGCTTGGACAGGCCATATTGGGCAGGCTGAGCAAAACGGCCTTGGTTTCACATAGGACGATCACGTGGTTGGAACAATGAGTGTGACAATCAGCGAAGAGATGCAGAGATCCAATCCAGCCAGCCCCCAGCAACAGCATGACTCAAAGGACAATACCTGGAGAGACAGGAGGAAGGAAAAGATTGAGACAACACTCTGCCAATCAGCAGCAAAGTCTACAGGCCTCCCACTCCAAATCAATCAAGGGAGAATTAGCTGAAGAACAACGCAAGGAATGGAAGCTGGTGAGTACAATGGAAAAGTAAACTCTGTCAACATCGTTTTGTAAATCTTCTAATGCACCACCGAGAAATGTCAGGGCAGGTGGATGGGTATGCCACCACTTTCACATTCCTCTCCAAGGCACACACTATCTGATTGGAAATATGTAGCTGCTCCTTTGTGCCAACTTTCACTCTAATATAACTGGGTCAATACTTTGGAACTCACTGTCAAATAGCATCATGGAGACTGCTCACCACATCTTCTAAATGGGCGTTAGGGATAAGCAATAAATGATTCCCTTGTTAGCTGTCCACACATTTTGTAAGTGAATGCTGACAAAGAATCAGATGTTGCACATTTCCTTCACTTCCCAACTCACTCTTCTTTTCTCTTGCTAGGTCCCGTCTTGAACATTACCTCCACTGCCTCATTCCCATTGGTGGAAAACACTATAGCTTCAAGTTCCCACAATCCAGCTCTTCTGGATTGGTGCATATTGGAAAGTCCACGTCCAATACACAAGTAAAACTGGTGATAGGACAGCAACCAGAAGAAAGGAACGCAGCATCATATAACTGTGGCGAGATCATTTGGAGGAGATACAGAGACAGCCAGGAAGTTCAAAAAGGAAACCAGTAGGTGCTAGGAATTAAGCAGGTTTTATAATGAATCAGCATGTGAAACTGTGACTAGACTTGGACATCTGTTATAATAAAAGCTGCAGACAATGTTCCACCATCCATGACATGTCTGTGTTATTTCATGTTACCATTAATTATAAATTCTACATCACAGATTCCTCACAGTCACTGGAAGGAAAACTGTCATGTTTCCTCGTATTATTAGTAGCAACACAGATTAAGTAGCATGGATTCAGTTTACTTGAAAATCTTGCTAAGTTTTAATTAACAGTTCAGACAATAACCTGCTACTGCAGATAACTATGTCCACATCCTTCTTCGACATCGGTCTGCTGGACTGCACATAGTCGTTGGTCATTACTTTCAGCTTGGTCCTTGGCTCATTAACATATCGATCTTTTAAACCAACATTGCTCTTAAAGCAATAATATATCACCCTTTTTTATCCAGAATGGAATTATGCACAGTGAGTGACAACACATACAGACATTTATATAGTAGTTTCAAAACAATTTACACAAAATAATTGAAAAAAAATCAGTACTTAAGAGCATAAGGATATGTATAATGTACAGATAGTTTGACTAACCATACATTATGATGGTGTAACCTATCAGAGAATGAAACTTCACATTTCAGATTTTTTGAATAGTAAATGCATTGGTATATTGCATATGTTCATGTGCTAATTGCTGTCCTGATGGTATTCCAAACCTTTATTACCTAAGCTTACTTTTGAGTGCATTCTCTGCACAATTGAAGTACTGTACAGTTCCCTGAAATGGTTTCTGTTCCTCCTCAATGTTGCTCCAATAAATCTTGTGATGTCATAGGATCAAGGCTGACTGTAAGTTACAGATTCACTATGGATAACTGGGGGGGTGGGGAGTGACGGAGGGGGTGGTTAGGATATAGATTTCTACCTTCCCATCCTACCCATAGGTTGGACAGTTCTGTACGTGCATGTCAGTCATACATCACCTTCATGTCCTCTTGATTTTGAGAGGTTTGTCCTGTATCTCTGAGAACTTAGAAGGAAAATGCTGTGACTGAGTTGTCCTAACTTGCCTTGCAAACATGCTGGTGAAAATAAGTCTATATCCAGAGATATCATTCTTAGGTGTAACATGACAGGACGTTGTTTCATCACCCCACACTGTATGATGAGTGCAAAACATTCATTCAGAGATACCATTGAATCTTGGATGGAGTGGTGAGACAGTCCTTTGCTTTATGTCTGGATTCTCTCAGGTTGTGGTTACTAATTTGTTGCATGTGCTCCTTCCTTGGTTACATCCTATTGTAGCTTCTGGTCATATCTTTGAAACCAGATGTTTTGCATAGTTAAGCCCCCTGTCCTTTAGCCACATGCAAGAACTTGGAATGCTGGAGATCTTTACAGTGGCTGCAACACACTACACTACCCTGACTACTGTGCTAAGACTGGTAATTACATCTAATGCTTGTAGATGTTGTTGTCAGGTTACAAGGACTTCATATTTGTTGCCAATGTGTCAATGTCATGATCTCTCTTTCCCTAAAACATCCTTTAGAAAGTTTTGGCCGATTTAAAGTTATAATCAATTCGGTCATCTGCTCTGACAAGGCAGTATCTGAAAAATGTCGGCAGCCATCTTTTTGACATTGCCTTTTTTTTCACAAACTCTTTCCCTATCTCAGGAATCTATGATAGTCATGCTCTGTGTGAAAATTTAGCAATGCTTTATACTTTGTTCCACATTCTACCTGTGCTGCTTTCTAGTTGCACTTCAAGATTGTTTTGGTCTTGTCTCAATAGCTTTGCAACTTCTACAGCCCAATTTGGAACCAACTCTCTGCCTGAGCTGGCTCACAAATCAAGTACTCAGTTTTACCACAGTGATCATTTCTGGGCAGTGTCTAGTGTATTTTATGCAATGCTTCTGCAATCCAGTTTTTGCCTCTGGATTTACAAAGTTTAAACCTTGGCTGAAAATGTGTTGCTGGAAAAGCGCAGCAGGTCAGGCAGCATCTAAGGAGCAGGAGAATCGATGTTTCAGGCCTGAAGAAGGGCTCATGCCCGAAACGTCGATTCTCCTGCTCCTTGGATGCTGCCTGACCTGCTGCACTTTTCCAGTAACACATTTTCAGCTCTGATCTCCAGCATCTTCAGTCCTCACTTTCTTCTAGGAAGTTTAAACCTTGCTTTGTATTTAAAGTAAAATCCCTCGCACAGATCGCCATATCTTATTTTATTGTGTTATTGGTAAACAACACAAATTAAGTAGAAACACAAGCAGAAAAAGCTGGAAAAGCTCAGCAGGTTTGGCAGTGTATGTGGAGAGAAATCAGAGTTAACCTTTCTGGTCGAGTGACCCTTGCTCAAATTAAATAGAATGAATTCAGCTTATTTGAAAATTCAACACAGACTTATTTAACAGCTTAAACTATAATATGCAGTTAGAGGTAACTGAATTTGGCAAAAGAGACTTACTGGACTTGAAGCATGAACTCTGTTTCTCTCTCCACAGACCTGCTGAGTTCCTCCAGCATTCTCCATATCTGTTTCATAACTGTGCATGAATCTGCCTCTAGCATGCTTCTGCTTGACTGCACATGGCAGATGGTCATATGAGTTAATTCTAGTCCTTGGTTTATTTACTTATCCAGCTGTTAAAGGAATAACACAGCAACTGCAGAATTTAATTTGTGAGCACAAACACCAGGCTATGACCATGTCCCTTATTTTATATCGCAAAGACTAACACATACTTTATCATTGAGCAGCAAGATCAGCAGATTATTTCACTGGGTTAAGATAATTTCGCCATTTTACAGCTGCATACAATGCCAAATCTTGCATCAATATTATTCATTGAACATGCAAATAATAAGTGATCTCAATCAGAATATCACGCACATGAACACACAATTGTGAAGCGTATTCATAGCACATTCAGTCACGCATATTATACGAATGTTTCACCAAGACAGTGAGGGAAAGATGCACTGTAGGATGTGACATTAAACTGATGTTCTATCTGCCCTCTCAGGTGGATGTAAAAGATAGCACAATTAAAGGTAACATCTCCCTGGTACCCATGCCAATATTTATCTCTCAACTAACATCACTAAATAAAGCAGATGGTGATCCCATTATCACATTGCTGTTTATGAGACTTGCTGTGTGCATTAAGGCGACCGCATTTCCTACATTTCAACGTTCGAAAGGTACTTAATTGGCTGTAAAGCCCTTTGGAATATGCTGCCACTCTGAAAGTCCCTTTCTGTTTGTTATAATTAGTGTTGATGTAATTACAAGATGGTCTAGTTAAATAGGTAGCCAAATAGCCAAATCTCCCTGGTGGATAGCTTGCAAACAGAAAACTCACTGGACTGCCTGTGAGGCATAGAGAGAGAGTATGCAGAATTTGCCTTAGTTATTTTTTACAGTTGTGGGTAGACAATATCACCAGCATCCACAGGAAGTTCCAGAGACATTTTGTGATCTCTGACTTTATGGAGGTAAATTCGCCAGCCATTCTGCCAACAGCAAGATCCCATAAACATGAAATGAGCAACAGTGAGACTGAAACAGATTGAGCCAAAGGAGGAACAGTGGTTGGTCTGAATACTTGGAAAATTTAAATGATTTTTAAGAAGTGCCACACAATTTCCTGCTAACCATTGTCAGTAGGCAACAAGCGAACCCATTTGTCATTTTTTTTCAGGTTGTTTTCTTGTGGTGAGAATGTGCAGTGGGGAGCTCTCAAATGTTACCCAGCAGAAATGATAGCTAATTCATTCTGATATCTGACCAAGACATACGATGTGTATGTCTCTGTGGTAGAATCAACAGAGTTATCACTTTATGTTGCTGCTCTGTAACCTGTGGATTGCAGAGAGCAACTTATGTGTATCTCAAAGAAAGGGTACCATCTCAGACAGTGCAGCATTATCTTGGTGAAGTGCTCCATTGGTTTACCACATCTTGGTGCAGCCTCTCCCACAGTGCAACATCTCCCTCAATGCAACCTCCCTCTCAGTGCAGCCTCTCCCTCAGTGCAGCCTCTCCCTCAGTGTAGCCTCACCCTCAGTGTAGCCTCTCCCTCAGTGTAGCCTCTCCCTCAATGCAGCCTTTCCCTCAATGCAGCCTCTCCCTCAGTGTAGCCTCTCCCTCAGAGTAGCCTCTCCCTCAGTGCAGCCTCTCCCTCAGAGTAGCCTCTCCCTCAGTGTAGCCTCTCCCTCAGTGCAGCCTCTCACTCAGTGTAGCCTCTCCCTCAGTGTAGCCTCTCCCTCAGTGCAGCCTCTCCCTCAGAGTAGCCTCTCCCTCAGTGTAGCCTCTCCCTCAGTGCAGCCTCTCCCTCAGTGTAGCCTCTCCCTCAATGCAGCCTCTCCCTCAGAGTAGCCTCTCCCTCAGTGTAGCCTCTCCCTCAGAGTAGCCTCTCCCTCAGTGCAGCATCTCCCTCAGAGTAGCCTCTCCCTCAGTGTAGCCTCTCCCTCAGAGTAGCCTCTCCCTCAGTGCAGCATCTCCCTCAGTGCAGCCTCTCCCTCAGTGCAGCATCTCCCTCAGTGCAGCCTCTCCCTCAGTGTAGCCTCTCCCTCAGTGCAGCCTCTCCCTCAGAGTAGCCTCTCCCTCAGTGCAGCATCTCCCTCAGTGCAGCCTCTCCCTCAGTGCAGCATCTCCCTCAGTGCAGCCTCTCCCTCAGTGTAGCCTCTCCCTCAGTGCAGCCTCTCCCTCAGAGTAGCCTCTCCCTCAGTGTAGCCTCTCCCTCAGTGTAGCCTCTCCCTCAGTGCAGCCTCTCCCTCAGTGTAGCCTCTCCCTCAGTGCAGCATCTCCCTCAGTGCAGCCTCTCCCTCAGTGTAGCCTCTCCCTCAGTGCAGCCTCTCCCTCAGAGTAGCCTCTCCCTCAGTGTAGCCTCTCCCTCAGTGTAGCCTCTCCCTCAGTGCAGCATCTCCCTCAGTGCAGCATCTCCCTCAGTGCAGCCTCTCCCTCAGTGCAGCATCTCCCACAGTGCAGCATCTCCCACAGTTTAGCCTCTCCCTCACTAAAGAGCTCCCTCAGTGCAGCCTCTCCCTCAGGCAGCCTTTCCCTCAGTGCAGCATCTCCCTCAGTGCAGCCTCTCCCTCAGTGCAGCATCTCCCTCAGTGAGCATCTCCCTCAGTGCAGCCTCTCCCTCAGTGCAGTCTCTCCCTCAGTGCAGCCTCTCCCTCAGTGAGCATCTCCCTCAGTGAGCATCTCCCTCAGTGCAGCATCTCCCTCAGTGCAGCATCTCCCTCAGTGCAGCATCTCCCACAATGCAGCCTCTCCCTCAGTGAGCATCTCCGACAGTGCAGACTCTCTCTCAGTGTCGACTCTACCTCAGTGCAGACTCTCCCACAGTGTAGCCTCTCTCTCACTAAAGAACTCCCTCAGTGCAGCCTCTCCCTCAGTGCAGCCTCTCCCTCAGTGCAGCCTCTCCCTCAGTGCAGTCTCTCCCTAGTGCAGCCTCTCCCTCAGTACAGTGTCTCCCTCAGTGATGGGGACTCAAGTCCAGGGGCCACGATGGATCACTTAACAGGAAGGACTGTAAAATTATACTCTTTCTTTTTCTCTTCCTTTTTCTGCATTTATAGCCAATGTTTTTGTTTATTTGTCTGTGTTTTAAGGTGGTGCCAGAGAGTGGCATCACTGTATTTTCTAACATGATACGTGTGACAATAACTAAATCCAATCAAATCAAATGCCCCCCAGAATCTTATACAACTCCATGAGGATGCCCCTCAACTTACTCTGCTCCAAAGGTAACAGCTCATGCTTATGTAACCTCTGTTCATCTCTGAAAAGCTCCATTCCAGATAACATCCTGGTGAATCTACTTTGTACCCCCTCCAGATTACGATGGAAGAGTATGTTTTGGGTGAGCTGCAGGCTAGGGATTATGCTCCTTTGTCTTTGTCTTTGCCTCGGATATCTGTTTCCTTTCAGAAAAGACCACTTTGACTGTGCAAAACCCATGGGCCAGCATGTCCCAGAGCTCAAGACTGAGAATAAACCTCCGAAGTGAAACCTTCAGAGTGTCTTTGTAGTGCTTCCTTTGACACCAATAAGAGCACAGTCTAGTCTAACATCTGCATAGAAGATTGACTTTGGTCAGGAATACAGGAATCAATCCAATTCTGATTGTCTCAATAAGACATAGATGTGGGGCTTACTGACTCCAGTATGCATCTCAGTCTGCTATGTTTAATTAATAAACAAGTACTGATGCACACTGTACTCTGGCTGTGACTTAACCAAAATCATGTACAACTCTAAAATGACCTCCCTGCTCTTATAATTGATGCCTCAACAAATAAAGGCAAATGCTTGTATGTTGTCTTAACTATCCTATTAATCAATCCTGCTACCTTCAGGAACCTGTGACAAAAACATCCTAGATTCCTCTGTTCCTCTGAGGTTCTGAGCGTCTTGCCACTCACTGAGTACTCCCTTGTCTTGCTCCATCTTTATTCTGACTTGTGATTTGTCATGAGTGGAATGTGTGTTCTGTTGTCAGTCACGTCCAATCTGTACAGATAATGAGGGCAGGTCTGTTTCCTATTTTCCATTTTCCTAATCCATTTCCTATATTCAACAATTCTCTTTATTTTGGTGCCTATAAGTGATTCCCACTATGTTTTCTGCCTTTTATTGTTTCCTTGCTGATTCTATTGGCTGCTCTTCCAAGCCAAGGTCTTCCCTCACTATTGACCTTGTTTCATCTATTATTAATAGGGCTAACTCCAATTTCATCCACCTTGTCTTTTCTAGAAACATGGACTACCCTGAGACAGATAGGTCTCAAATTTGCTCACCATGCAAACAGATCTCCATGAAGATTATTAAACAAAACCAATGCATGAATTTCAATGGCTCCTGACTTCACAGACCAGACACTTGTTAAATTCCATGTGCTTGTACAGAGCATCTTTGCTTAGTTCAGTACATGGATGAGCAAGTAACTTCTAATGCTGTGAGTGTCATTACAAAAAATGTGTGCATATTACCCAAGTCACTGGATGACTCATTGGAACCTAATCTACTGAAGGAATATGAGAAATCATAGAATGTATGAATGCTTTTTGGAACATTGCAGTTTTGAAATAAATTTATGGTGGAAAGTCATAAAATTCATAACACTCATAAGAACAGAGATTAAATGAGGAACAAAATGTCAAATCACCAGCGATTGAAAATCACTTGGAGCCTTGCAAAAACACTTTATACTCGCTTCAAGAAGCTAGAGCTCAGCTGTGGCCCAACACAAGTTCTTGCTTGCAGTATTATGTTGCTTCATGGCCATCCAGCTCAGGATAAACTGACACTGAGGGGAGTCAGGGATATGAAGAGGAAAGGGGTCTAGAGTCTCTACACAGGGCAGCCACAAGCTCAGGCTAATGCTCTGAGAACAGGAGCTCAATTCTCATCATGTCAGAGAGTGGAATTTGAACTCAATAAAAATCTGGAACACATGCCATAACTGCTGTCAATCTTTAGTGTAGTTCACTAATGCCCTTCAAATAGTACAAAGTTAGCACTAGTTAAATTAAATGACCTTCATACATTCTGGTCATATATATATGATCAATTCTTGGTCTGATCTCTTCTAATCTGCTTTAACATCTAAACACTACCATCAGCAGCTTGGAGCTAACACTATGTGCTTCAGGCATGAAAAAAAATGCTTTGATTATCAGTAGGAATCATAGATGGAGCTTAATTTGGATAAATGGGAAGTATTTCATTTCGGTAAAACAGACAAGAATACAATTTACACAATTAATGGTACACCCCTGGGTTGCAGGACAGAGCGATCTAAGGGTTTGGATACATAACTCTGACAGTTAAATCACAGGTAGACAGGGTGCTCAAGAAGGCATTTCACACATTTGCCTTCATTGCTCAGACCTTTGAGTATGAGAGTTGAGATGTCATGTTGAGGTTGTACAGAATGTTGGTGAGACCTCTTCTGGAGTACTGTGTGCAGCTCTTGGTTAGCCTGTTATAGGAAGGATATCATTGAACTAGAAAGACTTCAGAAAAGATTTACTAGGATATTGCCGGGAATAGAGGGTTTGAGATATAAAAACAGTTTGGGGAAAGGCTGTCACATTTTTCACTGGAGTATAGAAGGTTGAGGGTTGACCTTATTGAGGTTTATAAAATCACGAGGAGCATAGATAAGGTAAATTACAAGGATCTTTTCCCTAGGGTGTGGGAGTTCAAAACTTGGTGGCATATTTTTAAGGTGAGAGGAGAAAGATTTAAAAAGGACAAGGGGCCAATCTTTTTCACATAGTGGTGTTTGTGTGTGGAATGAATCCTGGGGAAAGTGGTGGAGGTAGGTATTGTTACGACGCTTCAAAGTTCATGAATAAGAAAAGTGTGGAGGGAAATGGGTCAAATGCAGGCAGCTGGGAGTTTGGGATTATAGTTGGCATGGACTGGTTGGATGCAAAGATCTGTATGACTCCTTGACCAGTAAGATACCTGACAGTTTAACTAAAGCAAATATTCAGCAGGAAATAAACAATTTATCACAGAAATGTTTTAAATGCTCAGCTCTATAACACATTAGCAGTTTAAATATTAGTGCACCTGTAAGGAGCCTGAAAACTGCTCATGAACTCCTCACGACAAATACACACACACCTCAGTTTGTGAACATATTTCAATTTGCGATACTCTTATATCACACAGTGATGGAACTACAAATGGGCTGTGTGACAGATGAGACAAAACATCTCCCTTCAGATTTTCATTGAAACTGCTGTTGGCACTGCATTGAAATGACTCTCGGTTACTGCACCTGAATGTATTATGTAAATTAGAGATTTGATTAGCAGAAGTTTATTTTAATGAAGTTGTGCTGTGTATGTGCTTTAAATGCAGCTACAGTCAATACAAACAAATAGGCTCCCAGTTTAGTTTACTTACAGCATTGACAATATGGCTGAACCTCAGACCTGTGACACAACCAACAAGGTCATTAACTACACACGAGAAATTTGACCCCTACAACATAGAAATGAACTAACTGGCCTGATTGCAGAGAACCATTTAATGAAGAAAGCCAACATTTTATTGTCAATATAAAACAGTGAAATCTCATTTTAATTGTTTGTTCTTCAGGATGAAGATAACACTGTTCATCATCGATAGAGTTCAGTAGGTTTCCATTGGGTACTTTGATTTCTGCTAAAGATAATGCGTGCTCAGAAGATTCTGATGAAAATAAATAGAAGAGTGAGTTTTGGATGAGCTGCAGGCTAGGGAATATGTCCCTTTGTATTTTCTCTTTGCCTCAAATATCCACTTCCTTTCATAAAAGGCCATACCATTTTTATTTGACTGTGCCAGCTGTAATGGTTCTAGGCCAGCTTCTCCCAGTCTCCCCTGAGACTGAGAAAAAAGCATCCAAAATGAAGCCTTCAAAGTGTCTTTGTCATGCTTCCTTTGACACTGATGAGAGCGCAGTCTAGACTCAAGCTCTGCATAAAAGATAGACTCAGGTTAGGAATTCAGGCCATGGGATCAGTCCAACACTACTGTGGCTGTCTTAATATGGAGTAGGTGCTGGGCCTGCTCACTTTAGTGAGAACCTCAATCACTGGTATTTTGTCTGTCTATTTACAATTAATAAACAAGTGAATATTCAAATCAAGCCAGTTATAAAGCCTACTTCATCATATTATAAGAAACCACATTTTGATTTTCTTTTCCGTTTAAACACTAGAACCTGAAATTCAGGTTGGATGACTATATATTTGAAATACCAGAAGAGTTTTACAACTTTAAAGTCAAGTATTGCATTTATAAAAATATGTTTTACTGCAATTGTGCAACACAAACTGTTTTTTGAAGCAGTGAAAGGCAGAAATCAAAACAATGCACGAAGAGTCACTTGGATTAAGGAAATTCTCCCTGATTATGGACTTTTGATTGATTGAGCTGCTGAGTGTTAAAAAGTTTGGTTGTCAGGGCGGCAAAGGAGAAACATCTGAAAACTGAAAGCGTACATCTGTCTTTCTCTCTTTCTCTCTTTTTCTCCCTCTCTCTTTATCCCTCTCTATCTCTGTCTCTCTCTCTCTCTCTCCTCAACAAGACAAGGTATGGCCACCCAGTCAACTATTGAATTGAAGAATGAACATCACCCTAAATATAACAACATGTCACCACTGCTAACAATCACAAAAAACACTGAAACAATTTACCTTATCCCTGAAACTCAAACTTTTGATCTTTAGA
The DNA here is from genome assembly GCF_037043375.1 of Chiloscyllium plagiosum. NCBI lineage: Eukaryota > Metazoa > Chordata > Chondrichthyes > Orectolobiformes > Hemiscylliidae > Chiloscyllium > Chiloscyllium plagiosum. The sequence goes on along the minus strand of NW_028270167.1, from coordinate 38,121,078 downwards.
ATTTTCCTGATGCCCTTTACATCCTTTTTCCACCCATAATCTAAGTGTCATGTCTCAGGTCTTTTGAAAGAAGGTCAGCACATCTGATAGCATCTGGATGGAGAAATAGTGTTAACATTTGAGTACAATGACTATTCTTCAGAACATAAAATAAGTTGAGACCAAAATACCATAAGATGTAGAAGCAGCAGGAGGCCTTTCAGTCCATCGGGTCTGCTCTACCATTCAATGAGATCCAGGCGGTAATTATCCTATTTCACTTTCCTGCCATTTTCCCCATAACTCTTGATTCTCTTCCTGATTAAAAGTCAGTCTATCTCAGCCTTGAATATACTCAATGACCCACTCTCTACAGCACTCTGCAGTAAAGAATTCCAGAGATCCACTATCGACTGAGAGAAGAAATTCTTCCTCATTTCAGTCCTCATTGGTGCACTCCTTATTCTGACGTTCTGCCTGATGCTTGACATTCCACAAGGGATTGTAACCTTCCCACATATACCCTGTCAAATTCCTATAGAGTTTTGTATGATTCAATAGTTATTTTTCATTCTTCTAAATTCAAATGAGTGCACGCCCAACCTGCTCAATAACTCTTAATAACACAGTCCTTTCATTCCCATGTTCAGCCGAGTGAATCTTCTCTGAATAGCCTTCACTGTCAGTGTATCTTTCCTTAGATAAGGGACCCAAAACTATTCACAGCATTCCAGCTGTGGTTTTACTAATGCTTTTTATAGTTTGAGCAAATCATCCAAATTTTCATATTCCATTCTCTTTGATTGAAAGGCCAACATTCCATTTGCCTTCTCTATTACTTTTTTGTAATCATTCACAGGATGAGTGCATCACTGGCTAGGCCAGTATCCATTGCCCAGAAGGCAGTTGAGAGTCAACCACATTGCCGTAGGTCTGGAGTCGCATGTAGGTCAGAAAAGATAAGAATGACTGATTTCCTTTAAGGACATTAGCAATCCGGATGGGTTTTATTCTCCCTGAGAATTAACAATGGCTTCATTGTCATCATTAGACTTCTAAATCCAGATTTTGAGTTGAATTCAAATTCTACCATGGCAAGATTTGAACCCAGAACACTACGTGGTCCTCCACATTAGGAGGACCATTGAGAATACCACTAGGCCATCCCTTGCCCTTACTTGCTGGACTTCGATGCTAATGTTTTGTGATTTATCCCCAAGGACTCCCAAATCCCTCTGTTCTGTAGCTTACTGCAGTCCTTTTCCATTTAAATAATATTCTGCTCCCATACTCTTCCTTCCAAGCTGCATAATCTCACATTTTCTCACATTATACTCCATCTGCCAAGTTTTTACCCACTCACTTAACCTGTCTATATCCCTCTGCAGACTCTTTGTGTCATCCTCACAACTTGTCTGCCCACCTACTTTGTGTCACCCGCAAACTTGACAATAATACAGTCACTTTTGTCTCAAGTCATTAATAAATATTGTAAATAAGTGTGGTTGCAGATCTGATCCCTATAGCATTCCACTATTTACAGGCTGCCATCCTGAAAATAGACTCATTATTTCCAAAGGAATGTCACTGGACGTAGAACATTAATTCTGTTTTTCTCTCCACACACATGGCCAGAGATTCTTTAACACTTTTCGTTTTCATTTCAGACCTGCAGCATCTGCAGTAATTTGCTTTTATTACTTTTATCTTTTGTCATCCTTCATCATGAAAGATTCTGGATGTAGTTGGTGGTTTTGAAGGAGTGTGGATTGAGTCATATAGAACTGGATTAGAAATCCTTTCTTTACTTTTACTTTGTTCAAGTCTGTTACAGGAAGTAGAGTTATTTTTCTATTATTGGTGAAACCAGGTGTGAATAGCTTTTGACCTGAATTTGAGTCATTGGTCATCTTGGCAGTTTAAATTGTAATTATAGATGATGGGCTGATTGTGCAACAAGGGAGCATAATTATCAGCACACTCTTTCCAATTAAGTCCTAAGCATATGATGATAACTCGTATTAAAGTAAACATTTTCCTTTCGGTTACATACTTTATGATGATTTACTGAGGGACTCCTGCAATCTCATGTTGCTCACAAGGATTCTTTGTAATTAAAATGCACTTGGATTGCAGTGGTTCAAGAAAGCAGTCGACGAGCATGTTCTCAAGGGCAATTAGGGATAGGAAGAAAATGATAGTCTAGATAGTGACACTCATAACTTGTAAATTAGTGTACTGAATACATATTAATAGTTTGTCAAAACACTGCCCACAGACTTTTCTTGCCTCCACAATGTTTTGATATGTGCTGGTAGCTGTTGAGATTCCCTGCAAGCAGCAAAATTTACCAAATTGCCCCTTGCATTTCGATAGTTTCTCAATAATTCATCTTGCAATATTTGGACCCTTTTACTGTGCACTTAGCCAAAGCAGATTATATTGCAATGCTGATTTCCCCTTGGAACCTCAGCTCGGTTCACATAGTTGTAAGAAACTGCATCTTCAAAGCAATGGAAGTAACTCCCAGCTACTGCTAGAGACCCTGAGAAAAGAACAAATCTAAGTGAGAAAACCTGGGGCTTGCTCCAGGCAATGTTATAGAATATACAGAGAACAGAACAGCCAGCTTCCAGGCAACATACTGCAAAGACCATATGCAGATAACAGCTTTGCCTAGTGTCTGCAACAGTTGGAAATTTGGATACAGTTTCCAGTCAGCTCCATTGATCTCTTTGGGATCAATGGTGTTTGAACCTGAATCCTTGATCTCCTCTCCCAGCAGGTAGAAACCCATTGTTCTCTGCTTACAATCACAAAACAAGTGTCGAGATTTCCCAGAGCTCTCGTAACCTACCTTGGTACACGTCCTTGGAGGCAACAAAAAATGACATTTCACGCGTAGATGCTTTGAAGGCAAACCAATTTCTGGCTTCTGCCTTTGGGTCCAATTTGAATGAAGAAGTTAATAAGATCAAAAAAGGAAAGGGAAGGGGGATTGAAAGGAAATGAGAACGGAATGGGTATATGCTATTGTTGCTTGTGTGGAGGATAGAAACTAACAGGAACAGATTTGGTTCAGGATGTCTATTTCCATATTGCAATATCTATGTGATATCTATGAAAGCTCTTTAGAAGGTGCACGATTTATATTCATGTATAAATGCAAATTATTTGGCTGCTACTCTTTGAAGAGCTGGTCAAAGTATTGGGTAATGGTGTGGAGTTGGATAGCTTCCCATATTTTTATCAATACTGTTACTATAGTTGATTATTTTTCTTTGGATATATTCCACATTTTTGAAGTAATACATCTGAATTTATTTTTAAACATTTTAATTTATTTTATTGCTTCTGACATGAAGACGTAAATGATGTCCGTTAACCCAGAATGCACCATTTCTTTACTGTTCATAATGCAAACCTCGGCATTGAAGTCTTCTTTTGATCTGGATAACAAAAAGTAATGGGCCCAGCACTGACCTCCAAGGCACATCGCTAGTCACAAGTCTCCAGTCCAACAAGCATCGTTATACTAATACTCTCTGCTTCCTACTATCAAGCTAACTGTGTTTGAAGTGCTGATCATCCTGTTCCCTGCCCCTGTCCTCTGCCAACTCACAATACCTCCTCACCCCCCAATACCTGGCAAATCTCCCAAGAGTATAACACTGGGGTATGGGTGAGGGGCTGGTTGCAAGGTCACCAAGCTGGAAAACTAGACATTAGCAAGAGGAACAATATCAGCAAGGAAAATCCTGATTAGTTGCCTGATGGATCATACCAGTTCTTTATAATTACTTTGCCGGTTGTTAGCTTTACACTGAAATAATTACACATTATTGTCAACCAAATGAATATTTAACAATATATCCCTGAGATGTTTATTAGAATTTGCTGCTTATGCCACTTTTGAAGAGTCTTGTATCTATTTATAGGAATCAAGTTATATATTTTACATAATTGTAATATGTGTTCCACAATTATTTAAATAATTCATTGTGTCTCAGTATGATTCATAGATACAAAGATTTAAATTCTGCATACCATTAATTCTGTTCGAACAATACACACATCCAACACTGGAATAGGTCAGACTGCTCCATTAGATTTGACAGGTACCCAATATTGTTATTGGACATTAGTTCAGGCTGTTTCTTCAGCAAATGCTTGGTACTATAAATGCCTCAATGTGACAGTATCAGAATAAAAAACATTGTTCAAAAAGTAAATTAATTGCAGTCAATTATTGGCATTTTAAAAATGTATTTCCAAAAATGATTCTTTTATGATATAATTGTAACTATACTGAAAATCCATTTACCAAATGCAGAACAGATTTATTCTGGCAAATTGTCACTCCATCATCATTCTCCCCGTGTCTGCCTGGGTTTCCTCTGGGTGCTCCCACAGTCCAAAGATATGCAGATTAAGTGGACTGGCCATGTTGAATTAGTCATAGTGTGGTGGTTTGACCATGGGAAATTGTCGGTTGTGTCCAGGGATGGCCAAGCTAGGTGGATTAACCATGGGAATTGCAAGGATAGGGTGGGTCTGAGTGGGATGCGCTTTGGAGGGTGGGTGTAGACTCAATGGGCCAAATGGTATGGCAACTGCACCATTCAAGATCGGAGATGGTTACAGAGAGTGGGTGAACTCAGCCCGGACAATCACAAAGGCCAACCTCCCATCTATAAAGTCCATCTACCAGGCTCACTGTAAAGGAAAGGCCGCCAGCATTCTGAAAGCTCCATCCCACCCTGGCAATGCTTTTCTACAATCTGTACCATTGGGGAGAAGGTAAAGAAGCCTGAACACACTCACCAGTTGGTTTCACAAGAGTTTCTACTCTATTGTTGTTAGAATACTGAATGGACTCACAAACTCTTAACATTCACCTGTACCTGTGTTTTTGTTTTGCCGCTGTTTACCTATTATTTACTTATTTATGCTATTTAACTGTGTGATCTGCCTGTATTGCTCGCAAGACAAAGCTTTTCACTGTGCCTCGGTACACGTGACAATAAATTCAATTCAATTCAATTCCACACTGTCGGGATTCGATGAAATAAACATCAACTCATAAAGATTCTCCTCCAAGTCACATATCATCCTAGCTTGGAACCCTCCCAACAATCCTTCATTTTTGTTGAGTTAAAATCCTGGAACTCCCTGTCTCTATCCTTACAATACAACAACACTACAATATTCTGTCTCACTAACACCTTTTAAAGGAAATTAGGTATGGATCTAATTAGTAGCCAGCAATGGTGACATTTCATGAATAAATTTGAAGAAACAGAATAGCATTGACATCACATCTCCATCGTGATTATTGCCACATGAAAACCATATCCACTTCAAAACACATCGCTACCAGAACTGCAAATGCAAACCATTGAAATGTCATGAGGTTTTGCAGAAAATAATTTTTAAAACTCTGAGCAGTCCTGGATAACAAATGTCTGCGTTGCTAAAATTATCCTGGACTGCAAGAGTTAAATTATACAGTGGGTTACAAAGAAATTCTCTGGAATGTAAAAGGTAGGGGGCAATTAAAGGAAACTTACGCAAATAAGATGGAGAGAAACTATTGCTGCTACGTGGGGTGTCAAGGACTGAGGAGAATGTTTCAATAATTAGAAACAAGCTATCAGGAGTGAAATTAGACATAACACAGAAAGATGAAAGTTTGCAAATTTTTTCACAGACAGCAATTGATTTTGGATCAGCAGTAAATTGATATAGTATCAATTGTAATTGTAGATCCGGATATAGTCATTGAATCATAGAAATGTATAGCACGGAAACAGATCTATCGGTCCAGCTCGTCCATGCCAACCAGACATCCTAAATTAATCCAGTCCTATGTGCCAGCACTATTCTATTGCCTTTTCTATTCATGTACCCATCCAGATGCCTTTAAACATAATTGGACCATTCTCCACCACTTCCACTGGCAGCTCATTCTACATATGCAACACCCTCTGCATGAAAAGGTTGTCCTTTAGGTCTCTTTTAAATCATTGTGGGCAGCACGGTGGCACAGTGGTTAGCACTGCTGCCTCACAGCACCAGAGACCCGGGTTCAATTCCCGCCTCAGGCGACTGACTGCGTGTCTGCGTGGGTTTCCTCCGGGTGCTCCGGTTTCCTCCCACAGTCCAAAGATGTGCAGGTCAGGTGAATTGGCCATAGTGTTAGGTAAGGGGTAAATGTAGAGGTATGGGTGGGTTGCGCTTCGGCGGGGCGGTGTGGACTTGTTGTGCCGAAAGGGCCTGTTTCCACACTGTAAGTAATCTAGTCTAATCTAATCATTCCCCCTTCACCCTAAACCTATGCCCTCTAGTTCTGGACTCCTCCATCCCAGGGAAAATACCTTATCTATTTATCCTATCCATGCTCCTCATGATTCTATAAACCTCTATAAGGTCATCCCTTAGCCTCCAACGCTCCAGGGAATTCAGCCTGTCCCTATAGTTCAAATCCTCCAACTCTAGCAACATCTTGGAGTATCTTATCTGAAGCATTTCAAGTTTCACAACATCCTTCCTATAGAAGGGAGAGCAGAATTGCTCACAATATTCCAAAAGTGGCCTCACCAATGTCCTGTATAGCCACAACATGACTTCCTAACTCCTTTATTCAATGATCTGACCAATAAAAGAAAGCGTACCAAACGCGTTCTTCACTATTCTACCTACCTGAGACTTCACTTTCAAGGAACTATGAACCTGCACTCCAAGGTCTCTTTGTTCAGCCACACTCTCTAGGATCTTACTATTAACTGTATAAGTCCTGCCCTGGCTTCCCTTTCCAAAATGCAGCACCTCACGTTATCCTCCCATTGGTCCATTCGATCAAGATCCCGTTGTAACCTGAGGTAATCTTCTTTGCGTTCCACTCCACCTACAATTTTGATGTCATCTGCAAACTTACTATAATGGCCTACATTCCACGAGCCATATCATTGATTGATTTTGGTCATTCAATGGTTGTCAGAGTTTGGTTTCAGATCATCCACAATTTCAAGAAGTAGCAGAATGAAGGGATGAAATGTTCTGAGATGCTCCACCTGTTCCAATGTTCCTGTGCCTGGACCTCTTTCCACTAAACTTGCGTGTACCCAGTCAGCTACTATAGAGAAAACCACAGCAGCTTTCAATTAAGAAGAGGGCAGAGACTTCTCTAAGGATGGCTATAACAAATGCAGGCTGAATGGAAAATGCATGCAATTTATTATCTTCTTCTGGGACCGTCTTTGTTTGTTCATGTTGCTCGATGGCAGGGTGAAAGGCTGACCCCTGAGCATTCTCAGCTTGAATTGGTAACTGATGTTTAATGATAATGTGCTTGGTAATCTAGCTCAAAAAGTGTGGTGCTGGAGAAGCACAGCTAGTCAGACAGCATCTGAGGAGCAGGAGATTCGCCATTTCAAGCATAAGCTCTTTATTAGGAATGGTAGAATCAAGGGTTGAAATGTTCTGATCGAATTGAAATGCGATGCTCCACCTTTTCCAATGTTCCTGTGCCTGAACCACTTTTCACAGAAGCAATGTGTACCTTGCCTGTAGCAAAGTCAGCAACCATGGAGAAAACAACAGCAGCTTTCAATTATGAAGAGAGCAGAGGGCATCATTCCTGGCGAGGTGCTTTATGCTCGAAACATCGACTCTCCTGCTCCTCGGATGCAGTCTGACCTGCTGTGCTTTTCCAGCACCACACTTTTTGACTCTGATCTCCAGCATCTGCAGTGCTCACTTTCTTCCTTGGTAATCTAGGGTCCTAACCAACAGTCTGGGAATATGGGTTTGACAAGGGGCAAGTAACATTTGCACCATGCTACTGCCAAGCAATGACTATCTCCAACAAGAGAGAATTGAACCATCTTCTTCTGACATTCAATGATGTTACTACCACTGGAGCCCCCACTATCAATGTGGTGGCTATTATTGACCAGAAAATCAACTGGATCCACTATATAAGTATTGTGGCAACAAGAGCAAGTCAGAGTCTAGGAATTTGTAGTGAGTAAGTCACCTCCTGACTCCCGAAAGTCTATTGACCATTTACAAGGCACAAGCATGTGATGAAACACTTCTAACTTGCCTGAATGGACAGCTCCAACATCAGTCATGATGTTTGACACCATTAGGATAAAGCAGCCCCCTTGACTGACACCACATCTAGAAATATCCATTCCCTCCACCACCGACACTCAGTAGCAGCAGTGTGTACCATCTACAAGATACACTGCAGAAATTCAGCAAGGCTCCTGAGACTTCACCTTTGAAACTCATGATCACTTTCATCTAGAAGGACAAGGGCAGCAGGGACGCAGGAACTCCACCGCCTGTAAGTTGCCCTGTCACCATTCTGACTTAGTGGATCTCAAACCTTCATAGCACTGCAGAAATATCAACAGGAAATGGTTCCTGAAAGCAGCTCACCACCACCTCCTTAAAGACAACTAAGGCTGTACAATAAATGCTGGTCCAGCAACTGATGCCCACTTTTCAGAAATGAATTGCACCATTGCAGATGGTGATATTTGAATTCAAGGAAATCTAGAAGTAAGATTAATGTAACCAAATTTTAAAAATTAAATCTCATTTACGAAAGGTTGAAAATCATTCCCACTTGCCACAGAGATGTATCAGAACATGACTGAATAGTTGACTACTGCCCATTGAGGTAACAAACCTGCCATCCTTAACTGGTCTGGGGCATGAACTCTTCTTCAGGAATCTGATAAAGGGCTCATGCCCGAAACATCGATTCTCCTGCTCCTTGGATGCTGCCTGACCTGCTGCGCTTTTCCAGCAACACATTTTCAGCTCTGATCTCCAGCATCTGCAGACCTCACTTTCTCCTCTATCCTTAACTGGTCTGACATACATGTGACTCCAGACCCACAGCAATGTGGTTAACTCATAAGTGCCTTCTGAAATGATCAATCCATTCTAAGGGAGAAGAAGATGAGCAACAAAATACTGCCCATGCCAGCAACACCCACAAGCCATGAAAGAGCCCTGTGTCCTTGGTGCTATTTGAGGGTGGTATGATGGCTCAGTAGTTAGCACTGCTGTCTCACAGTGCCAGGGACTCGGATTTTATTTCAGCTTTGGGCAACTGTCTGTGTGGAATTTGGATATTCTCCCTGCATCTGTTTGGGTTTCCTTTGGGTCTCTAGTTTCCTCTCACAGTCCAAACATGTGCAGGTTAAGTAGACTGACCATGTTGAATTAGTCATAGTATCCAGGGGTGTGCAGGCGAGGTGAGTTAGGCATGGAAAATGCAGGGTTACAGGGAAAGAGTAAGGAGTTGGACTGGGTGGATGCTCTTCGGAGGGTCAGTATAGTCTCGATGGGCTGAATGGCCAGCTTCCACAATATAGTGGGATACATGCTAACTGCCTCCTCAGGGTAACACCCTGCTCAAATATTATGAGCAGAGTCTTGTAAAATTGACAAATTCAAGAAATAATCCGAAGCAACAGTATCACAGACCTATGAATAGAGAATGCTGCTTCTTAATTGGATCTGTTAATTTATTTTATGATATGACATCTTATAATTTTCTCCTGTGATACACAAAACCTAAAGTCCAGGCTGACAAGATGTGATTAAGGGAGAAAGTGAGGACTGCAGATGCTGGAGATCAGAGCTGAAAATGTGTTGCTGGAAAAGCGCAGCAGGTCAGGCAGCATCCAAGGAACAGGAGAATCGACGTTTCGGGCATGAGCTCTTCTTCTTTCCTGAAGAAGAGATGTGATTAGGTCATAGTTATCACTGAGAGTGGGACAGGCATTTGCTGTAATTTAAATTTCAGATGTGCATAAATAAAGGAACAAAGACTCAGGAAGGCATCAAGAACAAACTGAAGGGAAGAATGATTTTTTGCACTTTTTGATATTTTGAAAAGATGGTCTATATGCATTAGAAACGGCAAGTTTATTTCTTGCAGTGTGCGTGGGATTATCGCTAGGTAAAAACAATGACTGCAGATGCTGGAAACCAGAGTCTAGATTAGGGTGGTGCTGGAAAAGCACAGCAGTTCAGGCAGCATCCGACGAGCAGGAAAATCGACGTTTCAGGCAAAAGCCCTTCATCAGGAATACAGTGGGATTATTGCTTCCAAGCCCCAGCCCAGAAATTTGGATTCCTGTCACTTTTTAGTTTCACCAAGTTTTGAACGTGAAACTGTTTTAATGTGGAAGGGTTGTAGACACTTTGATTAAAAAATTGCTGCAAGTTGCAAGATACTTCTCACGGCATCAGATAATGCACAGTAAGTGAAGCAGAGCAAAATTCTGCTGATATTGATACAAGAATGATTTATGTCGCAGTAACAGCAGCTCTTGGCAATAAAACAAGCACTTGAATGCTCTTAATGAGAAACTTTCTAGTCTTGCACTGTGAGACTCACTAATTGGAAAGGAAGGTCAGACAAAGGCTAATCTTCTTCACAGCATCCTCCTGCATTGCAGACTGAGTTAGTGACAGGACTCCTTGCTCACTTCCCAATTCTACACATGGGAATATGTGTTCCAAATTTCTCCATGATTCTCACATGAACAAATGTGAGATGCACACAGTTCAGCACAAGACAAATTTCAGCCGCGGGCAAATATTAGCCAGACATGAATCAAGTGTGTTTGACAAACAGTGATATTGGTCAGCAAAGACTGATGGCTTTGGAAATGATTAGAGGGAACTGAGTTTGTTGTGTTGAAATTACATCATGGATGAGCTGCCGCAAAACTCAATTTACCTCTTGCTTGGCCATATTCTTAATACTCTTGCCAAAAAGAAACTGTTGACTTCAATTTTGAAAGTATCCATCAACTGCTAGTCTCAAGAGCTGTTTAGGAGTATACTGAGTGGAACCAGGTGGATCTCATTGACTATCTCATTCACTATCTTCACTGGGGTTGTTAACCTGGGCAAATCAGGGAGCCCTAAACAAACACATAGATTACCTGCAAGCTGTTACCTCACAAACAAAGCAGGAGCAAAATATGAATGGCCTCTCAGAAGAACCAGAAGGCTAGTCAGAAAAGGTGAATTCTCCTGCTCAGTCCAGTGTCAAGGAAACATCAGAGTCCAAGATGGATGCAGCCTCAATACCTTTACTGCCAGTAGAAGAGGAGGAAACTCCCCTGAGAAGCTCTGGACGCAAGAGACAGGCTACATTCCAATACACACTGCTTGTGTCTGAGTTTGAGGAACCAGACCGGAGGTGGAAACGTCCCAGGGGAAGCTACCAGAGAAAGACCAGCCTATATCTCGGGACTTAGGTTGGGAGGAATGTAGTAATTAGAATCTCTTCGACTCTGAGATCCTTGATTAGGGTTGTTAAACCTGGCCAATCAGGAAGCCTTGGCTGACTGATATGAACAGGGAATTCTGATAGTCTCCTGACTTCAGGGTCTGACTCTGAGCTGGCTGGTCACAGCCACTGTACTGTACACATGCAAATAAAGACTTGGTGATGGGATACCAGCCACTGCGCTGTTACTTCAAGGGAGTAGTTTCAGATTTCCACAGCCCTTTCTGCTGGGGGGTACGCCCTGATCATACTCTGAATGGGTTCATTCTAGTTTCAAGGTTAAGCCTCCAAGTCATGGACTTCACTACCTGACTAACACATCCCCTCGATCCACCAGCCTTTCTGAGGTGTACTGTCCAGCAACGAATGCAGTAGAACAAATGGGGTATCACCAGCCGTCCTAACCTTGGCTATCCAGAAAATATCTCTGTGGAAATATCAGGCACCCAAATTAAGCCAAATAGAGAAATTACTTGAAAATATTGAAGACATAGGCACAAACACCTTACAGGACTGGTTAATAATATTTCTTCATTGATGGGCACCAGCTGGGAAATATTATCATCACATGGAATATTATACCTCATAATCTGCTCTTGCAGGTTCAAATCTCAGGCAACTTTTTTCCCATTTAATGTCCCATTTATTAATGCAAAAGTGAACACAGGGAAATAAATCTCTGCAGACATTGAGAGGGCAGCTCCTGTTACTAATTTATTGATTGGAAGTCTCTAGAACTGCAGGCATAAGTTACCTAAATGTTACAATATGTAACTTTCCCAATTTCTGCACACTCCAGAAGGTCCTGACACAAGTAATTCATTTCTCACTTTTTGTTTTAAATCCGCCTGTTTGAAGACGCTATTATTCCTCCCATGTGACTACTGCCCTAGGGGTAGGGAATACTACCATTGTGAGACAAGAGCTCCCTGTGAGACAGTTTTCTAAATCCCATGCCGGGATTCATCATGACAGCACCTCAATGGCACTTTGCCAGTCTCATTCAGGGAATGGCAAAATATTATCCCACCTGATTTCATGCCTGGGAATGTTCTCAGAGCTGCTCCGACTTTGTCATTGTAACATTATCACAATGAGAAGCACTTCTCAAGGAAATTCTTGACCTATGACTTGCTTCGGTTGAATTCGCATGAAACCTCCAAGTCCCGTTTTAATTTTGGATATCTTCCAAACGATGCTCCAATCAGCATCCCCTGAGTTGATGTCCAAAAACAAAAGTGTTTCACCTAATTAGTAACAAGTGTTAATTTAACTAACATTCCAATCAAACTTCAGACAAACCTCCATTAGTCCCAATAGTGTCTTTATCCTCTCAGAGAGCAGCAATGTCCCAAGCGATAATTGAGTTACAACAATAATGTTGCAACCGACATTTCCCTAATCGGATCAACTTCAAGCACCTGTCTTCAACAACAGGAACAGGAACAGGCTCCATACTCCCTCAAGTCTTTTCCAACATTCAAACAGATCAAGGCCAAACCTTTCCATCAGCTCCAATTTCCCATGTTATTTATTCACTTATTGATCAAAAATCTTTGATATTGGTCTTGAATATGTTCAGTAATGGAGCATCTCCAACTCTGAGAAAAAGAATCCCAAGGTTCACAACTTTCTGAAAGACAATGATCCCCCTTAGTTTAGGGTGGCTCAATGGTTAGCACCGCTGCCGCACCAGGAAACTGTGTTCAATTCCCGACTCGGGCGACTGTGTGGAGTTTGCACATTCTCCCTGTGTCTGCGTGGGTGTCCTCCAGGTGCTCCGGTTTCCTCCCACAATCCAAAGATGTGCAGGTTAGATGGATTGGCCATCAGAAATGCAGTATTATAGGGGTGGGTCTGGGCGGAATGCTGTTTGGAGGGACAGTATGGACCCGATGGTCTGAATAGCCTGCTTCCACAGTACTGATTCTATCTGAGTCTGAATTGTTTGACCCTTTATCCTGAGGTTATGATAACTAATTCTCCAGTTGTGGGAAACAATTTACCATAACAATAAAGTCAACCTCCATATGTCTACATTTCAGAGAGTCTAGGCCCATTCTACACAATCTCTTCTCTTAGGACAGCCATCTAGTTGTATGTCTGCAATGCTCATTGCTACCAATTTGTGTTTGGATTAGTTTGCTGCCAGTATCCTTTTTGCTTAATGGGTCCAAGCACCTTGTTTAAATTGGTAGAAGGAAAATCAGTTGATGCCTAACAAGAAAAGGTTCTTGCCTTAAACAAGGTTGAGATCATCCCATGTAAGCAATTGGACATGAGTTACTTTAGCAAGTTAGACATCATTGCCAAGACTATTGGCAGATTTACGGATACATATATCTTCATTCTGCAAGATACTAAAATATTCTTCCACACTGATCCTCTGAAGAGTAACCGCAACCGCCCCCCCATTGCCTTCTCCTAATACTCTACATTGCCCCTGATTGATGCACCTAATCAAGACATCCCTGTGGGCAATTTAGCATGGTAAGTCACCCAATCTGCACATCTTTGGACAATGGGAGGAAACCCACACAGACATAGGGGAATATGCAAACTCCACGCAACAAGTCACCCAAGGCGGGAATTGAACCTGGGTCTCTGGTACTGTGAGGCAGCAGTGCTAACCACTGAGCCACCATGTCACCTAAAGGCTTTGCAAGACCTTATGTGATGGAAGGTGTGTGATGTCATTTATTTTAGAGTTTGGACTTTCGACTGTTTGCATGTGGGTTTTGATATGTGTATGTATGAGTGGGTTTAATGATTAACTTGTCAGTAACTCTGGATACATGATTTTCTTTTAACAAACATGACAAAGGGATTCCTTGAGATGATAATTAGAATTTGTTTGCATTTGGAAGAAGTTTACAAGTGAACCTTAAGAAGCATTTTTTGTTTTCATTTTGGAAGGATCTTTTGTTCTGAAAAAAATGCCATAATTTTCAAAAACTTTTAGTTTCATTTTGCAAAAGTCCTGATTGAAATTCGATGTTTGAAGCAGCTTCTCCTAGAGAAAGGAGTTAGTCCAAAAATGTTAGGAAATGTGTTGCCATAATGTGAGGACTGTAATTTGGAAGTTCCATACCAGATGTGTTTAGTTACATATCTGAAAGAAGTATTCCAAACCAAAAATGTCATAGAATGAGATGTGTGAATTCCCAAGGAAGAGGCGATCTCACTTTCCAAACTAGAAATTAAAAGAAACACCTGAATCAAACCTATGAACAGGAAAGCGAAGGGAATTCTCTCTGGTGTTTGACTATTATGATGTGATGGTGTTCAGAGAGATGGAATTGTATTTTTGCTGAGTGTTTTGAAATCTTTCAGATTGTGCTTTTCATTAATAGCTTGGCTTCTATCTTCATTGCTTCTACACAATAAACTTCTATTTTATTGTTAAAACGAAAACTGCATTGTTACATACCTGCATTTCATTGTAATATCACCTTGCTCAATAAAAACAAAACATAATATGATTGATCAAAACAGATGCAGCCTGGCATCTGGCTTTTTCTTGGATCATGAGATGTATAACATCATCTAACTGGATGGAGCTCATTTCACTTTCCAATGTCTTTTTTACATTGGTGCCTGAAGAAATGGTTCTCATCCCAGGAATGAATGCAATGAAACTCCAAGGCCAGAAATCCTTCTTTATGTAAGGTGATGAGACTGTACAACTTAGTAAATGGGGTAGCAGCCAGATCTTACATAATATATTAGCCATATCCAGGGGTTAGTTTGGCCAAAGAAGATGCTGAATGAATGCAATACTCATCAGACTAGCTCGTTTGAAAGTGTGCAATCAGTTTTAAGTGTGAATGAGTGGCTGAATATTTAAGAGACTATGAGTACTGTAAGCTAACGTACAAATATACAAATTAGGAACAGAAGTCAGGTATTCGCCATGCTACCCCCCCCCCCACCCCACCCTCACCCCATCCCATCCCCAAGCCTGTTCCGCCGATTCGTGAAATTGCTGATCCATCTGTGTTTTGATTCTTATAACCCTTAATTTCCTTGCCATGACAAGAATCTAACTGACATCACTTAACTTCAACCTAAAGCTCTTCAAGGAGAAATGCATATGTCTGCAATCATTGCTGGATGTGATTGTAGAACAGAGGGTCAGCAAAAAAGAAAGATCGAATCTTGGCAAAACGTAATAGAGCATGAGCCCCAAGACTTTTCAATGCTATGTTAGATGCTATAATTAAGGAGATCTGAGAGGATCAGGTATTACCAATTTGGTGGGGATCAAATTCTCTGAGAACCCGGATACAATGATGTTAATAAGTGCAATGACCTTACTCATTGGATAGGCATATGGAGGATAGTGGGCTAGTGTAGGTTAGGTGGGCTTGGATCGGCGCAACATCGAGGGCCAAAGGGCCTGTACTGCGCTGTATTCTTCTATGTTCTATATGATCAACATCAGTAAGTGCACCTTTGTTGCTATATTCGATATCGCACATTACTGAATTCATCACACCTACCAACAGCAATTTTAATGCATACTTTACCTTAGGAAGTCTTACTTACTCTCACATCATTAGCACCACTGCTTCCTATCCTCAGCTCAGAAATGTATTAACATGACAACCCGCTATTGAGTCACATTGCATGACTGTCATGGATAAATTTTTGTCTCTCCTATCAGACAAGATGTGTATAGCAATTACCAGATGGGGTGACAGATGCTACTCCACGTCCTTAAAGTCATTAATGAGAGGGAGCTCTGAATCACAGGAGTGGCTGTGATGGAGGCAACCATTAGCTGTGTCACTGAAAGCATTGAAGATGACAATATGGGCTGAGTCTCCTGCTGATTTGGTTAAGTCCAAGTTGTGTTGTTTTGGAGGAAATTCAGCCGTGAGGTCAGGTGAGATTTCTCATTGTGTCTCACTAAACCCACCTCATTAACCACATTTCCAATCCCTATGACACGAATCACATCAATTCTGGCCCTACCTTACTAAGTGCCAATGCCCTGAACAACTTACCACTCAGTGAACATCTCAAAATTCACGGGTACCCCTTGCATCTCTACCACCTTTAAAAGCCTGCTGTGCATTGTCAGTCCAGAGCAGCAACATGTAGCTCTTTATATCTGCCCGGATATGACAAACGGGGCAAATCAATGCCCCACAGTATGAGCAGTGACCTGGAGCTCCTGCTCGGGTGATGCATGGCTGGGACATCTTCATTCCCCAAAACCAGGAGATGGAAGCATGCAATGGGGTCCGAGGGTGTTGTTTGAGAAAGTCTGGAGGGATGCTCATCTCTGTCGGAAGAAAGTCAATGTCTTTCACCATTCCATCAACATAAGTACCACCTTTTTCTCTTTGATACTTCACACTTGGTCTATCTCTGCTTCTGTACTCAGTTCCTTCCAACATATACGCTCTACCACTGCCACTATTGCCCGCAACATCTTCTGTCACTCACTTGCTATCACTCACACCTCTGCTAACCTTGCCCTCTGTGGTGCCTTATCACTCACGTTGGACATTTCTGCACCCACACCCACAGTAATAGCCATACTACACATGCTCACCCAACCAGACAATGATGAAGGAGACGGCAGGTGGCAAATAAGTATCATTAGTCTCTCATATTTACAGCCATCAGCTCATCGACTGATATTGTGCGCACTGTGTGTGATAGCTAAGAGGCAGGATTTGCTGATGGTGAGATACAAGAACCAGGGACCAGGATAAAGATAACACAAACTCTGCTGTCGACAGCTCAGTGGAGGACTGAGGTAGGGATGCCTCAAGAAATGCACAATGAAGTGCTGAGTGCATTGGCAGGTTGCCCTGTCAGAAAGCTGCCGAACCTCCGAAGGAGCATGACAGAATGCAGCACCAACTTGGCATAGGGTTTTATGATGGGTCCTGATGTCATGCCTGGAAATGGGGCTCAAAGGTATTCACACTGTTGCAGCCTAGCAATGCCAAGAATGCTGAGGTATTGCCCTGGGCAGAGTCAATGGCACAAACCAGCTGCCTTCTCTTTGGATGGCCTACATGAGGCATTAGGCTCCACAAGCCTTTAAACACAGCCTGTGAAGCTCATAGCATTGTATAACCCCCACTGGATCAACAAAGCAACTTGGTTGAGGTTCTAGGTCTCAATCTTGGTTCTGGGTCTCGATCATGATTCTAGGTCTTGATCTTGGTTCCAGGTCTTGTTCGAGAAGGCATGCCAGGAGCAGCAGTAGGTATATCTCAATACAATGAGCCAACCTGGTGAAGATAAAACAAAGAATGCTGGAGGGTTATAGCAGATTTGAAGAGTTATGCTAGACTCGATACAGTGACTCTGTTTCTGTCCACACCTGCCGAGTGTCTCCAGCATTCTCTGTGTTTGTATCAGATTTCCAGCATTCCCAATATTTTGCTTTTATTTGGTGGAGATATAACAAAGGACTGCTTGTATGATGAACAGTGGAAGCTGTTTGCAATAGCAAGAGCTAAGGAATACTACAATCAATGGATCAGATCAAAACGCTGCAGTCCTCCCACATTCAGTTGTTTGTGGTAGTGAACAAGTGAACAACGAACCAGAGGAAGTGAATCCATAAACATCCCTATCGTCTGTGATAGGGGACGGGTGCAATGAATCAGTGTAAAAGATAAGGCTGAAGCATTTACAACAACCTTTAGCCAGAAGTGCCGAACTGATGATCCATCTCAGACACCTCCTCAGGTTTCCAGCATCAACATACTAGACTCAGGTATTTCAATTCACTCTGTGTGATATGAAACAATGGTTGAAGTAGTTATATAATATTTTCCTATTCTGCATTCAGGACACTCAGTAAAATTACTCAGACAAGTTCAAGGGGGCATAGCTTTAAATTAACAGGGGGGCATAGCTTTAAATTAAGGGGTGGTAGGTATAGGACAGATGTTAGGGGTAGGTTCTTTACTCAGCGAGTCGTGAGTTCATGGAATGCACTGCCAGTAGCAGTGGTGGACTCTCCCTCTTTATGGGCATTTAAGCGGGCATTGGATAGGCATATGGAGGATAGTGGGTTAGTGTAGGTTAGGTGGGCTTGGATCGGCGCAACATCGAGGGCCAAAGGGCCTGTACTGCGCTGTATTCTTCTATGTTCTATGTTCTATGTAATCAATCAGGAAATAGCTGAACAGATCATTTTCATTGAAATCTCTTTTAAAAATAAATACTGTATTATTATAACATTGGCAATGAGTAACTGCAAATAGAAGCACACATTTACAGCTAAGTGATTAAAGCGTTCCTGAGAAGTGCCTGACTTTGCTCTCCTCACGCTGTTGACTTCCACAATGTGATGTTTTCTGTGGACTGTATTTCTTGTTTGAAGCAACTTCTTCAAAGTTTGACAGCTTGCCATAGAATGCAGTACAGGGCAGGTCAAAATTCACTCACACAAACTGATCCACCTTCATGGCAGAAAAACTGAAAAATAATTCAGCTGGTGACCAAAATGCATTTATGACGAGAGAGTGCATGTTAGCTGCAATAGCTTAGTTGGGAATGTGTTAGATTGCTCATCTAAAGGTTCCCTGGTTCAATTCTACATTTTGGCTGAACAGGCAGCTCTTTTCAGTGTTTTGTTATAGGGCTGTTGTGATGCTGTGGTAATGTTCTTATCTCTTGACCAAGAGGCCAGGTTCAAGTCCGACCTGTTCTGGAGGTGCATAATAACATCATGGAACAGATCAACTGGAAAGTATCTAAAACCACGTTCCACAAGCACTATGCTGCCTCGTAAGCACATATCAAACATGACTGACTTGACATATCTATGTGTTCTTTTATCTTGTGGTCTATGGCATGAATAACAATTCTCACACCTTTCAGAGCTGGGCACTGTGATTTGTTTAGGCTGATCTCCCAAAATGTCGTGGACTTTTGCCTTTTGCAAGGTATTTAAATATGATGAGGCAGTATTTCAGTTAGCTCCCATAATGTAAGAATGAGACTAAAAGATTCAACAGATATTTATTAAAGATCCTGCTGTATAACTACATTACTGGTACAGAGATCTGAACTCCTAGATTAATAGTAAGCTAACTCGGTGGATTGTGTAGTGATTGTAACAAGGTCATCCAGGTGGACAACATAGAATATGAATTCCTTGGTTGGGGATGTTTATCTGGTCCAATCAGGGAGCTCTGGTTGAGAGATAAGAACAGGAGAGTAATCAACAGGTCCAGGCAGCGGGCCGTGGAGGGGGTCGTTAGGGCCGACTGCCTGCCCCTCTTCCGCGGTTACGTTAGAGCCCGGGTGTCCTTGGAGTGCCTGGAGTTGTTCAGGGTGAGGTGGGCGCCGCAGGGAGTGGAGTGCATTATTTCCCCGTCCAACTCTATTTTGATTTAGTCCCTACCCTCCCCTTCACTGTTTGATCACACAGCACTGCCCTTTGATGTGAAGGGCACTGCTTGTCACTGGCCACTCGGGTGTTTTTCTATCTTCCTGGTGGTGGAAAATTGAATAAAAATTCATGCACTTTGTGTCTTTCACTGTGTCTCACACCTGCGCACACACACACCATGGGTGCTAGGGAAAAAATAAGCACTACCGCGGTTAGACGGTAATGTGGGGGTTAAAAGAAAAGAAATAATAAACAGCAATGTTAAGGGCAAAAAAAAAGAACAGGAGTGTAAATGTTTATGGTAATGGACTCTGTGTACCAGAAAGGACTCTGTTGTTAGTAATTGATTGTGTCTTGTTGCTTGTTAGGTTATCACTTCCACTGGCTTGTGTCCCTGGGTCTGACAGGCCTTAATGTAAGCTGGGAGGCTCATAGGTCGTCCTGAAAGCTGTCACCCTGAGAGCCAGAGGGTAGGTAGGCCATCCTGTGAACCTGAAGGTTGGTAGGCTGTCTTGAAAGCTGGAGGGTGGGTAGGCCATCCTGAGCACTGTCGTCCCGAGAAGGGGTGATTGTGACGGGCTGTCCTAGAGGTGGTCGGAAGGTGTGTCAGAGCTGCTGAGAGCCAGAAGGTGCATAGGGGCAGGCTGAGATCTGGAAGGCTTGTGGGCTGTCCTGTGTGCTGTCGGCCCTGGTAAGGGGGTGGGCTGTCAAAGAGGTGGCGGGAAGGTGTGTAAGGCAGTCCACAGGCCAGATGGCACATTGGCGTGGGCAAGAGCCCGATGTTACGTAGGGGCAGACTGAGAGCTGGAAGGCCGGTAGCCTGTCCTCAGCGCTGTCACCCCAGGCAGGTACTGGGACAGGCAGTCCTTGAGGTGGCCAGAAGATGTGAAGGGCAGTTAGGGAAGCCGGAAGGTGGGTAGGCCGTCCTGACCGCTATCATCCTGGGGTTTTGGGGAAGCAGGGCGGGCTGTTTCAGAGGTGGTTGGAAGGTGAGTCAGGGAGGACCAAGAACTAGAAGGGGCATGGGGTGGACCGAAATCCAGAAGGCACATAGGTGTGGGCTGCCTTAGAGTGGCCAGCAGGTGGAAGGGATGGTGGGGGAGCTTGCTTTGTTGCTGGGGGTCTGTATTGTATGCGCTGTTGTTTTATGCAATTAGACTGTCTAGTATGTACAACTGTCATTGTTACTGTTTTGTTATGATTGAAACTGGGATTTGAGGTTCCTCATTTCCCTGAAAACTGGTTGAATGGTAGGGTTTGGGGCCTGGCTTTGCCATTCCTCTTTCTTGTAAAATTGCTGTTTCTCTGTATACAGCCGTTAATGTTAAATGTTTTATAAACTGTATTGTTCAATAAAATAAAACTTAAAAAAGGAGCAGGAGTGTCAGACATCCTGTTCACTCTGAGAGCTGCCTCTGAGGGAGCTGGATCAGTGTCAAAGACTCTCCATGAGTAAATTAAAGGTGACTTGATATATTAGCCTCTATGGAGTTATTTAAGGCTGGATGACTGGTTCATGATTCAGAGTGGCACCAGTAATGTGGAGGTCCTAAAACAGAAAGTGCTGCAGTAACTCAACATATCTGGAAGCATGTGTAGAGAAAAAGCAGAGTCACTGTTTTAAGTCCAAAGACCCTTCTTCAGAAATGTGAAGGTCCTTCCTTCTTGACCTTGTACCTTGCTTGAGATTACATTACATTACATTACATTACAGTGTGGAAACAGGCCCTTCGGCCCAACAAGTCCACACCGACCCGCCGAAGCGTAACCCACCCATACCCCTACATTTACCCCTTACCTAACACTACGGGCAATTTAGCATGGCCAATTCACCTGACCTGCACATCTTTGGACTGTGGGAGGAAACCGGAGCACCCGGAGGAAACCCACACAGACACGGGGAGAACGTGCAAACTCCACACAGTCAGTCGCCTGAGGGAATTGGACCCGGGTCTCTGGCGCTGTGAGGCAGCAGTGCTAACCACTGTGCCACCGTGCTGCCCGTGAATTTAACTGGATGTGGTGACTATCCAGTTAAATTCATCATTAATTGTTTTGTCGAATGACAGAGTAGGACTATGGGGATTACTGCTCCTACTGCATCTGGTGCTACCTTGCGGTCACTGCCCATTTCAATTCCCCCTCCCCCTCTCCTCTCCTCCTCCCACTCCCCTTCCCACTCCCCCTCCGACATGTCCATCCTGTATACTTGCTCTGAGACCTAGCACAGTAGCTATTTTTACAATTTGATTCATTTGCGCTTTGCTTTTCCTTTGCTGTTGATTTCAAAAGAACATGCGTTTAATCTGTCATGAATTGTCAGAAATTATTTGTAGACATTGGTATTAAATTCCCTGATTAGGGAATTACATAATCAATCGTGAGCAGCCATAATAGTATTAACTATGAACTCATTTGTTCCCAAAGAAATGCTTTGTTTCCTGTTGACCAAAGCACAATGTTTGACTCATTTTTTTCTCTCTTCTGACCAGAGATTATAAATAAAGGCTGCTTCTCCATGTTATTTAAACAGTTCCTACTGTATTTAATTACCTTTAAACAGATGGTCAGAACAATGTCAAACCTTGCACATGGGTTGTGGTGGGCTGTTGAGGAGTCAGAAGGTGGAGTTTAATTTAATGGCTGATGTCATTAGCAATCATCGCTAATGAATATGATTATCCACTTAGGAAACTCCATGTTATTCATCACAGGTTCTGTGTGTCCTGTTTAGCCAGGTCTTGACAGCCCACCTCTGACCACACATTTAGAGAGTCATAGAGACGTACAGCATGGAAACAGACCCTTCGGTCCAACCCATCCATGCCGACCAGATATCCTAACCTAATCTAGTCCCACCTGCCAGCACCCGGCCCATAACCCTCCAAACCCTTCCTATTCATATACCCATCCAAACGCCTCTTAAATGTTGCAATTGTACCAGCCTCCACCACATCCTCTGGCAGCTCATGCCATACACATACCACCCTCTGTGTGAAAATGTTGCTCCCATAGGTCTCTCTTATATCTTTCCCCTCTCACCCTAAACCTATGCCCTCTAGTTCTGGACTCCCCACCCCCAGGGAAAAGACTTTGCTTAGTTACCCTATCCATTCCCCTCATGATTTTATAAAACTCTATAAATTCAACCCTCAGCCTCTGACACTCCAGGGAAAACAGCCCCAGCCTAATCAACCTCGCCCTATAGCTCAAATCCTCCAAACCTGGCAACATCCTTGTAAATCGTTTCTGAACTCTTTCAAGTTTCACAACATCTTTCTGATAGGAAGGACACCAGAATTGCATGCAATATTCCAACAATGGCCTCACCCATGTCCTGTACAGCCACAACATGACCTCCCAACTCCTGTACTCAATACTCTGACCAATAAAGGAAAACTTACCAAATGCCTTCTTCACTGTCCACTTTCCAGGAGCTATGAACCTGCACTCCAAGGTCTCTTTGTTCAGCAACACTCCGTAGGACCTTACCAGTAAGTGGATAAGTCCTGCTGAGATTTGTTTTCCCAAAATGCAGCTCCTCACATTTATCTGAATTAAACTCCATCTGCCACTTCTCAGGTAGTTTTGAGAGGTGGGATTGATCCATAGCCTTGAGCCCACTAACATTCCTTTCTCTAGTTCCTTTTCCTTACTTCTTCTTACCTGTGGATGTTCTCAAAGAATTGTGTCCTTCCCTGTATGAGTTCTCTCCAAGTCTAATTCTTCTTGAACCAGTCTCTCCAATCTATGTTACATTTCTTCAGGTAAGCCTTCAGGTAGTCTATGAAATACTTCCTTTCTCTTTTTCTCGTTCGAGTGCCTACGTGAAGATGATCTGCTTGGGTAGTTGGAACTCAAACACGTCCCAAGCCCAGGTTTCAGGTGATCATGGCCTCAATGCTGATGCTATTGGCTGCTGCAAAGATGCTGATGTCAGTATGTCTGACCTCCAGGATGATGTGGAGAGTCCATCTCAAATAGCATTGATGGTACTCCTCAAGGGTCTTGAGGTGGCGTCTATACATCGTCCAAGTTTTGGAGCCATATAGAAGAGTTAGAAAGCACAAGGATCTTGGGTCTCAGCATAGTCGACAGTCATCAAAGACACTCATCCCCAAACATCCGAAGATAGGCACTTGCAGATTCAATACGCTGTTTAATCTCCTCATCGATGTCAGCCTTAGCTGAGAGCTAAATGCCGAGGTAAGAAAAATGTTTCACATTTGGGAGGATTTTCCTGCTCATCTAATGGAGGGATGGAGCCGAACCTAGCCCTAGGACAGATTGGTAAAGGAATTTTTAAGTATGAGGCTCAGACGAATGCTTTGGTCTGCTTCCACAAAGGCATTCAGTGAGGCTTGAAGATTCTCTGCTGACAGAGCAGAGATGACATTGTCACCCTCATAGTGAAGTTCCGCAAGGGAGCTCAATATCATTTTATTCTGAGATTTTAACTTTACCCTCTCTCCTGTAGACAATGTCTACACTGGGAAGCTTTTCATGACAAAATGAAGAGCAGTGGTGAGGAAGATGGAGAAAAGGGTGGAGGAGATGACATTTCCTGCTTGACACTGTCTTGACCTCAAAGGATCTTACCATTGGTGAGGACCATTGCCAATACCTTGTGGAGGATGTAGAAGATGTTGATAATTTTCACTGGACAGCCAGCTTTTGACATGGACTTCCACAGCACTTCCTGATTGATTGAGTTTAAGCCTTAGTTAGGCCAATGAAGGCCATGTTGAGTGATTGGTGTTGTTCCTGGCATTTCTCTTGGAGTTGCTGAGCCATGAAAATCATGTCCACAGCTCAAAGGTTTGGATGGAAACCACATTAGCTTTCAGGAGAAATTTCCACAGGACTGGGAGAAGGTATCTCATGGGAATTTGGGGTACGAATTCAAGTAATGGAGAGTTGTAGGGTTTAGTTAGCTCAGTTGGCTGGGTCAAGGTTCAATTCCTGTAACAGCTGAGGTTACTATGAATGTCCTATTTTGTCAACCTAGCCCTTTGCCTGACCCTCAGATTAAACTACCATGAAGTGTCTCTCTAATAAAAGAGTGGGATGGGCAGTGTAACCTAACTGATTGAGAGACAGCATCAGGTGACATGTTAACAACTCACAACATCATATGATGAGAAGAAAGTTAGTCAGAGCCCATGGTGGTCAGATGCTTGTTTTGGGTAATTCTGAACGGAAGCTTCAAATGCTAGAATGGTACCAGGAGTTTGGTTTGAAGGTGACACTGTTTCCACAATTTGCAATTGCTGAGTGGTCAACATTTAAAGATGGAGGTGGAAAGGACATTGACAGAATAGCCCAAATCCTGACAGTCCATTACTTTTGGAATTGTTCAGAAACCTGTCTATTTGTGCACAAAGGTGTGCTTTACAAATTTTGCAATCTGTTATGGACAAACTAATTTAGTGTTCTTTATCATTTTGGATCACAGACCAATTTGGGGTTACATTTTGTGCTGAATAAAGTTGTGTGTCTTCCATTTATCTGATATGTATAGTGCTTTCTTCCCATTCAATGAGGACAGGTCATAAATGTTGGTCCAACGAGTAATGTCCACATCAATGAAGGAAGAAAATAAATAAATAATAGATTAAAAAAGGCAATAGATACATAAATAAAATTACCTTTAATTCCATTACTTGTCTTACAATATAACTTCTTTTATCATTTATAACTGTATTTTTATTACTATTTTGATTATCATTGTATTAAAAAAAACTGTTTTAAAACATTATTGGGTATTTATGCAATGTGCAAGTTTTTACTCCGAGCCTCAGTGAGAATGTCAAAAGTCATACAACACCTAGGTTATAGTCCAACAGGTTTATTTGACATCACAAGTTTTCAGAGCATTGCTCTTTCATCAGGTGAAGTAGAAGGAAGCAGACAGGCACAAAATTTATAGTCAGAGCAATTAATGGAAAGATAATACCAGATAATTAAGAGTATCAACAAAAAGTACAAACAGTGTGAATGGATTGTGAATAGGCTGAATGACAAGTTTTTGCAGGTGATCAAAAGTGTCAAATGGTGAGATTAAAGTGTTAATAGCTAAATAGCAAGTGAATTAGACGTCAATAACAAATTTGTAATTATTTCTCTGCCTTAATTAGTCAGTTCATAAGTCATCCCTTCATTTGGTATTCAGCTGTTGACACTTTACTCCCACCATTTGACACTCTTAATCACTTACATACACTTGTTATTCAGCCTGTCGACACTCTGCACACATCATTTATACTTATCTGTTGACACTCTTAATTATCTGGAATTATTTTGCCATTATCTCTCCACCTATAAATGCTGTGCCTGTGGTCTTCCCTCCGCTTCACCTCACAAAGGAGCAGTGCTCTGAAAGCTTGTGATTTCAAATTAAATCTGGAAGACTATAACCTGCTATCACGAGATTTCTGACTTTGTCCACCCCAGTCCAACATCGGCACCTCCACTCAATGGGAATGCAAAAAAGACATCGACAAGTTGGTGGAGTGAATGGATAGCTGACAGATGAGATTCGGTGCAGAAAAGTGAGAGGGGATGAGTTTTGGTTAAAAGAACATTACACAATAGGGAATACAATTTTAGTGGGGAAGTGATGGTGTTGGAGCCCTGGGTGCATGTGTGCACAGATCATAGAAACTGTAGGGCAGGTACAGAGGGTGGTATCAAAGCATACAGTGTCCTATGTTTTATTTAAAAGGAGCATGGAGTAC
The DNA here is from genome assembly GCF_037043375.1 of Chiloscyllium plagiosum. Classification (NCBI taxonomy): domain Eukaryota; kingdom Metazoa; phylum Chordata; class Chondrichthyes; order Orectolobiformes; family Hemiscylliidae; genus Chiloscyllium; species Chiloscyllium plagiosum. The sequence goes on along the minus strand of NW_028270167.1, from coordinate 38,094,662 downwards.
AAGAGCAAGGCAGTTAGGTTGAACTTGCATTAGAAATATATTAGACCTCAGCTGGAATATTGGATGCAGTTGTGGGAGCCACAGGGAAGCTGTGCTTGGATTGGATAGAGTGCACAGTCAATTTACAAGAATAGTTCCAGTTATGAGAAATTTCAGGTCTGAGGATAGGGTGAAGAAGTTGGGACTGATGTCTTTAGAGAGGAGGCTAAGAGGAGATCCGATTGAGGTTTTCAGAATCACGAGTGGTTGGAGAGAGTAGATCGAGAAGAACTGTTGTTGATTGTAAACAGAACAAGAACAAGAGTGTGTGGATTTAACATGATCTGCAAATGAAACAAGAGCAAAGTGAGGAGGTTTTTTTCACTTAGTGAGTAGTTGGGACATGGAAGGCATTGCTTAGGAATGTGATGGTGGCAAATTGAAGTGAAGCATTCAAGAGAGCAATGGGTGATTTTTTAGGTAGAAATACCATGCAAGGGTATGGGAAAAATGTGGGAGGTTGGAACTGAGTAATAATATTCATTTAGTGATTCAGTGCAGGCCAATTGACAGACTGGCATCCCTCTGTAATTCAGTGAATCTGAGACACAGCAGGGATTCTCCCTCTACAAATGACAGGAGGCGATTGTTTTTGTGTTTGCCAAAGTATGAGACAGACCACTCCCCTCAATTGAACTTCAGGTGGGAACTTATGTGTTGCATATGGCTGGGCAGCTTAGTATATGATTCCACCTTGATGTTCTTCTTAATGGGGAAGAGTCTAGTCTTTCTGTGCACTCATAGGCAGGTTTCCAGCACTTCCCACAATTTACAAAAAAAAATCTCATCTGCATTTCAAGATATGCCCAACTTCAACCAAAAAATTCAACAGGAGCATTGGCCTGGGTGATGTGAGTGATAGTGAGATTTGTGCCACAATCGAAGGTGGAGCTCACCTGAATATAGCAATCATCTTACTCCATCTTTTATGCTTCTCACAAGTGATGGGGTCAGATTCTCGCCAGGCAGTGGCAAGATGCCAGTTGATGGTAATGAACTATTGTTAAACACCTTCTTAATGGTACTTCAGGAAAACCCAACAAGAAAACCTAGAACAAGTCCCTAATAGCTTCAGCTTGCTGCTTGGTCTGAATGACCTCCATGCTGAATATTGGGCACCAACACTTCAGAACATAGAACACAGAACATTCCAGCACAGTACAGGCCCTTCAGCCCTCGATGTTGCACCGATCTGTGACACCATCTCAAGCCCATCTAACCTACACTATTACATTATCATCCCATATGTTTATCCAGTGACCATTTAAATGCCCTTAAATTGATGAGTTTACTACTGTTGCAGGCAGTGTGTTCCATGCCCTACTACTCTCCGAGTAAAGAAAATAGCTCTGACATCTGTGCTATATCTATCACCCCTCAATTTAAAGCTACGTCTACTTGCGCTAACCATCATCATCTGAGGAAAAAGGCTCTTACTGTCCAACCTATCTAACTCTCTGATTCTCATGTATGTCTCAATTAAGTCACCTCTCAACCTTCTTCTCTCTAACAAAAATAGCCTCGCCTCAAGTCCATCAGCTTTTCCCCATAAGTCTTTCCCTCCATACCAGGCAACATCTTAGTAAATCTCCTCTGAACCCTTTCCAAAGCTTCCATATTCTTCGAAGAATGCGGTGACCAGAACCATACACAATACTCCAAATATAGCCACACCAGAGTTTTATATAGCTGCAACATGACCTCGTGACTCCAAAACTCAGTCTCTCACCCAATAAAAGCTAACACACTGTATGCCTTCTTAACAACCCTATCGACCTGGGTGGCAACTTCCAAGGATCTATGTACATGGACACCGAGATGTCTCTGCTCATCTATACTACCAAGCATCTCACCATCCACAAATTTATTAACCCATTCTTCTATGCCCTCATCCAGGTCATTTACAAAGATGGAGGAAAAGGTGAGGGATGCAGATGCTGGAGATCAGAGCTGAAAATGTGTTGCTGGAAAAGCGCAGCAGGTCAGGCAGCATCCAAGGAACAGGAGAATTGACGTTTCGGGCATAAGCCCTTTTTCAGGAATGAGGAAAGTGTGTCCTGCAGGCTAAGATAAAAGGTAGGGAGGAGGGACTTGGGGGAGGGGCTTTGGAAATGCGATAGGTGGAGGGAGGTCAAGGTGAGGGTGATAGGCCGGAGTGGGGTGGGGACGGAGAGGTCAGGAAGAAGATTGCAGGTTAGGAAGGCAGTGCTGAGTTCGAGGAATTTGACTGAGACAAGGTGGGGGGAGGGGAAATGAGGAAACTGGAGAAATCTGAGTTCATCCCTTGTGGTTGGAGGGTTCCCAGGCAGAAGATGAGGCGCTCTTCCTCCAACCGTCGTGTTGCCATGGTCTGGCGATGGAGGAGTCCAAGGACCTGCATGTCCTTGGTGGAGTGGGAGGGGGAGTTAAACTGTTGGGCTACGGGGTGGTTAGGTTGGTTGGTCCGGGTGTCCCAGAGGTGTTCTCTGAAACGTTCCGCAAGTAGGCAGCCTGTCTCCCCAATATAGAGGAGGCCACATCGGGTGCAGTGGATGCAATAGATGATGTGTGTGGAGGTGCAGGTGAATTTGTGGCGGATATGGAATTGTCCCTTGGGGCCTTGGAGGGAAGTAAGGGGGGAGGTGTGGGCGCAAGTTTTGCATTTCTTGCGGTTGCAGGGGAAGGTGCCGGGAGTGGAGGTTTGGTTGGTGGGGGGTGTGGACCTGACAAGGGAGTCACGGAGGGAGTGGTCTTTTCGGAACGCTGATAGGGGAGGGGAGGGAAATATATCCCTGGTGGTGGGGTCCGTTTGGAGGTGGCGGAAATGACGGTGGATGATACGTTGTACATGGAGGTTGGTGGGGTGGTAGATGAGGACCAGTGGGGTTATGTCCTGGTGGTGGTTGGAGGGGCGGGGCTCAAAGGCGGAGAAGCGGGAAGTGGAAGAGATGCGGTGGACGGCATTGTCGACTACGTCTGGCAGGCATCATTTACAAAGATGACAAATGACAGTGGACCCAAACCAAATCCTTGCAGTATCCCAATTGTAACTGACCTCCAGGATGAATATTTCCAACAACCATCACCCTCTATCTTCTTTCAGCTAGCCAATATCCGATCCAAACCACGAAATCGCCTCAATTCCATGCCTTGTATTTTGTGTAATAGACTACCATGGGAACCTTATGAAATGCCTTACTGAAATCCATATACACCACATCAACCGCTTTACCCGCATCCATCTATTTGGTCACCTTCTCAAAGAACTCAATAAGGTTTGTGAGGCATGACCTACATTTCTCAAAACCGTGTTGATTTTCCCTAATCAACTGATTTCTCTCTAAATGATTATAAATCTTATTGCGTATAACTCTTTCCAACACTTTACCCGCAGCTGAAGTAAGGCTCGCAGATCTATAATTTACACGGTTGTCTGTACTCCCTTTCTTGAATAAGGAGACAACATTTGCTATCCTCCTGTCTTCTGTCACTATTCCTGTGGACAATAAAGATCAAAGCCAAAGGCTTGGCAATCTCCTTCCTGGCTTCCCAGAGAATCCTAGGATAAATTTCATCTGGCCCAGAGGACTTGCCTATTTTTCACTTTCCAGAATTGCTAACACCTCCTCCTTATGCACCTCAATTCCATCTAGTCTAGTAGCCCAAATCTCTGTATTCTCATCGACCATATTGTCTTTTTCTAGTGTGAATACAGATGAAAAGTATTCATTTAGTGCTTTCTCTATCTGCTCTGACTGGAGGAGTGGAGAAGGAAATTGACTTTCTTGTTGGGTATTTCTCCATCTAGCTGAGACTGACTAACCTGGCTGGTAACCTCGAACTAGGCTGGCATAGTCTGGTTTTGTGGCTTCCATTGCTGGTCTTGAGGATGAAGCAATCCCACCACAGCACCACAATGCTTCTTCCATGTTGTGGAGGGTCCATCAATTCCAACTGGATGTGTTGACTTTCAGTTCCAGGAGTCACGGGCCTCAGCAGTCTGTGCAGCAGGAGGGGAAATGGGAGGAAGTGTAGTCTTCAGGTCCCTGTGCACACAGCAAGGCATGGATCTCTCCCTTTCTGCCATTCCTGGGACAAATGTCAGGAAACTTGCATACTGACAAGCTCCGTACTGACAGTGCTTGTCCGGGAGTTGCAGGTGCAAAGGATACGGACGAAATGAGGCAAGTTTGCTAAGATGTGACAAGAGAATATTTTAGATCCCTCCAAGTGACAATCTCTTCAAAAAACCCCACATACTCAGACTTAGCCAAAAATATGAAAAATCATGCCTTTGTGTCTGATGTGACAAAACCTTTTTCTGAGCTTTTGCTAAATTATGTTGAAGGCATGAAGGCAATGACTTCTGTCAGCTGTTTCTCAATTGTCTGCACACTGTTCGTAGATTTTTTTAAAAATGTCGTAGATAGTGACAGGCTTTGAGGAGTCAGGCAGTGCAGGGCTCGCTGCAGGATTCTTAGCCCCTGACATACTCTTGTTGGCACTGTATTTTTATGGCTGGTGAAGTTCAGTTTCTGTTCAATGGTAATCCCCGATAGTGGGTACTCAGCAATGGTAATGCAACTGAATGTCAAGCAGAGTTGTCTAAATGTTTTCCTTTTTTCAACAGATAGACCTTGTGTGGTACGAATGTTACCTGCCATTTATCAGTCTGAGACTCCTTGGCTAGTCATTTCTGTATAATGTCAAACACTGCTTCAGTATCTGAGGAGTCCTAACGCACGTTGAGTATTGTGCAATCATTAGTAAGTATCCAGTTCCCACTTTCAGCTTTAAAATTAAATATCACAGATAAATTAAACCATGGAATATCACATCTTTTCTCTCTTATATTGTTGGTTTATTAACCTACACTGTGTTCATTGTGCTTGCTTGATTCACCTGAGATGACACTTGAGAAATTAATCTCAAGTGCAAAAATAAGCATCTGCCAAATGCCTGAACTATGAATGTGTGTGTGTGTGGAAATCATGTTGCTCTTGTGGTATTACAAAGCATTGTGAATAAAACTGCTATACAGTTAAAAAAAAGTCATCCCGACATTGCCCTGATGTAGATTTTATTTACAAGGTGTACAACCAGCCACTAACTATAAGAGAAGGCTATTTCAGTTGCTCCCTTCCCAACTATGCCTAAACTGACTGGAAAGATTTTAATTCATCAGTGCACATCCCTGATGGTATTTAAGAAGTGTTGAAGAGTGTAGTGCTGGAAAAGCACAGCTGGTCAGATAGGATCCAAGGAGCAGGAAAGTCGATATTTCAAGCACTTTATTAGGAACATCAATTCTCCTGCTCCTCAGATGCTGCCTGACCTGCTGTGCTTTTCCAGCACCACACTCATCAACTCTGATCTCCAGCATCTGCAGTCGTCATTTTCTCCTAGTATTTAAGACATGGTCGACTCATCCACACAGTCATCCTTTTGTTCAGATGACTATTGGGTAAGTGATCCTTGGATTTGTGGATTTAGCCAGGTCTATTTTATCCAGTGTCTGAGAGAATTATCTCCAGCTGCACGGAGTTTTGTTACTGGTTTTTGTCAAGGAAGAATTGACTTGCTAGATAATTTCTTAACTGTTGGAAACAAAAACAGAAATTGCTGGGAAAGCTCAGTCAGTCTAGCAGCATCTGTGGAGAGATATCAGAGTTAATGTTTCGGGTCAACTGACTCTTCCTCAGAACTGTGCTGAGTTCAGTGTTAATTTCTAACCAAGGGTCACTCAACCTGAAACATTAACATTTCTCTCCACAGATGCTGCTGGACTGCTGAAGTTTTCCAGCAAGTTCTGTTTTTGTTTCCAATTTACAGCATCAGCAGTTCTTTCAGATTTTGTTCTTCACTGTTGGTCTGGTCTTCAAAAAGACGTATGCAGGTGTGGTAGATCATTCAATCCACACTGGCATAAAACCTACTGTTGCATTGTGCCCATTTGGCTCAGCAAGCCTCAGTTATTTGTTAATATATTTCTGGATGCTTTGATTTAACACTGTACAATCTAGGAATTTGATTAACCAGATACTTAAGTTAATAACTACCCATACATACCAGTTTAGAACTTGAGGTATATTTGTCCTGGGTTGCATTCTTAACTGTTATGAATGATTAGTTGCCACTCACAGATGACATTTCGAAAATCTGTCTAGAGTTGGTCACAGCTGGTGTCATGAGGTTACTGCTAAGTTCTGAATGTAAGTCCACATGTAGTGAGCATCAGAATTATTTGAGCTCTTTCCGCTGATCCAATAAGCAGTCTGCATGGATTAACCACATACAGAAGTGCTTTATTAAATGTGTACTTTCCAATAGAGTGAGCAAATCCTGAAACCAAAGATCATGAGTGTTGAACTAACTTAATTTCACAAAGTAAAATGTGTCTTCAATTAACTTTGATAACTGCTGCAGGTAGTTCCATAACAGCAAGTGTTTGATTTAACACACAATATTAGAAAGCACCTTTATTTGATGGTGGGCTAATATAATGATCAGGAGAGTTGCTATAAACCATGTCAAACATCTCACCTTTCTAAAGAGGGAGGAAGCGCAGACAGGGAGTCAACAGAAACATTAACTTAGCTCATCTGCAGCCAGCAAGGTGAAATGTCAAATCTGCCAGTCATGCAGTATGATTGCACATGAGGCAGATGTTATGTGCAATATATGTATTTTTAGAAAGGTAGAACTTATGAACTTTCCAATGCACCCTCATATATGAGTTGCCAACACCTGCAGTTCCCAACTCGTTATGTTATACCAAATTTCATTTTGTAAATGGACCATGAGAGATTCATTTATAACATTTTTTAAATTCTTTATTTCTATATTTTGATATACATTCATATGTGGAGAAAGTGAGGACTGTAGATGCTGGAGATCAGAGCTGAAAATGTGTTGCTGGAAAAGCGCAGCAGGTCAGGCAGCATCCAAGGGACAGGAGAATCGACGTTCTTCAGGAAGGGCTTATGCCCGAAACGTCGATTCTCCTGTTCCTTGGATGCTGCCTGACCTGCTGCGCTTTTCCAGCAACACATTTTCAGATACATTCATATGTGCACTGTTTAATATTTGTGCTATCTCTGTCTCTAAAATCTCAACTCCAGAAGGCCATGTTAAAATGTAACTATAGAAACAAGAATACAAAATGCTGGAAAAGCTCAGCAGGTCTGACTGCACCTGTGGAGAGAAATCAGAGTTAATGTTTTGGGTTGAGTGACCCTTCCTCAGAATAGCTCTGACGAAAGGTCACTCAACTTGAAATGTTAACTCAGACTTCTCTCCACAAGTGTTGCTAGACCTGCTGAGCTTTTCCAGCAATTTCTTCTCTTGCTCCTGATTTACAGCATCTGTAGTTCTTCCAGGTTTAAAATGCAACTACGCCACTTCATAAAGAAGTTAATGTGAATGGTGAAAAGGGATGCTCTGAAAATCAAAGAACAATCCTCAAAACAATCTCAATATCTCTCACAAACGAGAAAAGAAATCGTTTAACCACTAACAAGAACCAAAGTGAAGCAAGTAGTTCTCAAACGACTATCTAAAGGAAATGTGTCGCCTGCTTATATTTCCCCATCCAACTCCACCTCTCCTCTTCTTCCTTCTACTTCTCAACCTTTTTCTATTCCTATTGGGAAGGTCTGTAACAGTATGATTGGCCAGAAAATGGAGGGTATAGTAGACCACCTAAATTGAGACTCCACATGTCTAGGAGAGCTCATTCAGAATGATCCAGTCAGTGGAACCATAGTTCCAACACCCTCATAGTCAGCTTGTGGTGTTTCGTGTGGTACTATGATTCATGTTCTGCATATATTTTTGAATTGCAGGCTGGAATCAAGAGCCAAATATTTTGACGATAGCTCTTTTCTTTCAGCAACGTCTGCTTTGTTCCACTGGGAGAAATGTTCAATGAACTGGCACAGGATCGTGCTTCAATACCCACCTGACCTGGTGAGTGTGGTAACGCAAAAATTGTAATCTTTCAGTTTGTGGGACAATTCAGAGTTATGGACATCCTCATATGCACTGACAGTGGCATCTCAAGCTGTTCAGATTCTGCAGGTTTGTTTGAAAAGGTCATAGGGATCTTATTAAGATGCACACAGTTCCTGGTCTGGGTGAAGGTAAGATAACTGCTCTCAGTAGAACTGAAGTTGAGAAAATCTGCTGCTGAGGACACTATCCCTCCTCCTAATCATCTCTCTGTGAGCAGCTACCTCTGCCCCAAGAGCATATCATATTGCAAGCTTTATAATGAAGAAATTATGACTAAGGAATGACAACTAGCACCAATAACTAAGAGCTAGTGGTGTGACCAGGATCTTTGCAATTACACCTGAGGTCTGTTTTTCAGATGCAGCTTCATTTTAACTTCACCAACTTTAACCAACTCTGCAAACTACAAAGTATTTCTACATATCCAAACAGAGCCATCAGAAAGTAACAAGTAATTAACCATTGGGGAGCTATTTAAGCTTCTAGAGAACATGATCTGCCTACAGAATAAACTCAGAACGCTCACCTGTTTCCATGGCAACATAATGGGAAAGGTCAGCTTTGATGGGGGCAAAATTGGACACAGTGGGGTCAAATAGGATTGTGTGCTGGCACCATCATTAAAATTGACATTTTGTCTTTGTGGCTGTCATATGCCTTTATCTACTGACATACCAGAACGAACCGAAAGCTGTTCAGCCTTGCCTGCCTGAGATCCAAGATGGTGGTGTGCCAAGTCCTCATCGGGGAATTACGTTCTGCTGATGAAGCCACATTAGCATTTCATTCGAAGGAACATTAGGACAGACTCTCTCATGCCTATGGAGTTTTGTTTGATTACCGGCATTAAAAAGACAGATGCCATAGTCCAGGATGTTGCCAGTCAGCCATCTATCAGCATTGACAATGTGACCCTGAAGGTGACTGATAGCTTCATATTCCTCGACTCCACAATCACCAACACAACTGTTAGTTCTGCATTTTGTTTCAAACCCCATGAAATCTGCATTGGCTGAAAGACATTCATAGTATGAGTGGTGACTCCATACCAAATGACCTTCCGTATGGCCAGTTGGCTGACCTCCTGGGTGCCTCTGCCTCTGTGAGATAGGTATCTGCAAGCGTGAAATCGGCTGACAGATAGTGACATTGACAACTGGGAGATAGCAATGTTAGCAAAATAAGTTGTGGAGGCTTGGTAGGGATTCGAAAGAAGCAAGCAGAAACAAAAATCAGAAACAACCTGATGAGGACGTGATTAGAGACGTTCATGGGACATGAGTGCGCCTGGTTAGACCATTAGTTTTTTGCACACCCCTGGTTGTCCTTGAGAAGGTGGTGGTGAGCTGCTTTCTTGGGCTGTTACAGTGCAGGAAAATCCAGGATGCCATTAGAAAAGGGAATCCCAGGAGTTTAAGCCAGTGACACTGAAGAAATGCCAATATATTCCCAAGCCAGAATGGTTAGGGGCTAGAAGGGGAACTTGCAGTTAGTGATGCTCCCCATTTCTGCTTCCCTTATCTTTTAGATGATAGTGGTCATATATTTAGAAAGTGTTATAGAACATGGAACAATACAGTGCAGAACATGTCCTTTGACCCTTGATGTTGTGCTAACCTGTAAACTATTCTCAGCTCGTCCCTCTACACTATCCCAAAATCATTCATGTGCTTATCTAAGGATTGTTTAAATCTCTCTAATGTGGCTGAGAATTATCTAAGGAGCTTTGGTGAATTTCAGCAATGCATCGTGGAGATGGCCATCATTGTCATCAACACTCATCCACCTAGGAAATTCCATGTTACATTGGCTCTGTGCATCATGGTATAGCAAATGAGCCTGATCCTAGAGCCAAGCTGCTGACCACACATTTGGCAGATGTTTACAGGAGGTGAAATTGGCCCTTAGCCTTTCTCCACTTCCTTCTCCAAGCTTCCTCTTGCTGACAGGCATTCTCAAAGAGTTGCATCCCTTCATATAGAAGAGTCCTCCAAGTCAGTTTCTTCTGAACAAGGGTCTCCCGTAATTGACATCTATGTTGCATTTCTTGCTGGAAGCCTTCAGGTAGTCTTTCAAATGCTTCCTTTGTCCTTCACTTACTCGAGTGCCTTCCTTATGCTGAACAAAGAAGATTTGATTTGACTATCGGAACTCAGGAGGTTAGCGCAGCAGAGTTGGTTTCAGATTGTAGATATAGATGGTATTTACTGCTGTTTCAGATTGTTGGGGGTGGAGTAAATGAATACTTGAGGATGCAAGGCCAATTAAATGCGCTGTTTTTCTGGATGCTGTCAAGCTTCTCGTGTTTTGTTGTAGGAGTGTGGAGTATTCCATTGTACTCCTGATGTGTAGCTGTCGAACAGGTTTTGGGGGTTAAGAGGTGAGTTACTCATTTGCAGGATCCCTAGCCTCTGAGCTGCTTTGGTAGCTGTAATGTTTATATGGTGAGTCTAGTTCAGTTTATAATCAATGGAAACCCCTGTATATTTATAGCAAGGGATTCAATGATGGTAATGCCAAGGGGCAGTGATTAGATTTATCTTGTTGGAGATGGTCATTGCTTGGCATCTTTGTGACATGAATTTTATTTTCCACTTGTCAGTCCCAGTCTGGATGTTGTTCGGGTCCTGCTGCATTTGGATGTGAACAGCTTCAGTAACTGAGGAATTGCAGTCATCAGTGAAAATTCCTTATGCTGGGGCGGGGGGGGGGGGGGGGGGGGGGGGGGGGGGGGGTGGGGGTGCGGAGGTGAAGTCATAGATGAAGCAGCTGAAGATGATGGAGCTAAAGACATTTACCTGAGGAACTCCTGCAGAGAGTGGCAAGGATGTGGAATGCCCTACCTGCCAATGTAGTTAACTCAACCACATTAGGGAGATTTAAACAATCCTTGGATAAGCTCATGGACGATGATGGGATAGTGTAGGTGGATGAGCTTAGAATAGTTCACAGGTCAGCACAACATTGAGGGCCGAAGGGCCTTTTCTGTTCTGTATCGTTCTATGTTCTATGTTCTAGATGCCCTGGAGATGAAATGATCTAACTCGAACAAGCTCAACCATCCTCCTTTGTGCCAGGTATGACTCTAACCAGCGGACTGTCTTCCTCATGATTCCCCTTGCTAGTTTTGCTAGGGCTTCTTGCTGTCACTCTTGGTCAAATGTGATCATAATGTCAAGGGCTGTCATTCTCACCCCTGGAATTCAGCTCTTTTATCCATGTGTACTAGCCCCTCTCAATAAAGCTAGGGAAAGATTCTTCCTTTTGTTTAGTGCATAAACAACTGTGCAGGTTTAGGTGACCGTGGAGAGAGTGTTGAGATTTGTAAATAACAGCAGTGGCATTAAATCAGCTTTTTATATTGTCTGCACCACCACCTTCCTACTGTTCTAAACCCTACAGTAATGTTTTCACCCAAATGGTGTTTGGTGCAACCTGAGTTACTTTGTTCATAATAAAAAAAGGTTGGGAAAGTCCAAAAGTGCAATGAAAGGACAACAATTATAAACTTCCATATTAAATACTCAAGGTGACTGAATTGTTGCGGAATTTAGGAAAACAACGCTTGTGTTGCATTTCTCTACTTGATTCTGTGGGTGGTATGTCAACACACATTTTGGTAATTGTACAGCCCTGATCCTTAGAAATTAATTGAATGTGTGACAAACAGGCTCTTTGCTGAGGGAACTGACTGCACTGATGAGAAACATGCTCCTGTTGAGTTGACTAATGAACACTTAATTAGATTGGTGCAGATGAACAGACAGCAATACTTTTCATTAATATAATTTGTCATGTTATGCCGCTCTTATTTGGGCAAATGCTTCACAATAAATACTACAGCAGAGTAACCGTCAGTAAGATTGCTCTTGTCACTACTCAGGAAGATTTTGGCTTTGAACAACAGCGCAAGATGAGTAATTTTGGATGGGCTGTCCATTATGCATTTCATTGACTTCAAGCACAGGAAATGTGTGACAATTGGCTGAACTCCCACACCCATTTTATACTTGCTGCCCCAGTTACAATTAGCTCCAATATCTTCTGGAGAGTAAATTGAAAATATATTTCAATGAATTTGCTTCATCTTTGAGTGGAAGTAATGGGAGACTATGCTTCCTCAGTAGTCTGGTACAGTTTGATACGGCATTTATTTATGTACTAACATTACATACAGACTTCCACCTCTGCAAACCCAGATAGTCTCTTTGAAATCTTTCTCCCAAGCTCGCTCTCTTATTCTACTGATGCTACGTCATCATTACAACATGATTCCATAGCCTCATGCCATTATGTTATTGGACACATCTTCCCTTAAGTCTCTGTTTCAATTGTTTTTGTTATTTACTTGTGAGACATGGACATCGCTGGCCAGGCCAGCATTTATTGTCTGTCCCTAGTTATTTGGAAAGTTGTTAGTGAGTTGCCTTCGTGAACCATTGCATTCCACATGGTTGACCCACAATGCCCTTAGGAAGGGAATTTCAGGATTTTGACTCAGCAACAATGCAGGAAAATGATATATTTCCAAGTCAAGGTGGTGAGTGGCTTGGCAAGGAGCTTGCAGGTAGTGGTGTTCTTACATATCAGCTGCTCTTGTCCTTCTAAATGGAAGTGGTTGTAAGTTTGGAAGGTGCTGTCTAAGGATCATTGAATTTCTGCAGTTAATCTTATAGATAATATACACCATATTTAACAAAAACCCCATGTCTGGCCAAATTCTCAACATCACAAGGACAGACTTCATGGAAGTTTGACAACTCATGCCTGCCTGGTTTGGATGTGCTTCTAAGTTTGATAATCTGCTACGGTATCACTTTATAACTGATTGGGTGCACATTCTATAGGTCATGGCAGAGGTTTCAGTGATTTGCCCATCTTCTTCATGACTAAAATAGAAGACCATAGGAGCAGAACAGGTCTTCTGGGGAGGCATGATATTACCGGTAGATTATTAATCCAGAGATCCAGGAATGTTCTGGCGAACCGCTTTCAAATCTTACCATGACAAATGGTGGAATTTGAGTTCAATAAATATCTGGATTTAAAAGTCTAATAGTGGCCATGAGGCTATTGTTGATTGTTGGGAAATAACTCATCAGGTTCACAAATGTCCTTTGGGAAGGAATCTGCTGGCCTTACCTGGTCTGGCTTATCTGTCACTTCAGATCCACAGCAATGTGTATGACTCTTAACTGCACCCTGGGAAATTAGTAGCGGTCAATAAATGCTGTCCCCAATGAATGAATAAATACCTAAATATTCTGCCAATCAAATTTTGAGCAGGATCACGGCTGATCTGATTGTTTGCAACTCCACTTTCCTGCCTTTTCTCCAGGTCCTTGATTCCCCTAAAAACCTATCTGTTTCTATCTTGGATGTACTTTATGGTCCAGCCTTGCTGGCCTCTGTGCTAAGAAGTCCACAGATTCATTATCCTCTGAGAGAAAAAAAAATCCTACTCACTTCTGACCAAAATGGGCAACCCTTTTTTCTGAGAATATGCCTGATGGTCCTCAATTCCCATAGATGGGGAAATAACCTCTCTGTATTTACCCTGTAAAGCCCTGAAGGACCTTATCTGTTTCAATAAGATCTTCCATCATTCTCCTAAATTGGATTGAGTATGACCCCAAGCTAAACCAATCCACACTGTAGGAAATCTAATCTCATTTAATCTCAAACCTGTCTTCATAAGAAAATACTCCCATGCCCAGGATCAACTTAGTGGATCTTGCCTGGACTGTGTCCAGTGCCAGTATATCTTCCCTTAGACAAGAGGATCTAAACTGTTCAGATATGGTCTGACTAGTGTCTTGGATAGTTCTGCCAAAATATCCATATGTTTTGTACTTCATTCCAATCATTGTTGCATTAGTGTATTAAGGCCTTTCACATTTCCCTCATGTTTCTAACAAATTTACTCTTGACTGTTTATTGTCTTTTCAGCTATAATTCCTTCTTGCTGGTAGCATTGGAACCATATGCCTTTCCCCGTCTGAAGAATTGACAATTTTCTTTCTGAATGATAAGAATTTAAGTTTTGGGATTGTTTCACTCTGGACTTCTTCATTTAGTCTCAATCTTGATACCCCTCATATGTATCTTGTGCTTTTTTCAAAAGAGGAATTGTCACAAATAAAAAAGAAAATAATTTCAGTGACTGTCTTAAGTGGTCTTGATTTCTCTCCACAGAAGCTGCCAGACCTGCCGAGCTTTTCCAGCAATTTCTGATTTAGTTTCTGAATTCCAGCATCTGCAGTATTTTACTTTTTTGGTTGGAACTGGAATGTCACACAAAGTTTAAGGGAATTTTAAGGGAAACTTCAAACAGGGAGACACTTCACAGGGGCTGACTGTCTTGGCCCTCTCATTAGAAAGCCATTTTCTTTCCAGGTATGCTTGATTTATCCTTCCGAAATATCTACCAAGTGAAGGTTAACTAGCCAGTTTCAACTCTACTGAAGTGGGCTAGCGGGATTGAGCACTCCCATCTCTATTCAAGCAATAGTAGTGAAGGTCACAGACAAACATCATTCTGACATTACCTCTGTGTTGCAGATAAAGATTATTTCACTCCAAAAACAGGAAACCAGTTAAAAACAGAAATCAGGATCAAAGAACTTCTAGCTGTTCATAAAATTAACAATTTTGAAAATCACATATTAAAATGGCAATGTCCACACTATAGGTGAAACCCAGTAACAGCCAGAATGGTCTTATCTCCTTTCCACTAACAATTTGATCTGTATATTTTTTTAACTTTTTGGATTCATCTCTTACAACTTACAAGGAACATTGCTTGCCACTAACAGAAGGTCAGATTAGATTCCTTACAGTGTGGGAACAGGCCTTTTGGCCCTACAATCCACACTGATCCTGTGAAGAGTAACCCACCCAGACCCACCTCCCTTTGACTTATGCACCTAACACTATGGGCAATTTAGCTCGGCCAATTCACCTAACCTGCACACCTTTGGACTGTGGGAGGAAACCGGAGCACCTGGAGGAAACCCACACAGACACGGGGAGAATGTGCAAACTCCACACAGACAGTCACCAAAGGGTAGAATCAAATCTGGGACCCTGGTGCTGCGAGGCAGCAGTGCTAACCACTGAGTCACAATGCCACCTGCCAAGGTGTGGGGGAATAAAGAAGGGGAGCTGGTTCATCTCACTGCCCTATCTCACCCAGGAGCTGAAGATTTGGGGAACCTCATCTGGAACCAGAATGAATTGAAGAACCTCATCCAGGGATTGGGCATAACATCTGTAATTGGATCAAACCAAATCAATGTCATGTTTCTCCTTCAGCCATTCTTTTATGGTTCTGATTCCTTGTCCTGTTTCACTGTTCATTAGTAGCTAATAAAGCGGAATTGTTACATGAATCCCTCTTCCTTGGATGATTGTGTAAATCGCTCATTTGCGAACTGCAGTCCATACGCAGATACTGCTCTGTCAGGAATATTGTAAGTCAAATAAAAACATAGCATAAGAACGAGGAGCAGGAGTAGGCTACCTGGCCAGTTGAGTCTGCTCTGCCATTCAATAAGGTCATGGCTGATCTTTTTGTGGACTCAATTCCATCGACCCACCCACTCACCATAACCCTTAATTCTTTTATTGTTCGCAAAGGGGAAAGAAAAAGAAACTCTCCTCCTTGAAACCAACAGTAGCAGGAATGCGCTGACTGTGGCCCACCCGGCACTGATTCTGTGCTGGCTGGGCCACCATCAGTGTGTTGCTGCTGCTGCTGGTTTCTGCTTTTATTTGGGAGAAACTGAATACTAAACTGGCTGAATTATACAGCCAGTTTGGTAACTGGTATTCCTTTTTATTGAGAACCAATAAAAATTTTTAAAAAAAGGGGATAGGGGTCGTTATGGCCGATTGCCCGCCCCTCTTCTATGGTTACATGTGGGTCCAGGTGTCTCTGGAGAGGGAGGACGCAGTGTCTACCAACACTCTTGAGGCTTTCAGGGAGAGGTGGGGACCACAGGCTGTGGAGTGCTTTACTTCCCTCTCTGACTCTATTTTGATGTAATCCCTGCCCTCCCCTTTTTTGATTATACAGCATTGCCCTTTGATGAGAAGGGCATTGCTTGTCACTGGCCACCCTGATGTTTCCTTTCTTCCTGGTGGTGGAAAATGAATGAAGATTTAGACCCCTGTTGTCTTTTACTGTGTCCCAAACCTGCGAACTCAAAGAAAAGAGAAAGAGAAAACAAAAGAACAAAAAAGAAAGAAAATCAGAAAAAAAATATATAAACAAAAGATTGAGCTTGTCCTCAGTTTAGGGAACTGACTCCGTGCTGGCAGGGCCACAGTCAGTGTGTTACTGCTGCTGTTGGTGTTCTATGAAAGAGGAGAGGTTTCCTTTCTTCTCCCGCTTGTTTAAGAGAAAAATAGTAGAGATTTATCCACTTGTTGTTCTTCACGGTGTCTCACGTCTGCACACACACAACATGAGTCCTGGGGAAATTTTTTTTTAAAATTAACTGCAGATTCAGACTCTCTCCTGATCCTTGAGATTGACTCCGAGCTGGCTGGACACACAGCCAGAAAAAAAAGACTGGAGATTCAGACAATCTCCTGATCCGAAGGAAAGAAAATATAAACAGGGGATGGGGGTCATTATGACCAATTTTACGGTTACGTGCATACCTGGGTCTCCCTGGAGAAAGAGCACGCGGTGTCTACCAACATGTTGATGTTGATGTTGATGTTAATGCCAATTTGGGGACGGCACGGTGGCTCAGTGGTTAGCACTGCTGCTTCACAGCACCAGGATCCCAGGTTCAATTCCAGCCTTGGGCAACTATCTTTGTGGAGTTTGCACATCCTCCCTGTGTCTGTGTGGGTTTCCTCCCACAGTCCAAAGATTTGCAGATCAGGTGAATTGGCCATGCTAAATTGCCCATAGTGTCAGGGGTGAATATAGGGTAGGGAAATGGGTCTGGGTGGGTTACTCTTCGAAGGGTTGGTGTGGACTTGTTGGACCGAAGGGCCTGTTTCCATACTGTAGGGAATCTAATCTAACATCCTTGAGGTTTTCAGGGAGGGGAGTGCAGCGCTTTATTTCCCTCTCCGACTACATTTTGATTTAATCCCTGCCCCTCCCCTTTCACTTTTTTGATCACACAGCATTGCCCTTTGATGTGAAGGGCACTGCTTGTCACTGGCCACTCGGGTGTTTCCTTTCTTCCTGGTGGTGGAATATGAATAAAGTTTTCTGCACTCGTTGTTCAGTCACTGTGTCCCACATTTACACACACGGGGTAAAAAAAACAAAAAAAAAGATAAATTGAAATAAAAAATAAAAATATACAAACATTTTTAAAAACTACGAACAGGTATGGGGTCGTTATGGCTAATTGTCTGCCCCTCTTCCATAGTAACATTCGTGCCCGAGTGTCCTGAGAGAAGGAGCATGTGGTGTCTACCAACACCATCGAGGTTTTTAGGGAGAGGTGGGCAGCACAGAGTGTGAAGAGCTTTATTTTTCCCCTCTGACTTGATTTTGATTTAATCCCTGTCCTCCACCCTTTCACGTTTTGATCACACAGCATTTCCCTTTGTTCAGGGTAACATTTGTCACTGGCCTCTCGGGTGTTTCCTTTCTTCCTAGTGGTGGAGCATAAATAAAGCTTTACTCACCTGTTTAGATTAGATTAGATTACAGTGTGGAAACAGGCCCTTCGGCCCAACAAGTCCACACCGACCCGCCGAAGCGAAACCCACCCATACCCCTACATTTACCCCTTACCTAACACTACGGGCAATTTAGTATGGCCAATTCACCTGACCCTGCACATCTTTGGACTGTGGGAGGAAACCAGAGCACCCGGAGGAAACCCACGCAGACACGGGGAGAACGTGCAAACTCCACACAGTCAGTCGCCTGAGGCGGGAATTGAACCCGGGTCTCTGGCGCTGTGAGGCAGCAGTGCTAACCACTGTGCCACCGTGCCGCCCTGTTGTTCTTCACTGTGTCCTACACCTGCACACATACGACATGGGAGCTCGGGAAAAACGAAAAACAATTAACAGAGGATTTAGAATCTTCTCAGTCCAGGGGACTGACTCCGAGCTCACTGGCCACATCCAGTGTACTGCTATTGGGATTTTTTTGTGGTGACTGATTCCTGAACTGGCTGATTTACACAGTCAGTGTGTCACTGTTGCATTTCAGTTCTCATTAGGGAGCTGCTGTTTCACTGGCTGGTTGGAGCCTGTGTGTTACTCTTCTTGTTTTCTTTTGTAAAAGGATTATGCTGATTTTGCAGCAAGGCTGAGCCCTTGCACTGTGGTGTTTAGTCTCTGCACTTTCTTTTCTGCATGTGTTTTCACTTATTCGCATTTGGACTGAGCTCCTGTGAGTCAACTGCATCTTCACAAATGAACTGTATCTCTGTAGAGATTGAACACCTATGTGTGTGCTGGATGGTGTGCATTCATTGCATACTGGTGTGGATCCTGCCTTCGGGCGTGGACTCTGCCCCTGTGAATCAACTGCACCTTTACAATGAACTGTGTCTCTGTGACTGGGCCGAGGCCTCTGTGGATGGGCCAGGCCTCTGTCAAGACTGAACACCTATGCGTGTGCTGCGGGGTGTGTATTTGCTGCCTTCAGGAGTGGACTGTGTAGACTAGAGTGGACTCTGCCTTTGGGAGTGGATCTCATTTCTGGTAATGCATTTTACATACTGGAGTGGACTCAGTTTTTGGTTATGGACTCAGTTTTTCGCTGGTTGGTTTTATCACTTGCACTGTATCTTGTGTGTCCCTGGGTCTGGCAGGCCTCAATGTGAACCTGGCGGTTCATAGGTTGTCCCAAAAGCTGTCACCCTGCGAGCCAGAGGGTGGGTAGGCTGCCCCGAGGGGGATGAGGGATGGGCTAGCGTAGAGGTGGCCTGAAGATGCATTGGGGCAGTAAGAGCTGGAAAGTGCGCAGAGGCAGACCGAAGAATGGAAGGCGAGTAGGCCGTCCTCAGAGCTGTCTTCCCCGGAAGCTACCGCGGCGAGATGTCCTAGAGGTGGCCGAAAGGCACAGATTGGTGACCTGGGAAGCCGGAAGGTGGGTATGCCGTCCAAATTGCTGATGTCCTGGACGGCGTGGAGAGAATGGGCTGCGTTGCCCTTGAGGTGGCTGAAAGGTGTGGGTGGACTGAGAGCCGGAAGGAGTATAGGGATGGACCGAGAACCAGAAAGGGCATAGGAATGGAGTGAGAGTCGGACGCAGCAAAGGGACAGACTGAGAGCCAGAAGGGGCGTAGGGGTGAACTGAGAGCCGGACGGGACAAAGGGACAGACCGAGAGCTAGAATGGGCGTAGGGGTGGACTGAGAGCCGGACGGGACAAAGGGACAGACCGAGAACTAGAATGGGCGTGTGGGTGGACTGAGAGCCGGACGGGACAAAGGGACAGACCGAGAGCTAGAATGGGCGTAGGGGTGGACTGAGAGCCGGACGGGACAAAGGGACAGACCGAGAGCTAGAATGGGCGTAGGGGTGGACTGAGAGCCGGACGGGACAAAGGGACAGACCGAGAGCTAGAATGGGCGTAGGGGTGGACTGAGAGCCGGACGGGACAAAGGGACAGACCGAGAGCTAGAATGGGCGTAGGGGTGGACCAAAAGCCAGAAGGGCCATAGGGGCAGGCTGCCTTTGAGTGGCCAGAAGTTGGGAGGGGTGAGTTGTTTGCTCATTTATCAGGGGTGTCCGTGTGATATGCACTGTTTATTGTTCGATCGATCGGACTGTTTTGTATATGTTTGTGTTACTGTTTCATTTTTGGTAAGTTGAGGTGGGATTTGGAGTTCATTTGCACTTCTCTGTGAATTGGTTGTATCGTGGTGTTTGGGGTTTGGCCTTGCCACCTTTCACCTGTAAATTGCTGTTTCTTGTAAACTGCCGTTTATTGTTCATTGTTGCATGGTCGTTTGTGTTTTGTACAGTTTGATAAAATAAAACAAATCTAATCAGGGGATTTAGAATCTCCTCAGTCCAGACTCTGAGCTGGCTGGTGACTGGCAGTGTGCACTGTGGATTCTTTTTTGAGATATAATTCTGAGCTGGCTGGTCAAACAGCCTAAAAGAAAAATAAATTTATAAACAGGGGATTTAGAATCTGCTCAGTTCAGGGGATTGACTCTGAGCTGGCTGGCCACAGCGAGTGTTCTGGGCCCAAGTAAATAAAGGGTGACTTGGTGACTGGATACCGGCCTCTGAGCAGTTATTTCAGCAATCATTGTTAATAACGATTGAGAGTGTTTAAACTAAATCAAGTCTACATCTAACCTTTGCCAAGGTCTTGATAGAAATGTTGATGGCCATGAAAGTTCTATCTGTTTGTGATTAGTGATTTTTAACTTTGTCCACCCCAGTCCAACACCAGTTCCTCCAAATCACAACCTTACAGTAGGGATTTTTCAGTCATTATTCCTCTTAAGCTTCTCTGAGTTACTGCAGCTTCTGCTCTGATGCCAGTAACGTTTCTATTTCTGAAGATGTGAAAGCTTCTACCCATATGATCTGCTTCAATCTGAAATTTATATTCATAACAAAACCTGAAAACTTCTCACTTGCCCCCAGTGTTGAGAGGGCTCCTGTTCCAATTATAGCATAGCTTTACTCAGTTTTTGTGAGAAATCTTAAAGCATAGTACCATGGTCTCCTTATACCATCTTCCTAGACTCATAACAAACTGTACCAAATCCTATGGATTCCATGGTTGGCAACTGTGGACATACTCATACCTCTGAGGAAGTTAATAAATGGGAAATTTTGTCAAATTAATTCCTTTGATCAATATCCCAGTGTTACTGTTGGCCTTGATTCTAAACATTTCTGTACAGCTCATTGATTACTGACAGGTTCCTGCTGAATTTTTCAGTTTGATTGACCATTACAAATAATCTTTGCAACCATGCTGTCGTCTAGGGTTGAAGAAATTCTCTCATTGCCTTCCTTTTCAGTGGATCAACCTTTCTATTTGTGGCATGGACGATACGCAGTAAGAGTTGATCATAGGTTTTCAAAATTCATGTCGCTGAAGGTTAGACTTCATTCCTGCAATACTTTCTGATGTCCCTGCATCTATAATTGTGTCCTTTGTTGAATTGTGAACAAGGATATCATCTGCAGAGGAACCTCAATTATCCGGCATTCGATTCATGAAACTTCGGATCATCCGAACAAGTTTGCAAGGTCCTGATGCGTGGCTAACTATGTTATCCGGCATTGATTATCCGGAATTCGATTAACTGAACAAAATACTCCCCGCCTGTGTCCTTCAGATAATCGAGGTTTCTCTGTATATGGCTTATTATTTCACCCTTAGAGAATACTGACATAGAATTATAGAGTTGTAGAGATGTACAGCACAGAAACAGACCCTTCAGTCCAATTTGTCCATGCCAAACAGATATCCCAACCTAATCTAGTCCCACATGCCAGCATTTGGTCCATTTCCCTCTAAACCCTTCCTTTTTATTTACCCATCCAGATGTTTTTTAAATGTTGCAATTGTACCAGCCTCCACTACTTCCTCTGGCAGCTCATTCCATGCACGTAGCACCCTCAGTGTGAAAAAATCGCCCCTTAGGTCCCTTTTATATTTTTCCTCTCTCACCCTAAAACTATGCCCTCTCGTTCTGGACTCTCCCACCCCAGGGAAAATACTTTGTTTGTTATCCTATCCATGCTATTCATGATTTTATAAACATCTATAAGATCACCTCATAACCTCCAATATTCCAGGAAAAACAGCCTATTCAACCTCTCCTTATGGCTGAAACCCTCCAACCCTGGCAACATCCTTGCAAATCTTTTCTGAACCCTTTCAAGTTTCACAACATCGTTCTGATAGGAAGGAGACCAGAATTGCATGCAATATTCCAAAAGTGGCTGAATCAATGTCCTGTACAGCTGCAACATGACCTCCCAACTCCTGTACTCAATACTCTGACTAATAAAGGAAAGCATACCAAACACCTTCTTCACTATCCTATCTACCTGCAACTGTACTTTTAAAGATCTATGAACCTGAACTCCAAGGTCTCTCTGTTCAGCAACACTCCCCAGGACCTTACCATTACATGTATAAGTCCTGCTAAGATTTGCTTTCCCAAAATGCAGTACCTCACATTTATCTAAATTAAATTCCATCTGCCATTCCTCAGCCCATTGGCCCATCTGATCAAGATCCTGTTGTACTCTGAGGTAACCTTCTTTGCTGTCCACAACACCTCCAATGTTGATGTAATCTGCAAACTTACTAACTATACCTCTTATGTTCACATCCAAATCATTTATATAAATGATGAAAAACAGTGGACCCAGCACCGATCCTTATGGCACTCCACTGGTCACAGGCCTCCATTCTGAAAAACAACCCTCCACCACCACCCTCTGTCTTCTACCTTTGAGCCAGTTCTGTATCCCAAATGGCTAGTTCTCCCTGTATTCTATGAGCTCCAACCTTGCTAACCACCTCCCACGTGGAACCTTGTTGAATACCTTCCTGAAATCCATAGAGATCATGTTTACCGCTCTGCCCTCTTCAATCCTCTTTGTTACTTCTGGGCCTTTCTTTATTGCAAGAATATACTTTATTAATAAAAACAATGTACATACACAGGTATGAAAGCAGCTCTGTACAGTGTTTACATATAAAGAACAATCATTGAAATTTGACATTTCCTTCAACTGCAAAGAAATGCATTTTCTCCTGAAGCAGGACGGTATTTACATACATTTGTGGCAGATTGAGAGTCTGATAACTGAATGGACTCTCATTATCCTTTGGCAGTAGGACCTTAGAAGGTGGTCTTTCCTCACTGCACATTGGCGGCAGTTGCTCCAAGTTTTATTGCGTTCCTCAGCATGTCGTCCTGGATCTTGGACTGTGGCAGTCTGCAATATTCAGTCGAGGTCAACTCCTTCAACTGGAAGATCAACAAGTTTCTGGCAGACCAAAGAGCATCTTTCACCGAGTTAATGGTCCCACTAGCGCAGTCGCTGTTTGTCTCGGTGTGTATCCTGGGGAACAGATCAGAGAGCAGAGTTCTCCATCACAGAGCTGCTCAGGATGAACATTGACAAAAACGACTGCATCTCTGCAGACTTTCTCTGCAAAACTTCCAGCAGGAGATGTATGACAGTCCCTACCCTCCACCTACCCTCACTGTCCCCCACAACCACTCAAGAGCAGTGTGTAGGGGTGCAGAGTGTGGGCGTACATGAAAGATAACACAGGGTGTGCCCTCTTCACCACCAGCCAATGATGTCTTGGTACTTGTTGGAAAGTTCTGTCATGGAGTCGTAGACATGTACAGCATGGAAACAGACCCTTCGGTCCAACTTATCCATGCCGACCAGATATCCTCAACTAACCTAATCCCATTTGCCAGCACTTGGCCCATTTTCCTTTAAACCCTTCCAATTCATATATCAATCCAGATGCCTTTTAAATGTTATAATTGTACCAGCCTCCACCACTTCCTCTGGCAGCTCATTCCATATACATTCGACCCTCTGCATGAAAACATTGCTCCTTAGGTCTATTTTATATCTTTCCCCTCTCACCCTAAACCTATGCTCTGTAGTTCTAGACTCTATCACCCCAGGGAAAAGACCTTGCCTATTTACATTGTCCATGCTTTCATGATTTTATAAACTTTATAAAGTCACCCCTCAGCCTCCGATGCTCCAAGGAAAACAGCCTCAGCCTATTCATGCTCTCCCTTTAGCTCAAACCCTCCTGCCAAATGGCTTTGATCAGGGAACTACCCAACAGGATCCAGCATCTCCTTTTCCCACAGGGTCTTGAGGACACTACGTGCTGACCACTACCTGCATATTTTCAGTGTTGGCTCTGTTCTGCACAATTCTGTAAGCTCAGGATGTCTCCTCTGTAAGGTCTCTCTCCATCTCACTTCCTTCGTCATGGGAAGTTCACTGAATCACAGGATTGTTACAGAGTAGCAGGAAGCATATCAGCCCACCATGCTTGTGTCCTGTATTGCTGATGTTACATTGCCATAAAGATTCCACAGGCTGGTGTTCTTAAAGCATCACTCCACTCTGTTGTTGTATACAAAATGATCAGCTGACAGGGTCATGGTTTATGGAAAATGAATATGTTTTAACTAATTTATCCTGAACAGTCCTGTAAGGAGTGTTACTTCCTTAGGGTTCAGTTTGTTATTTCCATTGCAGAATTCTCTTGTGTCATGCCTTTTCATAAACTGTTTTGATACATGGGGAATGTTGGCAATTCTTGCCCAGCCTTAGTTACCCTGAATGAGCAGCAGCAAACACTCCTTTTCAAATGTTGCATCTGGGAATCTCAAATGTTAAATTGAATTGAATTGAATTTATTGTCATGTGTACCGAGGCACAATGAAAAGCTTTGGCTTGCGAGTAATACAGACGGATCACAGAATAAAGTAGCATAGATAAGCAAATAATAGGCGAACAGCGGCAAAAACCAAACCACAGGTACAGGCGAATGTTAAGAGTTTGTGAGTCCATTCAGTATTCGAACAACAGTAGAGTAGAAACTGTCTCAAAACTGGCTCCCGTACCTTTTCCCAAATGGTAGAGGTTGTAGAAAAGCATTGCCAGGGTGGGATGGATCTTTGAGAATGCTGGCGGCCTTTCCTTGACTGCGGGCCTGGTAGATGGATTCTGCAGATGAAAGGTTGGCCTTTGTGATTGTCCGGGCCGAGTTCCCCACTCTCTGTAACCGTCTCTGATCTTGAATGGTACAGATGCCATACCAGGTAGTGATACACCCAGACAGAATGCTCTCGATGGTGCACCTATAAAAGTTGGCAAGGGTATTCGCAGTCATAGTCTAGTTTGCATGTAACTCCAGACCTAATTAATGCTTGGTTGACTCTTAGCTGTCCACTGGGCAATTAGGGATGGGCAATAAATGTTGGCCTGGCCAGTAATGCCCTCATCCAGTGAATGAATAAAAGAAACACACTGTGCCTGTTTTAACCACTAAATTAGGTGACAGCCATGTTCTAGCTCATTTCTCAGTGTAGTGCCTTGACCAAAATAAAGATTGGCTGTTAACTAGCAGTCATCAATAACTGGTGCTTTTTCCAGGGCACCCCTTCTGCCAATCAGAATCCATTTGCCAACCAGTCAGTGCTCTCTTCTCATACTCTGTCTACCGTGCTCCCCCTGTTCTTGTGTACTGTCCTAACGAGTGCAAGATGAAGAACTTCAATAAAATGTTGCTTTTCTCAGCAACATTCGAGTTCTGTATGACCAAACTACCTACTGTTTAAGTCAAGGCCTTTTTTTTAACCAGAATGCCTCATTTTCTTGGCCAACTGCTTCTGCAGATTCTGATCAGCAAAGAGAATGGTGGTAGCAAATCGACCAAATGGATTCTCTGTCGCTATGAGCTGTGGTGAGGTGACGGTGCTGAAGAATGATTGCACACCAAGTACCTTTGTACACTCAGCAAGTACAAAACAGCAGAAGTCCAGATGTCAGGTGAGAGTGACAGCCCTTGACATCAAGGCTGCATTTCACAGTGTGGTATCAAGGAGCAACACGTGGGATCAGTGGGGATCAAGGCAAAGCCCTCCACAATTTCGATTATACATGGCTCATAGGAAGATAAAGTTAAAAATCACACAACACCAGGTTATAGTCCAACCGGTTTAATTGGAAGCACACTAGCTTTCAGAGCGACACTCCTTCATCAGGTGATTGTGGAGGGCTCGATCGTAACACAGAATTTATAGCAAAAATTTACAGTGTGAAGTAACTGAAATTATACATTGAAAAATTGATTGTCTGTTAAGCCTTTCATCTGTTAGAATACAGTGATAGTTTCACTTCTTCCATGCGTAAATCACAAAACCCTTTTTTATAAAGTTGCATTCTCGGGTTAGCTGTTAACAATGGTGATAGCTAGACAACATGTTGAAGGTGTTAGCCCCCTGTGTTCTCTGTCTATGCCATGATGTTTAGAATGATTCTAATCTAAAAATGAGATAACAGAGTTTTACATAAATTCATGCAGTTTTTGAGCTCAGAGTTCTACATGAATGTATGCAGTTTTTGAGCAAAGTGCAATGTAACTCTGCAAGTACAAAAAAATTCACCACACAAAATATATGTGTGCACGTGGGTCTTTGTCTGTCTGTGTGTCTGTCTGTCTGGGGTGGGGGTTGTGAGTGTGAGAAAGTGTGTGTGTGTGTGTGTGTGTGTAGTGAGTGAAGAGTGTCTTAAGTCTGTGAGGGGGTGCATGTGTGGGAGTGTGTGTGTCTATAAGGATGTGTTTGGGTGTCTGTGTATGCGTCTGTGTGTACCTGTGTCCGTGTGTATGTGAATGTGTATGTGTGTAGGAATATCTGTGTGTGTGTGTATGTAGTGCAATGGTGATCACCTGTCATGTGACATGAACCCAAGGTCCCGGTTGAGGCCCTCCCTATGGGGACCGAACTTAGCTATCAGCCTCTGCTCGACCACTTTCCTCTGCTGCCTATCCCGTAGTCCACCTTGGAGGATGGTCACCCGAAGGTCCGAGGCTGAATGTCCTGGACCACTGAAGTGTTCCCCAACTGGGAGGGAACCCTCCTGTCTGTTGATTGTTGTGTGGTGCCCATTCATCCGTTGTCGTAGCCTTTGCTCGGTTTCCCCAATGTACCATGCCTCCGGGCATCCTTGCCTGCAACGTATAAGATAGACAACGTTGGCTGAGTCACATGAGTACCTGCCATGTACAAGGTGGGAGGTGTTCCCATGCGTAATAGTGGTATCTATATCCACAATCTGACACGTCTTGCAGCGTCCACCGTGACAGGGTTGTATGGAGTTATCCTGAGAGCCGGGCAATTTGCTACATCAATGATCTGTTTGAGGTTTGGCGGTTGTTTAAAGGCAAGTAGTGGAGGTGTGGGGAAGGTCTTGGTGAGGTGCTCATCCTCATTGATAATGTGTTGCAGGTCACGAAGAACATGGCATCATTCTTCAGCCCTTGGGAAGTACTGAACAACAAAGGGTACCCTGTCAGTTGCAGCCCGTGTCTGTCTCCTGAGGAGGTCATTACGGCTCCTTGCTGTGGCACGTCAGAACAGGCAGTCGATGAGTTGAGCATCGTACCCCGTTCTTGTGAGGGCATCCTTGAGTACTTCCAGGTGTCCGTCACGTTCCTCCTCATGAGCAGATCCGGTATATGCGTAGGGCTTGTCCATAGGGAATGGCTGTTTTAATATGTTTTGGGTGGAAGCTGGAGAAGTGTAGCATTGTGAGGTTGTCTGTGGGTTTGCGGTAAAGTGTGGTGCTGAGGTGTCCGTCCTTGATGGAGATGCACGTGTCCAAGAATGAGACAGACAGTCGAGAGTAGTCCATGGTGAGTTTGATGGTGGGATGAAACTTGTTGATGTCACTGTGTAGTTTTATCAGTGACTCCTCGCCATGGGTCCAGAGGAAGAAAATGTCATCAATGTACCTGGTGCACAATGTTGGTTGGAGATCCTGCATAGAGAAGAAATCATGTTCGAACCTGTGCATAAAAATGTTGGCATATTGGGGTACAAATTTAGTCCCCATGGCTGTTCCGTGTGTCTGGATGAAGAATTGGTTGTCAAAGGTGAAGACGTTGTGATCGAGGATAAAGCGGATGAATTGTAGGATGGTGTTTGGAGACTGGCAGTTGTTGGTGTTGAGTACTGAGGCTGTTGCCGCGATGCCATCCTTGTGGGGGATGCTGGTGTAGAGTGCGGAAACGTCCATTGTGACGAGGAATGTTCCCGGTTCGACTGGTCCGTGGGTGCTGAGTTTCTGTAAGAAATCCGTAGTGTCGCGACAGAAGCTGGAGATCCCCTGTACAATAGGTTTCAAGATGCCTTCCACATAGCCAGAGAGATTCTCACATAGGGTCCGGTGGGGTCCATGTTGACACCTTCTTTGGTCGCTCCTCTACAGATTCCTGTGATGACTGTTCTAGTTCAGAACTTTGGATCCAGTCCTTCAGAGCTCCCACCTTGTACATGGCAGGTACTCATGTGACTCAGCCAACGTTGTCTATCTTATACATTGCAGGCAAGGATGCCCGGAGGCATGGTACATTGGGGAAACCGAGCAAAGGCTACGACAACAGATGAATGGGCACCACACAACAATCAACAGACAGGAGGGTTCCCTCCCAGTTGGGGAACACTTCAGTGGTCCAGTACAGTCAGCCTCGGACCTTCGGGTGACCATCCTCCAAGGTAGACTACGGGACAGGCAGCAGAGGAAAGTGGCCGAGCAGAGGCTGATAGCTAAGTTCGGTCCCCATAGGGAGGGCCTCAACCGGGACCTTGGGTTCATGTCACATTACAAGTGATCATCATTGCACTACACACACACACACAGATATTTCTACACACACACACACACTCACATACACACGGACACAGGTACACACAGACGCGCACACAGACACCCACACACATCCTTATTGACACACACACTCCCACACATGCACCCCCTCACAGACTTAAGACACTCTTCACTCACTACACACACACACACACACACTTTCTCACACTCACAACCCCCACCCCAGACAGACACACACACAGACAGACAAAGACTCACATGCACACATATATTTTGTGTGGTGAATTTTTTTGTACTTGCAGAGTTACATTGCACTTTGCTCAAAAACTGCATTCATTCATGTAGAACTCTGAGCTCAAAAACTGCATGAATTTATGTAAAACTCTGTTATCAAACTTTTTCAATTAGAATCAATCTAAACATCATGTCATAGACAGAGAACACAGGGGGCTAACACCTTCAACATATTGTCTAGCTATCACCCATTGTTAACAGCTAACCCGAGAATGCAACTTTAATAAAAAGGGTTTTGTGATTTATGCATAAAAGAAGTGAAACTATCACTGTATTCTAACAGATGAAAGGCTTAACAGACAATCAGTTCTACAATGTATAATTTCAGTTACATCACACTGCAAACTTTTGCTGTAAATTCTGTGTTACGATCGAGACCTCCACAATCACCTGATGAAGGAGTGTCGCTCCGAAAGCTAGTGTGCTTCCAATTAAACCGGTTGGACTATAACCTGGTGTTGTGTGATTTTTAACTTTGTACACCCCAGTCCAACACCGGCATCTCCGAATCATAGGAAGATAGTTATGGTTATTGGATGTCAGTCATCCCAACTCCAGCACATCTCTGTAGAGGTTCCTCAGAGAGTGCCTTAGGTCCAAACAGTTTCAGCTGCTTCATCAATGATGTTTCCTTCATCCGAAGGCCAGAGGTGGGGATGTTCTCTGATGATTACACAGTGTTCAACACCATTTCGAGCTCCTCAGACACTGAAGCAATACACAAGACTATGTACAGAGTTGGACTGACAAGTGGCAAGAAACATTCAGGCAATAAATATTCCAGTTAGTGACCATACTGAAAAGCAAGAATCTAACCATTATCAAAGACCTTAACCTGACTGAATCCTCAAGTATTAACATCCTGGGGATTACCATTGATCAGAAACTGAACTGAATGGGCCATATACAATACATACAGTGGTTACAAAAGCAAGTCAAAGAGTAGAAACCCTGCACTAAATATCTTTGGAATTTAATTCAGATAAATGTTGCATTTTGATCGGTCAAACCAGAGCAGGACTTACACAGTCAGTGGTAGAGCTGTGGGAAGTGTCATAGAACAAAGAGATTTAGAGGTACATGTTCATAGCTCCTTGAAAGTATTAGACAATGCGGTGACGAAGGCGTTCTGCTTGCTTTCATCAATCAGAGCATTGTGTATCAGAGTTGGGAGTATTTTGTTGCAGCTGTCCAGAAGGTCACATGTGGAATACTGCATGTAGTTCATCCTACTATAGAAAGGATATTATTTAACTCAAGAGACTGCAGAAAAGATTTACTAGGATGCTACCTGGACTAGACGGTTTGAGTTTTAAGAGAAGCTGGATAGCCTGGGATTTTCTTCCTAGGAGTGCAGGAGATTGATGTGATCTTACAGAAGTGTATGAAAATATGAGGGGCAGAGATAAGGTAGATAGCCCATATCTTTTCCCTATTGTATTGGAGTCTAAAACTAGATGGCATAGGTTTCAGGTAAAAGGGTAGAGATACAAAAGGAACCAGAGGGACAATTTTTTCACACAGAGGATAGTGAGTGGCTTGAATGGACTGCCAGAGGTAGTGATGGAAGCAAGTGTATTTTGTCATTTAAGAAACATTTAAACAGGTAGATGGATGGGATAAATATGGAGGGAAATATGGACCAAATGTAGGCAAATGGGGCTAGTTTAATTGTGAAGACTGGCTGGCATGGAGAAGTTGGGCTGAAGGCCTGATTCCATGCTGTAGACCTCTATGACTCCATAAGTGACTCTCCTCCTTCCTCCCCAAAAGAATATCCATCAGCTACAGCAAAAACAAAAACCACTGGAAAAGCTCAGCAGGTCTGGCAGCATCTGCGAAGGGAAATGAGAGTTAACATTTCAGGTCCAGTGACAGAACTGTTCTGAGGAAGGGTCACTGGATCCAAAATGTTAACTCTGACTCCTCTTCACAAAATCTGCCAGACCTGCTGAGCTTTTTCAGCAAACTCTGCTTTTGTTTCTGATTTGCAGCATTTGCAGTTCCTTTGCTTTCCATCGCCTGTGAGTCAGGAGTGTGTTGGAGTACTCCCCACTTGCCTGGATAGGTGTAACTCCAGAACACTCAAGAAACTTGAAACCATCCAGGATAAAGCAGCCCCTTTGATTGGCACCATATCTACAAGCATCCACTCCCTCCACCACCAACATTCAGTAGCAGCATTATTTATAATCTACAAGATGTACTCCAGAAATTTACAAAGACTTCTTAAACAGCACTTTCCAAAACTACGACCAACAACATTTTGAAGAACAAGGGCTGCAGATACATGGGAGCACCACCCCCTGCAAGTTCCCCCCCCCCAAGCCACTTCATCATCCTGACTTGGAAATATATCTCTGTTTTTTCAATGTCATTGGGTCAAAATCCTGGAACTCCTGCTCTGAGAGCATTGTGGGTCAAGCTACAGCACTTGGACTGCATCAGTTCTAGAAGACAGCTCAACACCTTCTCAAAGGCAACTCATGATGGGCAATAAATGCTGGTCCAGCCAGTGATGCTTACACGTCATGAAAAAATAAACCAAAAAATGATTAAACCTTCAATGATTAAAATATTGCAAACGCTGGAAATGTAATATCAGAATAATAAAAAACTCAAAATTCTCAACAAGTCAGAAGACATTTGTGAAGAGACACAGAATTAATGTTTCCACTTCATGAACTTTCAGAACTGATGAGAAGTCATCAAACTGAAACATTAACTCTGTTTCTCCTCACACAGAACTTCAGCAAATTGATATCTCCAAAGGCCTTAACAGATCAAATGACTGTAAGAAAGGCAAGATACGTAGTTAACTTACTCACACTTGACGAATGTATGTCTTTCATTGTGGTTAGCTCCTTCAACATGAACAGAGCAAAATAACCTCATGCAAAGCAAAGACCAAATCATAAAAGGAACCAAATGGAGGACGCCTCAGAATTTGCAGTCGTGAAGCAGACCTCAAATACCTCCTTCTAAAAGGGCGGCACGGTGGCACAGTGGTTAGCGCTGCTGCCTCACAGCGCCAGAGACCCGGGTTCAATTCCCGCCTCAGGCGACTGACTGTGTGGAGTTTGCACGTTCTCCCCGTGTCTGTGTGGGTTTCCTCCGGGTGCTCCGGTTTCCTCCCACAGTCCAAAGATGTGCAGGTCAGGTGAATTGGCCATGCTAAATTGTCTGTAGTGTCAGGTAAGGGGTAAATGTAGGGGTATGGGTGGTTTGCGCTTCGGCGGGTCGGTGTGGACTTGTTGGGCCGAAGGGCCTGTTTCCACACTGTAAAGTAATCTAATCTAAAAAAAATCCCTTTTTTTTCACTGATTACTTCCAAAGTGTGTATGCAACCATGTAAACATCATGATGTAAGGACTAGATTTATATTGTGTATAATACAAATTGGAAAACAGAAAAGAAAAGGCCTTTCTTTAAGAATTTAAAGCAAAATGTAGAATGGTCTGGTGTACAATAATTGTTTGCACATTTGGAGGCAGCTGGATTTGAAATTCTGAGGACACAAAATGGCATTTTTGGGTTTGAAAAAATTGAAATTGTCCAGCAGCAGCATCTGGAATGTTCGGAAATAATTAATTTGCCACAGAACTGATTGAAGCAAGCAAGTAGGGACTTAGACCTCCAAAAGTCGAGAGGTAAGCAAGCATGTTTTCACTCTCTCTTCAAGTAAATAAATAACACTCAAACTCTGTATAAATGATTCTTTTTTATCTTAGACAGTGTCCACAGTCAGACATGAAACATCCTAAGCGTTAAATTGATCACATATCATATATGTGACAATTTATAAAATATCGGGGCTTGATTTTGGATCTTAGGTACAGGAATAGGCCATTCAGCCTATCAAGCCTGTTCTGCCCTTCAATGGGATCATGGCTGTTCTGTGGACTAATTCCATATATATACCATTGGCCCATATTCCTTTGTACCTTTGCTTCACAAAAATTTTCCATCTCATTTAAAATTAACGACTGATCTTTCATCAACTGTCATCCGTGCAAGAGAGTTCTAAATATCTACCATTTTTTTTGCAAGTGCTTCCTAATAACCCTCCTAAATGGTATGGCCCTAATTATTAGCCAATGGAAATACTTTATCTTTATCTGCTTTCTTTTCCTGTTAATATCAGATCAACCCCTTAATCGTCTAAATTCTAGAGAAAAAAAGGCCTTATTTGTCTAATCTCTCCTCATAACTTAAACCTGAAGTCTAGATATCATTTTTGTAAGCCTATATTGTACTCCCTCCAAAGCCAATACGTTCTTGCTGATATGTTTCCAATGCAGCTTTCCCATTAGGGTTGAATTAAAAAGTGATGTTTTGCCTTCTACAGAACTTGCCCCCTCCCAAGTGTTTGAGAGTAATGGCAAGTATGGTGACAAAATAAAATACCGTTACAATGAAACAAATCAGATTCTCTATATTGAAAATAATCTTCCTGATTTTCCACTCAACAGCCATAGTCGTAGAAATTTCCAGCACTAAAACAGACCATTCAGTCCAGCCCATCCATGCTAGCCAGATATCCTACACAATCTAGTCCCACCCGGCCCATATCCCTTCAAACCCTTCCTATTCATATACCCATTCAGATGTCTTTTAAATGTTGCAATTGTACCAGCCTCCACTACTTCCTCTGGCAGCTCATTCCATACAGGGACCACTCTGTGTGAAAAAGTTTCCCCTCAGTTCTCTTTTATATCTTTCCCCTCTCACCATAAACCATTGCCCTCTCATTCTGGACTCCCCCACCCCAGGGAAAAGATCTTGTCTATTTATCCTATCCATGCCATTCATGATTTTATAGACCTCTATAATGTCACCCCTCAGCCTCCAACGCTGCAGGAAAACAGCCCTATTCTATTCACCCTCTCCTTATTGCTCAATTCCTCCAACCCTGGCAACATCCTTGTAAGTCTTTTCTGAACCCTTTCAAGCTTCACAACACTTTTCCAATACGAAGGAGACCAGAACTGCATGCAATATTTCAACAGTGGCCTAACCAATGTCCTGTACAGCCGCAACATGACCTCCCAACTCCTGTACTCAATACTCTGACCAATAAAGGAAAGCATACCAAAAGCCTTTTTCACTAGGTAAAAACAATGACTGCAGATGCTGGAAACCAGATTCTGGATTAGTGGTGCTGGAAGAGCACAGCAGTTCAGGCAGCATCCGAGGAGACGTCCCGCCTTCTTCACTATCCTATCTACCTGCAACTCTACTTTCAAGAAGCTATGAACCTGCACTCCAAGGTCTCTTTGTTCAGCAACAATTCCTAGGACCTTACCATTAAGTGTATAAGTCCTGATAAGATTTGCCTTCTCAAAATGCAGCACATCGCATTTATCTGAATTAAACTCCATCTGCCACTCCTCAGCCCATTGTTCCATCTGATTAAGATCCCGTTGTAATCTGAGGTAATCTTCTTTGCTGTCCACCACACCTCCAATGTTGGTGTCATCTGCAAACTTCCTAACTACACCTCCTATGCTCGCATCCAAATCATTTATATAAATGATGAAAAGTAGAGGATCCAGCACCGATCCTTGTGGCATACCACTGGTCATAGGCCTCCAGCCTGAAAAACAACCCTCCACCACCACCTTCAAGCCAGTTCTGTATCTAAATAACTAGTTCTTCCTGTATTCCATGAGATCTAACCTTGCTAATCAGTCTCCCATGGGGAATCTTGTCGAATGCCTTACTGAAGGCGATGTGGATCACAGCCACTGTTCTGCCCTCATCAATTCTCTTTGTTACTTCTTCAAAAAGCTCAATCAAGTTTGTGAGACATGATTTCCCACGCTGACTATGTCTAGTCAGTCCTTGCCTTTCCAAATACATGTACATCCTGTCCCACAGGATTCCCTCCAACAACTTGCCCACCACCGACGTCAGGCTCACTGGTCTATAGTTCCCTAGCTTGACAATACCACCCTTCTTAAATAGTGGCACCATGTTAGCCAACCTCCAGTCTTCTGGCACCTCACCTGTGCTGATACAAATATTCTCAGCAAGGGACCCAGCAATCACTTCCCTAGCTTCCCACAGAGTTCTAGAGTACACCTGATCATGTCCTGGGGATTTATCCACTTTTATGTGTTTTGAAACATCCAGCCTTTCCTCCTCTGTAATATCAACATTTTTCAAGATGTTACCATCTATTTCCCCGCATTCTCACCTTTGACTGATGACTACTGTAGTTTCATACAGTTTATCTAGCACTTGACCTATATCCTTGTGTACCAAGATGTTTCAAATGTCAAAACTATGCTCCAGTTCTCTCACTACAGATGATTCTAAACTTGTTGAGTTTCTTTAAAGTGCTTTCACTTTTAATTCAAGGGGGGTTTGGATTAATGGAAAGGATATAGAACCACTTAATGTACATAAGCCAGATGGGAGAATGTGGTCAGGAAAAGGGAGGTGTAAGTGTAAATGCCAAATTAATTGTACTTACATCATAACAGCCTTTATCATTTGCTATTTTGTTGTATTTTCGCAGTTATGAAATACTCCATGGAGATATTCAGGTCCAAGATGGCAGCAGAGTAGGACTCCTCAGCTGGAGCTTGTCTGCTCCTTCTGTTGCTTTCCTCTTTCTCTTTTGTGTTTTGATTAGATTCTTTACAGTGTGGCAACTGGCCATTAGGCCCAACAAGTCCACACTGACCCTCCAAAGAATAACTCACCCAGATCCATTTCCCTCTGACTAATGCACTTAACACTATGGGCAATGTAGCATGGTCAATTCACCTGACCTGCACATCTTTGGACTGTGGGAGAAAACCCACGCAGACACAGGGAGAATGTGCAAACTCCACAGAGTCACCCGAGATGGGAATTGTACCTGAGTTCCTGATACTGTGAGGCGGCAGTGTTAACCACCGAGCCACAATGCTGCCCTTTCTTGTTTCTTCTCAGCAATATCCTGAACTCCAGGCTTCAGCATGGATGCAGTCTCCCAGCCTCAACGTGGACTGGGCCTCACGGCCTCAGTGTGGACCGGGACTCCCGGACTCAGAATGGACTGGGACTCCCGGCCTCAGCATGGACTGGGACTCCCGGCCTCAACGTGGACTGGGACTCCCGGCCTCAGTGTAGACTAAGACTCTCAGCCTCAGCGTGGACTGGGCCTCACTGCCTCAGTGTGGACTAAGACTCTCAGCCTCAGCGTGGACTGGGCCTCATGGCCTCAGTGTGGACCGGGACTCCCGGTCTCAGACTGGACCGGGACTCCCGGCCTCAGCATGGACTGGGACTCCCGGTCTCAGACTGGACCGGAACTCCCGGCCTCAGCGTGGACTGGGACTCCCGGCCTCAGACTAGACTGGGACTCCCGGCCTCAGACTGGACTGGGACTCCCGGTCTCAGACTGGACTTGGACTCATGGTCTCAGACTGGACTGGGACTCCTGGCCTCAAACTGGACTGGAACTCCCAACCTCAGTGTGGACTATGACTCCAGGCGTGGGCATCGTTTGACTTGGAGTGGCCTCAGTGTGGACTTCCAGCTTTGAGATGATTCCAGAGTGGTCTCCCAGCCTCCTGAGGCCTGAACTGAAGCCTACCACGGCCTGGAGTCTGGGCCCAGCTCAGACTAGAGGCTAGGTGCTGGTGTAGACCCGGTTGAAAAGAATGTTATTCTGAACTTTTTATTTCTTTATTTTTCTAATTTATTTCCAAGATGTGAAATACTGGACTTATTATTATATTTTGACTATAACTCTAAGATTCGAAGCTCCAACTCATCATTTGTGTAACCCACATCCAATTCTCTGGAATTAGAATAGCCAGGTGGTTGTTTTTCATTCCTGATGAGGGGCTTTTCCCCGAAACGTCGATTTTCCTGCTCCTCGGATGCTGCCTGACCTGCTGTGCTTTTCCAGCACCGCTCTAATCTTGAGGTGGTTGTTTTTGACCAGTGCAGACTCAATGGGCCAAAGGGCCTTTTTAGAATATAGAATAGTGCAGCACAGGAACAGGCCCTTCAGCCCACAATATTGTACCGAACATGACACCAAATTAAACTAACCCCTTCTGCCTGCCCTTGGTCCATATTCCTCCTGTGCTGCTTTCTCTGTGCTGTTGATCTCTATGACTCTATGAATTATGAATCTAAGTGGCCAATACACTGCATGTACATCAAACAGGTGGCCATGCTAGAAAGCCAAATGGAAATACTCGTTAGTAGGGATGGCAATCAGTCAAGGGACTTGTCTGATTGCACTACAAGAGGTCAACAATTGTCAGTTGTGCAGGTTATGTGTAAGCAGCGTAGAGGTTACAATATGTCAGATGGGCTGCTGTTGGAGCTTCATCCAAGGTGGGATAGTTTCGCTCACCCCTTTATGCAGGAGAGGGACAGGTGGTGAAATGACCCCAGTGAATGAATAGGGAGCACAGAGCACAGGATGAATTAATAGCTTAGGAGACTTTTTTATCCTTTTATTCTGTCATGGGATGTGGGTGTCACTGACTCGGTCAATGTTGAATGCTCATCCTCAATTGCCCAGACAGCAGTCAAGAATCAACCACATTGAATGTGGGTTTGGAATCTCACACATTGCTCAAAATGGATAAAAATAACAGATTTCCTTTCTTAAATAACACCAATGAACCCAATGGGATTTTACAACAATTGTTCGGTGTCAATTATTGATCCCCATTAGAATAGCTTTATCATGGAGCTCTAGATGACCCATTCAATGTGCCATCACCTCTTGTTTGCTACAGTGCAGGTTGCTAACTTTTCTGCAGAGTTACACTTTGCATAGTAGTTCTGCACAGTTACTGCCAGATAGCCAGAGTCCCTGGATACCATTGATGCATGTGGGTCGCCTGGTTCTGATGCATTCTGATCTGCCACACACATTTTTTCTCATCCCGTTCCAGATCAACCATGAAATGTTTCATTTTCACCACTTTAGTACCTATCTGACGTTTATTTTGAGATGACTTGCCGCGGCTCATGGGACTTACACATCCTCATCTTGTGAAAGCAGGTCATGTGAAAGCTTCATTATGTCTCCTCTTCCCATAACTGTCCTCTTCTGTTCAAGTCTTGTGGACGCTTCATTTGAATCAAATTTTTCGACATTGTGAGTTTGTTGACAATCTTCAACAATGATGAAAATTCTCCAAGCAAAATAAAATCAGAAAACAGCACAAAAGATACAAGGAAGTAAGAAAACCAATCAATGTTACAAAACCTATGCTTTAAGAGCACCATCACATAACATCTAACATTTACAGTCATCCAGGACTGGGGGCAAGTTAAGAAGTTATATTGTTGTGTAGCTCTAACTGAAATAAATATGAAGAAAGTGATTTTTACATCCAATCAAATAGCTTTCAATTTTCAAATGAAGCTCTGATACTGTTGCAAGAACATTAGACATGGCTCAAAGCCCAGACAGATAATCTTGTGCTGTATTTTCTGGATGTAGATCCAGTCAAATAAATTTTAAACCATTAACCCAGGCTTGTCTCACAACCAGTATGAAAATGAGGACAGCGTGGTGGCTCAGTGATTAGCACGGCTGCCTCACAGCACCAGGGATCTGGGTTCGATTCTAGCCTTGGGACATTGTCTGTGTAGAGTTTGCACATTGTTCCTGTGTCTGTGTGGGTTTTTCTGGGTTCCCCCCACAATCCAAGCATGTGCAGGTTAGGTGAATTGACTAAAGTGCCCATAGTGTCCAAGAAAGAGTGGGTTAAGGGTAAATGTTGAGTAATAGGGTAGAGGAATGGGTCAGTGTGGACTTGTTGGGCCTAATGGCCTGTTTCCAGGGGATTCTATGCTTACATCACTCTGATGAGCTGGAAAACTCTGCCTCTTGTAGCAAATGAGTTACTCATAGCCCGAATAGAAAAACAATGTTGGAGTTTCCTTAACTTTGTTTTTCTTCATACAGGCTGTCTGACCTGCTGAGCACTTCCAGCAATTTTAGTTTTCATTTCAGAGTGTAGTATTGTTCTTCTACACTCATTCTGAACTCCAAAGAAAAGTAATGACTGATGCCATGGGGCAGTGCACTTATATTTAAACAATAAACCTGATAGCGATAATCTCGAGTGCCCTATCTCTGCTGCACTGAGAAAGAAAGCTGAGACCTCTATCATCACACACCTTAAAATTTCCTTGAACTTTATGAATTTTTAGGATTACTAACAAGGGCAGCAATATTTCTCACCTTTAGTTTTCTGTGGTAGATTCATTGTGAGATGCCTTCATGGGCACTCACCATAATAAAGGTACTTCCATGCTACTGTTAATAGGATTCAGGAGGTTAAAAGAAAAATTGCAATTCAGGACAGTATGGGTCTTCGAAGTGAACTTGTAGGTGCTTGTTTCCTCATGTGTTTGATACCCTTGTCTTTCTAAGTGGTAGAAATTGCAGATTTGGAAGTCAAAGGAGTTACTGCAGTATCAGGTAGATGGTACAGACTGCTGCTTTTGTGCATCAGTAGTGGAGACAGTTAATATTTAAGGTTCTTAATAATGTCAAGCTCCTAAAGTGTTGTTGGAGATATTCTCATTCAAGGTGTAAAGACTGTGCCTTTCTATTTTAATGTTTTTTTTATTTAGACTGAAATGAGAAACAGCTGGCATTAAAACCAGTGCTGAAAGGATTGCTGCATGTTTTGAAATGCAAGGTATCTAACATTCATGGCAAGTATCATGTAAACAGTAACAGAAGTGTAATTTGCAGACGAACTGGAACCAAGGAGTTATGTTCAGATGGAGGTTTGGTTGGGAGCTACAAGTTGCTGAGTTTATGGATTAGTGATTAGTTATCAATGACAAAGGTCTTCTGCCTGTCAACAATTGTGTGATTGGCTGCCAGGTAATTGAACAGCTCAGGTCTATGTACAGGTTTTTGATAGAATCAATCAGGTCCCAATTGCTAGGAACTTACCCTCTTCATTTTCTGCAGTAAGCCACTTTGACCCTTAAGGAAACCTGTTTTTCTTCCCTTTAGCAGTTGCTGTTAGCCATGACCTTTAACTAACAAGTTAGAGAGTGTATACAAGTGAACCACCCACCTATGTTTCTCACAAATCAGCAGGGGGATTCAGAGAAGGAAAGCCAAGAAGAAACCTTCTGATCAGAAAGAGCCAACTCAACAGATTTTGTGAACAAAGACTATTGAACTGCTTCTTCTAGTGTTTTATCAAGGTAGTTTCTTTTCCCCGTCTATGCATGCGTAAGGCGATTAAGGTTTTAATTTGTAGTGTTATATGTAGATGGTTTATGATTACTGACCTTTAGTTAGTATCTCATTACTTGCAATTAATAATTATTCTTGTAAAGTAAGAAACCTAGTCTATGCTTTCTCTCAACCTGGTCTGGAAATCAGAAGAAAGTGAGGGCTGCAGATGCTGGAGATCAGACTCTAAGAGTGTGCTGCTGGAAAAGCACAGCAGGTCAGGCAGCATCCGAGGAGCAGGAGAGTTGATGTTTCGAGCATAAGCCCTTCATCAAGTCTGCAAATCAAACAAGTTGAGGAATCTTTGTCTACTTATTTCAAAGTCTTTAACTTTTTTAAAGACTCTGGGAAAAGCAAGACTTGATTTTTAGTGTGCTGTGACAAAAGTAAATGAAAAGTACTCCGTCACATTCCTCTCCTGAGCCTTCTGAGATGGACAGGCTTTAGAGAGTTATTTATTGCATAGCTCCAAATTTCAAAAGTCCTGTTGTAACCATTATATTTGTGTGGATAATCCAGTTAAATTTCTGGTCATTGGTAACTCACAGAATGCTGGTGATGGGGCTTGCAATGATAGTAATGTAATTGAATGTCAAAGGGAAGTGATTAGACACCATCTTGTTGGACATGGTCATTGCCTGGAACTTGTTTGATGTTAACACTACCTGCCAATTATCAGCTCAAGAGGCAAAAATCTTTCTTTTTTTTTCAGTATCTGAGGAGTTATGTAGGGGCTAGATGGTTTGAGGTGCTTCCATGGATTTAGTCTTAAATCGTTTTATCCTCATGGATTCTGCCTATCATGATGCCTGGATATTGAGTGCCTATGCTGTACTGTTGAACTTACTCTACAAAGCTACACAGCCCTTACTCTGAATCATAGAATGATACAGTATTGAAACACACCCTTCAGCCCAACTTATCCATGCCAACGAAGTTTCCTAAACTGAACTCACCCCATTTGCTTCCATTTGTCCATATCCCTCTAAACCTTTCCTATCTATGTAACTGTCCAAATGCCTTGTAAATGTTGTAATTGTACCTGCTGCGACCATGGCAGCTCATTACATATACAAACCATCCTCTGTATGACCTTCAGGTCCCTTTTAAATCTTTTCCCAGTCATTTTAAATATATGCCCTCTGATTTTGATCTCTCCTACCCTGGGGAAAAGACCATTGCTATTTGCCTTATCCATGCCCCTCATGATTTCATAAACATCAATAAGGTCACCCCCCCCTCGTCTCATACCTTCCAGAGAAAAAAAAAGTCCCAGCCTATCCACCCTCACCTTATAACTCAAACTTCCTGATGAAGGGCTTTTGCCCGAAACGTTGATTTTCCTGCTCCTCAGATGCTGTCTGACCTGCTGTGCTTTTCCAGCACCTCTCTAATCTAGACTCTGATCTCCAGCATCTGCAGTCCTCACATTCGCCTTACAATTCAAACTCACCAGTCTCGGTAACATCCTTTTAAACTTTTTGCACCTTTCCACTTTATTAACATCCTTCCTATAGCAGCGAGACCAGAATTGTACACAGAAGGATCCGTTTTTGTCGATACGTAGACAGACCGACGAGGGGAGAGGCCATTTTGGATTTGGCGCTCGGCAACAATCAAGACTGCTGAAGTTGATGTGCTAGAAATTTTGGAAAACATTAAGATTGATAAGTCCCAAGGACCATGCCAGATTTATCCTAGGCTGCTCTGGGAAGCGAGAAAGAAGGTTGCTAAGCTGCTGGTGAGGATATTTGCCTCCTCCCTCTCCACGGGAGTCGTACCGGAAGATTGGAAGGAGGCAAATGTTGTTCCTCTTTTCAAGAAGGGTAATAGGGAAATCCCTGGCAATTACAGACCAGTCAGTCTTATGTCTGTGGTCAGAAAAATTTTGGAAAGAATTCTGAGGGGTAGGATTTATGACTAATTGGCAAAGCATAGTGTGATTAAAGGCAGTCAGCATAGCTTTGTGAGGGGCAGATCAGGCCTGACAAATCTTATTGAGTTCTTTGAGGAGGTGTCAAGACAGGTTGATGAAGGTCAAGCAGTGGATGTGGTGTATATGGACTTCAGCAAGGCATTTGATAAGATTCCCTATGGTAGGCTAATTCATAACGTCAGAAAGTATGGAATACAAGGAAATTTGGCTATCTGGATTCAGAATTGGCTGGCTGACAGAAGGCAGAGAGTGGTTGTAGATGGAAAGCATTCTGCCTGGAGGTCAGTGTTGAGTGGGGTCCCACAGGGCTCTGTTCGTGGGCCTCTGCTCTTTGTAGTTTTTATAAATGACTTGGATGAGGAGATTGAGGGGTGGGTTAGTAAATTTGCAGATGACACAAAGGTTGGAGGTGCCATCGATAGTATCGAGGGCTACTGCAGGCTGCAGCGTGACACAGACAGGATGCAGAGCTGGGCTGAGAAATGGCAGATGGAGTTCAACCTGGATAAATGCGAAGTGATGCATTTTGGAAGGTCGAACTTGAATGCTGAATATAGGATTAAAAGACAGGATTTTGGCAATGTGGAGGAACAGAGGGATCTGGGTGTGCAAGTACATAGATCCCTCAAAGTTGCCAGCCAAGTGAATAGGTTTGTTAAGAAAGTATATGGTGTTTTGGTTTTCATTAACAGGGG
This sequence comes from Chiloscyllium plagiosum, assembly GCF_037043375.1. NCBI lineage: Eukaryota > Metazoa > Chordata > Chondrichthyes > Orectolobiformes > Hemiscylliidae > Chiloscyllium > Chiloscyllium plagiosum. The sequence continues at coordinate 38,052,116 of NW_028270167.1, read as the reverse complement.
GATTGTGTTTAAGAGCCGTGAGGTTTGCTGCAGCTCTGCAAGTCCCTGGTGAGACCATTCTTGGAATATTGTGTCCAGTTCTGTTCGCCCTACTATAGGAAAGATACAGAGGCTTTGGAGAGGGTGCAAAGAAGGTTTACCAGGATGCTGCCTGGACTGGAGGGCTTACCTTATGAAGAAAGTTTGAATAAGCTCAGACTTTTCTCTCTGGAGAGAAGGAGGAAGAGAGGAGACCTGATCAAGGTGTACAAAATAATGAGTGGAATAGATAGAGTCAATAGCCAGACACTTTTCCCCAGGACAGGATTGACTGGTACGAGGAGTCATAGTTTGAAGATATCAGGACAGAAGTGGGGAACCTTTTCATGTTGGAAGCCGCATTATGTTAGTTGTAATCTAATAAGGCTGCATCCAAGAAACTTCAATTATATATTCTTCAAAAGTCACATTATTTTGTAAAAATCTAACTACTATGTACTAACTAACTAAATCATGAGCATAGCAGGTGTCAAAATAGCCCTTATGACTTACCAATTTTTTAATTGTGGCGGTCAGTCTGTGAGGATTATTTTGTTAAATTTTCTTTTACTCTCTGGTATTTTAAATACATTCATTTTAAGATTAAAATAAAAATAATAAAGGACGAAAAAAAGCATATTAATAAAAAAAATAAAAGATTTGTTCTGCAAAATTTGCATTCATTCAAAAGGCCACATACAATGGCCTAGAAGGCCGCAGGGTCCCCACCCCTGTATTAGGAGGAAGGTATACAGGAGGTGTCAGAGGTAGGTTCTTTACACAGAGAGTTGTGAATGCATGGAATGCTTTGCCAGCTGTGGTGGTGGAAGCAGAGTCATTGTGGACATTTAAGCAACTGCTAGACATGCACATGGATAGCAGTGAGTTGAGGGGTGCGTAGGTTAAGTTACTATATTTTACATTAGGATTAAACCTTGGCACAACATCGTGGGCCAAAGGGACTGTTCTATGTTCTACTTCAAATGTGGCCTGACCGTTATCTTGTCCAGCTGTAACATGACGTCCCAACTCCTGTACTCGGTGCTCTGACCAATGAAGACAAGTGAGTCAAGTGCCTCCCTTATCACCCTGTCTACCTGTAACACCATTTTCAAGAAAGTATGTAGCTGCACCCCTAGGTCTCTTTGTTCTATAATACTTCCCAAGCTCCTAAATTGATTGTGTAGGTCATGCCCTGGTTTGCCTTACCAAAATGCAATACCTTACATTTATCTAAATTAAACTCCATCTGCTATTCCTCAGCCCACTGACCCAATAGATCAAGATCTTGTTGTACTCTTAAATAACCTTCTTCAACGTCCACTATACCACCAATTTCGGTGTCATCTGCAAATGTATTAACCACACTTTCTATATTCCCAATCAAATCATTGACATAAATGACAGTAGACAGTAGACCCAACACCGATCCTTGTGGCACTCTAGTGGTCACAGGTTTCCAATCTGAACAGCAAGCCTCAACTATCAACCTCTGTCTTCTACCATCAATCCAATTTGTACTCCCTGGATCCTATGTGATCTAACCTTACTAACCAGTCTAGCATGTGGAAACTTACTGAAGGCCTTGCTAAAGTTCACATAGACAATGTTTACTGCTCTGCCTTCATCTCATCACTTTTTGAAAAGACTTAATCAAATTTGTGAGACATGGTTTTCCATGGACAAAGACAGTTTGACTACCCCTAATCAGTTCTTGCCTTTCCAAATGGATGCAGATCCTATGTCTCAGAGTCCCCTCCAATAACTTACTCACCATTTGATGCTATGCTCACTTGTATGTAGTTCCCTAGTTTTTCCTTGGAGCCTTTCTTAAATAATTTGCTTCAGTATTCACGACTGAGAGGGACTTTGATATTTATGATGTCATTGTGAAACAGGCTGATATGCTCTAACAGGTTGATGTTGGGAAGGAGGATATGCTGAAAATTTTGAAAAACAAGGAGAGATAAGTCCCCTGTGTCAGATGGGATAACGTAAGATTACTACAGGAAGCGAGGGAAGAGACTGCCTTTAGTGATGATCTTTGCATCCTCACTGGATAATCCTGGGAATTATAGACCAGTCAGTCTTATGTCAGTGGTGGGCAAATTATTGGAGAGGATTCTGAGAGACAGGATTTATGATTACTTGGCAAACCATTGTTTGATTAGAAATAGTCAGCATGACTTTATGAGGGGCAGGTCATGTCTCACAAACTTTATTGAATTCTTTGAGGATGTGACAAAACACATTGATGAAGGTAGAGCAGGGAATTTGATGCACATGGATTTTAGCAAGGCATTTGATAAGGTTCCCCATGGTAGGCTCATTCAGAGAGTAAGGAGGCATGGGATACAGGGAAATTTGGCTGCCAGGATACAGAATTGGTTGCCCTATAGAAGATAGAGGGTGGTAGTAGATGGAAAGTATTCCATCGCTGACCAGTGGTGTTCCCCAGTAACTTGTTCTGGGACCTCTACTCTTTGAGAGTTTTATAAATGACTTGGATGAGGAAGTGGAACGTTGGGTGATAGGTTTGCTGATGATACGAAGGCTGGTGGAGTGGTGGACAGTGTGGAGGGCTATTGTAGGCTGTAACAGGACATTGACAGGATGAAGTTCTAAGTTCATAAGTAGCAGATGGAGTTCAACTTGGAAAATGTGAAGTGATTCATTTTGGAAGGTCAAATTTGAATACAGAATACAAGGTTAAAGGCAGGAATCTTGACAATGTGGAGGAACAGAAGGATGTTGAGGTCCACATCCATAGATCCCTCAAAGTTGCCACCCAGGTTGATAGGGTTGTTAAGAAGCCATATAGTGTGTTGGCTTTCATTAGCAGGGTATTGGGTTTAAGAGCTGCGAAGTTATGCTTCAGCTCTGTATAGTTCTGGTTAGACCACACTTGGAAACATTGTGTTCGGTTCTGGTCGCCTCATTATAGGAAGGAAGTGGAAGCTTTAGAGAGATTTACCAGGATGTTGCCTGGATTGGTGGGTATGACTTATGAAGAAAGGTTTTCTCATTGGAGTGAAGAAGGATGAGAGATGACTTGATAGAGGTAAAAACGATGATGAGAGATATACATAGAGTGAACAATCAGAGACTTTTTCACAGGGCAGAAATGGCTATCACGAGGGGACATAATTTTAAGGTGAGTGTAAGAAGGTTTAGGGGAGATGTCAGAGATCGGTGCTTTACACAGAGTGTTGGGTGTGTGAAATGCCCTGCCACCAGTGGGAGTAGAGTCAGGTACATTAGGAACATTTAAGCAACTCTTGGACAGGTACATGAAAGATAATACAATGAAGGGTATGTAAGTTAGTTTGATCGTAGAATAGGATAAAAGATGAGAGCGGAAGGGCCTGTACTATGCTGTAAGTTCTATGTTCTGAGTTCTAATCGACAACAGTAGCCACACTCCAGTCTTCCGGGGCTTCATCCATGGCTGTCGATTAAACACATTTCTCTGCTCAGGGCCCCACAGTTTCTTCCTTAGCTTCTTACAATTTCCTGAGATACACTTGATCAGGTTCCAGGGATTTATCCACCTTTATGCTTTTTAAAGATCTCCTCCACCTCTTTTTCTGAAATGTAGACTGTTTTCAAAACATCAAACGTTATTTTCCCAAGTTGCCTAGATTGCCTATCTTTCTCCACAGTAAATACTGACATGAAATATTTGTTTAGGATCTCACCCATCTCCTGTGGTTCCACACATAGATGGCCTCATTGATCTTTAAGAGGAGCTTTGGCTACTAACACTTTTATCATTGTTGGGGAAGATGTGGATTAAAGTCTCCAGCTCTCTGTAGAACAAAGAAACATAGATGATGGAATTTTTTAAAGGTTTGAAGCTGCTTTGACCTCTAAATGAATAACTTACGAATGGAATGTGTTCAATATTAAGGCCTCATTTTAAAAAAAAAGAGTCCATTGATCATTTTGTCACTGCAGTAACTCGGTTCACAAAATCCTGTGAATTTGCACAATGGAAAGATTCACAGTGTGGTACTATGCATAAGAAATCTCACAGTGAGAGCATGTCTCCTGAGAGAGGAGAATTTTACTCTCAGGAAGGTGATGGATGAATGTAGAAACACTGAGGTGCATTAATAACGAAAGTATTTTCAGGGCAGAAAAGATCAGACTTTACAGTATAAACACTTCAGGCTGAAAGTGCAGAAGGTTCATAAACGAAAAAGAGTAGATTCAGCATGGAGACACAGATGCTCAGATTGTAAAAAGGTGAATCAATTTGTACACAAAGGCTTAGTGAGAAGGAAGCATAATAAACGGTTACAGATGGCCACTGGAAAGATATCGATTGAAGACGCTGATTGATCGACTCTATACAACAGGTCGGTTTAGTCAGGTCATTAGATGATACATAGTTTGTGATAGTTGGATTAGTGACTGCAGAAAGAGAACTTCAGTCAACAGAAAGCACCAGATGGACAGTAGTGCATCATATAATAATGTGACCTTTACAGACCTGTGTGAAGTGAAGCAACATGAATGAATGAAGCCCTCAAAAATACGTATGAGAGAGTCTGATGACAAAATACTCCTGCCAAGAGGACAGCTTACTCCGCCAAACCAAAACAATGACAGCAATTGATATCTGGACTTCCAGAACTTCGGCAGCAAGCAAAAGCCACTTCTTCCAGTAGCAGCACGCCTAAATCATGTAGTGGTAACCTATCAAATACCAAAAGAGAATTGCAATGTGTAGCACACATTAATTCATTGACTGATCCTAGAGGATGCATCAATGTTGGGTGGTGCTCCTGGAAAATATCATCTCAAAGTAGAGGGAGTGTAAGCCAAATCCAGCATCTGAAAAGGAAGGTTCCAGATGCCCTTAAAAGGAGCCAAAAAGACTGGAAGAGCTGGGAAAAAAAGGAGATATCAAGAAACTGGCAAGTCCTACAGAATGGATTAGCAGCATGATGGCAGAGTCCAACTGTATCAGCCAGTACAGTACTTGGAATGAATATCAAGCTAAGCAATCAACAATCAACAGACAGGAGGGTTCCCTCCCAGTTGGGGAACACTTCAGTGGTCCAGGACATTCAGCCTCGGACCTTTGGGTGACCATCCTCCAAGGCGGACTTCGGGACAGGCAGCAGAGAAAAGTGGCCGAGCAGAGGCTGATAGCTAAGTTCGGTCCCCATAGGGAGGGCCTCAACCGGGACCTTGGGTTCATGTCACATTACAGGTGATCACCATTGCACTACACGCACACACAGATATTCCTACACACACACACTCTCACATACACATGGACACAGGTACACACAGAAGCGCACACAGACACCCACATACGCCCTTATAGACACACACACTCCCACACTCACACATGCACCCCATCACAGACTTAAGACACTCTACACTCACTACACACACACTTTCTCACACTCACAACCCCCACCCCAGACAGACACACACACACAGACAGACAAAGACCTACATGCACACATATATTTTGTGTGGTGAATTTCTACTTGCAGAGTTACATTGTATTTGCTCAAAAACTGCATGCATTCATGTAGAACTCTGAGCTCAAAAACTGCATGAATTTATGTAAAACTCTCTTATCTCACTTTTTAGATTAGTATCAATCTAAACATCATGGCATAGACTGAGAACACAGGGGGCCAACACCTTTAACATATTGTCTAGCTATCACCCATTGTTAACAGCTAAGCTGAGAATGCAACTTTTTAAAAAAAGGTTGTGTGATTTACACATGAAAGAAGTGAAAGTATAATGGTATTCTAACAGATGAAAGGCTTAACAGACAATCAATTTTTCAATGTATAATTTCAGTTACATCACACTGTAAATTTTTCCATAAATTCTGTGTGTTAGGATTGAGCCCTCCACTACCACCTGATGAAGGAGCGTCGCTCTGAAAGCTAGTGTGCTTCCAATTAAACCAGTTGGACTATAACCTGGTGTTGTGTGATTTTTAACTTTGTACAAGCTCAGCAAGTTAGAGAATCTCTGATGATGCATCAGATCACAGACAAACAATGGAACAATGGATGAACCTGCACATTGACCTCTTTATTCTTGTAGAAAGTGGTTACCTTGTCATCATAAACTACTATTCTGACTATTGAGGAAGATACCAACAAACTTCAATTCAATAGCATTTAACATTTTCACACTCTCCTCAGTCAAATGGAAAGACAAGGTAGCAGTGAAAATCATTATCGAAGTCAGAAAGAAACCGAGCATTTCCAGCACAGACATATAACAAGGCAGTCCTCAAATGGATAAACACAACTGCAAGGCATGGAAAGTACCTCAATACAAAGATTAATGTCACATCACACCCAACCTACTCTTCCAATTACAAAAGGGTTACTAAAGCCAGGGTTGTGAAAACATTGAGTCATAACATCAAGGTGAAACAGCAGAAAACCAAATTTCATTTTGATAAAGCCTCTAAAGCATTGCCAGAATTCAGCATTGGAGAGCCAATCAGAGTACAAATCTTCAACACTCAAACAAGAGTCAATGCAAATGATAACTTGGGACTTGCAGGAAGTAGTTGTTATATCAATTGCACAAGGTAGAAATGAAACAACAGGCATATATGAACAACTAAGCAAGCTGCTCCTCAATTACAAATTATCATTCGGGTAGATATGTACAGATCACAGCTCAACCTCACTTTCGCCCATCAGTCCTAGAGATCCAAAGGACCCACCAATTAAAATGAAGAAAAATTGTTATCCTAGCAACAGTAAGTGACAGAGGAGGAATGTTAGCCAGATAAAGAACACATGACCAATGTACATAGATACCATTTCAGGTCCAGTTTGATTTAATTGCTGTCAGTGCAATGCACATGCAGAGACTGATGCGAATAATGAACTGCAAGTTAGGTGAATTGGCCATGCTAAATTGCCCGTAGTGTTCAGGGATGTGTCGGTTAGGTGCATTAGTCAGGGGTAAATGTAGACTAATGGGGAATGGGTTTGGGTAGATTACTCTTTGGAGGGTCAGTGTGGACTGATTGGGCCAAAGGGCCTGTTTCCATTCTGTAGGGATTTTATGGAAATTCGATTCACCTGATCCTTTTGATTAAGGATGTTTGGAGGAGAAGGATTTAGATGGACACTTCAAATAATATAACATATAAGCCTACAAGCCAAATGACATTGGAATAGAGGGATGCTTGATGACTGGTATAGACATGATGAGCTGAAGGGTTTTTTCTCCATGCTGCAAAATATTCAGTGGCTCTATGATGCTGGGACCAACCTTCTAAATCCAGTGAATTCAACTGAATACATTTCAGTGCTTTGGTATGTTAGAGCATAAGGATATCAAAGGATTTGACAATTGTGGGGGAAAATAGTGTTAAAATAAATGATCAGCCATGATCAAATTAAATAACCGAAAAGACCTGATGGGCCAAATGGTCTTCTCTTGCTTCTATTTCCTATATACATCTTCTTAGAGTCATAGAGTCATAGAGATGTACAGCATGAACCCAGACCCTTTGGTCCAATCCGTCCATGCCAACCAGATATCCCAACCCAGGCCCAAATTTCACTCGGTATTCATTCTGTCTCAGCGAGCTGACAGTGAGCTCTTACTGTTGTAGTGATTTCACATTGTCCTTTCTCTGAGACCTCACTAACATTCCACTAATCTCCCATTGCGATGCCACTTGCCCTGTAACATGACCTGACTTATTTTATACTGAGATGACTTTGAAATGAGTTTCAGCTGACCCTTTTTTGCTTAGTCAAATGTAAATGTTTTCTTGTAAATATTTGGTGAAGTGAATATGATTTAGCATGATAATCGGCCATTCTCTTATGTATCGCCAACATTTCACAGTGACTGGATTAGTCTCTCTGACAACCTTAAGGGACTTCAAGGATATTCATGCACATCTGTTAGCTCATCAAAATTATTAAGTCATTAACAGAAATGTTTCTGTTTATCAGTATTTTCCCAACTTCATTAAGAGAGATGTTCAAAATTATATGAACCTCAGGCCCCGGGGAGTGATGTCGGATTTAATGTTTGCACTGCACCCTGGCACAGCACAGGGATAAGTTATGTTTCGTGTCATGAATCCTGGAAACTTTGGCTAAATAGTCACAGAGAAAGGAAGAAATCTCTGTTCTTAAGGGAGATGGAGAAAGAGGCAGAACGTGGCATTACTGTTAAAGAATGTACTCAAAATGAGATTTCATTCACATCAGGGCTTTGCTGCTTCTGACCAACTTTGCATCAGTTCCTATATACCCATACTGAACACTGAGGAAAAGTATTAAACCATTCTTGTCTTCTATACCATGTGTACTTTTGAATATTACCCTCTTTGCATACGAAATGGTACTTCACTTGCAGTGTGAGAAATTGAACTCAAAGCTTCAAAAGAGCCCTTTCCTCAATCTCAAAGCAGAGAGTATTCTGTTAGATAATAGTTTTCAACACTATTGATGACTCAATAATATGAGCCATTCCATAGATTTGATCTAGTGCTTAGTTCAAGTTAACTGAACCTGAGAACTGCATGAAACCTGAACAATGTATTTAGCCTCAGTGCCTCTTGCTTTGGGAGATGGAAATTAGGTGTTCCCTGAACGATGCCCAGGGATTCTTGCATGCATAAATGGGTGACAATCCTATGATAAACTGAAACAAGTGCTCATATTAAGTTGAAGTCTGCTGATGAGAACTTTGATTAGAGTTGATCAGATTCTATGATCTAATATCTCAGAATGTAATAATATAGAAAATATAAATGGATAAAAAATGCAGGGGTGAAGTCGAAAAGGGAAGTAGGAAAGTAGACAGAGGGCATGAAAAATATTGCGAAGTAAAACTGAAAGAACCCAAAGATGTGTTTCAGTGTGAAAGGTTTAAGAAGATAACAATGGAAAGAGGGGGACCATAAAAAACCAAAAATATTCCCACCGCATAGAGAGTGAAGTTGTGGATAAAGTTCTGAATGAATTATTTGTATTTCTTTTCACAAAAGAGGAAGAGCATGAAATGTTAGATAGACATATGGACAGAGGAAATACCGAGAGGATTAGCATCCTTGAAAAGGAATAAATCAGGCTGGATGGAAATGTAACCCAGGCTGTTAAACAAAGCCACGGCAGAAATAACAGATGCTCTGACCATCACTTTCCAATCCTCACATGATTCCAATGGGATGCCGGAGAGTTTGGGAAGTCGTACTTTTGTTTAGAAATGAAATGAGTGATAGAACATGTAGTTAGAGGCTAGCTAATCGTGGATACATTATTGGAATCAATTCTGAGAGACAGGACAAATTGTCATTCAGAAAGGCAGAGAGCAATCAAGAGTCAGCATGGATTTGTTCAAGGAAGATTGGGTCTGCCTAACATGACTGAATTTTCTTGAAGAGTTAGTAAGCAGGATTGATGAAGATAGTTTATTTGCTGTGGTTCATATGGATTTAAACAAGGTCCTTTTCAAAGTTCCATGTGACAGACTGGTTTTTAAAAAAAAACATGACCTGTCCTACTTGCCTATCTTCCTTTCCACCTATCCACTCAACCCTCCCCTCTGATTTATCACCTCCATCTCCACCCCTATTGTACTCTATGCTACTTTCTCCCCACCCCACCCCCCTCTCACTTATTTCTCCACCCTGCAGGCTCCCTGCCTCTTTAAACCTGATGAAGGGCTTTTGCCTGAAACGGCAATTTTCCTGCTCCTCGGATGCTGCCTGACCTGCTGGGCTTTTCCAGCACCACTCTAATCTAGACTCTGGTTTCCAGTATCTGCAGTCCTTGTTTTTACCTAGTTGATTTCAACCCTACTGCGAATCCTCTTGCAAGGATGCCTGCCTTGAAGGAGTCATGATTTGGAGATGCCGGTGTTGGACTGGGGTGTACAAAGTTAAAAATCACACAACACCAGGTTATAGTCCAACAGGTTTAATTGGAAGCACTAGCTTTCGGAGTGACGCTCCTTCATCAGGTGATTCACAATCACCTGATGAAGGAGCGTCACTCCGAAAGCTAGTGCTTCCAATTAAACCTGTTGGACTATAACCTGGTGTTGTGTGATTTTTAACTTTGCCTTGAAGGAGTTTTCCTCCTCTCTCTACAAGAATCTCAGTGAGTCTCTCTCTCTCTCATTGCAACCCCCAGGTCATCTCCTCGCCCTGAAGCTCTTCAACCATGTCCTGAAACAGACCCGCTACCACAGCCACATTTACTTTACGCCTGGAGGAAGAACGTCTCATCTTCCACCTCGGAACGCTTCAACCACAGGGCATCAATATGGATTTCACCAGTTTCCTCATTACCCCTTCTCCCACCTCACCCCAGCTCCAGCCTTCCAGTTCAGCACTGCCCTCATGACCTGTCCTACCTGCCTATCTTCCTTTTCACCTATCCACTCCACCCTCCTCTCTGACCTATCACCTCCATCCCCACCCCCATTCATCTATTGTACTCTATGCTACTTTCTCCCCACCCCCCTCTCATTATCTCTCCACCCTTCAGGCTCCCTGTCTCTATTCCTGATGAAGGGCTTTTGCCTGAAACGTTAATATTCCTGCTCCTCGGATGCTGCCTGACCTGCTGTGGTTTTCCAGCACCACTCTAATCTAGACCTTGGTTTCTAGCATCTGCAGTCATTGTTTTTACCTGGTTTTTAAAAAACTCATGGGATCCAGGGTATTATAGGAAATTGGATATAAAATTGACTCACTTGCAGGAAACAAGGCGTAATGTTTGACAGAAAGATTGCTTCCAGTTGTGTTCTGCAGGTTTCAGGAGCAGCTTCCCTGATTTTTGTGGTATACATTAAGAATTTATGCTTAAATGTTGGGGATATGATCAGTAAATTAGCTCTGTGACTAATAATGAGGAGGAGAGCTATAGACTGCAGAAAGAAAAAGATCAGTGAAGACGCGGTCCCTTATAGTCAGAAACAGAGGAAGTTAAAGTGGGATGGCAGACCAATTACATGCATATTTGGTTTTGTCCTCGTAAAGAAAAACACAAATAATGTACCAAACATTTTGGGGAGCACAGAGTCCCATGCCAGGGAGGAACTGAAGGAAATCAAAATCAGTAGAGAAATGGTATCACAGAAATTGATGAGATTAAAGGCTGATAAATCCCTCGGCCCTAGTCTTATTACCAAAGGACCTGGCCCAGAAATAGTGGATGCATTTGTGGTCCTCTTTCAAGCTTCTGTAGACTTAAGAACAGTTCCTCCTTTCCTTAAATGGCTGAAACAAATTAGGCTGGTTAATTTAACTCAACTATTTAAAAAGAGAGACGGAGAGATAATAAGGAGTTATAGACTCGTTAACCTGACATTGGTAGTAGGGGAAATGCTAGAGACCATGATCAAATGTTTAATTTCAGAACACATGGCCAACAATGAAAGAATTGTGCAGGCATCACAGACTTACAAAAGAAAAGTCTTGCTGGACAAATTTACGGAAATTTGTTGATGATATAACTTGTCTATTTGATAAGGAGGAGGCATTGGATGTGATTTAATTGGATTTTCAGAAGACTTGAGATAAGGTCCCACATTTGAGATTAGAATGTAAACGTAAAGCATGTGGGAATGGGAGTAGTGTATTGACACTGATAAAGAACTGGTTGGCAGGCAGGAAATAAAGACTAGAAAAAAGTAGGTATTTTTGTGAAAATGGCATACAGTGAGGACATGATCATACTGAAGGGCAGAGGAAGCCTATTCCTGCTCTTCTTTCCTTGTTCCTATGTTTGTGTATCAATGGACCAATCAGGTTGGTGGAAAAGTGACAAATTGAATTTAATCCACGGAAGGCTGAAGTGATGCACTTGCAAGGTCAGACAAGACATGTCCTATCTGGGGGATATTTGTTTCAAAATGACCATTGTTGCTAGCCCAGAAAGATCACAATCAGATTCATTGATGGGCTTTTTTACCTTCAGCAGTATTTGTACCTGATGATGTGGTACTTCCATATTTCAATAATAAGATGTGAGTAATGTATTCTGAAATTATGCCTTGCCCCATTGGCAGGACAGGGCCAGCAGAGGTGGTTACACAGTGATGTACAGGCAGGAGGGAATTTCCCTGAGGGTCCTAAACATTGACTGTGGACCCCATGAAGTCTCATGGCTTCAGATTAAACATTGGCAAAGGAACCTCCTGCTGATTAACACGTACCATCCTCCCTCAGCTGATGGATTGGTACTCCTCTATGTTGAACAACAGTTGGAGGAAACACAGGTGCAATATGTACTCTGGCTGGGGGATTTTAATGTCCACCATCAAGAGTGGCTCATCAGCACTACTAATTGAGCCGGTCTGGTTCTAAAGGAGATAGCTGATAGACTGGGCCTGCAGCAGGTAATGAGGGAATCAACAAGAGGGAAAACATATTTGGCCTCATCCTTACCAATCTGCCAGCTGCAGATTCATCTGTCCATGACAGTATAGGTAAGGGCAGCCACCACCTAGTCCTTGTGGAGACAAAGTCCAGCCTTCACATTGAGAATAACCTCCATTATGTTATCACTGTGGCATTATCACTTTGTTAAATGGGACACATTTCAAACAGATCTAGCAACTCTAGATTAGGCATCCATGAGGCACTGTGGGCCATTAACAGCAGCAGAATTGTACTCCAGCACAATCTGTACCTCATGGCTTGGCATATCCCCCACTCAACTATTACCATCATAGAGTCATAGAGATGGACAGCATGGAAACAGACCCTTCAGCCCAACCCGTCCATGCCAACCAGATATCCCAACCCAATCTAGTCCCACCTGCCAGCACCCGGCCCATATCCCTCCAAACCCTTCCTATTCATATACCCATCCAAATGCCTCTTAAATGTTGCAATTGTACCAGCAACCACCACTTCCTCTGGCAGCTCATTCCATACACGTACCACCCTCTGTGTGAAAACATTGCCCCTGAGGTCTCTTTTATATCTTTCCACTCTCACCCTAAACCTATGCCCTCTCATTCTGGACTCCCCAACCCCAGGGAAAAGACTTTTCCTATTTACCCTATCCATGCCCCTCATAATTTTGTAAACATCAATAAAGTCACCCCTCAGCCTCTGACACTCCAGGGAAAACAGCCCCAGCCTGTTCAGCCTCTCCCTATAGCTCAAATCATCCAACTGTAGCAACATCCTCGAAATCTTTTCTGAACCCTTTCAAGTTTCACAACATCTTTCCAATAAGAAGGAGACCAGAATTGCATGCAATATTCCAACAGTGGCCTAACCAATATCCTGTACAGCCGCAACATGATTTCCCAACTCTTCTACTCAATACTCTGACCAATAAAGGAAAGCATACCAAATGCCTTCTTCACTATCCTATCTACTTGTGACTCCACTTTCAAGGAGCTATGAACCTGCACGCCAAGGTCTCTTTGTTCAGCAACACTCCCTAGGACCTTACCATTGAGTGGATAAGTCCTGCTAAGATTTGCTTTCCCAAAAAGCAGCACCTCACATTTATCTAAATTAAACTCCATCTGCCACTTCTCAGCCCATTATCCCCAGATTATCAGGAGCAACCTCTCCGGTGGTTAGAGTCAGACATGACACATTGGAAGATGGCTGTGATGATGGAGGTCAGTCATCTCAGCTCTAGGACATCTCTGCAGGAGTTCCTCAGGGTAGTGTCCCCGGCCCAACCATCTTCACCTTTCCTCCAACATAAGATCAGAAGTGGAAATGTTCAGTGATGATTGCACTTTGTTCAGCAGTATTTGCAATTCCTCAGATACAGAAGTATTCCATATTCAAATGCAGCAAGATCTGGAAAATATCCAGGCTTGGACTGATAAATAGCAGGTAACATTCACACCATTCAAATGCCTGGCAATGACCATCACCAATAAAAGATAATCTAACCACCAGCCTTTGACATTCAGTGACGGTGTTATCCGACTATCATTTCTGGATTTACCATTGACCAGAAACTCAACTGGACTCACCATATAAAGACAGTGGCTACAATTGCAGGTCCGAGGCTGGGAATACAGTGGCGAGTAACTCACTTCCTGACTCCCCAAAGTCTGCCGACCATCCGCAAGGCATAAGTCAGGAGTGTGATAGCATACTCCCCACTTGCCTGGTTGGTTGCAGTTTCCACATCACACAGGACAAAGCAGCCCACCTGATGGGCAGCATGTCTATTACCTCCACAGGTGATGCTCAGTAGCAGCAGTATGTGCTCTCTACAAGATACACTGCAGAAATTCACCAAAGATCCTCAGACACACTTTCCAAACCCCAACCTGCCCAATCCAGAAGGACAAGTGCTGCGAATATTTGGGAATACCATCACCTGCCAGCTCTCCTCCAAGCCACTCACCATCTCGACTTGGAAATATACTGCCTTTCCTTTAGTGTCGCTGGGTTAAAATCCTGGAATTCTCTTCCTAAGGACACTGTATGTCAACCCACAGCACATAGAGTGTAACAGTTCAAGAAGGCAGCTCACCATCAAACTTTAAAAGGTAACTGGGGACAGGCAATAAATACTGGCCAGCCAATAATGGCCAGTTCCCATAAATGAGTAAATAAAAAAAGATTTGTCGATTTTTTTACAGTTCCTGTTAATTGCAGGCATTAAAATCACAAGCGCTTGTGCCTGGGCTAAAACTAAGCAATGCTGATTAAACTGTGGTATATTTTTCTCAGCATGTTATGCTTCAAAAGGACTCAATAAGATGGAGACTGAGAACCTATACACTCTCAGGTTGCAGGCTATGATACAGTGGTGATAATGTGAACATTTACCTTCAAGCTGTAGATCACATGAATTGTCAGACTTAACACAATCTTTTTCCAAGCATAAAAGACCCAAACAGGTATATATTGTTGTAGATAAGCATGTGTTGTCAACCTGGTAATTTTACAGGATACAGTGGACTAGAGATGCTGGAGAGTCAGAGTTGATAAAGTGTGGTACTTCATTGGTTTTCCTCCTCCTTCGATGCTGCCTGACTTGCTTTGCTTTTTCCAATGTCACACTTTTTCGACTCTGGTAATTATACAAATAGACAAAAAGAGGTAACAAGGTTAGCAGCTCAAATTTCAAAATAATGTTTTGGAGGTTTGAAACTTCATCCATATCTGTTGATCAGATACATATGGAATGTGGTTGAGCATTATCTTCGGTTCTATGCATTGAGAACTTGATTGTCTTGTTGCTGTCAGCATGATCACCATTCCACCACAAACACCAACACTGGATTTATTTCCCTCACTGGGTCCATTGGCATGATTGGCATGCCATACTCTGGCCTGAGCTGATTTCTACCTCTTTGCAATGCAGCACCATGATCTGTCATGACTTTGTATGATCTCGGCTGATCGCAAATCGTAGAAACCTTTACTGACGAGGCATATTTATAGATGGGTATATGAATAGGAAGGGTTTGGAGGGATATGGGCCAAGTGCTGGCAAATGGGACAAGATTGGGTTAGGAAATCTGGTTGGCATGGACAAGTTGGGCCAAAGGGTCAGTTTCCATGCTGTGACTGTAATGTCAATACACAGGGTCCATACTGAAGGCCATATGTCATTGATGGAAGATTGTAGACTCTGTTTCTGTGCTGGACATCTCTCTGACTCCCGAGACAGAAGAAGAGAGACAGAGACATGAAGAGGGTCGGGAGGAATCTCCAAGCTCAGGGCTCCAGGCAGCTGAAGGCAGGGCCCCCAACGATGCAGGAACCAGAATCAGGGGGAGCGTCAAAATGCTGGCATTGGGGAGGAGGGCAGAGATATCGGAGGGAGTGACAGAGATAGGAAGGGAGTGTAGGGGCTGGAGGGGGTGATAGAGATAGGGAGGGGGTTTAGGGGCTGGAGGAGGTGACAGAGATAAGGAGGGAGTGTAGGGGCTGGAGGAGGTGACAGAGATAGGGAGGGGGTGTAGAGGAATGGAGGAGGTGACAGAGATAGGGAAGGGGTATAGGGGCTGGAGGGGATGACAGAAATAGGGAGGGGGTGTAGGGGGCTAGAGGAGGTGACAGAGATAGGGAAGGGGTGAAGGGGCTGGAGGGGGTGACAGAGATAGGGAGGGGGTGTAGGGGGCTGGAGGAGGTGACAGAGATAGGGAGGGGGTATAGGGGTGCCAGAGATGGGGGGTGTAGTGGCTGGAGGGGGTGATAGAGATAGGGAGGGGGTGTAGGGGCTGGAGGGGGTGACAGAGATAGGGAGGTGGTGTAGGGGGCTGAAGGAGGTGACAGAGATAGGGAGGGGATGTAGGGGTGACAGAGATAGGGAAGGGGTGTAGGGGCTGGAGAGGGTGACAGAGATGGGAGGGAGTGTAGGGGCTGGAGGGGGTGACAGAGATAGGGAGGGGGTGTAGGGGCTGGAGGGGGTGACAGAGATAAGGAGGGGGTGTAGAGGAATGGAGGAGGTGACAGAGATAGGGAAGGGGTATAGGGGCTGGAGGGGGTGACAGAAATAGGGAGGGGGTGTAGGGGGCTGGAGGTGGTGACAGAGATAGGGAGGGGGTGTAGGGGGCTGGAGGAGGTGACAGAGATAGGGAGGGGGTGTATGCGTCTAGAGGGGGTGACATAGAGAGGGAATGTGTGTAGGGGCTGGAGGAAGTGACAGAAATAGGGAGGGAGTGCAGGGGAATGGAGGGGGTGACAGAGATAGGGAAGGGGTGTAGGTGCTGGAGGGGGTGACAGAGATAGGGAGGGGGTGTAGGGGCCTGGCGGAGGTGACAGAGATAGGGAGGGGTGTAGGGGTGACAGAGATGGGGGGGGTGTATGGGCTGGAGGGGCTGACAGAGATAGGGAGGGGGTGTAGGGGCTGGAGGGGTGACAGAGATAGGGAGGGGTGTAGGGGCCTGGAGGTGGAGACAGAGATAGGGAGGGGTGTAGGGGTGACAGAGATGGGGGGTGTAGGGGCTGGAGGAGGTGACAGAGATAGGGAGGGGGTGTAGGGGTGACAGAGATAGGGAGGGGATGTAGAAGCTGGAGGGGTGATAGAGATAGGGAGGGGGTGTAGGGGCCTGGAGGAGGTGACAGAGATAGGGAGGGGTGTAGGGGTGACAGAGATGGGGGGGTGTAGGGGCTGGAGGGGGTGACAGACAGGGAGGGGGTGTAGGGGTGACAGAGATAGGGAGGAGATGTATGGGTGACAAAGATAGGGAGGGAGTGTAGGGGCTGGAGAAAGTGACAGAGATAGGGAGGGGGTGTAGGGGCTGGAGGAGGTGACAGAGATAGGGAGGTGGTGTAGGGACTGGAGGAGGTGGCAGAGATAGGGACGGCATGTAGGGGCTGTGGCCTGCCGTGGGGAGGTATTTACCTGGTGCACACTGGGCCCTCCCTCATCCTGTCGGACATGCTGCTGGTATTGCCCTTTCTGAACTTCAGGCTGCAGATTCCTCTTGTTGTTGTAGAAAAGCTGGAGGCTGGCCTGATGCGACGTATTTATGACAGGATTTCTAATTTATACTTTGCTTCCGGGTAGTTATGACAGCTCTTTAACTGCTCGTTGCTCATGTGTCTCTTTTGTTTTCCTCTGACTTTGAAGAAAAGTGTCCTACATCTCAGACAATTGGTTGCTAGGCAAGGCTATTCATACTTGCCTTCTAAGTAGAAGTTGTGCTGAGGATACCAAACCTGCCAACATTAGAATTAGATTCCCTACAGTGTGGAAATTGGTCCTTCAGCCCAACAAGTCCACACTGACCCTCTGAAGAGCAACCCACCTAGACCCATTCCCCTCACCTATATTTACGCCTGACTTAATAACCTATAATATTGGCAATTTAGCCTGGCCAATCCACGTAACCTGCACATCTTTGGATTGTGGGTGGAAACCGGAGCACCAGGAGGAAACCCATGCAGATACGGGGAGAATGTGCAAACTCCACACAGACAGTCTCCCGAGGCTGAAATTGAATCCGGATCCCTGGCGCAGTGAGCAGTGCTAACTACTGAGCAGCTGTGTCACCCTTAATTTTGCATAAAAATGTTGCAATGTAAGACAAAAATGTAAAGCACAAATTTGGTACATGGTCAAAAGCTGTTTGACATTCGATGAGTATAGATCTGACAATGGGTCTCATATCTGCTTCCGGACAGCCTGTTTGAGGACAGGACCATAACATGGCAAATGGAAGTTAATGCAGAAAAGTGTGGGATGATTCACTTTGGAAGGAGTAACAGGAATGAAGAGTATTGGGATAATGGTAAGACTCTTGGTAGTGCAGATGAGCAGAGAGATCGTGGTGTCCAGGTACATAGATCCTTGGAAGTTGCCACCCAGGTTGACAGGGTTGTAAGAAGACATACGGTGTGTTGGCTTTTATTGATAGAGGGATTGAGTTTCAGAACCATGAGGTCATGCTGCAGCTGTACAAAACTCAGGTGCGGCCACATTTGGAGTATTGCATACAATTTTGGTCACCGCATTATAGGAAGGGTGTGGAAGCTTTGGAAAGGATTCAGGGAGATTGACTAGGATGTTGCCTGGTATGGAGGGAAGGCCTTATGAGGAAAGGCTGAGGGACTTTAGGCAGTTATCATTAGAGAGAAAAAGGTTGAGAGGTGACTTAATTGAGACATATAAGATAATCAGAGGATTAGATATGTTGGACAGTGAGAGCCTTTTTCCTTGGATGGTGATGGCTAGCATGAGGAGACATAGCTTTAAATCGGGGGGTGATGTCAGAAGTAGTTTCTTTACTCACAAAGTGTTAGGGGCCTGCAACAGTAGTAGACTCACCAACTTTAAGGGCATTTAAATGGTCATTGGATATGCATATGGGTGAGAATGGAATGGTGTAGGTTAGATGGGCTTCAAATTGGTTTCACAGGTCGGCGCAACATTGAGAGCCGAAGGGTCTGTACTGTGCTGTAATGTTCAATGTTCTATGTGATAGGGGACGCTCCCCACTTAGTACACATATCTTGGAATGATTTGCCTGTGAATTGCTCCCTCTGCTGCTGCTAGATACATATGGCATATCTCACATACATTCACAAATCATTGGTTAAATTGTAATTCATTCTTGGCCAATCCAGGTATAGACATGTTAGCCTTCTTGTGTACTGAATACCAATGTACCTTTGATGTAACATGGTCATGCCACCTTGTTGTAGTGTGCTCAGAGGCTCAGAATCCTGCAGTGAGTAACTCACCTCCTGACATTCCCCAAATTCTGTCCTCCACAATGGCACAAGAAAAGTTAAAAATCACACACCAGGTTATACTCCAACAGGTTTATTTGAAAGCACACTAGCTTTTAGAGCGCCACTCCCTTATCAGGTGGTTGTGAAGGAGCGACGCTCCGAAAGCTAGTGCTTCCAAATAAACCTGTTGGGCTATAACCTGGTGTTGTGTGATTTTTAACTTTGTCCATCCCAGTCCAACACCGGCACCTCCAAGTCATGGCACAAGAAAAGACTGTGATAGAATATAGTCACCATTTGCCTGGATTAGTGTATCTTCAATAACTTTCAAGAAGCTTGATGCTATCAGGATGTTAATAGTGGGGGATTCAATGATGGTAATACCATTGAAGGTCAACAGTGAAGGTTGTCTCCAGTTAGAGTTGATCATTGTCTGGCATTTGTGTGGTCTGAAAGTTACATGCCACTTTTCAGCCCAGTTCTGGATATTGTCCAGGTTTTCATACATTTTGACATGGAGTGCTGCAGTATTTCAGTTCTTTCTCACTTCAGCCCACAATTTTAAAAAGGACAAAATTTAAAAAAAATAGAACTTTTACACTTGCAATCAAAACCAGAAATTGCTGGAAAAGCTCACCAGGTCTGGCAGTTTCTGTGGAGAGAAATCTGTATTCTGAGGAAAGGACACTAATGTTAACTAATTTCTCTTCACAGATACTGCTAGACGTGCTGAGCTTGTCCGGCAATTTCTGGTTTTGTTTCTGATTTCCAGCATCCACAATTCTTTCAGTTTTAATCTTTACAATTGTTCTTGCTATGAGAACTATTTTTTTGTGTTGGAAATGACTCATCACGCTTTTTAAAGTGTGTCTGTATATAGCCAAAATGAATAAATATTCTCTGGATCTTCCTTAAGGCTATGCGGGCACACTTGGATAATAGTCTTTTGTAATTCTTAAAGTTACTCATCTTTGACAGTTGATTATTGCAACTGATCTCACTGTCTCTGGTTAAAGTGTAATCGATTTATCCTGCAAACATCTTCAATTTCATAGTCTAGAGTATCCGCATAAAAGGAACATCTTGGATTTTGTGCAGATTCACAAGTCTGCTCAGTGCATCAGACATCAAGCCATAATGGTACTTGGCTTGTATCTGACATCAAAGTCAAATCCTTGCACCTTGACAAGTAAATGCTGCGAATGTGCCAGTGCACTCATTAGCTATTGATGACAGATCATTTCTAATAGCTAATGGTCCATTTCAATGGTGAATTTCTTCTGAGTAAACAGATGAGAAATCTCACAGTGTCAAATATCAGAGGAAATATCTCATGCTCAATATTAGAACAGCTGGCTTGTGCAGATGTCAGGGATTTTGAACCAAAAGACCTCGGATCTTCATCTTGGGAAAGGCACAGACCCAGGACTTTTTGCAATGCATCTACTTCTGGAATTATGTCTTTCCCAGGATCACAGTCTGGCATTAAACAAGATTTTGTTGACGGAAATTGCTTGAGGCAAAGACGTCATCTTGCCACACACAGAAGGGACATCATTTTTGAGCAAATCTCTCAGCAGGGATACCTTTTCCACAAAGTTGGTAATACCTGGCAAGGAAAGTTGATGATGTGAGGAGAGAGTGTCTCCTTATCCAGCATAATGGACATTTGCTTAGATCTCGTCTTGTGTAAGGAGACAGGAATAATGAATGATCTCATAGTTAAGGATCCTCTTGGAAGGATGATTACTGTATGGTTGAATTTAGAATACAGATGCAAAGTATGAAGATAAAATCCAATATGAGGGTCCTGTGCTTAAACAAGGGAGGAGTTGGCTAAAGTAGACTGGAAAGAAACACTTTATGGTGGTACAGTTGACGCACAGCAAAGGACTTTTAAAGCAACTTTTCATAGTATTCAGCAGAAGTATATACCAGTGTAGGAAAAGGGGTAATCTGCCATGTCTGAGGAAATGGGAGACTTTCAAATTGAAAGCGAAGGTATACAGAGTCCAGTTCAAACTAGAAGATTGGGAAAACTTTAAAGGTCACTGGAAAGCCGCAAACAAAGCTGTAAAATAAAATAAGATAGATTATCAGAGTAAAATAGCTTAGAATATGCGGAAAGATAGCAAAAGTTTATTGGGTAGATAAGAAGGCTTTAATTAACAAGATTTGGAGATGCCGGTGTTGGACTGGGGTGTACAAAGTTAAAAATCACACAACATCAGGTTATAGTCCAACAGGTTTAATTGGAAGCACAGTAGCTTTCGGAGCGACGCTCCTTCATCAGGTGATAGCCTACATCAGGCTATCACCGGATGAAATGGCGTCGCTCCGAAAGCTACTGTGCTTCCAATTAAACCTGTTGGACTATAACCTGGTGTTGTGTGATTTTTAACTTAATTAACAAGGGGATTGAGATTAAGAGCCACAGCATTTTGTTGAAGATCCATAAAACTATTCTGGTTAGACCACACCCAGAATATTCTGTCCAGTTCTAGTCACCTCATTATAGGAAGGATATAGATGCTTTAGAGAGGGTGCAGAGGGGATTTGCAGGATTCTGCCTGGATTGGAGGGCTTGTCTTACACAGAGAGGTTGAGTTGATAGCCAGAGCAGAAGTGGCTGTCATGAGGGGCCATAATTTTAAGGTGATCGGAGGAAGGTTTATGGGAGATGTCAGAGGTAGGTTCTTTACACAGAGAGTGGTGGGTGTGTGGAATGCACTGCCAGCAGTGGTAGTAGAGTCAGATACATTAGGGACATTTAAACGGCTGTTAGACAAGTACATAGACGGCAGTAAATTGAGTAGTGTGTAGGTTAGGTTGATCTTAGAGTAAGATAAATGCACGACACAACATGGTGGGCCGTAGAGCCTGCACTGTGCTGTACTGTTCTATGTACTACGATCTAAAAGTTTCTATAAATGTATTTTTAAAATTGGCTAAAGTAAACATTGGTCCTTTAGAGGAGGAGAAGGGAATTTGGCAATGAGGAGATGGCCAAGGTGTTGAACAGGTATTTTGTTTCGGTCTTCACAGTGGAGGACACTAATAACATGCCAGTAATTGACAAAGAGGCTAAGGTAGGTGAGGACCTATAAACAATCGTTATTATGGAAGAGGTAATGTTGGGCAAGCTAATGGAGCTAAAGGTAGATAAGTCTCCTGGCCCTGATGGCATGCATCCCAGGGTACTAAAAGAGATGGCAGGAGAAATAGCAAATACACTTGTGGTAATTTTCCAAAATTCACTGGGTTCTGGGGCAGTTCCAGCAGATTTGAAAAGCGCAAATGTGACGCTCCTGTTTGAAAAAGGAATTAGACAAAAGATGGGGAATTATAGACCGGTTAGCTTAATTTCTATGGTGCTTGAACCTATTATCAAGGAAGAAATAACAAGGCGTCTAGGTAGAAATTGTCCTGTTGGGCAGACATAGCCTGTGTTCATGAAAGACAGGTCATGCTTAACTAATCAGCTGGAATTCTATGTAGACATTAGAGCACAATGGACAATGGCGATGTTGTAGATGTGGTCTATCTAGATTTCCAAAAGGGATTCAACAAGTTGCTGCACAAAAGGCTGCTCTATAAGATAAAGATGCATGGTGTTACAGGCAAGATAATAGTATGAATAGAGGATTGGTTAACTAACAGGAAGCTAAGAGTGGGGATAAATGAGTGCTTTTCTAGTTGGAAATCAGTGACTAGTGGTGTGCCTCAGGGATTAGTTTTGGGACTGCAATTATTCACAATTTATAGAGATGGTTTGGAGTTAGGGACCATGTATAGTGTGTCAAAGTTTGTGGATGACACTATGGTGAGCAGCAGAGCAAAGTGTGCAGGAGACTGTGAAACTTTGCAGAGGAACATAGATAGTTTAAGTGAGTGGGTAGATGTCTGGCAATTAGAATGCAATATTGATCAATGTAAAGTCATCCATTTAGGTAGGAATATCTGTAAAAAGGACTATTATTTGAATGGTAAAAAATTGCAGCAAGCTGCTATGCAGAGGGACCTGGATGTCCTTGCGCATGAATCACAGAAGGTTGGTCTGCAGGTACAACAAGTAATTAAGAAGGCAAATGGAATTTTGTCCTTCATTGCTCAAGGGATTGAGTTTATAAATAGGGAGATTATGCTGCACCTGTACAGGGTGCTGGTGAGGCCACACAGCTAGAGTACTGTGTGCAGTTATGGTCTCTTTATTTGAGAAAAGATGTACTGACACTAGAGGGGGCACAGAGCAGATTCATTAGGTTGATTCTGGAATTGAGGGGGTTGGCTTATGAGGAGAGACTGAGTAGGCTGGGATTATATTCATTGGAATTTAGGAGAATGAGGGAGGATCTTATTGAAACGTGTAAAATTATGAAGGGAATAGATAAGATAGAAGTAGAAAGGAGATTTCCACTGGCGGATAATACAAGGACAAAAGGGCACAGCCTCAAAATTAGGTGCAGCAAATTTTATAACAGAACTGAGAAGGAACGTCTTCACTCAGAGAGTTGTGAATCTGTGGAATTCCATGCCCAGTGAAGTCATAGAGTCATAGAAATGTACAGCACGGATACAGACCATTTGGTCCAACTCATCCATGCCAACCAGATATCCTATATTAATCTAGTTCCATTTGCCAATACTTGGCTCATATCCCTCTAAAGCCTTCTTATTCAAATATCCATCAGATGCCTTTTCAATGTTGTAATTGAACTACCCTCCACCACATCCACTGGCAGCTCAAGCTATACATGCACCATCGCTGAAAATGTGTTGCTGGAAAAGCGCAGCAGGTCAGGCAGCATCCAGGGAACAGGAGAATCGACGTTTCGGGCATAAGCCCTATACATGCACCATCCTTTGCATGAAAATGTTGTCACTTAGGTCTCTTTTAAATCTTTCCCTTCTCATCCTAATCTTATGCCCTCTTGTTCTGGACTCCCCAACCTAGTGAAAAGATCTTGTCTATTTATCCTATCCATGTCCCTCATGATTTTATAAGGTTTTATACGGTCACCCCTCAGCCTCCAATGCTCCAGGGAAAACACCCCTGCCTATTCAGCTTCTCCCTAAAGCTCAAATCCTCCAACCCTGGCAACATCCTTGTAAATCTTTTCTGAACCCTTTCAAGTTTCACAACATCCTTCTTATAGGAGGGAGACCAAAATTGCACACAATATTCCAAAAGTGGTGAAGGCGTGAAATTAAAGGGTTAAATGGACAAATGCTGTGCTAACTGTAGAATGCCCTTTAGATTTTGCAAACAACTGCAGAAAGGTTGTTTTTGTTTCTGTGCAAAACTAGATTTTGCAAGTGACTGCAGAAAGGCTGTCCTGTCATTGTGCAAAGTATAATCGTGATGTGCTACCTAATGAAACAAGACACACATCAACAACGGAAACATCTTGCGACAGACAATGGCTTGGAATGTTCTGTGGTCCTTCCAGAGGAAGGCAGACCTAATACAACATGCAATCAAGGGTATAAAAAATTGCTGTAATCCGTACCAAATGAGAAGCCTGATGGAACCGTGTTTAGGCACCTGGCTCTCCCAAAAACTTAGTCTGATTCACTGCTAAATTCGTATTTTGGTGTTATTTTTACCTATGACAGTGGCCTAACCAATGTCCTGTACAGCTGCAACATGACATTCCAACTGCTGTACTCAATACTCTGACCAATAAAGGAAAGCATACCAAACACCTTCTTCACTATCCTATCTCTTTTAGGTTGGAGGATTTGAGCTTTAGGGAGAAGCTGAATAGGCGGGGGTGTTTTCCCTGGAGCGTTAGAGGCTGAGGGGTGACCATATAAAACTTTATAAAATCATGAGGGACATGGATAAGGTAAATAGACAAGATCTTTTCACTAGGTTGGGGAGTCCAGAACAAGAGGGCATAAGATTAGGATGAGAAGGGAAAGATTTAAAAGAGACGTCACTTTCAAGGAGCTATGAATCTTCACTCAAGGCCTCTTCATTCAGCAGCACTCCCCAGGACCTTACCATTGAGTGTATAAGTCCTGCTCTAATTTGCCTTTCTAAAATGCAGCACCTCACATTTACTAAGTTAAATTTCATCTGACACTCCTCGGCTCATTGACCCATCTGATGAACTTTGAGGTAACCTTCTTCGCTGTCCACTACACCTTCAACAATGGTGTCATCTACAAAATTACTAACTATATCTCCTCTATTCATATCCAATTCATTTATATAAGTGACGAAAAGCAGTAGATCCAGTAGTTGAGATTTCTGCATTGTATGTTTTTAAAGCTAAGATAAATAATTTTTGAACAGTAAAGGAATTTATGGTGAGAGGGCGGGTAAATGGAGCTGAGGCCACAAAAAGATCAGTCATGATCTCATTGATTGGCGGAGCAGGCTCAAAGGGCCAGACGGCCTACTCCTGCTCCAAATTCTTACGTTCTTCTGAGAATTGGGCCAGAATCGGGCAGATGGAGTTTTGTAGATAGATGCAAAATTCAACATTGTGGCTGCAAATATAAAAGGACTAATTATTATTTAAATAGGAAGCAGATTCAAAGTGCATCAGGGCAGAAGGATCTGGGCATCTTTGTGCATGAATGACAGAAAGAGGGTTTGCAGGTGGAGCATAGAACAAGAAACGCAAATGGAATCCTGGCATTTATTGAAAAAGGACTGGATTATAAAAGTCAAGAAGCGCTGTCACAATTATATAAGGCATTGGTGAGACCACACTTGGAGTATTGTGCCAGGTTTCAGTCTCCATATGAGTATACTTAAGAGGGAAATCAGGAGGGCCAAAAGGGAACATGAGAATAACTTTGGCAAATAGAGTTAAGGAGAATCCAAAGAGCTTTTACAAATACATTAAGGACAAAAGGGTAACTAGGGAGAGAATAGGGTCCATCAAAGATCAGCAAGGTGGCCTTTATGTGGAGCCGCAGGAGATGGGGGAGATACTAAATGAGTATTTTGCATCACTGTCTACTGTGGAAAAGGACATGGAAGATGTAGAATATAGGGAAATAGATGGTGACATCTTGAAAAATATCCATATTACACAGGAGGAAGTGCTGGATGTCTTGAAATTCATAAAAGTGGATAAATCCCCAGGACCTGATCAGGTGTACTCAAGAACTCTGTGGCAAGCTAGGAAAGTGATTGCTTATTTGTATCATCGATGATCACATGTGAGGTGTCGGAAGACTGGAGGTTGGCTAATGTGGTGCCACTGTTTAAGATGGGTGGTAAGGACAAGCCAGGGAACCATAGACCAGTGAGCCTGACGTTGGTGGTGGACAAGTTGTTGGAGGGAATCCTGAGGGACAGGATGTACATGTATTAGGAAAGGCAAGGACTAATTAAGTAGAGTCAATATGGCGTTAGGTGTGGGAAATCATGCCTCACAAAATTGATTGAGTTTTTTGAAGAAATAACAAAGAGGATTGATGAGGGCAGAATGGTAGATGTGATCTACATGGACTTCAGTAAGGCATTTGACAAGGTTCCTCATGGGAGACTGTTTAGCAAGGTTAGAGCTCATGGAATACAGGGAGAACTAGCCATTTGGATACAGAATGTCTCAAAGGTAAAAGACAGAGGGTGAATTTGTGGCGGATATGGAAAGATTCCTTGTGGCCTTGGAGGGAAGTAAAGGGGGAGGTGTGGGCGCAAGTTTTGCATTTCTTGCAGGGGAAGGTGCCGGGAGTGGAGGTTTGGTTAGTGGGGGGTGTGGACCCGACGAGGGAGTCACGGAGGGAGTGTTCTTTTTGGAACGCTGATTGGGGAGGAGAGGGAAATATATCCCTGGTGGTGGGGTCTGTTTGGAGGTGGCGGAAATGACGGCGGATGATACGCTGTACATGGAGGTTGGTGGGGTGGTAGGTGAGGACCAGTGGGGTTCTGTCCTGATGGCGATTGGAGGGGTGGGGCTCCAGGGCGGAGGAGCGGGAAGTGGAGGAGATGGGGTGGAGAGCATCGTCGATCACGTCTGGGGGGAAATTGCGGTCTTTGAATAAGGAGGCCATCTGAGTTGCAAGGTATTGGAACTGGGAGCAGATGCAGCGGAGACAAAGGAATTGGGAGTATGGGATTGCGTTTTTACAGGGGGCAGGATGGGAGGAGGTGTAGTCTAGGTAGCTGTGGGAGTCGGTCGGTTTATATTAAATGTCCGTGTTGATTCGGTCGCCCGAGATAGAAATGGAGAGGTCAAGGAAGGGGAGGGAGTGGTCTGAGATGGTCCAGGTGAATTTGAGGTCAGGGGGGTAGGTGTTGGTAAAGTGGATGAACTGTTCAACCTCCTCGTGGGAGCACGAGGCAGCGCCAATACAGTCATTGATGTAGCGGAGGAAAAGGTGGGGGTGGTGCCAGTGTAGCTGCGGAAGATGGACTGTTCCACATATCCTACGAAGAGGCAGGCATAGCTGGGGCCCATGCGGGTGCCCATGGCTACTCCTTTGGTTTGGAGGAAGTGGGAGGATTGGAAAGAGAAGTTGTTCAGGGTGAGGACCAGTTCAGTTAGTCGAAGGAGGGTGTCAGTGGAAGGGTACTGGTTCGTACGGTGGGAAAGGAAGAAGCGGAGGGCTTTGAGTCCTTCGTGATGGGGGATGGAGGTGTACAGGGACTGGATGTCCATGGTGAAGATAAGGCATTGGGGACCGGGGAAGCGAAAATCATGGAGGAGGTGGAGGGTGTGGGTGGTGTCCCGAACGTAGGTAGGGAGTTCTTGGACTAAGGGGGACAGGACCATGTCAAGATATGCAGAGATGAGTTTGGTGGGGCATGAACAGGCTGAGACAATGGGTCAGCCGGGGCAGTCAGGTTTGTAGATTTTGGGCAGGAGGTAAACCCCACCTGGTCTTCACCTACCACCCCACCAACTCCATATACATCTTATCATCCGTCATCATTTCCACCACCTCCAAACGGACCCCACCACCAGGGATATATTTCCCTCCCCTCCCCTATCAGCGTTCCAAAAAGACCACTCTCTCCGTGATTCCCTCGTCAGATCCACACCCCCCACCAACCCAACCTCCACTCCCAGCACCTTCCCCTGCAACCGCAAGAAATGCAAAACTTGCGCCCACACCTCTCCCCTTACTTCCTTCCAAGGCCTCAAGGGATCCTTCCATATCTGTCACAAATTCACCTGCACCTCGACACACATCATTTACTGCATCCGCTGCACCCCATGTGGCCTCCTCTATATTGGGGAGACAGGCCGCCTACTTGCAGAACATTTCAGAGAACACCTCTGGGACACCCGGACCAACCAACCCAACCACCCCATGGCTCAACACTTCAACCTCCCCTCCCAGTCCACCAAGGACATGCAGGTCCTTGGACTCCTCCATCGCCAGACCATAGCAACACTACGGCTGGAGGAAGAGCGCCTCATCTTCCGCCTAGGAACCCTCCAACCACAAGGGATGAACTCAGATTTCTCCAGTTTCCTCATTTCCCCTCCCCCCACCTTGTTTCAGTCCCAACGCTCGAACTCAGCACCACCTTCCTAACCTGCAAACTTCTTCCTGACCTCTCCGCCCCACCCCCACTCTGGCCTATCACCCTCACCTTAACCTCCTTCCATCTATCGCATTTCCAATGCCCCTCCCCCAAGTCCCTCCTCCCTACCTTTTATCCTAGCCTGCTGGGCACACTTTCCTCATTCCTGAAGAAGGGCTCATGCCCGAAACGTCGATTCTCCTGCTCCTTGGATGCTGCCTGACCTGCTGCGCTTTTCCAGCAACACATTTTCAGCTCTGATCTCCAGCATCTGCAGTCCTCACTTTCTCCTCAAAGTAGATTTGAGACCAGGTTAAGATCAGTCATGATCATGGTGGTAAAAACAATGACTGCAGATGCTGGAAACCAGATTCTGGATTAGTGGTGCTGGAAGAGCACAGCAGTTCAGGCAGCATCCGAGGAGCAGTAAAATTGAAGGGCTTTTGCCCGAAACGTCAATTTTACTGCTCCTCGGATGCTGCCTGAACTGCTGTGCTCTTCCAGCACCACTGATCCAGAATCAGTTATGATCATGTTAATTGGTGGAATGGGCTCAAAGGACTGAATTGCCAACTCCCACTCCTAAATCCTATGTTCCCATGCTTTACCACCCTTTGAGCTAATGCACAAATTATACCTATGACAGATTTAACTAGCTTGTGGCACTTAGTAGATTATAGCAATTACTTTGTCTCATGTATAAACGAAACTTTGTCTGCTTTATTGCACCATGCTGGCTTCAATCTCTGAGCATGGCATTCATAGTGTGACCCTTTTTATTGCCCACAATATCTTCCTTACAGTCCTTGATCAGTGTTGAGGTGATTACCTGTTTGGTTAGCCTCTCAGTGAGTTCTATTTCAGAGAAATCATACATCCTCTTCCATGCAACATATTGTGATAATTGAGGAGTTTCTGTCTGCATTACATAAAAGCAGAAAGCCCGAGAAGAACTCAGCATGTCTGGCAGCATCTGTGGAGAGAGAAAAACTGAGCTGACGTTTTCAGTCTGGTATGAATTTTCTTCAGAATTTCTAGCATCCACAGTATTAGACTTTTATTAGAGTTGGGAGTCTGCCTCCTGGCTGTTTAATTTGCAGATCAGCACTCATAAGTTTGTAGTTGTTAGTCTTTGATTTCTTTAAGACCTCGAGATGTGTAATCTTCAATGGGTGTCCATGGATCGCCATAAAGACCTTGGAGTCTGTTAGAAGCAGGAACTGTTGCTTTGCATAGTCACAATGATCAATATTCCCTCTAACTTTCTTACCTCATGAAAGGGCCTCTGAGGCCCATGTGTGGCAACAGCATCCAGACCTGGAAGTCAATGATGTGGTTGATTTGTGAACGTGGAGCATCAGCGCAGTAGCACAAACACGCTTTCATGCAGCTTTGGAGTCATTGATGATAATATGATATGAAATGGCATTTGGGATTTGACAATTTTTTTTTAGATTAGATTACTTACAGTGTGGAAACAGGCCCTTCGGCCCAACAAGTCCACACCGACCCGCCGAAGCGTAACCCACCCATACCCCGACATTTACCCCTTTACCTAACACTACGGGCAATTTAGCATGGCCAATTCACCTGACTTGCACATCTTTGGAGTGTGGGAGGAAACCGGAGCACCCGGAGGAAACCCACGGAGACACGGGGAGAATGTGCAAACTCCACACAGTCAGTCGCCTGAGGCGGGAATTGAACCCGGGTCTCTGGCGCTGCGAGGCAGCAGTGCTAACCACTGTGCCACCGTGCCGCCCACAAATCTCTCTTTATAAATCTTTTCTTTATAAATGGACACTACTGCTAGCCCAGACCTATTACATCGTCATGATCTGTTGTGGAAACAGTGATGGGCTTTACCTTCTGCAGGGTATTTTAAACCTGATGAATGATAGTTGTGTTAGCTTTCCTAATGTAAGAAGATGTGGGGAATATAGTACAGAAAATTCAATAAACACTTATTTAAGCTTTTGGTATCTATGTAAACTGTGGCATGTTCCCTCAGCATGTCATGCTGCAAAGGGGACTCAGTAAGATGAATGCATGGTAATCCTTCACACCATCAAGTCACATGCTACATAGTGGTGATGATGTCATGAGAATTTCGCTTAAAGATATATTGTAGACCAACTGTGACTCACAAAATAACAGAATATGCTATAATGAGAGAATACTGGGAAGCCAAGGAGGAAGTAGGGACCTTAGCATAGGAACATAGACTGTTGGAATAGGTGTAGGCCATTTGAACCCTCAAACATGTCCCATCATTCAATATGCTCATGGCTGATCATTGAGCTCAATATTCTAAACCCAACTTCTCCCCTTGAAAACACAGCATTTTGGCCTTAACCATTTTCTGTGGTAGTGAATTCTACAGAGCCACCACTCCCTGGGTGAAGAAATTTATCCTTATTTCAGTCCTTAAAGGTTTACTCCTCATGCTTAAATTATGAACTCTGGTTCTGGAATGTATGTCTATACACAGAGTCATAGTCATAGAGTTGTATAGCATGGAAAGAAACCCTTCAGTTTAATTCGTCCACACTGACCAGATATTCCAGCCTATTCAGTCTCTCCCTACAGCTCAAACTGTCCAATCCATTGTTACATCCTTGTCCTTATTTTTGGGATTCATTCAAGTTTAACAACATCTTTTCTTTAGCAGGGAGACCAGGATGGAACACAATATTCTAAAAGTGGCCTCATCAATGTCCCATACAGCCACAACATGGACTCACAACTCATATACTCAATGCACTGACCAATAAAGGCAAGGAAACTAAATGCCTTCTTCACTGGTAATATCCACCAACGTCAAGCCGGTGTTCTTCTCTGACCACTGCCTCCTGCTGGCCGACTGTCACCTACAGGACGAGCAGCGGGCTGGTAAGGGAACGTGGAAACTGAACACCAAGCTGTTGACCCCGGGAAACATTGAGGAGCTCAAGAGGGATTACGCAGGTTGGAGAACCGTGAAGTCCCTCTTTGAGTCTCCAGCAGACTGGTGGGAAACAGTAAAAGGGAACATCAAGAGGTTCTTCATCCTCAAAGGTGTTCAGGAGGTGAGAGAGAGACGGGGAAAACTGTCCCAGCTCCAGGAAAGTATGCAGAACCTGCTCCTGCTGCAGACGTTGGGGGTCGATGTCACGGAGGACCTCAAGGAGGTGAAGGGCCAGCAAGCCTCGCTCTTTGCTTGGAGGCCTCCAAGATAATCTTCCGGTCCAGGGTCCGCTCGGTGGAGCAGGACGAGACATGCTCACGTTTCTTCTTCCAGAAGGTGCACAAAGAGAGCTCCGTGCTCAGCAACCTGAAGGAAGAAGATGGCTCGGTAACGTCATCTCAGGCTGACATCATGAGGATCAGCAAATCCTTCTATGCCAGTCTGTATGACGCGAAGCTGACCGACAGCACGGCCTCCCAGTCGTTCCTGTCCTCTATCACGGAGGTCTTAGATGACAGAACACGAGAGAGGCTGGACCAGCCGCTATCTCTGGATGAGCTGATCAAGGCCCTCGAGTCCTTCGAAAAGAATAAAACTCCCGGAAGCGACGGCTTACCGGTCGAGCTCTATTCCGCTCTTTGGGACTTGATTGGCCGGGACCTGCTGGAGGTGTATGTCAGTATGCTTCGGGCAGGTACCATGAGTGAATCCATGAGGAAAGGCATCATCACCCTCATCTACATGCAGAAGGGGGAGAGGGAAGAAATTAGAAATTGGAGACCGATCTCACTGTTAAACACAGACTACAAAATCTTGTCAAAGGTCATCGCCAACCGGGTCAGGTCTGCTCTGGGATCGGTGATTCACCCTGACCAAACCTGTCCTGTACCGGGCAGGAAGATCGCTGAGAGTCTCGCACTCCTCAGAGATACGATTGCCTACGTGCAGGACAGGGGGGTGGACACCTGCCTCATCAGCCTGGACCAGGAGAAAGCCTTTGACAGGATATCGCATACATATATGAGGGATGTCCTCTCCAAAATGGGCTTCGGGGAGGGAATCGCTAATTGGATCAGACTGCTCTACACCAACATTGTCAGTGCAGTCTCAATCAATGGGTGGGAATCAGATAGCTTCCCAGTCAGATCTGGAGTCAGGCAGGGCTGCCCTCTCTCTCCTACCTTGTTTGTGTGTTGCATAGAGCCATTTGCCGAGTCCATCAGGAAGGATGCGAGCCTGAAAGGGGTGACTATTCCTGGCAGCGGGGGTCTGCAGGTTAAGGCCTCCCTGTACATGGATGACGTCGCCGTTTTCTGCTCGGATCCGCTGTCCGTGCACAGACTCATGTGCATCTGTGACCAGTTCGAACGGGCCTCGGGGGCCAAGGTAAACCGAGGCAAGAGCGAAGCCATGCTCTTTGGGAACTGGGCCGACCAATCCTCTATCCCCTTCACCGTCAGGACTGACCACCTGAAGGTGCTGGGTATTTGGTTCGGGGGGGCTGGGGCGTGCGCCAAGACCTGGGAGGAGCGGATCAGGAAGATGAGACAGAAACTGGGCAGATGGGAGCAACGATCGCTCTCCATCGCGGGTAAGAACCTGGTCATCAGGTGTGAGGTACTCTCAGTATTGTTATACGTGGCACAGGTCTGGCCTATCCCCAGAACCTGTGCCACCGCAGTCACCCGGGCCATCTTCCACTTCGTGTGGAGATCAAAGATGGACCGGGTCCGAAGAGATGTAATGTACAAAGACCGGTGCAATGGGGGAAAAAACACACCCAATGCAACCCTCACCCTGATGGCCAACTTTGTGTGTGGCTGCATCAAGCTGTGCGTGGATCCCCGGTATGCAAACACCAAGTGTCACTACGTACTGAGGTTCTACCTGTCCCCGGTGTTGCGAAGGATAGGCCTGGCCTCGCTGCCGCGGAACACTCCGAGTAGTTGGACCGTCCCGTACCACCTGTCCTTCGTGGAGAAATTTATCAAGAAAAAACCTTTGACCACAAGTCCATCAGGAAGTGGTCAGCACGTAGTGTCCTTGAGACCCTTCGGGAAAAGGAGAGGGCGGATCCTGTCGAGCGGTTCCCTGAGCAGACTGTCAAAGCCATTTGGCAGAATGCCTCATCGCCAGAACTTTCCAACAAGCACCAAGACATGGCTTGGCTGGTGGTGAGAAGGGCTCTGCCTGTGAGATCATTTATGCACTCCCGGACTCTCTGCCGCACCGCACGCTGCCCTCGAAGCGGCTGCGGGGGGGACGAGACTGTCACACACCTCCTTCTGGAATGTGCCTATGCAGAAGAAGTCTGGAGAGGAATGCAGTGGTGTCTGTCGAGGTTCGTCCCGAGCAGCGCCGTGACGCGGGACTCCGTGCTCTACGGCCTGTTCCCCGGGACGCACACCGAGACGAACATCAACTGCACCTGGAGGATCATCAACTCGGTGAAGGAAGCTCTCTGGGTGGTCCGAAACCTGTTGATCTTCCAGCTGAAGGAGTTGACCCCGACTGAGTGTTGCAGACTGGCACATTCCAAGGTCCAGGACTACGTGTTGAGGGACGCACTGAAGCTTGGGGCAGCTGCCGCCAAGGCGCGGTGGGGTAAGACCACCGTCTAACATTTGCCTGCCTAAAGAAGAACAGGGGGCCCGCGCAGTCATTTGGGCTCCGCTGGCACCTCAGCTCAATGTAATCGCACCAACCTGTGAATATGAATGATCACCCTGTTTCGACACACAAAGAAATGGAATGTTTACAGAATGATTACATGTCCAATTGTATAGATTAAATATATATGAATAAAGTATATTTTTGAAATAAAAAAAAATGCCTTTTTCACTGGTAATACAAAGCCGTTCCCAGTGGTGGACATCGATGTACCCTAGCCGGTATGTTTTATGCTTTTACCACCCTCAATGCTTCTTCCAAGTTGTCTTCAGTATGGAGGACTTCTGATTTTATGCTAAGGGAAAGCAATCGTAATTATTAAAGTAATTATCAGATGATTTCATTCCTCATGTTTGATCTGATGCCATGTGGGGGTTTAGAATCCATGTTGAGGACTCCCAGGGCAGCTTTGTCGCAAGGGTATGGCATTGTGTAGCCACCTCTGGAGTATTTGCTGTGCGAATGAGACAGGACATACCCAGGAACATTATTGGAAGAGTCTGGGAGATGGGCTGTAAGATGCGATTTTTTTTTTGTTTCTGACTATGTCAGGAGTTTTTTTTTGATTAATCAGTGTGCCCAATCTCCCAGTTTTGGCACATCCTCCCCAGTGATAGTAAAGAGGACTTTACTCCAATGGGTCCCAGTGGGCCATTCTTATTTTGAATGCCTAGGTCAGTGCCAGGTAATTTGCCCAGGTTGATTTTAAGTGTAGAACTCTGTTATAATTGAAGGTTTTCCTTGGTTATTTCAGAGGGCAACGAAAAATCAACAAAATTGTTATGGGTCTAGAGTTATCTATAAGCCAGAGTGAGTCAGGACAACACAATTCCTTCCCAAAAGAGCTTTAGGGTTTGGATAGCAATCCCATTTTCCCACATTTTCGTACTAAAGTATTTCCCATTTCTACTGTAGTCTTTGGCCAGATGGATCTCATTAAGTATGAATTCTCTGAGTGGCTTTGTTAACCTGGGTCAATCAGGGAGCCCAGGCTGACATGTATAAACAGGAGATTCAGAAGGTCTCCTCAGTCTAGCAACTGGATCTGAGCTGGCTACTTAGAGTCCATGTACTGTGCTCATGTAAATAAAAGGTGATTTGGTGACAGAATACCAGCCTCTGTGCAGTTATTTCACTTATTATTCCAGAATTACTAATGCAGTTTAATTCCATTGGCTATGGTAATGGGATTTAAACCCATTTGCTACAGCGATAGCCTGGGCCTCTAGATTACTAATCCAGTAGCATTATCACCACTCCACCATCCTCTGACTTCCCATTCCACAGCATTCAGAAATAGATGACTTGAAAACCATTCTTCAAGTTGAGGAAGTGGGCTGAGGAATGAAATGTCACATGGCCCAATTAGAGACTGCAGTAGAGCCATGTCATGTGATTCAATTCATTGTGTCTAGAGTAGCCTGATCAACAGGAAGCCATCAGGTCTGGATCCCTTTCCACATTATGGCACAGCAAGAACAATGACGGAAGTTATTACCCAATTCTCTGATTTTTATAGCTAATCCCAAATAGGGTCAACCTTTTACCAAGAGGAAACATTTTCCTGAGATAGTTTCACAATCAGGACACCTTTTGAAGTATTTTAATTATCGAGTCCCCTTTAAAAAGAGGATTATAATGTGATGATCCCTTCAAATCTCTTTCTGAAAATTACAATTAATATTAACACCCATACCTTCTCTGTGGTTCCATCATTAAAAATGCTAACCAATCCTATCAGCCTATCGCTTGATTAATTTTTAAATTTAATTCAATCCATCTTTATTATTATTCAATTGCAGAAATTAGGGATAAAATCCTTGTTCATTCAGATCTAGAACTAGAAGGTCAAATTAACAAAGGTTAAGGACAGTTCTGAGATTACGAGTTTGTCCTGTAATCTGATGATTACTGAGTATGTGCTAAAGGCTTCTATTTGTGCAAGAAAATCAAATACATTCTAATATTTAAAGGTGGATGAATATCCCACAGGCAATATAATTCAGATTAGACAGATAAATACAGATAGAAATTGCTGAATGCTGTAACAGCTCCTTAGAAACTGGGATTAAGGAGATATAACTCTGATATTACTCAAACCAGGTAGCTAATGAGGTAGTTGAGAAAATCAAGTAGGCTCAGGATTTGTTTTTCTCGGATCCACTACAGGGCTCTTGTGGTGCAGCTGTAGTACCCCTGCCTCTGAGGCAGGAGGCCTTGGTTCAACACTCAAATTATAAAATGATGGGGGTCTACAGCTCACCCATTTCATAATAGATATAGATGGAAAACCTTGAGGTAACCTGGTGTTTTCCCATTGACAGAAAGTAGTGTTACCCACAGAGTATCCATGATTTGCAAAATTGGGAGTCAGGGCGTTGCAGACCTATGTGGGTGTTAGAGACAGTATCTCCTGCTGCTCCTTTCTCCATGGGAAAGAAGAAATAAACACTTTACTAGAGACTGACCTCTTCTCATCCTCATTCCTTCCTGAGCTGTTGCAGCCTGCAGTCCCCTCACTCAGGCCTGAGATAAAATGTAGTCTGGTCTCAACATCGCACGCATCATATATGTGACCCGACTGACGATAGGCAGGTTCTGGCATCAGTTCAGGAAAGCAAGTTAAAATCACAACTGTTGAAATGCTTGTGGCCTCAAGTGGGGCAAGTAATTTAAAGCTAAATAAATGACTGAGGGGATTGAAAGAAAAGCTTGCATGTGTAGACTATGTGTGCATAGTCACACATGGACTGCAGCCAGTTTGCATTCAGGAAGCTCTAAAAAACATCCATTTTAGTGACAGCTGAAAGATAGAGATTGACAGAGGAGACTTCCCTCCTCTTCTTCCAGGAAATAAAGTGTTTATTTCTTGTTTTTCAACCTCCGCCTGGGATTAGAGCCATAGACTAACCTTTGACTGAAAACAGTGATGTCCAAAGTCATATGCCCCTCATATGGTTCTTAATCCAGGGAATTTTACAATAACACCATTTTCTTTCCAGAGTGAGGTTTGAACACTTTGGTCTCAATATTCAGAGGAAAGACAACCCCCATCAGATAGCTATCTCTCCCTCAATGTCAGCAAAACCGAAGAACTGATCAGAAATCAAAGAGGAGGACATGACCCTATCTTCATCAATGGAGCTGAGGTGGAGTGGGTTGAGAGTGTCAACTTCCAAGGAGAGACAATAACCAACAATCTGTCCTGGACCTCCCATGGAGATACTTGGTCAAGAAGGCATAACATTGCCTCCTCTTCCTCAGGAGACTTAGGAAATGCAGTGTGTACATAGAGACCCTCATCAACTTTTATCGATGTACCATAGAAGGTATTCTACCCAGGTGCATAACAACTTGGTATGGCAACTGCTCAGCGCAGGACCGTATGAAACTACGGAAGTAGTGAGCACAACCCAGACTATCATGGAAGCCAACCTCCCAAACATGAACTCCATCTACACTTCTCATTGCAATGGAAAGGTTGCCAACATCAAAGATCCCTCCCAACCTGTTAATGCCCATCAGGCAGAAGACACAGAAGCTTAAACACACATACCAACTGGTCCAAAACAGGCTCTTCCCTGCTGTTATTAGACTGCTGAATGGACCTCTCTAATTTCAAGTCTAATGTTGACTTTGCTTTTGTGTATCTCCTATGCAGCCATAACCTTGTATGCCTCACGCTGTCCAAACACCTTATGATCTGTATTTCTCTACATCTAATGATCTGCCTGTGCTCATGCAAAACAAAACTTTTCACTGTACTTAGGTACATGTGACAACAATAAATCAAATCAAAGAAATCAAATCAAATGGAATGCTCCTTCATTTCTGTATTGATTTGATCAGGATTGAGCTCCTCATTTCCAGCTAGTAATTCCAATCCTGGTTATTTCAGAAATGCAAAGAATTGTAGAAACATAGAAACATAGGAACATAAAAAAATACAGCACAGTACAGGCCCTTTGGCCCTTGATGTTGCGCCGATCCAAGCCCACCTAACCTACACTAGCCCATTATCCTCCAAATGCCTATCCAATGCCCGTTTAAATGCCCATAAAGAGGGAGAGTCCACCACTGCTACTGGCAGGG
Source organism: Chiloscyllium plagiosum (assembly GCF_037043375.1). Classification (NCBI taxonomy): domain Eukaryota; kingdom Metazoa; phylum Chordata; class Chondrichthyes; order Orectolobiformes; family Hemiscylliidae; genus Chiloscyllium; species Chiloscyllium plagiosum. The sequence goes on along the minus strand of NW_028270167.1, from coordinate 38,013,740 downwards.
CATTCCATGAACTCACGACTCGCTGAGTAAAGAATCTACCCCTAACATCTGTCCTATACCTACCACCCCTTAATTTAAAGCTATGCCCCCTCGTAATAGCTGACTCCATGTAGATGGAGCCCATGGATGGGAGGTTGGTCTGGACTGTGCACACAACTTCCTGTGCACACTTGGAGTAATATAATGTAATTGAACAAAATTAAGGTACAATTTAAAATAAAGGATAAACTTCCTGCCTGATTCTGAATATTTATACCTTTTCTCCAGGAGGCAGACCTGAGTGAAATCCTTTTTTTGCAAAGATGCTAGCTTCATTAGTAACAGAGTGTGCAGTGATGGATCTTCGAGACTATCAGAATTCAATCTTCATCTTGGTTGTGCCCCTTGTTCCGCAGTCTCAAATCAGCCTTTGAACTTCAGCCAGTTCCAGTCCATTTTTCTCCGAGGTATGGATTAACCATCCACTCCATCCCTATCCCGGAAATTCCTTGATTTCAGAAATGCAAAGATTGAATTCTGATGGTTTCAAAGATCCATCACTGCACACTCTGTTACTAATCCAGCCAGCATCTTTGCAAAAAAAGATTTACTCAGCTCTGACTCCTGAAGAAAAGGTATAATTATTCAGAATCAGGCAGGGAGTTGATTCCTTATTTTAAATCGTACCTTTATTTTGTTTAATTGCATTATATTCCTTAAAGCACAAGCATCAACATATTTAATGCAATGTGTGAGACCTGACTGTTCTTCTAACACTGATCATATTCTAATCTCTTGGGAGACCTGCGGCTGAAGGATTTAGCTTTAAAGGATGAGAAATATTGCACGTTTCCCTTATCATTCATTCCTTCGACATGAAATTGATTGAAACATCTGTCAGACTTAAATAAACACACAGCCCTAATCCAGCATGACAAAAAATGCCAGCTTTTGCTGATTAAATCTGCACGCATCAACTATCCATTACACTCAGCATCCGTTCACTTAGCACAGTTTAAATATTAACAGGGACCGCAGTGCAGGACTAGGTTAACAGCAGGAAAATCTGTATACAACCACAGTGCTTCCCTTCTGCTCTTTCCATAGACTATTTATTCAGTTGGTGTTGAGAAAATTCTAATCAATAGAAACTGGAAGGTTCTTTAGCATCAGTTTAATGACAATGAGCTTTTGTGATGTATGTTCTATTGGAAAATGGATTGGAAATAATTCTGCAGCTATATTAAAATAATGTAGGTTTCAACAGGAAGTATTAATCCAAAATTCTGCTTCCCCCAAAAGGTTGGATTGTAAGGAATTAAGCCCTGGATTAATGCTGGATCATCAAAAGCTGATTAATTTGACCTTCTAATCTTATAAACATTATCTGTGGAATTCCAAATTAATTGGAAAAAAGTGCCTTCCATTTCAGTTGTAACCTACTTTCAAGTGTGGCTCTCAGCAGACATCGCAATACTCCTCCACAACTTTCCAAGAGCTTCATTTTAAGAAAAATGAAAGAGATAATTTGGCAATGGAGTTGGTGGTGATGTAGTGATGATGCCACTGCACTTGTGACCCAGTGCACCCAAGGCATTATCCCAGTGGATATGACTTCAAATCCTCTCATGACAGATTTGGAAATTTGAATTCAATAAAAATCTGGAGCAAAAAGGAAGTTGGCAATAGTCAGAACACCAGGCAGCATGAATGGAGAGAAACAAAGTAAGCACTTCAGGAAATTCCATCAGAAGCAGATTTGAACAGAAATGTAAAAGTTTTCAAGCCAGCGTATAAGGAACAAAAGGGAAGGTCTGTCAAAGGCAGGAATTACTGGAGAGATGAGATAATAGAAGATTTCACAGTACAGTAAACAGAGCGTGTGGTAATAAATGTGGTAAAACAAAAACGAAGAGGCGTGAATTGTTGCTTAGCAACCATCTGAATGTAATGTGAAGGAATAAAGAAAAAATTAGAATGAAATCTAATTTTTAAAACATACAGATATCAAGATAGAGACAGAGGTTATGACCAAACACGTTGTTGAATTTGACATTGAGCCTGGAATGTTCTAGATTGCTAAGTCAAAGGATGGGATATTAAGTTCCACTGGAACAGGTTGGTAGGCCAAGGACGTGGTGGTCAGAGTGAAAACAAGATGGAGTTTAAAATGGAAAATGACAGGAAACACAAGGTCATACGTTTTGGACTGAACTGAGATGTTCCACAAAGCAGGCTATCTGTGTCTTGTTTCTCGCTTGGGGCTTTTGCCCACATCGTTCCTCATGTTCCATTCAAAAAGATTGCTGCACAACCATTCATACTTCACCCAGATGTGTATGTTTCAACTTATCACCACTCTCTTCACCAGTTGCATAATTACTTATTTTATTATTATTTAATCCCTCCACCTATCACAGGCTCTTCTCTTATGGATTATAGTTTGTATGTTGGGACAGTGACCCTCAATGAGCTGAGTCACAAAACATTGGTGAGAATTCAGCCAGGGCTCATGGACTCGTTCAGACATGTCTCAGTTTTTACAGGGTACAGCGTTTCACAATAAAAACCTTGATGCTGTTTTGCAGCAAACAATAAGTTTTGAATGTTCAAAATTCTGACTGAACTCAGCAACTACCCAGTACAAAATGTTTTCTCTTTTGCTCTTTCTAACCATTCCCCTCAATCTTAAAAATATTTACATTTCTATGTTCAGATATGATGAAAGGTCATTTTAATTTGAAATATTCACTCACTCGACATTCACTGCTGAGCTGCTGAAAGTCTCCAGTATCTTTTATTTTTTGTTTTAGATTTACAGCACGAATGCAAAAGCATTCCCTGGTGGTCTAGTGGTTAGGATTTGGTGCTTTCACTGCTACAGCCTGGGTTGATTCCCTGTCAGAGAAGATAAACTTTCTGAGGAGGCAATGTCCTAGTGGCCTTATCACTGGACTGTTCATCCAGAGATCCAGGTAATATCTGCTGACACAGGCTTGAACCCAAACACATCAGGTTTTGGAATTTGTAATATGGTAAATAGTTAGATTTAAGAGTCTAATGATGAATCCATTGTCAATTGTTAGGAAAATCCCATCTGGTTCACTAATGTCTTTAAGGGAAGGTAACTGCCATCCTTACCTGGTCTGGTCCAGACCCACAGTGATCTGGTTAACTCTTAACTGCCCCCTGGGCAATTAGGGATGGGCAATAAATGCTGGCCAATGACGCCCTTATCCTATCAATGAATAAAAAACTGCAGATTTTTTTAGTTCAAATTAACCAAACTAACTAATCAAATCAAACCTTTATTAGGATCTTCAAAATTTGAAGTTTTGAGTATTTGACATGTTGAGTCTTTCTGTAGTGAAACAGAAGAAAAACTTATTTTCTTTACCATTCTCTCTCAGCTGAAGACCACTTCTTAAATTTCTTCATTAGCTGACAACTAACACAATAGATCTCCATCATACATATTGGTGCTCTTCCACTTATTGAGAGCTGCAATTGTAAAGATTATTCAGTACACGATATTTATCACATCATGTCATTGAAGTGAACCATATCATTCCATTCACTGGCTGTATTCTTGGACTGGGAGCTGCTTGGCACAAAAGGAGCATCAATTGCATTCTTCATTTAATTGATGAAATTAATTATACCCTCACTTCAGATTTAACTTAAATTCTATCTTCAATTGGATTACAAATCGTGAAAGACTTTAGGTAGTACGTCGTGCAAGTTCTTTCTGCACGGATGCATACACTGATGACATTACATTTACTTTCCCAACAATTGACTCAGATTACAATAAATCATGGAGAAAATTAGTGGTGGTTTACTTCCTGAAAAAGTCTCTTTTTTTCTGGTTGAATTGCACCCTGATCTGAGTGCTCCATGTTTTAAAGTAATGCAGCAAGTTTGTCAGGGCTGGTCTTCAGCCTGTTCTGCTCATGGACTACACAGTGCCTTCTTTCTTTACGAGCTCATGAACATTGTGTGGATGGAAAGAGATTGCTGACCTGGAATGTTGAAGGTAGACTGACAGCTGCAGAATTGTGTTCTAACACAATCTGTGGTCTCAAGGCCTAACAATATCTCACATCCATTAACATCACAGCAGTGGACACTCCCTGGTTCCGAGTGCAGGGGAGTGTACCCAATGCAGCACTACACATACACAGGGAGAATTAATGCCATCGTGGAGCTTTCCATTCTGATAATTGACAGATTTTCAGACCTGACATACATTGGCTGGTTTGAAATTTCTCAGTAATAATTACCTCCTGAGTTGAACCTTGAGTTAGATCTCAAAGACTCAGAGGATCCCTCCGGTGCAGAAAGAGACTATTTGGCCCATCAAGTCTGTGCTAACCCTCCAAGAGTATCTCACCCCATTCCCACCCCTGCATGGGGTTTTTTAACCATGGCTAATTCATCTACCGTACATATTCCTGGGCACGAGGACAATTCAGCATGGCCAATCTACCTAAGCTACACATCTTTGGACTGTCGGAGGAAACCCATGCAGACACAGGGAGAATGTGCAAACTCCACACTGACATGTGCCCCATGGCTAGGGTTGAACTCAGCTCCATCGTCTGTGAGGCAGCAGTGCCATCCAGTGTGCCACCTCCAGCAGACAAATCTCAACTATCTACAGCGCTCAATGCCATGTTACTGAGGGATGCCTCGTTAAACCTCTTGATTTTAAGGTGGAAGCAAGTGAGATAGCTGTCATAAAGGACAAACATGGTGTTCGAAAGAGGTTTAGATAGAGTGAATGGATTTTGAAGATTTTTCGGTGAAGGTGTTCACCAAAATAAAAGTGATTTGGAGACATTGGTTCTGAGTTCCCTTCGTGAGCTGTTTCTATTTCTAATGGAGTTCAAGACACAAATTAAGGTCCACTGTCTAATAAATAATTTTGAAAAAAATAAATGCGGCTAACTGACTTTGCTTCCAGAAGGAGTGCCAGATGCACAGAACAACTTTCATTTTTATAGCACCTTTGACAATTCAATTGACTTTGCAGCAACTGAACCGACAGCTTTGACAAGAAATGTGATCGTTCAGATCCTAAACGATGCGTTTAAATGTCTGGCTTCGTCTACAAAACCCTGAAATAGAGCCCAGTGACAGCTACCAGAATCATTTTCACTTAGAGTATTTATTTCTTTAGCAACTCCAAATCCCCATAGCCTCCTCATTTGCTGAGTTTAAGTTGATTAGTCGATCACTGGGTGTATAGAGGGGCGCTCCTTAGCAATGTATGACATTGTTTGTTAAAATGCAGAGATGGTTGACATTGGACCAAGATAAATTCTCCAAATTTTTAAGTGTCCACTTGGCAGGTTTCTGCTGGGATTTAGAAGCACAATGCTATCTCCAAACTCATTGTACACTGAAATTGAGCAGTTTTCCATAAGTTAATGCTTAAGATCAGGAGAGGATGTGAGCATAAGAGGTATAGTTAGTACATTTTCAGATGACACCAAAATTGGAGGTGTAGTGAACAGCGAAGAAGGTTACCTCAGATTACAACGGGATCTTGATCAGATGGGCCAATGGGCTGAGAAGTGGGCAGATGGAATTGAATTTAGATAAATGCGAGGTGCTGCATTTTAGGAAAGCAAATCAGAGCAGAAGTTATACACTTCAAGGCAATGTCCTAGAGATTGTTTCTGAACAAAGAGACCTTGAAGTGCAGATTCATAGTTTCTTGAAAGTGGAGTCGCAGGTAGATAGGATAGTGAAGAAGGCATTTGGTATGCTTTCCTTTATTGATCAGAGTATTGAGTACAAGAGTTGGGAGGTCATGTTGCTGCTTTACAGGACATTGATTAGGTCACTGTTGGAATATTGCATGCAATTCTGGTGTCCTTCCTATTGGAAACATGTTGTGAAACTTGAAAGGGTTCTGAAAAGATTTACCAGGATGTTGCCAGGGTTGGAGGATTTGAGCTAGAGGGAGAGATTGAACAGGCTGAGGCTGTTTTGCCTGGAGCGTCAGTGGCTGAGGGGTGACCTTATTGAGGTTAATAAAATCGTGAGGGTCATGGATAGGATAAATAGGCAAAGTAGTTTCATTGGTGTGGGGGAGTCCAGAACTAGAGGGCACGGGTTTAGGGTGAGAGGGGAAAGATATAAGAGACCTAAGGGGCAACTGTTTCACACAGAGAGTGGTATGTGTGTGGAAGAAGCTGCCAGGGGAAGTGGAGGAAGCTGGTATAATTGCAACATTTAAAAGGCATCTGGATGGGTATATGAATAGGAAGGGCTTGAAGGGATATGGGCCAGGTGCTGGCAGGTGGGACGAGATTGGGTTGGGACATCTGGTCGGCATGGACAAGTTAGACTGAAGGGTCTGTTTCCATGCTGTACATCTTTATGAGTCTGTGACTCTAAGTAGATACAGAAGTAGACCATTCAGCCCTTCAAATCTGCTCCACCATTCAATCTGTCATGGCTGACCTGGTAATCCTCAATTTTTTTTCTACTTTTTGCCTACAATCAGAATAATAATTGGTTCACTTCCAGGACAAGGGGTAGCCTATTCAAGAAGGATGGATTGTAGCTAAACTGGAGTTGCACCAATATTCTTGCAGGGAGGTTTGCAATTGCCACCCGAGAGTGTTAAACTACTGTGACTGGGAAGTAGGGAGTGGGAACCAGAGCAGTAGGTCAGTATGTGCAATGATTAAGTAGAGTTTAAGTCAAGTAAGTGTAATAGGAAGAACAGGCAGGGCCAGGTTAATGAACACGGTGGGACTGATGGTCTCAAATGTAGTTACAATCAGTTCTGTTATAACGCAGTAGTTCCGTTCTCATGCAGTGCCGTGTTTCTAAGACAATCACGTAATAGCAGCACCATTCAAACTAATGGGGCTGGAATCACGTTATATCCAAGACACGCTTTAAAAGTACGTGCTTTAGAAACAGTGTCCCCAATTTGTCAATCGTGTTACCACGTATTTGTGTTAATGAGACACGCATTCTAGCAGAACGACCTGTATTTCAATTAAATATAATAGATAAGGCAGTATAATAGATAAGGCAGATGAGCCTAGCGCCTGGTGTAGAGCATGGAAGAATGATGTGGTAGTTGTTACAGAAATTTGGTTCAGAAAGGGGCAGCACGGTGGCTCAGTGGTTAGCACTGCTGCCTCACAGCACCAGGGTCCCAGGTTCGATTCTGGCCGAGGGCAACTGTCTATGTGGAGTTTGCACATTCTCCCCATGTCTGCGTGGGTTTCCTCCGGGTGCTCTGGTTTCCTCCCACAGTCCAAAGGTGTGCAGGTTAGGTGAATTGGCCGTGCTAAATTGGCCATAGTGTTGGGTGCATTAGTCAGAGGGAAATGGGTCTGAGTGGGTTTTTCTTCAGAGGGTCGGTGTGGACTTGTTGAGCCGAAGGTCCTGTTTCTACACTGTAGGGAATCTAATCTAATCTAAATAAAGAAGGATCGGCAAAAATTGGTGGGGGTTTTATACATGAAACCAGAGGAAATGGGGAAGGTCTTTAAAGAATAGTTTGCATCAATACCCTCCAAAGAGAAGGGAATGAATGTTGGCAAAATTTGGCGGGAGTATATTGACATTCTAGGGCATGTTAAGAAGAAGGAGCTGTTGGGTGTCTTGAAAAACATTAAGATAGAGACGTCACCAAGGCCTGATGGATTTATCCTAAGATACTGAGGGAGGCAAGCGAGGAGGTTGCTGGTGCCTTGACAGAAATCTTTGCATTCTCTTTAGCCATCGATAAGGTCTCAGAAGACTGGAGAATAGCCAACACATTTCCTTTGTTTAAGAAGGTCAATGGGGATAATCTAGGAAATCAGAGTTCAGTGATCCTTCCATCAGTGGTAGGGAAATTATTGGAGAAGAATCCTAAGGTTAGGAATTACTCGCATTTGGAAAAGAATGGATCTATTAGGGAGAGTCAACATGGCTTTGTTGATTTTAATTTTTTGAGGAAGTGACGAAGGTGATTGATGAGAGGAGGACAGTGGATGTTATCTACGTGGACTTTACTAAAACACTTGACAAGGCCCCTCATGGAAGGCTGGTCCAGAAGATTAAGTCAGTTAGGATCCATGGGGAGTTGATAAGTTGGATTAAAAAAATTGGCTTGGTCATAGAAGACAGAGGGTAATTGTGGAGGGGTATGTGGCCAGTGACTGGAGGGCTATGACCAGTGGCTTCTGCAAGGATCAATGCTGGGACCACTGTTCTTTGTAATTTCTATTAATGTTATGAATCAAAACGTAAGTGGTCAGATTAATAAGTTTGCAGATGACACAAAAATTGGTGGAGTTGTGGAGAATAAGGAAGATTTTCAACGGATTCAGTAGGTCAAAGATCAGCTGGAAAGTTGGGCAGAGAAACAACAGATGGAGTTTACTCTGGACATGTGTGATGCTTGTCAAATGCAAGAGAAAAATATATTGTAAATGGAGCATGATATACAGAGAGATATTGGGGTGCAAGTCTATTGCTCCCTGAAAGTGACAATGCAGGTGGATAACATAGGAAAGAAGGCATATGGCAATCTTAGCCTCATCAGTTGGGACACTCAGTATGAAAGGTAGCAAGTCATGTTGCAGCTGTATAAAATTTTAGTTCAGCTACATTTGGAGTATTGTATACAGTTCTGGTTTGCACATTATAGATAGGATGGGAAGGCTTTGGAGAGGGTGCAGAAGAAGGTGTTGCCTCAATTGAAGTGTATTAGCTATAAGGAGAAATTGGTGAAACTTGGATTGGTTTCACTAGAGCACGGAGACTGAGGGGTTACCTGAAAGAAGTAATGAGAGGCATGGATAGAGTAGATAATTGGAGTTTCTTTCTTAGGATGAAACTGTCAAAAACTGAACGGCATAGGCTTAAGGTGAGAAGGAGAAAGGTTAAGGAGCTGTGCGAGACTTTTTTTACGCAGAGGGAGATAGGCGTCTGGAACACACTAGCAGGCAAGGTGGTTGAAGGAGATACAACTTCAATGTTTCTGAGGCATCTAGACTGAGGCATGAACAAGCAGGGAATAGAGGATTACAGGCCATGTGCAGACTGATGGGATTAGTTTAGAATGGCATCATAGTCAGCACAGACATGATGGTCCGAAGGACCTGTTCCTATGTTGGACTGTTAAAGGTTACATATTAATCCTTGATTCCCTGATTAAACATCTATCTCCCTCAAGACTCAACCTGTATACTCAACCTCCCATCTGCTGCGATAAAGAATCACACAGTTTCATGACACTTAGAGAAGAAAATGCTCCTCATCTCTGTCTCAACCGAGTAACCCTTTATCTGAGGTTGCGTCCCTTGGTCCCCAACTCTCCCATAAGGGGAAGTAACCTTTCAGCATCTATTCTGTCAAGTCCCCTCAGAAACTTGTATTTTTCAATGTCGTCTCCTCTCATTCTTCTAAACTCCGAGGACTACTGGCCCAATCGTCTTAATGCCTTCTCCTCAGACAGTCCCAGGGTTAACCTGGTCAACCTTCTCTGGGCTGCCTCTAATGCCAGTAGATCTTTCCTCAGATAAGGGGACCAAGCCAGTTACTGTATTACAGCTGTGTCCTGACTCGTGCCTTGTACGGTTCCATTGATTCTTCCCTAGTTTTATACCTCATTTCCTTTGAAATAAAGACCAAAGTCCATTTGCCATTCCTGTCATCCACTGAACTTGGATGTTAGCTTTTTGTGACTCACGGATTAAATTGGCATGGTGGCTCACTGTGGTTAACACTGGTAGCTCACAGAGCCAGGGACACAGCTTCCATTCTCGACTTGGGCAACTCTGTGTGTGTACCATTGCACAGAGAAAACCTGTGGTTTCTTCCTACAGTCCAAAGATGTGCAGATTAGTTGGATTGGCCATGCTAAATTGTCCATACTGATGTACAGACTAGGTGGATTCACCATGGGAAATGCAGGCTTATAAAGTAGGGGCGATAGGTCTGGGTGGGATGCTCTATAGAGGGTTGGTGTGGATTTGAATCACCTGTTTCCATGCTGGAGATTCTATGGACAAGAACTCCCGAATCCTTCTAATCTGCAGTCTTTCTCTTGTGTTGGAATCACTCTGAGTCACCAAGCCAAGTGAATGTTACACCACAGAGGATTAATTGCACCAATTCCTTAGACTTTACACCCAGCAACAGCCAAAGCTCCTTCCTCTGGAGAAAGATCTTTGATCAAAAGCATTAACTATTTCTCTCTTCACTCATGCTGCTGGTCCTACTGAATATTTTTCCAGAAAGACATGTTTTCTTTCTCTCCTCCTCAGCAATTAAATCTGAATTTTGACAGTCCTGAGAAAGCAATTTCATTACCTTCCAAGTCAGACCCGAAAATGAACACGACAGTCAAATGACAATGCCAGGATATATATAAAAAAATACACATATACTGGCATGAATAACTTTGAAAAGTAATTAAATAACAAATAATATTTCTCTCCCAGCAGAGAACTGAGCTGTGAATTTACGTGCTATACCAATAGCGTTGTGTAGCTTTTAATAATCTCATCCTTCTCATTTCAAAACTATTGATGGAATATTTATAATTACCGGTGGTGGTAGCCAGCTGATCAATAAATATTGCTTTCAAATATAGTATGAAGCGGTTTATAGTTTGAATGTGAAGGATACAGTCATGCATGGATACTTTGCCAGAATCTCCACAAATGGTTTTTGGAAAATTTTCAGGCAGCACGGATAATGTGCATGTGCTGGGCTCAAGGCTGTGGAATTCATGTCCCAAAACTCTCTGTTTACTTTTCATCTCTTCCATAATGTGATCCTTACCTTTTGGTCATTTGCCTTAAAACTCCTTATTTTGCTTGATGATTCTTTTTTTGTGTCTGTTGGCATTCCCATTAAACACTTTCAAATGTTTCATGCAGGTAAGATACTACATAAATGCAAATTCTGGTGGTTGTAGAGTCATAGAGCTGTACAGTATGGTAACAGGTCCTTTGGTCCAACTTGTCCATGCCGATAAGATTAATCTAGTCCTATTTGCCAGCACTTGGCCCATATCCCTCTACATCCTTCCTGTTCATATACCCATCCAGATGCCTTTTAAATGTTGTAATTGTACCAGCCTCCACTAATTACTCTGGCAACTCATTCTATACACACATTATGCTATGCATGAAAAAATGCTCCTTAGATCCCTTTTAAATCTTTCCTCTCACGTTAGACCTATGCTCTCTAGTTCTGGACTCCCCAACTGAAGGAGAAATACCTTGTCTATTTACCCTATCTATGCCCCTCATGATTTTATAACCCTCTATAAAGCCAACTCCCGCCCTCCAATGCTCCAGGGAAAACAGCCACTCCCTATAGCTCAAACTCTCCAACCTTGGCAACATCCTTCTAAATCTTTTCTGAACCCTTTCAACCCCTGGGGACGACTTACCAGGGGTAAGCCATGGGGCACAGGTCTCTGGCACAGAGTCTGTTCCTGTTGCTTTGAAGAGAAGGGGGAAGAGGAGCAGAGCATTAGTCATTGGGGACTCCGTAGTCAGGGGAACAGATAGGAGGTTCTGTGGGAATGGGAAAGACTCATCATTGGCGTGTTGCCTCCTAGTTACCAGGGTTCATGATGCGTCAGATTATGTCTTCGGGATCCTTGAGGGGGAGGGAGAGCAGCCCCAAGTCGTGGTCCACATGCACACCAATGACATAAGTAGGAAAAGGAATGGGAATTGAAGGCAGAAAGTCAGGGAGCTAGGGTGGAAGCTTACAGCTAGAACAAACAGAGTTGTTATCTCTGGTTTGTTGCCCGTGCCACGTGCTAGCGAGATGAGTAATAGGGTGAGAGAGCAGTTGAACACATGACTAGAGGGATGGTGCAGGAAGGAGAGATTCAGATACCTGGATAATTGCAGCTCATTCTGGGGTAGGTGGGACCTCTAACAAATGGGATGGCATACACCTGAACCAGAGGGGAATCGATATCCTAGGGTGGGGGAGGTTAAATTTGCTAATGCTCTATGAGAGGGTTTAAATTAATTCAGAAGGGAGATGGGAACCTGAACTGTAGTTCCAGTGTGCAGGAGGTTCATTTAGTAAGGTCGTGAATAAAGTTTCAAGGTCACAGTAGTGTACTAGCATGCAGGAAGGTGAATGAAGTGTGTCTACTTCAACACCAGAAGCATCCGGAATAAGATGGGTGAACTTGCAGCGTGGGTTTGTACCTGGGACTTTGATGTTGTTGCTATTTCGGAGACGTGGATAGAGAAGGGACAGGAATGGTTATTTCAGGTTCTGGGATTTAGATGTTTCAGCAAGAACAGAGAAGATGGTAAAAGAGGGGGAGGTGTTGCATTGTTAGTCAAGGACAGTATTACGGTGGCAGAAAGGATGTTTGAGGACTCGTCTACTGAGGTAGTATGGGCTGAGGTTAGAAGCAGGAAAGGACAGGTCACCCTGTTGGGAGTTTTCTAAAGGCCTCCGAATAGTTCCAGAGATGTCGAGGAAAGGATTGCAAAGATGATTCTGTATAGGAGCAGTTGTTATGGGGTCTTTAACTTTCCACATATTGACCAGAAGTGTGATAGATTGAGTGTTTTAAATGGGTCAGTCTTTGTCCAATGTGTGCAGGATGATTTCCTGACATAGTATGTAGATAGGCCAACAAGTGGCAAGGCCACATTGGATTTATTATTGGGTAATGAACCAGGCCAGGTGTTAGATTTGGAGATAGGTGAGCAGTTTAGTGATAGTGACCACAATTCAGTTATGTTTATTTTAGCAATGGAAAGAGATAGGTACATACCGCAGCGCAAGATTTATAGCTGGGGGAAAGGCAATTATGATGCGATTGGGCTAAATTTGGGATGCATAGGATGGGGAAGGAAACTGCAGGGGGTGGACACAACTGAAATGTGGATTTTTTTCGAAGAACAGCTACTGCGTGTTCTTGATAAGTATGTATCTGTCAGACAGGGAGGAAGTGGCTGAGCAAAGGAGCCGTCGTTAATGAAAGAAGCTGAATCTGTTGTCAAGAGGAAGAAAAAGGCTTCTGTTAAGATGTGATGTGAAGGCTCAGTTAGGGTGCTTGAGAGTTACAAGGTGGCCAGGAAAGACCTAAAGAGAGAGCTAAGAAGAGTCAGGTGGGGACATGGGAAGTCGTTAGCAGGTAGGATCAAGAAAAACCCTAACGCTTTCTATAGGTATCGAGTGTATGGTGCTGGAAGTCAGGCAGCATCTGAGGAGCAAGAGAATCGAAATTTTGATTCTTCTGTTCCTCAGATGCTGCCTGAACTGCTGTTTTTTTCCAGCCACACACTGTTGACTCTGATCTCTAGCATTTGTCCTTTCTATAATTATGTCAGGAATAAAAGAATGACTAGTGTAAGATTAGGGCCAGTTGCGGACAGCAGTGGGAAGTTATGGGTGGAGTCCAAAAAGATAGGCAAGGCACTAAATAAGTATTTTTCGTCAGTATTCACACAGGAAAAAGACAATGTTGTTCAGGAAAATACTGAAATACATACTATTTGAGTGGATGGGATTGAGGTTCATAAGGAGGAGGTATTAGCAATTCTAGAAAGTGTAAAAATAGATAAGTCCCCTGGGTTGGATGGGATTTATCTGAGGGTTCACTGGGAAGCTAGGGAGGAGATTTGATCTTTAGAACATAGAACTTAGAATCCCTACAGTGTGGAAACAGGCCATTCGGCCCAGCAAGTCCACACCGACCTTCCGAAGAGTAACTCACCCAGATCCATTCCCATATTTCTCTACATTTCTCCCGACTAATGCAGCTGACACGGAGGACAATTTAGCACAGCCAATTCACCTAACCAGCACATTTTTGGATTGTGGGAGGAAACTGGAGCCCCCGGAAGAAATCCACACAGACATAGAGAGAATGTACAAATTCTACACAGTCACACGAGGCTGGAATCGAGGCCAGACCTCTGGCACTGTGAGGTAGCAGTGCTAACCACTGAGCAACCGTGCTGCCTTTATGTCATCATTGTCTACAGGAATAGTGGCAAAAGACTGGAGGATAGCAAATGTTATCCCCTTGTTTAAGAAGGGGAGTGGAGACAACCTTGGTAATTATAGACCAGTGAATTTTACTTCTGCTGTGGGCAAGGTTTTTGAAAAGAATTTTAAGAGGTAAGATTTATAATCATCAGAAAGGACTAAATTGATTAGAGATAGTCAACTCGGTTTAGTGGAGGGTAGGTCATGCCTCACAAACCTTGTTGAGTTCTTTGAGAATGTGACCAAATAGGTGGATGAAGGTAGAGCGGTTGATGTTGTGTATATGGATTTCTGCAAAGTGTTCGAAAAGGTTCCCCATGGTAGGCTATTGTAGAAAATACAGAGGCATTGGATTGAGGGTGATTTAGCGGTTTGGATCAGAAATTGGCTAGCTAGAAGAAGACAGATGGTTGATGGGAAATTTCCATCCTGCAGATCAGTTACTAATGGTGTACCGCAAGGATCTATTTTGGGGCCACTGCTGTTTTGTCATTTTGATAAATGACCTGAATGAAAGCATAGAAGGATGGGTTAGTAAATATGTGGATGACACTAAAATCGGTGGAGTTGTGGACAGTGCTGAAGGATGTTGCAGGTTATAGAGGGACATAGATAAGCTGCAGAGCTGGACTGAGAGGTGGCAAATAGAGTTCAATGCAGAAAAGTGAGAGGTGATTCACTTTGGAAGGAGTAATCGGAACACAGAGTACTGGGCTAATGGTAAAATTCTTGGTAGTGTGGATGAGCAGAGAGATCTTGGTGCCCATGTGCATAGATCCCTGAAATTTGCCACCCACGCTGACAGGATTGTTAAGAATGTGTATGGTTGTTAGCTTTTATTGGCAGAGGGATTGAGTTTGGGAGTCATGAGGTCATATTGCAACTGTACAAAACTCTGGTGCGGCTGCACTTGGAATATTTGTGCAGTTCTGGTCACCACATTGTAGGAAGGATGTGGAAGCATTAGAAAGGATTCAGAGGACATTTACCAAGATGTTGCCTGATATGGAGGGAAGGTCTTAGGAGGAAAGGCTGAGGGACTTGAGGCTGTTTTTGTTAGAGAGATGAAGGTTAGGAGGTGACAGTAAAAGCCTTATTCCTCAGATGGTGATGGCTAGCATGAGAGGACATAGCTTTAAAGTAAGGGGTGATAGATAAAGGACAGATGTCAGAAGTAGATTCTTTAATCAGAGAGTAGTAAGGGCATGGAATGCCTGCCTGCAACACTAGTGGACTCGCCAACATTAAGGGCATTTAAATGGTCATTGGATAAACATATGGATGAAAATGAAACAATGTAGTTTAGATGGGCTTAGATTGGTTTCACAGGTCGAGGGCTGAAGGGCCTGTACTGCACTGTAATGTTTTATATTCTATGTTCTATATTCTAAGATTCACAACAACCTTCCAATAGCAGGGAGACCAGAATTGCACACAATATTCCAAAAGTGACCCAACCAATGTCCTGTACAGCTGCAACATGACCTCCCAACTTCTATGCTCAATGTACTGACCACTAAATGATAGCATACCATCTACTTTCTTCACTATCTTATCCACCTGTGACTCCACTTTCAAGGAACAATGAACCTGCACACCAAGGTCTTTTTGTTCAGCAGCACTCCCCAGGACCTTCCCATTAAGTGTATAAGGCCAGCTCTAGTTTGCCTTTTCAAAATGCAGCACCCCACATTTATCTAAATTAAACTCCTCAGCCCATTGGCCCACTGGATCAAGATGCCATTGTACTCTAAGGTAACCTTTATCACTGTCCACTACGCCTCCAATTTTGGTGTCATCTGCAAACTTACTAACTATACCTCCTATGTTCACATCCATATCCACATCCAAATTATATAAGTGATGAAAAGCAGTAGACCCATCACTGACCCTTGCGCACGCCATTGGTCAAAGGCCTCCAGTCTGCAAAGCAACCCTCCAACACCACCCTCTGTCTTCTACCATCTCACTTTGTACTTTGAACTGCTTACAGAGGCTGACTGTAAGGAAAGTTTCACCTGCAGTTTCGTTCAGATCAGCATCAATACTAAAGGAGGAGGATCAGTTATAAGGATAAATTCAATGAGACTAAATTGCTGATGGGAACAATGGTTCACTCTGGCCTCAGTTTTTTTTGGCTGTCTCCGTAGATACACTGTAAATCAAAGATGAGGGTAAGCTTTCTGAGTTTCCATGGTTGGGGAAATGGTTAAGTTATGACATGTCATTGTTGCTAGCAAGATCACTATTTATTGCCCATTCCTAATTTCTCTGGAAAAAGCACAAGTTTAAATTTTAACATTGGAAATCTCGGCAAACAACTTTTAGATGGCTGTATAAGCATCCTGTTTAGCTCACCCCCTTGCTGCATCTCAGAGTCAGTGGTTTGGAAGGAATGACGATGACAGGGTGTCTAATTTGCATCCTTGTAAAATACAGAAAAACAAACCAAAACATGGAACATAAAGGCAGAAAAATAAGGAAATAAATAAAGTGTTCAATTTTACAGTCTTTCTTGCTATGTGCTCTGCCATGGGCCATTCTTCGGCACCATCTCGCTTCCAGCGACATTCTCATCACTGCGAATCCTCACTCGACCTCACCAATGCAGCCGCAATGATGCTGCTGGGTACTGTGCCAGCCCAAACCCTACTCCACAACCGCATGAGTCCATTTTGGGCCGACCTCCCCAATGCAGCCACTACCAATGCCATTGGGTTTCTTACTGGGCTCAAACTCACCTCTGCCACCCCTCCATGAATCTGCGCTGGACGCAGATGCAGCCGGGAACCTATACCCACCACGTTGCTGCAGAAAAGAGGAGAAAAAAAGAAAAGAAATGAAAAGAATAGTGAAAGATGCAGATGAGCCTCGGATTCAGGAGCCCTGCTCCACTGCCATGTTGCCAGAAAGTTTTATTATTGAAAGAATGCTATTTCCCTTGTTAAAACCCTGCGTAAATTTATGTAACCCAAAGATAGCACCTTCCAAACCTATTGCCATTACCACATTGAAGGACAAGAGCAGTAGATATATGGGAACGCCACCCCCTGCAAGTTTTTCACCAAGCCGCTCACCATCTTGACATGGAAATACATCACTATTCTTCCTGTGTCGTTGGGTCAAAATCCTGGAATTCCCTCCCTAACCTACACGAAATGGATTGCAGCATTTCAGGAAGGCAGCTCACCACCATTTTCTCAAAGACAACTGGGGACAGGCAATAAATGCAGGTCCAGCCAGCGACAGCCCATTAGCGAATAACAAAAAAACGTCTTCCAACAGGTGAAGGTTGGGACACATTCTATCACCACCACTATCTCTCATTCTTGCTGTTGTAAAGTTGAGCCACTGTGTGAATTACTGCCAGAACCAGAAACAACTTCCCTGCCCATCAAAATGGAAGAAAGGATCGACTGGTGATGCCCCTTGTATTTGGACCACTTTCAGTGCTTACCTACTGAAGATGTTAGTGTTCAAAGGCAGTGCCTCCACCTCCACATATCTCTATCTTTCTCTCTCTCTCTAACTCCTGGAAAGTCACGCAGATACCTGAGGCCCAGGAAACAGAAATGTAATCACATTGCAGTTGGCATAGCAACCATGAATCGAAAGAAATGTGACACACTCAATCCAGGCCAGGATGTTCCTTTCAAATAGATAATGAGAGCAAAACATCAATCAATAACTTCAGCAAAACAAATATTTGTTTTGGCTTTCTAAAACTTCAGACTGTTAAATATTCATTGCATTCATTTCCACCTGGATCAGATTATATTTTTTATTAAAATTGTTTCTGTAAGTACTTGTGCTCTACAATTAAAATTATTTTCCCTTGAGTTAGCACATTGAAGATATGTATTTTGCCTAGAACGTTGAATAAATATTGAAGATTAATTGTTAATTAAATCAGCTACACATAGAGGAAAAGCTTATTAAAATCTGGAGCAGTAAATGCGAGGATCATGGTGTGTGATTAACCCAGGCTCTATCCTGTTGAGAATGACTGTGGAGAACATGGCGCTAGCTGTATATTTCAGGAGGTGACAAATCAACAAAATGTGCAGCTGTCTGGTTGCAAACTCAATAGGGGAGCTAGTCATGAGCATCTACAATGTGATGCACCTCTTCAAAACTGCTTTTCCACCTTAAAGAGGAGTCATAATCATTCAACAACAGTTGAATCACAGAATCTATACAATGTGGAAGCAGGCCATTTGCCCATCGAGTCCAAACTTCTGTTCTGAAAAGCATCTCACCCGGATCCACCTCCCGACCTTATCCCTGCAACCCTGCATTTCCCATGGCTAATCCACCTGGACACTATGGGGTCAATTAGCATGGCTAATCCATCTGGACACTATGGTGTAATTTGGCATGGCCAATCCACCTGGACACTATGGGGTAATTTAGCATGGCTAATCCATCTGGACACTATGGTGTAATTTAGCATGGCTAATCCATCTGGACACTATGGTGTAATTTAGCATGGCTAATCCATCTGGACACTATGGTGTAATTTAGCATGGCCAACCACCTCGACACTATGGTGTAATTTAGCATGGCCAACCACCTCAACACTATGGGGTAATTTAGCATGGCCAATCCACCTCGACACTATGGGGTAATTTAGCATGGCCAACTCACCTCGACACTATGCGGTCATTTAGCATGGCCAATCCACCTGGACACTATGGTATAATTTAGCATGGCCAACCACCTCAACACTATGGGGTAATTTAGCATGGCCAATCCACCTCGACACTATGGGGTAATTTAGCATGGCCAACCACCTCAACACTATGGGGTAATTTAGCATGGCCAACCCACCTCGACACTATGGTGTAATTTAGCATGGCCGACCACCTCGACACTATGGGGTAATTGAGCATGGCCAATCCACCTGGACACTATGGGGTCATTTAGCTCACTGTATGTATCTTTTTGGGGAGGAGTGTGTGCAGCCCTTATCTGCGGGCAATGCTACCAATAATTCCTCTGAGACTAAAAACAACTTTTGCTCCTTGTGTTCCCAGCATAGACCACCTCTACTGAGAGTCCTGTGCCTTGCTGTTAGGGGGATGTTGATTGCTGGTGGCTGCCTTCCTGAGAAAGTGAAGGTGTGTGGAGGAGGGTTGGGGACAAAGGGAAGCCCAGGAGCAGCAACAAGCTACCATGGAAAACAAGAAACCCAGCCCAGGAAGGCATCACTGCTGCAGGGCCCCTCAATATTGAGGACCACAAGAGGCAGAGAGTTTTGCTCCTGACTCCATTTCCTGAGGATGAGTGAAGCATGGTGTCGATACAGGCTTTGTTTGACCTGGAACACTATGATAACACTGTGACAGATGCTGGAGGTAGACCCGGGGGCTACAGGAATGGGAGGCCATCTTCTCCCGGAAGTTGTGAAGGGGACAGCAGCTTCCAGGGAGTGACGGCTGACCTGAGTAGGATCTCTCAGTCATGTACCCACAATGCATCAGCGCAGTGAGCAATGCCAGCAATGGAAGATCACCCTGAATCATTTTGTTTCCCAATGATGAGGTCAGTGCTGCAGCCTGTACAGTAAGATTCAGGAACATAGCTGACTTTCCCCATTTACTGTATAGATATGGCACTGAGAGGGCCGTATCACAATGCTGTGGAATTCATCAACAGGCAGGAGTTCCATTCCATTAAAGTTCTGATGATCAGTGATCACTGTTTCCACTTCCTGGAGGTGTGTGTCCACCAGCCTGGGGGCTACCAAAACCCCAACATCCTGGAGCACTTTCATGTACCTGGTGTGTTTGTGGGTCCAGGTGCCTTACCAGGCTGGGGACCAGGGACGAAGGGAAACCCACTGTGACCATGTCTCATGACTCATCTCACAACCCCCTGAACTGATACAGAGCATGGATATGATGCTGCCCATCATTCGAGCTGGGGTTGGGGGTGGGGGGGGGGGGGAGTGACGATGTCAGCCAATGGAGCTGCTGAAGGAGTGGTCCCACTGCTTGGACTGGTCTTGTGGTGGGGTGGGTGGGGTGAGGGAGGGTGCAGGTCCTCAAGTCACCCAGAACCCTGGGTCAATGTCCTGGAGACATGGGTTTTCAATCCCAACATGGCAGATGGTGATTCCCATAAAAATCTGGCATGAAAACCTAATCAACAAAAAAAAATGAAAAGACTGTGGACGGTGGAAATCAGAAACAAAAACAGAAGTTACTGGAGAAACTCAGAAGGTCTGCCAGCATCTGTGGAGAGAAAGCAAAGTCAATGTTCCAGGTCCAGTGACCCTTCTTCAGAACTGGGGAATGAAAGCCTAATGGCAGCTGTGGAATTTTGTTGAATGTTGCTTAAAATCATTCTCGCTCACTAATGCCCTTGAGAGAAGGAAATCTGCCATCCTTACCTGGTCTAATCTAGATATTTAAAAATTATTCATTGACAGGATGTGGGCATCACTGGCCAGGCCAGCATTCATTGCCCATCCCTAATTGCCTAAAGGCCAGTTGAGAGTCAACCACATTGCTCTGGATCTGGAGTCACATATAGGCCAGACCAAGTAAGGATGGCAGATTTCCTTCCCTAAATAACAGTAGTGAACCAAATGGGATTTTCCTGACAATCAACAACAGTTTCAACATTTGACTTATAATTGCAGATTTTACATCAATTAAAATTCCATCACCTGCCATGGCAGGATTTGAATCCAGATTTGAAGCATATTACTTTATGGATTAATAGTCTAACAATATACCACTAGGCAGTTGATTCATCCTTATAATACTCGGAATGATCTTTCTTTAATGTTTGATAATACAAATTGGGATATTTGAATTCATCTTGAGTTGGATTGATCTTGAGTTAGAAACTTTGAAAAGTTTAAAGAGTTGAGGACTTTGTTGTTGAAGCATTGCTCAAAAGGGAAAATGAACTTTAAATTTGTTAGTGCTAATTGGAACTTAAGAACAAATGGTCTGAGTTTGATAAGTCGGTTCAAAGTGTTCAGGTAAGGAGAATTTGACAAAGTTTGATTTAAGAAAGGTGGTAAAATTTATTTTTGGAGAGGATTACAATTAATATAAAGTGTTGCAAGGGCAAAAAATGAATCTTGTGAATGCTACAGTTTATTTCAGAAAATATTGAACAATGTTGATTTAAAGCAAAAGGTATCTTTTATGTTGTTTGCTTACAGATGTTACAAGATTCCTTTGAATTTTAAGGATTTGTTAGGACATTGAATCAATGAACTAAATTAACCACATTCAGATTTTCATACAAATATTTTATACAAACAATAAGAGACAGACGCACTCACGCAGTCTTGTTGGTTTCAGTAGATATGAAAAGTGAAGTGGTTTATTTTGATGTGAAATAAATTAGACACTAACAAAAACCTATCAGTGTAACGTCTGTTATTTGAATAAATTATCAAGTCATTTTTGAGAAAATAAAAAGAAAAAATAAAGTAAAATCTGCAAATGCCTGGAACCAGGTGGGAAGGTTTGGTTTCTATTTAAAACATATAATGAAAATATTTTTGCATTTTTATTGGCCAGTTGAGTTTCTACAGAACTCCTGATGAGACTATATTATAATTTATGATATGCCCTAATTAGAATGAGAATATACTAATTTGTTATCAATATGTATATTCTAAAGAGAGGGTAGAAAATTTGAAGTTGAACAATTGAGGGCTTGTGAATAAGAACATTTACTAAGAATTGTCACCAGGTCGATCTAGGAGGCAGAAGGAGGAGCTGGAAAAACGTATCAGGCCAGAAACGTTATTTTCCCATTATTAAATGAGGTGAGCTATGAAAAAGAAACTTGGAAATGCTTATTTCTGTAAAGCCCTTCTTCTGAACATTTGGGGGTAAGTACCAAAACTGGGAGAGCTGTTTCCCAGAATAGTCAAGCAACAGCCTGACATAATCACGCTCACAGAAATATACCTTATTGGACTCTGAAATCCATTATATCTCATGACATCAGGTCAAATATGGGCAAAGAAACCTCCTGCTCATTACCAGTGCTGTCCTCCCTCTGCTGATGTATTACTGTTTCCTCCCAAAGTCTAAAGTGCAAGTTAGATGGATTGGCCATGCTAAATAACCCATAGTGTTCAGGGATGTTTAGGTTAGGTGCATTAACCATGGAATATGCCAGTTGATAGGGTAGGGAGATGCGTCTGGGTGGGATGATCTTCAGAGCATCAGTGTGGACTTGTTGGGTTGAATAGCCTGTTTCCACACTGTAGGAATTCTATTCTATTCATGATAAATATCTGGAGGAGTAGCCATTGTGCAATGCATGTGGAGACAAAATGCAACTTTCACATTATATTGTGTTATGTGGCACAGTCACTGTGCTAAATAGGACAGACTTTGCATCGATTTAGCAGCTCAAGGTGAGGCATCATGAGGTGCAGCAGGTCTTCAGCAGCAGCAGAATTATAATTCAATGCAATTCAACCTAATCGCCCAATGTGCCTCCCAGTTAGCCATTGCCATCATGCCAGGAGATCAACCCTGGTTCAATGAAGAGTGCAGGAGGGCATGCTAGTACTAGCACCAGCCCTACTTTAACACGAGGTGTCAGCCTGCTGATGCTACCGAACAGAACTACTTGCTTGCCAAATGGCATAAACAGCAAGTGATAAACAAAGCTAAGCAAAGTGCAATAGATCTGCAACTTAACTTTCTGTCACATTAAATTGAGGCAGGAACATTCAATCACATTCATATGTCACTATTAGAAGCTTTCTCACATTCACATAGAATCTCTGCACCACTTATTCAATTTAACAACATTTTTTATTTCAAAGAAATGTTTTTTCAAACTGCCAACCAACAACAGTCTTAGTCACAAGAGGGAAGGAAAAGGGCACTTCAGCTTTTTGAGTATCAAATCTTCTTACATGGTCAACCCAGGGGAATGGTTCTATTTACATCAAACAAAACAATTGTTTTTGAACAACTGAAACATGCATTTTATCATGAATTATTCTTAGACCAATTTTGCTGCAGCTTTGTACAAAAACGTTTCACACACATTCAATTGCAACAACTTTAAAGAGTAGAGGACTAGACTACAGAGGGTTAATTAATCTCGACTGGCACTAACTGACAGATACACAAAGGACCAATCCACAAAAAAACAAACACACTGAGATGACGATAGTGCACAAGTATATTTCCTTGGCTTATTTTTTTCAGCAGCATTCCAGGTTACCGTGCTGCTTCCAACTTAATCCCGAAGATCCATTCTCTGAGACTTATCTAGGTTTTGTTACTCTACAGTCTTTATCAGGACTGGCTTACAATGGATTGCTGCCCCACCAGCTCCCACAATTCCATGGGAGCTGGTGGGACAGCTGTTTCATTTTGTTTAGTGAATTATCCATCTCTGGGATCACACTCCCACCACTCCAAACCCTCTCCTTGCACTACAATCCATAGCCACTTCTGATTAAGTGTTATTACTTTATGCCTTTCCCTGGCAAAAGCAGCGTGTTACATAAGTTAAGATCTTTTGCAGGGCACTTAATTGCCTTTTATTTATATCATGTCCGTGTTCAAGTTGTTACCAGATGCATTTGTTTTGGCCTCTTTTTCATGGTAATGGCCATCTGGGGTCTTATCTCCAGCTCCCTTATTTTTAAGATCAGAAAAAATAGGGCACAATCCTCTGACATCTTGAACACCATCTTAAGAAAATTTGGTTGAATTTTAGCAACAATCTGTGCCTTGAACATTATCTGCCCATTCTGCCTTCCCATTCTCATACCCAGAATGCAACTGTTCAGTCAAGTCATCCCTTTAAGTAACAGTTATGAAGGATCTTTTGTGTTGTGGAAAGAGAACAGGACATTGAAGCTTTTTGTCTTGTGCTCATCAGAACGAGATGCAAGAAACAGAATTGAACAAAAGGACACCATTTTTTTTCTCAGAACCTCTGACACTTCTGTTTATTTTTTTTTATTTTTTTCTTCTTTTTCTTTTTTTTTACTGCTAACCCTCACACTACCGCCTAACTTCGGTAGTGCTTATTTTTTTCCCCAGCACCCATGTCGTGTGTGTGCAGGTGTAAGACACAGTGAGAGAGACAAGGTGCACGAATCTTTATTCAATTTCCACCAGGGACTCCAATTTATTCAGCATGAGAAGAGATGCTGAATGGTTGGGCCACCATTGACATGGAGATGCAGCAGGAACAGTTAACTGTCAATCTTAATTCTCAGATCAGGCAAGTAGATTCTGATTGGGCAGGGTGTTACCATGGGGATATGGCAAAGATTGGAAGTCTCTATGGTCCTTCTGAGAAAGGTGCAATATATGTTCAAATTCCTTTTGATGGCATAAAACATAGTCCTGGGTATTTGCACATGTAGCTTCTAACACATACAAATATATCACATCACCCACACAACTGATGATTTTACTTTGATTTCTGATGTAGCTGTTAGAACAGTTTGGATTATTTAGTAAATGATTTCTAATGGCAAAACCACATCTAATGGAGGATATAGTTTTCTGATACTTAAAAGATTGGTATGCTGCTATATGCAATTGGTCAACACAATGAATTGTTTGATATGGCCCACCAGTCTTTGGGACATACAGCTTACACATGTGGCATCACACCAACACTCAAACACATGATCACGTTACTCATCTATGTGATAGGCAAAATATCTTTGCGGCTGGATGCCCTGTTAGTGAAAAAAAACACTTGCAGATTTACTGCATTATAGGAGCGTGAGCCAGGTAACTTGATGTTTTTTGAGACACTTTCCCTTTCCAGGGAAATCTGAAATAGAATGGGTACTGCAAGGTAGGTATTGGCCCTGTCATGAATTTTTAAGATTTACAACTCTGCGTAAAATGGTGTCTTTGTTGTGAGTGGTTTCTTGCATTTGATGAACGCAAGACCAAAAGCTTCAAGTTCTTGTCTCTTTTTAGCAAATGTAAGTTCTACACCACCAAGCACTTATTTAGGTTATTTTTTGCAGCAAAATGCACTAAGCTGTGAGTTTTTTCAAGAGGTGGTGTAAACTGGATTTGCTGAGGTTCAAATGGAGATGGTACATTAAATCAATGAGTCAGAGGATGTTGGATGTTACCATGCAGTTACTCTCTGTTTTTTTTAGCATGGAGATGGTACACTGGAGGACAGAACACCAACAATCAATGGGTAGTGCATGGGCTGTGCAGGAAGCATTCCATCCTATATTGGTGTAGCTTTAAGCTTCAGTAGTTTTCTTGTGGTAGCATAGCTAAATTTCACAGTGATTTTATTTTACATATCATGAGTAAGCTGTTTGGATCTTGATGGAGCTGAGTGATAAAAGATGTCAGTGTTTTCTTTTCCCATGAAAAACCTTGACTTTACACTTGCTGTTGTCATTCAAAGAATTCCCTTCCCAAGGTTGAAAACCTTTCCAAATTTATCAGAACTTCAGTGGTAGATTTCCAAGTCAAACGTTTCTGTAAGAGGCAACATACAACAAGCTGCATATCGCAGGGATGTGTCCTGAACTCCTTATCATAACTACCAATGTCTTGGATGAAACACTAAGATTTCAGACAGCGCGAGATGAGGAGGGACAGAAATTGTTTGGCTGAAAAAGAAAGTCACAGGAACATTAAGAGCCCAAAGCTGAGGCAGGTGAATATCTTAATGGGGAAATGTGTCAGAGTGTCGATGTTGGGTTTGACAAAATGATATAGGAAGACTTGAACTTATATCAAACTTTCATCTCCATGCGACATCCCAAATCATGTATCGGCCAGTGAAGCACTTGTGACCTAACAGCCATTATTACAATGAAACAACCTACATGTGGATACAGCTTCCTCTCAACAGCAATAAGACAATGTTCAGAAAAGTGTTTTTGTGCTGCTGCCTGTGAGATAGCTATTGGCTAGGGCATCAGGAATCAGGCAGCATCCGAGGAGCAGTAAAATCGATGTTTCAGGCAAAAGCCCTTCATCAGGAATACAGGCAGAGAGCCTGAAGGGTGGAGAGATAAATGAGAGGAGGGTGGGGGTGGGGAGAAAGTAGCATAGAGTACAATAGGTGAGTGGGGGAGGGGATGAAGGTGATAGGTCAGGGAGGAGGGTGGAGTGGATAGGTGGAAAGGAAGATAGGCAGGTAGGACAAGTCATGGGGACAATGCTGAGCTGGAAGTTTGGAATTGGGGTTAGGTGGGGTAAGGGGAAATGAGCTGAAAATGTGCTGCTGGAAAAGCGCAGCAGGTCAGGCAGCATCCAGGGAACAGGAGAATCGACGTTTCGGGCATAAGCCCTTCTTCAGGAAGGGGAAATGAGGAAATTGTTGAAGTCCACATTGATGCCCTGGGGTTGAAGTGTTCCGAGGTGGAAGACGAGGCGTTCTTCCTCCAGGCGTCTGGTGGTGAGGGAGCGGCGGTGAAGGAGGCCCAGGATCTCCATGTCCTCGACAGAGTGGGAGGGGGAGTTGAAATGTTGGGCCACAGGGCGGTGTGGTTGATTGGTGCGGGTGTCTCGGAGATGTTCCCTAAAGAGCTCTGCTAGGAGGCGCCCAGTCTCCCAATGTAGAGGAGACCGCATCGGGAGCAACGGATACAATAAATGATATTGGTGGATGTGCAGGTAAAACTTTGATGGATGTTGAAGGCTCCTTTAGGGCCTTGGATGGAGTTGAGGGAGGAGGTGTGGGCGCAGGTTTTGCAAATCCTGCGGTGGCAGGGGAAGGTGCCAGGATGGGAGGGTGGGTTGTAGGGGGCGTGGACCTGACCAGGTAGTCATGGAGGGAATGGTCTTTGCGGAAGGTGGAAAAGGGTGGGGAGGGAAATTTATCCCTGGTGGTGGGGTCTGTTTGGATGTGGCGGAAATGTCAGCGGATGATTTGGTTTATGCGAAAGTTGGTAGGGTGGAAGGTGAGCACCAGGGGCGTTCTGTCCTTGTTACAGTTGGAGGGGTATTGGCTGAGGGCGGAGATGCGGGATGTGGACGAGATGCGTTGGAGGGCATCTTTAACCACGTGGGAAGGGAAATTGCGGTCTCAAACATAACCAGCGCTCCTCAAACATTCCCCGGGCCTCTGGAACTGCTCGGACACCATTAGCCATGTGGCTGGTGCAGCTGCCACCCCCATGCTGATTGATGATGTCACTTCCGCCCCCATCATGGACACTCCCACAGCCACTTCCACCTCTCACAATTCCTCAGGCACAACACGTGACATCACTTCCGCCCCTCACATCATCGCTGATGTCACAGGTCAGTGACTTCCGCCCCCCCCCCACTGCCGTGTTTCCCACCACTTCCACCCCCACCAGCGCCACTCACCTGCATTCTGCTGACATGCCCCCCACATATCCCACTGTCACCATCCCCACCCCCCAGAACCCTGAGGGGAACACCACCCCTGCACATGACTCCACCCCCATTCCCCCCACCACCACATCCACTCCAGTTACAGGCTCCGCCCCCACTCCCAGCTCCACACCCACACCGGGTCCCAGCTCCCAGCCCTGCCGGGTTTTCACCATCCCTCCAGACCTGCATCCACCTGGACACCCCGCGTTGGCCTATTACCTGCCCTCGACCTCTTCATTTCCAACTGCCGTCGGGACATTAACTGCCTCAACCTGTCTACCCCCACTCCAACCTTTCAGCCTCACAACACGCAGCCCTCCAATCCCTCTGCTCCAATCCCAACCTCACCATCAAGCCAGCAGATAAAGGGGGCGCAGTGGTAGTTGGCGCACTGACCTCCACACCGCTGAAGCCAAACGCCAACTCGAGGACACCCCTTCCTACTGCCCCTTGACCATGACCCCACCCCCCCATCACCAAACCATCATCTCCCAGACCATACAAAACATCATCACCTCAGGACATCTCCCACCCACAGCTTCCAACCTCATAGTCCGGGAACCCCACACTGCCCGGTTCTACCTCCTTCCCAAGGTCCACAAGCCTGACCATCCTGGCCGACCCATTGTCTCAGCATGCTCCTGCCCCACTGAACTCATTTCTACCTCCCTCAACACTGTCCTATCCCCGCAGTCCAGGAACTCCCCACATACGTTGGAGACACCACCCACGCCCTCCACCTCCTCCAAGCCTTCTGTTTCCCCGGCCCCCAACGCCTCATCTTCACCATGGATATCCAGTCCTTCTACACCTCCATCCGCCATGACCAGGGCCTCCAAGCCCTCCGTGTTTTCCTCCCCCGACATCCCCAACAGTATCCTTCCACCAACACTCTCATTCGTTTGGCTGAACTGGTCCTCACCCTTAACAATTTCGCCTTCGAATCCTCCCACTTCCTCCAGACCAAAGGGGTAGCCATGGGCACCCGTATGGGCCCCAGCTATGCCTGTCTCTTTGTTGGCTGTGTAGAACAGTCGATCTTCTGTAATTACACCGGCACCACTCCCCACCTCTTCCTCCGCTACATTGATGACTGCATTGGCGCCACCTCGTGCTTCCGCGAGGAGGTTGAGCAATTCATCAACTTCACCAACACTTTCCACCCTGACCTTAAATTTACCTGGACCATCTCTGACACCTCCCTCCCCTTCCTGGACATCTCCATCTCCATTAATGACGACCGACTTGACACCGACATTTTTTACAAACCCACCAACTCCCACAGCTACCTGGATTACACTTCTTCCCACCCTACCTCCTGCAAAAATGCCATCCCGTATTCCGAATTCCTCTGCCTCCACCGTATCTGCTCCCAGTTATTTTTTTTAACCTAGGGCATCAGGCACAATTCCCCTGCTCTCTTTTCAATAATTGGTGCCTTGAATCCTCCAGATGAGTGGATGAGAGGCCTCAGTTTAACATCTCACCAAAGAGGTGGCCCCTTTGACATTGCTATACCCCTTTAGTATTGCAAAAGGGTGTCAGCCTGGATTGAAATCCGAACATTCTGAGTAAGACATCTTACCACTGTTGCAGGATTAGAGTAAATCCCTTTATGCTAAGGAGTGCCATGCATCTTCAGAGATGCCTGCTAACTTGAGGGTCACTTTTAATGAGGACTGACCCAGCAAGGTCCAGGGGTTGTTCTCTAAAACCATGTAAATAATTAAGAAGAGGTTGCTGTTCACCAGTATGAGAACAGATTCATCCAGCTCTATAAAATCAGTATGATCTCCTTAGAACAACCATCAATCCCATAGGGTCATGGAGTCATATAGCACCAAAACAGATCCCTTTGCCTAACTCGTCCATAACAATCAGTTTTCCAAACTAAACTTGTCCCATTTGCCTGCATTTGGCCCATATCCCTTAAAACCTTTCTTATTCATGTACCTTATCCAAATACCTTTTCAATGTAACTAGACTTGCATTTACCACTTCCTCTACGTGAAAAGGTTGTCCCTCACGTCTCTTTTAAATCTTTCCCCTCTCCCCGTAAACCTATGCACTCTAGTTTTGATCTCTCATACCATAGTGAAAAAGTCTTTGTTGTTCACTGTATCTATGCCTGTCATGATCTTATAAACCTCTATAAAGCCACCCCTCAACCTCCCACGTTTTAGGGGAAAAAATCCCAGCCTATCCAGTCTCTTCTCATAACTCAAATCCTCCAGTCCTGGTAGCATCCTTGGAAATCTTTTCAGCACTCTCTCCAATTTAATAACATCCTTTGTACAGCTCTGAAAGGGTTATCCAGTAGAATCAAATATGCTCTATGCAAAGTGATGGTGTACATCTCTATGACTTGGTTGGGTGAAAGGCAAAAGAGATCTGTGGTGGGAGTTGAGAAAGGTTACAAGCTGGAGGATTTTTTTCAGAATGTGAGAAACTTAGAGTTATGAAAGAATAAAGAGATGGGCAAAATCAAAGTAAAAGCTAGTACAAAAAGAAAGCCAACAAGCTAACAAAGCATTATCTCAAATGGCTCTTCAGTTGATTAGTGCCCATCTGATGCACAGCAAAAGTTTTGGGCGCTCAACTCAAAATAGATATATTAAACCTGAAGGGGATACAGTACACACTCATCAGAATGATATTGGTTGACTTATGAGAACAGGCTTTGTGAAGTCCCCTTACATGTGTTCATGTTGACAGGTGAAGAGGGCAATCTAATCAAGTTATTTGTAGGAATTAAAGGGATCAGTAGTGTATATAGGAGAATCTTACAAACATTGCTGCCGTCTTTATTATGTCACCTTCACTCTTACTTATACATTCTGCATGCCCTGTCCTCAAAATTATTTTAATCTTCAATGTCCCCAAACCTCAAATTTTGCATATGACAACAATATCAAGCAACCATAGCAGGCACATTCTCAAAAATTTCCAAAAAGCTAACACGAATGCACAAGATTCCTTTCTTGGAGAGGAGGTTCACACATAACATATGGCAAGAGACAGTAAAGAGGGACACTGGAGATTTCCATCAGACTCTCTCTTTGCTCAAGGAGGACATTCTAAATGTTGCATCCAAGATCCATTTTGTTGGACAAGGAAGCAACTTCCATCAGGGTGCACCAAAGGGAGAAATGGTAGGGGATAACTAGGCAGATCTGCCTTGTCCATCAGACTGAATCACATCACTCATAGGTGCCTATGACATGTGCCAGGTCTTCAAAATAATGTACATATTTAGTAAGGGTCCAACACCTTAATAATGTTCCTCAGTGCCTGTTTTGATAACTGATGAGCACTGTTTAAAGCTGAAATTCCCACCAGAAAGGTTAGTTGTTGCTTTATCCTCTAGGTTACTCAGAAATGACTGAATTATAGAGTCATAGAGTCAAAGGGATGTACAGCACAGAAACAGACCCTTCTGTCCAACTCATCCATACTGACCAGATATCTAGTCCCATTAATCTAAATTAATCTAGTCCCATTTGCCAGCACTTGGCCCATATCATTCTAAACCCATCATATTCATATACCCATCCAGAAACCTTTTAAGTGTCGAAATATTACAAGCCTCCAACACTTCCTCTGACAGTTAGTTCCATACAAGCAACCACACTCTGCATGAAATAGTTACACATTGTGTCCCTTTTAAATCTTTCCCATCTCGCCTTAAACCTATGCCTTCTAGTTTTGGACTCCCCCATCCCCAGGGAAAAGACCTTGCTCCCTTGTCCCTTGACCCTATCCATGTCCCTCATGATTTTATAAACATCTATAAAGCCACCCCTCAGCTTCCGATGCTCCAGAGAAAACAGCCCCGGTTTATTCAGCTTCTCCCTATAGCTCAAACCCTCCAACTGTGGCAACATCCTTGTAAATCTTTTCTGAACCCTTTCAAGTTTCACAACATCCTTCTTATACTCGGGAGACCAGAATTATACACAGTATTCCAATAGTGGGCTAACCAATGTCCTGTATCACTACAACATGACCTCCAAACACCTATACTCAATTGAAACATATAAGATTCTGAATGGACTTGACCAGGTTGATGTGTTAGAGAATCCAAAACCATGTGACAGAGTTTAACACTAAGAGGGTGTCCATTTAAGACAGAATTTCAGAAAAAAATCTTCTGACTGTTGAGAGCCTTTGGAATTCCCTTCCTCAAAAGGTGGAGGATGTAAAATCTTTCAATGTTTTTAACGCAGAGGTAGATAGATTTTTTTTTCACTTATGGGTTGTGGGTGTCTCGGGCTAGACCAGCATTCACTGCCCATCCCTAATTATCCAGAGGGCAGTTAAGAGTTAACCACATTGCTGTGGGTCTGGAGTCATTGGTTAGACCAGCTAAGGATGGCAGTTCTATCCCTGAAGGATGTTATTGAATCGATGGGTTTTCCCAATAATCAGCTATGGATTCATGGCCATCAGTAGACCCTTAATTCCAGATTATTTATTAAATTCAAATGTGACCATTTTCCATGGCAGGATTTGAACCCAGATCCCCAGACCAGTAGCTGAGTTTCTGGATTAAAACCATTGCCTCCCCTTGATTACTAAGGAGCGCAAGAATCATCTAGGATAAGTGAGAATGTAGATTTGAGGGTAAAATTAGGTCAGTTAAAATCTAAAAGAATGGCTCAAAGGGCCCAATTGGCCTATTCTTGTTCCTCGCTTATATGTTTGTAACTTGTCAATCTTCTTTCCAAGCAATTTTTCTGAAACATATTTGCTATTTAAGAGGCTTGACAAGGTAAATGTTAAGAGGATCTTTCCCCTAATGAGAGGGTCTAAAATCAGAGTGCATGGTCTCAGAATAAAGGGGCACCAATTTAGGACTGACATGAGGCTGAATTGGTTCTTTCAGCCGTTGGGAGCCATTGGAATTCCTTGCCACAGAGAGCTGTGGAGGCAGAGTCCTTGTATATATTTGAGGCTGAGATAGATAGAGTCTTGATCAGTCAAGGAAGAGGACAGGAAAGTGTACATGATGAAAGTAGGATCAGCCATGATCCTATTCAATGGTGCAGCAGACTTGAGCTGCCAAATGTCCTATTTCTGTTCCTAGTTCTTATGGTTTTTTGGCCTTATTTTCTGCAATTTACCTCTGAATTCCACAAACAGCCACACACGAGTGCTGCACTACCTCCATTGGACAAAGGAAGAGTTTATCTGAGTCAAATGTGAGGCTGCAGGAAGAACAGCAATGAAGATGATGGGACAGAGTTGGGCAATATCAACCCCTAGTGCCTCTGCTAGGTCTAAGCTTTCAGGCAGAAGTTGATCTTCGAGTGTTTTATTTCAACAAACTGTCTCACTCCCAATACACCAACAAACAGCACAGAGGACCAGTCATATATCTGTGCCTGCAAGCTCTTAATCCATGTTGTCCAAATCCTTATTATCACAATCCACTTACAGCGGATTGTCTGGGAAGAAAGCAGAATTAACTTTCGAGTCCAATGACTTCTTCACAATTGTTCAGAAGAAGAATCATGCCAGACTCAATGTTCACTATGTTTCTGTCTCCAAAGAATCTATCTGTCTGCCTTAAAAATATTCAAGAACGAATGAACTTCCTATCACAGATATAACATTTAAAAGACATTTGGATAGGTGCATGAATGGGAAAGGTTTGGAGGCATATGGGCCAGGAGCAGGCAGGTGGGACTAGTTTAGTTTGGGAGCATCAGCGTTGGACTGAAGGGTCTGTTTCCAAGTTGTATGACTCTCTCACTCCCAGGAGGTTTGAGGATGGGTTAGATAAACTTGCGTTTTACTCCCCTATGCCAGAGATTATGATTGAGGTGTTTGAAGTAGTACGGGGGGCATAATCCTAGAATTAGGAACTGGCTATTCATAAAAAGAATTTAAGAAGCAATTTTCTGTTTGAACGAAAGTTATTGGAACTTTGTAACTCTGGTGTAACTGTTTAAAGCTGGAGGATACTTGGGGCTTGTAAGCCTAAGATTGATATATTCTTTAGTGATATAGATCACAGCCAGGTGGATGGTGTTGAAGTGCAGATCAATTACAATTAAACCAAATACTGGAGCAGGCTTAAGGGTAAAATGACTCTCTCCTGTTAATAATGTTCCTATATCATTACCAGTTAGTGGTGCTTATTTCATCCACACAGTGCTGAAGATTAGTGCACTTATTACTTAATGCCAGTGCAATTATTCATTAGAAGGGTGGCACGCTGGCTCAGTGGTTAGCATTACTGCCTCACTGCACCACGGAGTGGGGTTTGGCTCTCACTCGGGTGACTGTGTGGAGTTTGCATGTTCTCCCCGTGTCTGTGTGTGTTTCCCTTGGGTGCTCCAGTTTCCTCCTACAGTCTAAAGATGTGCATGTTAGGTGGATTGGCCATGCTAAAGTGCCCCACAGTGTCCAGGGATGTGGAGGCTAGATGGATTGACCATACGAAATACAGGAGGGGGTGGGTGTGGGTGGGATGCTCTTCGGAGGATTGGTGTGGACTTGATGGGCCGATTGGCCTGCTTCCACACTGAAGGGATTTTATGAAATATAACACACTAAGCTACAATTTTCTTTACTGTGCATTGAGTGCATGCCTCCTCTGTGACATCAGGAAACACAGTAGAAGAGGCTTTGGCTGTTTTGCTCTGTTCTTGCCGCCTCTCCCTGATTGCCAGTGGCTGCTACATTCATCACAAGCAAATGACTATAGGCTGACCGCTGAAGACTACAGGGCAAAAAGCTGCATGCGAGATCCTCTTGTACGGTTGTAAATACTCAGCTGCAAAAGACTTGTGAAGAAATGAATTGAAAAATGTGCTGGAGAATTAAAGAGCAATGAACTGATTGAATTAACGAATTAAGACTATCATCAGAGAAGAATGTTTGATTGGTTCTGGCAATGAAGATTTCTGTGCTGTTAAATTAGCAATTATGAAAACAATTCTTGATCCACGCTACGGTAAAGTGGACCATGTAAATGCTGTTGTAGATAATTTATCAATTAATGAAGAAACAGAAATTAATGTTTGAAAATTCAGCAGCATATCATAAGGACAGATCAAAGCTACAAATATGTATTAATTAGAAGGTGAATTACACCAGTTTGTTTGCTTTTCAGTCAAGAGGTGGACGCGGGACTGATAGAAGGACCTTTCCTGAAATGAAAAAAAATTACCAGACAATAAATCCTCCAGTTTAATTCAGATTGTTTGAAAAATGGATTGTCTGCTACCTCTCTGGATGAATGGTCACCTGATACAGATCAGTGTCAGATTTCCCAGCTGATGGAGTGCTATGTGCTGGGTCTCAGAAACTATTCATAAAGGCCTCCCTGCAGACACAAGTCTACCAGAGGCCACAGTGTAGGCCACAATCTCAGCAAGTCCAAGCTTTCCCATTTTCAGGACATTTCTTCTCCTTGAAGATTTCATACCATTTCATTAAAGTGTTGGGGCCATTGTGTCATCTAGAGTTTCCTCGTTCACACATCCAGTTCCGACTTAGTACCAGACCTAGAATTTTGCGCCATGTGATGATGTTGCGCCCAGGAGAATGGATTCCAATTGCAACGACAATCACAGAGTGAACACTGGTCCTGAGCTGCTTGAATTCTGCCCTGGAAGAATCTGTGAACTAATGAATCAGACATTGGGTCCACACCAACTTGTCATTAACTCGAGTTCACTGAGGTTCTGAAAGTATACCGATATTTTCTCATCAACCTATTCAGACATATTAATGTACACCCCTGAAGCAGGTGGTAATTGAACCTGGGCTTCTTGGCTCAGATGTAGGGACATTGTACCATGAGACCCCTCCCCTCCCCCATAAAAATTTTGTCTTAATTCTGTGGTGGATGAGGAAAATGTTGCCTGTTTGCAATGTCTCAGTGACATTCCTCGAGACATTAACTCTTCTCAAGGGCGTACTTTGATCCTGCATTATGTTGCAAGAAGACCATTTTTGCTGTTTGGTCTCATTTTAGGCAAAGTCGACAGATTCTCAGTGGCCTCCAAAGCTCACATCACCAAAAAATCATTTGCCCTTTCCCTTAACTTTTCTTTCTGGTCTCTTAAACCTGACAACTTCTCCCTCTCACAAACCCCTGACCCCAACGTTACTTGGCTCCTCTGAATGGTGAGACTGCGTGTAGTTCCACCACAAGCCATCATTCCAGGTGGGTGCTGCTGGGAAGAGAGAGCGCCTGGCTGTCTGATTGACTGCCAGCTCTTGAAAGTGAGACTTTATTCTGAGAAAGAGGGTAGCAGTCTTGCCTCAAAGCAATAAGCACTGTCCAGAATTTCCAGGCTTCAGGTATTTGCTGCTGGGGTGAAAATCTAGCTCACATAAAAAAAGGAAAGATTCGCAGTTCTCTACATGCGCATACAGAACCATAGGTGTCTCAAGACACTTTACAGACAATGAACTTATGACAACTAGTCACTGTTATTTTGTAGGAAATATTTACATAGCAAAAACATGAATGCAATATATAAAATCCTGGTCTAAAAGCAAATCCTTTTTCAGTTCAACCACATTCCATGATTGCCCTTCAGAACATAGAACATAGAATATTGCAGCTCAGTACAGACCCTTTAGCCCTCGATGTTGTGCCAGCCTTCTATCTCACTGTAAGATCAGATTAACCTTCATACCCTTCATTGTACTATCTTCCAAGTGTCGAACCAAGAGTCGCTTAAATGTCCCTAATGTACCTGACTCTACTAACACTGCTGGCAGTGCATTCCACACACCCACTTGTCTCTGAGTAAAGAACCTACTTGGACATCTCCCCTAAACCTTCCTCCAATTATCTTAAAGTTATGTGAGAGATATTTCCACCTGGCTATCCACTCTATCTATGTCTCTCATCATCTTGTACACCTCTATCAAGTCACCTTTCATCCTTCTTCGCTCCAATGAGAAAAGCCGTAGCTTCCTCAACCTTTCTTCATAAGAAATATCCCCCAGTCCAGACAGACAGGCAAACTTCCCTGTATCCCAAGCCTCCTTACTTTCTGAATGATCCTACCTTATCAAATGCCTTGCTATAATCCATGTTCACCACATCCATTGCTCTACCTTCATCAATATGTTTTGTCACATCCTCAAATAATTAAATAAGGTTTGTGAGGCATGACCTGACGCTCACAAAGCCATACTATTTTTAAACAAACTATGGTTTTCTAAGTAATCAGAAATCCTGTCTCTCAGAATCCTCTCCAATACTTTGCCCACCACTGATATAAGACTGACTGGTCTGTAATTCCCAGGATTATCCCTATTCCCATTCTTGAACAAGGGAAGCGCATTTGCCACTTTCCAATCATCTGACACTATTCCAGTGGACAGTGAGGACGCAATGATCATTGCCAAAAGCGTAGCAATCTCTTCCCTCACTGCCTGTAGTATCCTAGGGTATATCCTGTCTGGCCCAGGGGATTTATCTATCCATATGTTTTTTTCAAAATTTTGAACACATCCTTCTTCCTAACATCAGCCTGTTCTTGCATATCAGTTTACTTTACGCTGTCCTCGGAAAGATTAGATTAGATTACATTACAGTGTGGAAACAGGCCCTTCGGCCCAACAAGTCCACACCGACCCGCCGAAGCGCAACCCACCCATACCCCTACATTTACCCCTTACCTAACACTACGGGCAATTTAGCATGGCCAATTCACCTGACCTGCACATCTTTGGACTGTGGGAGGAAACCGGAGCACCCAGAGGAAATCCACACAGACACGGGGAGAACGTGCAAACTCCACACAGCCTGAGGCGGGGATTGAACCCGGGTCTCTGGCGCTGTGAGGCAGCAGTGCTAACCACTGTGCCACCGTGCCGCCCATCAAGGAAACATCAAGGTCCCTCTCAGTAGTGAATACTGAAGCAAAGTATTCATTAAGGCCCTCCCCTACTTCCTCTGACTCCAGGCACAAGTTCCCTCCACCATTCCTGATTGGCCTTAGCTTCACTCTCGCCATCCTGTTGTTCCTCACTTCAATGTAGAAAATGCAGTAGATGGTAATAAGCATTTTTTTGAATCTCTGCAGTCAGGAACTTGCAGGTGGTGGTGTTTCTATGTTTCTGCTGACCTTTTATGCTTGCCTGGCAAAGGTCATGAGTTTGGAAGGAGTTGTTGGAGGAGCCTTGGTGCTACAATGCATCTCGTAGATGGTCCAAATTGTTGCCACTCTGTGATGGTGGTGAAAGTGGTGAATTTGAATGTGGTGAATGGGCTGCCAGTCAATTTAAGGTTGAGTTTAGGGTTCTCATCAAGTACATTTCTTTATC
Organism: Chiloscyllium plagiosum; assembly: GCF_037043375.1. NCBI lineage: Eukaryota > Metazoa > Chordata > Chondrichthyes > Orectolobiformes > Hemiscylliidae > Chiloscyllium > Chiloscyllium plagiosum. The sequence continues at coordinate 37,976,106 of NW_028270167.1, read as the reverse complement.
GTCACTTGCCTGAGTTATGCGTTGCAGAGGTTGAACAGATATCAAGGAGACAGAAGCTGAGTTACTCATTGTAGAATTCTTAGCCTTTGACCTGTTCTTGCAGCTACAGTAGTTACATTCCTGCTCTGGCTATGGTTCTAACCTACAGTAGCACTGGTGGCTGTTCTGGTTGGGGTTTCAGTGAAGGGAGATGGTTACATAATCTCTCTTATTGGAAATGGCTATGTCATGGCATTTATGTAGTGTCCATATTAATAAGTCATTTATTAATTCAAACTCACACCCAGGTTTACTGCATGCACATACGGATTGCTTCAGTATCTGAGGAGTTGTGAGTTATGCCCATTTTCCACTGTTAAATTGAAGGGCTGATATTTTTTTAGCTGTCAGTTTTGTTGAGTTCCATGAAGGGTTTTTCACTGCGAGGCCAGACTTGTTCACTCACCATATCTTCTGTTACTCACTTTGTTAACTATATACTCTGCCTCTAAGGCATCCTTCTCTTTTGGTTCCAACTCCATTCTTTGTACCGAAAACAACTTGTCACTGACAGATATCCTGGAATGGAATGGTATCCCTGGTGCTAGTGCCATCTTTTCTTTCATTCATTCATGAGATGAGGGCATTGACAGATAGGTGGTCATTTATTGCTCATTCCTAATTGCCCAGAGGCCAGTTAGGCGTCAATGATATTGTTGTGGGCCTGGAGTCACATGTAACCCAGATCAGGTAAGGATGGCAATTTCCTTCCATGAAGAACATTATTGAAGCAGAATGGGTTTTTCTTGACAATTGGCAATGGATTCATGGTCACCTTTAGACTCTTAATTCCAAATTTTTATTGAATTCAAATTCTACCATTTCCTGTGGCAGGATTCAAATCTGGTCAAGCAATGGAGATATTTCCTCCTGGCTTCCATTGACTCTTGCTTTGTCTTGATCTCTCAAGGGCACTCACTTTCACCTCTTTTTGTGGAGTTCAGCTCTTGTGTCCATGTGTGAACCAAAGCTGTAATGAGGTCAGGAGCTGGGTGGGATAGTGGGCACCAAACTGAACAAGAGTGGGCAGGTTTTTACAAAAGAGGTGCTGCTTACTAAGACTGTTGATCACCCCTACTGTATCATTACTGATTGTGGAGTGTGAATTAATGGGACAATTGTTAGATTGGCCCTTATGGTTAACTGGTTTCTTCTTCTGGTGCTGCAAGAGTCTGGAATCTGCCTCTCTGCTGAATTGTGCCATTGTGGGGAATAGACAAAGGGGTCAGTGTTCAAAAGAAAATGATGTCAGGACTGCTGGGATTGCATGAGAATTCACAAAGCATTCAAAAGAAAATTGGAAAAATATATCTTTAATGACTAAAGGAGAGTGATACATAGTGACAACCCAGATGTGTCTTTAGCTACTGTGGGAAATAAAGTGAGGAAAAATAGCACATGTGCAAATAGAGCAATTGGGAAATAGTGACCATAACACAGAGTCACCATAAAATCACAGAGGAGAATGAAGAATCAAAGATAAAGTTGCTGGATTGGGAATACAAAATAAAATAGGATTTCATTTGATACAAATGGGAAGAGAATTGGCATACACATGTGAGACAGATAGAAATAAAAAGAATATATTCTTTAGAATGTATTAAAGTTTAAAATGTAACATTCTTGGATAATTGAAAATATTAAATCTAAAGTGAACCTAAACAGTGATTATATGGTTTAGAATGGGCTGACAATATTATACAAAACTTATAAAAATAAAGCGAAAGGTAAAAATATACAGTCAAAGACATAACAGGCAATAACAGTTCATAAAAAAGGAAATAGGATCTTTCAAAAGCACATGAAATGGTCAGTTCACACAGATTGAATCCACTCCGAGATGAGGGACACAGTATGATTGTGCAGGATGAATGGGCAGCAGATCAGGCAGCAACACAATGAGTAGCTCTTGTATTATCAGTGCTGCAGGGGAGATTTCAGGTGCAAAACAACATCAGCACTACACCCATGGTGCTGCTGCTGGCCTTGAGACACCATTTCCAAGAGGGCATTGATACAGATGCAGGGCATTATGTAGAATCGATAGATTATGATGTCAGTCAGCATGCAACTCTAATTTAACTCTCATAGTGTCATTTTCAATCTGAATGTGTTTCAACCTGAGTGCCTTCTTTTCATATGACACAGCAGCAGATGCTTTCAACAGCAACAGGAACCCTGCCACTGCTCAATTTAAGAGGATCCATATGTAATATCAGGTTAGTTGCAGTTTTTTGACTTACGACTACTGTGTTAATATCTTGATTGGTGGTTTTAGCTGTTTCTTTATGTTGCTGAGGTTTAGACGGAGTGGAGTGACATATCATGAAGAACTTATCATAAATGGGGTTTGAGCCATTTGTTCACTATGCAAGCATGTTACTCAAATTGGACACAGCAGAGTTATCCAGTGAGATAATAGTGACCTTGATCATTTCACTTCCCCCTCACAGACTCATGAATGGACCAAAGACTGTTACATTTGTCCCTGAAAAGTGTGTCCCTGAAAAGACTTGCCTGTCCTTCCAGTGTCACCTTGAGATTTTATTAGCAATATTCAAATTCAGTGTTACCAAAGCACTAATTGTATACTCTCCCCTTGCTCAGATGAGAGCAGTTTCAATAATATGCAAGAAGCGCAACACCATCCATGAGAAAAATCACCCTCTTGATTGGCACCACATTCACTGCCATGAACATTTACCCATAGAGTCATAGAGCTGTACAGTATGGAAATAGACTTTTTGGTTCAACTCTTCCATGCTGACCAGATATTCTAAATTAATCTAGTTCCATTTGCTAGCAATTGGCCCACATTCCTCTAAACCCTTCTTATTCATTCGGAGCCCATAGAGAGGGCATCAACCGGGACCTTGGGTTCATGTCACATTACAGGTGACCACCATTGCACTACACACTCACACACAGACACTCCTACACACACACAATCTCTCTCTCTCACACACTCACACACACAGGCACTCCTATACACGCATACACACGGACACACATATACACAGACGCACACACAGACACTCACACACACCCTTACAACACACACACTCCCACACTCACACATGCACTCCCTCACAAACTTAAGACACTCTGCACTCACTACACACACACAGACACTTTCTCACACTCACAACCCCCAATCCAGTCACACACACACACCCACACAGAAAGACAAAGATCCACGTGCACGCATATATTTCGTGGGGTGAATTTGTACTTGCAGGGTTACACCGTACTTTGCTCAAAAACTGCATGCATTCATGTAAAACTCCGTTATCTCACTTTTTAGATTAGAATCAATCTAAATATCATGGCATAGACAGAGAACACAGGGGGCTAACACCTTCAACATATTGTCTAGCTATCACCATTGTTAACAGCTAACCCGAGAATGCAACTTTTTAAAAAAAGGTTTTGTGATTTACACATGAAAGAAGTGAAACTATCATGGTATTCTAACAGATGAAAGGCTTAACAGACAATCAATTTTTCAATGTATAATTTCAGTTACATCACACTGTAAATTTTTGCTATAAATTCTGTGTGTTAGGATTGAGCACTCCACTACCACCTGATGAAGGAGCGTCGCTCCGAAAGCTAGTGTGCTTCCAATTAAACCTATTGGACTATAACCTGGTGTTGTGTGAATTTTAGCTTTGTACACCCCAGTCCAACACCGGCATCTACAAATCATGACTTCTTATTCATGATTAGATTAGATTCCCTACAGTATGGAAACAGGCCCTTCTGCCCAACAAGTCCACACTGACCCTCTGAAGAGTAACCCATCCAGACCCATTCCCCTGACTAAGTAACTAACACTATGGGCAATTTAGCATGGCCAATTCACATGACCTGCACATCTTTGGATTGTGAGAGGAAACCCATGCAGACACAGGGAGAACGTGCAAATTCCACACAGACAGTTGCCCAAGGCTGGACTTGAACCTGGGTCTCTGGCACTGTGACACAGCTGTGTTAACCACTGAGGCACCGTGCCGCCTGGATATTCACATACCCATCCAGTTGCCTTTTAAATATTGTAATTGTAACAGCCTCCATTACATCCTCTAGTAGCTCATTCCATGTACATGCCATGCTCTGCATGACAAGGTTTCCATGGGTCCCTTTTAAATCTTTCCCCTCTCACCTTAAACCTATGCCCTCTAGTCTTGGACTCCACTCCTCTGGGAAAAAGAAACATTGGCTACTCACCCTATTCATGCCCCTCAGGATTTCATAAACTTCCATAATGTCACTCCTCAACCTCCAATGCTCCAGGGAAAACAGCCCCAGCCTATTCAGCCTCTCCCTATAGCCCAAAGCCTCCAACCCTGGCGACATCCTTGTAAATCTTTGCTGAACCCTTTCAATTTCATAACATCTTTCCAATAGCAGGGATACGAGAATTTAGTGCTGTATTCCAAAAGTGCCCTTTTATCATCAACTTTCAGCAACTCATCCAGACACTTTCGATAGCCTCTCCCAAAATCCAACATCTACTTTAGCAGAAGTATTGGAACACCGTCATCTGCCAGTTCTTCTCTAAGCCACGTGCCAACCTGACTTCAAAATATATTACCATCCCTTCAGTGTTGCTGGGTCAAAATCGTGGACAACCTTTGTAACTGCATTGTAGGTATAACTACACCCCAAGGATTCCAGCATTTCATGAAAGCAGCTTATCACTACCTGGCTCAGAGTATTTCAGGATGGCAAATAAATGCTGGTCTTGCCAGCAATGTCCACATCTCAGATTCAACAAAATTTGCCCAACAAACTCATGACCACCATATTCAAGCAGAGCTCGTCCAAATATGATAATGACAACCAATTTGCCAAGAGACCCACACATCTAACCTCCGTCTCTCACTGAATGTCACTGCATCCTCTTGGCCACAATGCAGAAACCAGAGCAAGCACCAGCTAAACATTCCAAATCATATTTAAAAATGAAATCATGTTATTTTGTGTAAGAGATAGCAACAATCATCTTATATGTTGCCTTACTGTCTCTTTGGGTGTGCTTTTGCCTGTTCTGTTGTTTCCATACAATGCTACCCCAGGTACAGCATTGGGAGGTGAAAGCCTATTGACCTTCCATGGAGAGTTTCTGCAAGTGGCAGAGTGTGCACAGCTTGGCATCAGAATGCAGAGCTTGCAGCTGTTTCGGCTGAATGGCTGATGGATGACAGCCAGAGCAATGGCCAGTCACTCAGCAAACCTGATCATTCACTGGGCTGCTATAGCACCCTGCAAATCCCTTTAAAAGCTGGTAGCCATGATGGTGGCAGATTGCCATTGCACAACAACATCCACTTATTCATAAAATACCTGCAGCATGGAAGCACGGCCATTTGGCTCATCGTGTTCACACTGACTCTCTGAAGGGCATCTAACTCAAACTCACCATATCTCTGTAACCCAACATTTCCCATGGCTAATTCATCTAACCTGCACATCTTTGGACTATGGGAGGAAACTGGAGCAGACATGGCGAGAATGAGCAAACCCCACACAGGCAGTGGCCGGAGGCTGGAATCGCACCCTGGATGCTGGCACTGTGAAGCAGCATTGCTAACCACTGAGCCACTGTGTCATGTTATTTAGATACTCCTTGATCTGCAATGGAAGCAGCAGCCTTGGCCTATCAGATATTAGGCCACAGCCGGGTTCATAAGTGAGTGAATGAAATGATGCACCTTCATGGTCAGAGAATAAATTACAAGCAGAGCACAAAGCTCTATGCCAGTCTGATGTCAGACTCCTTCTTGCTCCTTGTCATTGGGGTTCTAGCAGGCTTCCTAATGCAAGAAGCATTTTGCTTGTATACACATCAACCTTTCTTGAAGCTGACCTATTGATCATACTCAGTTTTGGTTTCCTTAGGAATGTTTCAGAGGGAGATGTACAGATGTTCACTAAATTAATCCCTGAGAGAGTAGGGTTATGTTAAAGGGAGACTTTAAAGAAATTGGAGCTGCATGCCTCAGACTTTCAAAAAGGGAAGGGTGACCTCACTGAACCTTAGAGATGTCATGCACAGTGCACCATTGTGGATGGAGGGAGGATGTTTCCGTTAACTGGTTTCTCTGCAATCAGGGAGAATAATCTGAGTGTAAGAGGCAAGCTATTTAAGGCTGTAGGGAGGAAGAATGTCTTCTCTCAGAAGCTGGTGAGTCTTTGGAATTCTCTACCGCAGAGGGCTATGGAGGCTTAATCTTTGAGCATGGGCCAGAGAGAGAAATCAATACATTTCTGAAATCTTGACATAAAAAGATATGGAGATAATAGGGGAAAGTGATATTGAAGAGATGATTAGGCATGATCTCTGGTGAAGCAAACTCAATGGGCTGAATAGCCTACTCCTGTTCTTACATTCTGATGTTCCTATTTGAATCCAGAGTTTCTATGTGAATGTGCATTTTCTTCTGCTCTGTTCCCATCCCAGCACTGGCTGCAGTGCCTATTATCTCAGCATGTGCTAGTCCCTGTTCTGTGCTAAATTTCACCACAATGTTAACGTGCCCATGATTGTGAAATCACACTTTGGTGCATCTTCAGCCTCATTGTTTTCTTGTTATTCCTTCATTGCATGATGAAGCTATATTGCTTACATGTGCAAATTAGAATTGGACATATGATACCGTGAGTGAAGTGCATGTTAAAACGAGGACATTTGTAGATGTACTGAGCTTGACCATTTGGATGGCACCATTCAACTTCTTATGGACCAAAATATAGATCTGTTCAGCTTGCCCCCAGCATTGGATGCCAGTGTTTTTTGTGTCCACTGCCTGCTGAGCACATCTTCTGGCTGTTGTGGGTATAGGGCATCACTATCCTCCTGTTTACTTCCCCCACCGATGCCTCCAGTTCAGTGACTGAAAAGACTTGAAGCCCATTCTATCCCAACTTTTGTCAATCCTCGGTATTTGCCTGCAGACTTTCATCCAAAATGACCTGTCGCAAACAAAATGTACTTACCCTTCAGGAGTAGAGCAAGTTTCAAGTGACTTTAGGCACTCAAGATTTGTTTGTTAGTACATGAGTGAACCAGTAATGTAGTTGCATTGGCTGGACTCTGAAGTTATTTAAATGAACAGAAGCTCAGAATTGATATGCTGCCTGAATGGCAATTAATGTCTACAAGCTTGTTGTGCATCGTATGATTTTTAATATTAGAAATTTAACCATCAGAAAAACCCAATGTAATCAATATTTCATTATACATCATCCCTTACACTCAATGAGGAACTGTGCATCCCATCAAATAACTGAAGGTCTTCTTAAAATCAGGCATCACACATAAACCATAATGGTTTCACAGGACATGGCTTATGTTCTGAACTCCCAATGATTTAAATGTTCATTTGAAATCCATTGTAAAGGTTACAACTGAGTGAGGAGGTTCATGCATCCATTTCAGAACCTTGGAGCTGAGACCTCATTCTGGTCTCTTACAGTTGACTGGGATCAACATTTGCAATTTTGTAAAATGGTCTAACCTAAGAGACCTCCACCCGTTATTTTCCCTCCCACTGACCCTGAATACAGTGATATAATCAGGGTCAGAGGTCACTGGCAGACAGCTCCTACTCATTACATTCCCTAGATGTTTCACCAAATTTCTGGACCTGAATGAATAAATGACAGCAAATCCAGTGTTAATGAACCACTGTTAATTCTCCCTTAAACCTTCAGATCCATTGTCAATCACTAAACATGGTGTCAGGTACATTTTGTCATTCATGTTTGTGCCTCCCAGGATTTTTTACATTCATTTGTCGGATGTGGGCATCGTTGGCTGGGCCAGCATTTGTTGCCCATGTCTAGTTGCCTGTTGAGAAAATGGTGGTGAGCTGCCTTCTTGAACTGCTGCAGTTCACCTGCTGTGGGTTGACCCACAATGCTCTGAGGGAGGGAATTCCAGAATTTTGACCCATTGGCAGTGAAGGAACAGTAATAGATTTTCAAGTCAGGTTGGTGACTGGCTTGGAGGGGAATTTGAAGGTGATGGTGTTCCCATATATATGCTGCCCATGTCCTCCTAGATGGAATAGAAGTGTTTGGAAGGTGATATCTGAGGATCTTTGGTGAATTTCTGCAGTAGTTGAGATACAATTAGGAAGTGAGAGTTGATTTCAGGCTAGGGATTGTGAGAATTGTGTTCAGCTCTGTAGTTAATGGGTGTTTACAGGGTGGTAGAGGGCAGGGTGAACTCATAGGGAGATTTCTGGATTAGAGCTAGATGATGGAAGGTGGGATGAAGGGGCAAGTTAGAGTTAAAGCTGAGGGGGAGTAGTTGGGTGAAGTTGGAGGCTAGGGATTGGAGTGAGGATGTGTGGAGGGAAAGCAGTGAGATTTATGGTTGAATGAACATTGTATATTATTGTATAATACCTGGATGGAATGAAATTAATAGGTCTGTTGCCATTTGTCTGCTTGATCATCCAACTGACCATGGAGCCTTCAGTGGGTGTCTGAACTAAAAAAGAGTTCCATTTTCTTGCACAGCTAGAAGTTGCTACTTAGGGATTGAGAGAGACTCAGTAACCAGTTAGTTAGGGCAAGGCATCCACAAAATGTCCTTTTCAGATTGGTATGAGTTTCAGTGGAGTAGGGAGGATCAGGAGACTGGAGGGAATTTTATTTTTAATGTAAGGAAACAAAATTAAAACAGGATAAAAAATTTCCTTTATACGACAGAGACAGCAAGAATAATTAGACCTTTCAGAAACACCCACTCATTGGCATCAAATCCTTTCAAGACATGAATTGTTATTTCTGCCAGCTTCTCAACATTTGACGCAGAAGATACCAATCCACCCACTTTGCCAATCATGGTGATGCTTTTTCAAATCACTTGTCAAAAATAGATAAACATAATCAGACAGTACAACAAACAACATTGTTTGCATCTCCATTGTCACTGTCAAAGCCATTTGGAAGTAACAACAAGCCACTGGTTCAAATCCTGGAACTTCCTCCATAATAACACCATGGGTGTCCTACCTACACTGAAAGGACTGCAGCAGTTAAAGATGACAGCTCACTACCACCTGATCAAGGGCAGGTAAGGATGAGCAGCTAACACTGATATCACCAGCAATGCTCACATTCTATGCAAGTATTAAAAAGAAATAACCAGTGTGGGTTTTAAGGACATTAAGAAACCACTACGGATAGTTGAATCTATAAATTAAATATGATGAGAGACAACCATCTGAGGGTTGAATTCTGCCTGTGTCAGTGTTGCTGAACTGTTCAATACTTGCTGTATCAACAAGTCGAAAGCACAGTGGGGATTATGGGCAGAAATATCAACTGTCTCAAAAGCCTTGAAATCAAGGACAGCTACTTCTTTGCTAAGGGTAAACGTATTTTCTCACAATTCTTCTGAGGGTGTAGTGTCTTTGCTCTGGAGGTCATTTCTGCTATCAGGCCTTATTCATTCTGACTCTCACTTCCTTGTCATCAACCTCTCAGAGCAGCTTATGCAATTCTACCTCTTACTAAGTAACCCCCGGAGCAGCAGGAGCAAGACAACAGTGGCCATTGATATAGCATCTGTAATGTGATGAAATACTCAAGTCAATTCACAAGTGTGTTATAAAGGAAAATATTACTCTGAGCCACATAATGAGATATTATGTCAGATGGCCAAAAGTTTGGTTAGAACGGCACGAAGCAACTGAAAGTTGGAACATTATGAATAAAATTGTGGGCGGCATGGTGGGACAGTGGTTAGCACTGCTGCCTCACAGCGCCAGAGACCCATGTTCAATTCCCGCCTCAAGCGACTGACTGTGTGGAGTTTGCACATTCTCCCCGTGTCTGCGTGGGTTTCCTCCGGATGCTCCGGTTTCCTCCCACAGTCCAAAAATGTGCAGGTTAGGTGAATTGGCCATGCTAAATTGTCCGTAGTGTTAGGGGTAAAGGGTAAATGTAGGGGTATGGGTGGTTTGCACTTCGGCGGGTCGGTGTGGACTTGTTGGGCCGAAGGGCCTGTTTCCACACTGTAAAGTAATCTAAAATTGCAAAAGTGAGTAGAATTAGAAGATAAATCAGAAGTTTGTATTTTGTAGAAGATTCTGGGGATAAGGAGGGGTAAGACCATGAAAAAATTTGAAAACCAGGCTGTGAAAATCAAAAATTAAGATTTTGCTGATTGGAAGCCAGGGGTAATAGAGGAATGAGACTTCTTATAAGTTAAGACATAGGTTACAGAGTTTCAGACGGCCTCAGAAGAAATCTTGGGAAAACAGTCAAAAGTCATACTCATTTGAAGAGGCAGTGCAGGCATAGTGGGCTGAATGGCCTTCTTCTGATCAATTACTGTTCTGTGATTCTGTGCCTCCGAAACATGATGATCACATTTGTTTTGTGTACTCTACAATAGGGGGTGTAGCAACTACAACAAGGTCAGTTAGGTGGACCTCATAAAATATGAGTTCCCTGATTGGGGCCGTTAATCTGGTCTAATCAATCAGGGAGCTCTGGCTGACAGATATAAACAGGGGTGTCAGGCATCCTGTTCACTCTGAGAGCTAGCTCTGAGGAAGCTCGATCAAGGACTCTCCGTGGGTAAATAAAGGTTGACTTGGTGATGGGATACCAGCCTCTGTGGAGTTATTTCACAGTTCATCCTAAATATGCATTTCTAAGTGCTACATTTTTCTTTATATTTTCTTTTCTCCCTGAGGTTGGAAATGATATCACAAAGACATATTGTCTTTCATACATGATCATTAGCTCTCTCTTGACTAAGTGAATAATTAACAATTTACTCCATAAAGACCCACTCCACGTGAGGTCCAGCAATACAGAAACCTTGGAGAGAAAGGAAACTTTTTAAAATTTTCTCATGGAATGTCCGCATCACTGGTTGGTCACTATTATTATATTACACTATATTATATTATAGTTGCAATTGAGAAGGTAGTGGTGAGCTGCTTTCTTGAATCACTACAGTCCACCTGACCCACAATGCTCTTAGGGAGGGAATTCCAGGATTTCTACCCAGTGACACAAAGGGAACGGTGATATATTCCCAAATCAGGAAGATAAGTGATATGTAGGAGAACCGTCAGGTTAAGTGGTCATGTAAAATTACCCCAGAGTGTGTTTGACCATAGTAAATGTAGGTTTATGGGATAGGTGGGGTGCTTTTCAGACTGTCAGTGTATGTACCTGCATTGTAGGGATTCAATGATTCTCTGTAAAGCTTCTTAAGTTTTGTTAGAGCTGCACCCATCCAGGCAAGGGTGGAGTATTCCATCACATTCCTGACTTGTGCCTCGCAAATGGTGGACAGGTTTTGGGGAGTCAGGAGTCAGCAGGTTGTATTCCTAACCTCTGACCTGCTATTATAAGCATATAATTATATGGCTAGTCTGTTTGAGTTCTGAGTTAATGGTAACTCCCAGGATGCTGATAGTGAGGGGTTCAGTGATATCAACATCATTGAAGGTCAAGGGATAGGGGTAGTCTTTTATTGGTGATGCTCTTGCTTGGTGATATGTGGCACTAATGTTACTGGCTGCTTAGATATTGTCCAGACCTCAAGAATGGAGTAATCTCCTGCAAAACCAATTTCTCAAGAGGTTTCACTGAGTTCACACTCACACTGGAGGCAAAGTGAATTTCAGGGGATCAGAACCTGTATAACTTGAAAAAGCACTGATTCTTGGTTCCACCTTAGTCCTGAATGTTTGATATTTCCTTCCCTGCCTTATATTTAACTCTTAATATTTTAGACTGCTTCAATTAAAAAGTTACTCTCAATATCAATTTAAATTAATTTTCACAAATTTATGAATTTTGATCCTTCTTTTATTTTGCATATTTTGGGCTCACTTTATATCAACTCTTTAATATTTAATGTCATTTGATAAAGTTTGCATTGGCTGTTAACAGTGTGGAAAACCCAATTTTGAATCTTCCCTTTAACTCAATCATCTACAGGATCATTTGGCTGGCTCTTTCTGATCTTGACATCTGGTGCTGTGACCTAGAACTAAATCGGAGCCTGGGCTTGTGTGGTCTATCCCAATGATTTTAAGATATTAGCATAATCTCCACAAACATTGGTCTTTAATATCCCACTCAATTTCTTTTTTAAATTACTTTGTCACTTGTCTGCGGTGTACTTAGTTTACTGTTACACTCAGGTCCTTCCTAATGTCTTATTTGTTTATTCAATTCCATCTACTGTCTATTTATGACTCATTTTAAAATAATTTATTGAATATTTTTGGCAGTGTTTGATGTCATTAACTATTTGCAAGTCCAATTGTATCACCAACTTCAATCCATTTTTTAATTTCACTTTCATTGTCTCCTGTGACATTGCATTGCTTGTAAAGTATGTCCTGCGGTCATGAAAGGCCAATATAAATGAAAAGCTTTCATAGTCATAAAGTTGCACAGCACAGAAACAGACCCTTCAGTCCAACTCGTCTATGACGACCAGATATTCTAAATTAATCTAGTCCCATTTGCCAGCATTTGGCCCATATCCTTTTAAACCCTTCTTATTCACGTGTCCATCCAGATGCTTTTTAAATGTTGTAATTATATCATCCTACACCACTTCCTCAGGCAGCTCATTCCAGACAGTCACCACCCTCTGCGTGCAAATGTTGCCTCTTAGTTTCCTTTTAGATCTTGCCCCTCTCACCTTAAACCTATACCTTTTAGTTTTGGACTCCCCCACGCTGGAAAAAAGACATAGCTATTCAACCTATCCATGCCCCTCATGATTTCATAAACCCCCACAAGGTCACCCCCTCAGCCTTGTTTTGCTGTACCTTCCTGCTGTCTGGAAAATTTGGCATTTGATTTCAGTTTGATCTTTAATTTTTATCTGTAAAGGACAAATGTACAAGGCTTGTAGGGAAAAGGCAGGCTCATGGCACTAAGTACATTCCTCATCTGGAGAGCTGATGCAGACTGAATGGCCTCTGCCTGTGCTGTCACCGTTCTGGGATTCTGTAAACAGAAACCTAGGAGTTCACTGCAACAGATACAGAACGCTAAAGTGGGAAGAGAGAAATGTCCAGCTTCAGTCCCAGCCAGACACTCCTGTCAGCTCGCACAAAGGAGGCGGAAGCTGGGAGTTGATTGCAGGAATTGAACTGGGCAGGTGCCAATAGACAAACTCTCAGCTCCAAGGTCAAGGCCCAGCAGAACAAACAGCCACAGTGTCTGCCCAGAGTGGCCTTCCAGGTAGCGTCTATTGAGTTACTGAAGTGAAATCCAGGTAGTGGAAGGGTAGGAAGTATTGAAATATGAGACTAAGAGTTTTGGGAAGAGTTGGCCATATGTCATCAGAGGATTTCTTAGTTGTCAGAAAGAACCTCTTCCTGGGCCCAAACAAATACTCAACCAAAATTCTAAATGACCCTTTCCAAAATGTGCAGGTTTTTTTTACAGTCATTGCCTAAGGAGCTTGTCATTCATTATGTCTGAGATCCCCGTCTGCTATATACCTCTCCCACTTGCAAATTGAAACTTGGACATGGAAATCTAATTCAACAACTGCCACTAAATGAAAGAAAATGACAACAATTCCATGGGAACGCAGCCGTGTAACCTTCCAACTCACAGCAAGTTGGACTTGAGGTCATTCCCTTGCAGTCGATGAGTTTCCATTACTTTTGGCAGCAGATTATTGATAATAAATTTGTTAACCACATTTGCAGCAGGGGCAGTCAGTGGCCTGAGCAAGTCAATGATTTGCTGCCTCTGTTTTCTCTGGGTCCTCTGCTTAGCAGCTAAACTTCAGGTTTCTTCTCACTTTTTCCAATGCTCTTCCAAACAGTCAGCTTTCAGAGATCAAAGCTGTCTCCCCCAGTTGCCAGTGTCAATATCCATGATTTTCATGTCTCACCTTGTTGTGAAGATATGGGGATCCAGGAGATTGTAACACAGTGATCAATTCACAGTACAATATGTCTTTGGGTTTACAGCTTTCATCCATCTAATGATCATGGCTGAGCCAGCACAGATGGCGATGGAATTAGCATTCATCGGTCCATGTTGGTGACCTTATTCTGCCAAGAGCCGTCAAGGGTATGCCTAATACAGCCACAGAGGTGCAAATTCTATACCTTACTTCCTGCTTAGCATGTTGCCAGGGTCTCAGTGATGCATAGGAGTAAGCTGAGGGGGAAAGAGTCATAGCAATTCTTAATTATTCCAATAAGTTATTGTTCAAATTGTATACTTTCAAGTCCCTCTTTTATACTTAATATTGATGTTTATATTTGTTAAGGAAAGACACATAGGTCTGGGAAGTGGATTGAGTTTCTCAATCCACCTGGGAGTCTGAGTTTCTCCAGCATTCTCTGTTTGCATTCCAGATCTCTAGCTTCCTCAATATTTTGCTTTATTAAGTGGATTCTTCAGAAGCAAGGGGTGAAAAGTTGTCAGGCTTGGAAGATGGACCTGCTGTGATCTCATCCATGATCAAATAATCTCAAGGGACTGAGTAGCCTACTCTTGCTCACAATTTGTCTCTTCATGTAGAACTTAACCTGCTCATAACCAATGAGTAACTAGGTTAGCACCATAACTAGCTAATCTTTTCCATTCGTTGTGCTGTAAAACTAATAACTTGTGCAGTATCCCCGGAGACCGATTGCACAAATGAAGTAGATGAACAACAAATGAGGAAAATTGGGAACGAACGAGACTCGCGGTTGGTGTGTTGCCTCCCAGGTGCCAGGGTGGGTGATGTCTCGGATCATATCTTTGGGATCCTGAAGGGAGAGGGTGACCAGCCTCAAGTCGTTGTCCATGTAGGTACCAAAGACACAGGTAGAAAGAGGGATAGGGATGTAAGGCAGGATTTCAAGGAGCTAGGGTGGAAGCTGAGAGCTAGAACAAACAGAGTTGTTATCTCTGAATTGTTACCCGTGCCATGTGATAGCGAGGCAAGGCATAGGGAGAGATATCAGCTAAACACAAGGCTGCAAGGATAGTGCAGGAGGGAGGGTTTCAGGTTCTTGAATAATTGGGGCTCATTCTGGGGAAGGTGGGACTTGTACAAACAGGATGGTCTTCACTTGAACCAGAGGGGTACTAATATCCTGGGTGGGAAATTTGCTGGTGCTATTCAGGTGGGTTTAAACTAGCTCAGCAGGGGGATGGGAACCGGAGGTGTAGTTGCAGTGCACAAGAGCATGAGGGTAGGAAGGACAGGGACAGGATTTCAGGATTACAGGAATGTGCTGGCAGACAGCAAAGTGGTTTGAAGTGTGTTTACTTCAATGCCAGAAGTATCCGAAATAAGGTAAGTGAGCTTGCAGCATGGTTAGGTACCTAGGACTTCGATGTTGTGGCCATTTTGGAGACATGGAAAGAGCAGGGTGATGTTGCAGGTTCCAGGGTTTAGATCTTTCATTAAAAACAGGCAAGGCAGTAAAAGAGGGGGAGGTGTGGCCTTGTTAGTCAAGGATCATGTAACGGTAGCTGACAGAATTTTTTATGAGGACTCGTCTACCGAGGTAGTGAGGTTAGAAACAGGAGAGGAGAGGTCACACTGCTTGGAGTTTTTTATAGGCCTCCACAGAGTTCCAGGGAGGTGGAAGAAAGGATTAGCAAAAATATTCTGAGTAGGAGTGAAAGGAACAGGGTGGTCATTATGGAGGTCTTTAACTTCTCCAACATTGACTGGAAATGCTATAACTCTGGTACGTCGGATGGGTCAGTTTTTATCCAATGTGTACAGGAGGGTTTCCTGACACAGTATGTCGAAGGGCCGACAAGAGGGGAGGCCACACTGGATCTGGTGCTTGCTAATGAACCAGGCCAGGTGTTTGATTTAGTTGTGGGTGAGCACTTTGGAGAGAGTGACCATAATTCAGTTACATTTAGGTTAGCGATGGAAAGGGATAGGTACATGCCACAGGTCAAGAGCTATCGATGGGGCAAGGGCATTTATAATGCGATTAGGCAAGAATTAGGATGCATAGAATGGGGTAGAAAAATGCAGGGGAAGCAGACTATTGAAATGTGGAGCTAGTTTAAGGAACAGATATTGCGTGTCCTTGATAGTTATGTCCCCATCAGGCAAGGAGGAAGTGATAAGGTAAGGGAACAGTGGTTTACTACAGAAATTGCATGTCTTGTTAAGAAGAGGAGGGAGGCTTATGTTTTGATGAGTTGAAACTTTATTGCTGGAACAGCACAGCAGGTCAGGCAGCATCCAGGGAACAGGAGATTCGACGTTTCGGGCACAGGCCCTTCTTCAAGAATGAGCAGAGAGTGTTCAGCAGGAGAAGATAAAAGGTAGGGAGGAGGGACTTGGAGGAGGGGCGTTGGAAATGTGATAGGTGGAAAGAGGTCAAGGTGAGGGTGATAGGTCGGAGTAGGATGGAGGCGGAGAGGTCAAGAAGAAGACTGCAGGTCAGGAAGGCGGTGCCGGGCTGGAGGGATTCGGCTGAGACAAGGTGGGGGGAGGGGGGATGAAGAAACTGGTGAAGTCCAAGTTCATCCCCTGTGGTTGGAGGGTTCCCAGTCGGAAGATAAGACGCTCCTCCTCCGACCGTCGCGTTGTTGTGGTTTGGCGGTGGATGAGTCCAATGACCTGCATATCCTCGGTGGAGTGGGAGGGGGAGTTGAAATGCTGTGCTACAGGGTGGTTGGGTTGGTTCGTCCGGGTGGCCCAGAGGTGCTCTCTGAATCGCTCCGCAAGTAGGCGGCCTGTCTCCCCAATATAGAGGAGGCCACACCGGCTGCAGCGGATGCAGTAGATGATGTGGGTGGAGGTGCAGGTGAATCTGTGGCGGATATGGAAGTTTCCTTTGGGGCCTTGGAGAGAAGTGAGGGGGGAGGTGTGGGCGCAAGTGTTGCACCTCCTGCGGTTGCAAGGGAAGGTGCCGGTAGTGGAGGTTGGGTCGGTGGAGGGTGTGGATCTGACAAGGGAGTCGCGGAGGGAGTGGTCTCTACGGAAAGCTGATAGGGG
This sequence comes from Chiloscyllium plagiosum, assembly GCF_037043375.1. Lineage (NCBI taxonomy): Eukaryota > Metazoa > Chordata > Chondrichthyes > Orectolobiformes > Hemiscylliidae > Chiloscyllium > Chiloscyllium plagiosum. The sequence goes on along the minus strand of NW_028270167.1, from coordinate 37,959,080 downwards.
AGGGGAGGGAAATATATCCTTGGTGCTGGGGTCTGTTTGGAGGTGGCGGAAGTGACGGCGGATGATGCGCTGTACATGGAGATTGGTGGGGTGGTAGGTGAGGACTAGTGGGGTTCCATGGAGATTGGTGGGGTGGTAGGTGAGGACTAGTGGGGTTCCCGGCACCTCCCGGCACCTTCCCTTGCAACCGCAGGAGGTGCAACACTTGCGCCCACACCTCCCCCCTCACTTCTCTCCAAGGCCCCAAAGGAAACTTCCATATCCGCCACAGATTCACCTGCACCTCCACCCACATCATCTACTGCATCCGCTGCAGCCGGTGTGGCCTCCTCTATATTGGGGAGACAGGCCGCCTACTTGCGGAGCGATTCAGAGAGCACCTCTGGGCCACCCGGACGAACCAACCCAACCACCCTGTAGCACAGCATTTCAACTCCCCCTCCCACTCCACCGAGGATATGCAGGTCATTGGACTCATCCACTGCCAAACCACAACAACGCGACGGTCGGAGGAGGAGCGTCTTATCTTCCGACTGGGAACCCTCCAACCACAGGGGATGAACTTGGACTTCACCAGTTTCTTCATCCCCCCTCCCCCCACCTTGTCTCAGCCGAATCCCTCCAGCCCGGCACCGCCTTCCTGACCTGCAGTCTTCTTCTTGACCTCTCCGCCTCCATCCTACTCCGACCTATCACCCTCACCTTGACCTCTTTCCACCTATCACATTTCCAACGCCCCTCCTCCAAGTCCCTCCTCCCTCCCTTTTATCTTCTCCTGCTGAACACTCTCTGCTCATTCCTGAAGAAGGGCCTGTGTCCGAAACGTCGAATCTCCTGTTCCCTGGATGCTGCCTGACCTGCTGTGCTGTTCCAGCAATAAAGTTTCAACTTTGATCTCCAGCATCTGCAGACCTCACTTTCTCCTTATGTTTTGATGAGGCAAGATGGTATAGATGAGGCGATGAAGAGTTACAGATCAGCTAGGAAGGATTTAAAGAGAGAGTTAAGAAGAGCAAAGAGAGGACATGAGCAGTCTTTAGCAAATAGAATAAAGGAGAACCCTAAAACTTTCTATAGGTATGTGAAGAATAAAAGGATGATTAGGGCAGGAATCGGGCCAGTCAAAGACAGATGTAGGAAGTTGAGTGTGGACCCTGTAGAGATCGGAGAGGTGCTAAATGGATATTTGTCATCGGTGATCACTCAGGAAAAGGAGAATATTGTGGAAGAGAAGAATGAGGTACGAGATATTAGACTAGAAAGGATCGAGGTTAGTTACACACATCGAGGTGTTATCTAGAAGGAGTGAAAGTAGACAAGTCCCCTGGGCTGGATGGGATTATTCCAAGGATTCTCTGGGAAGCTAGGGAGGAGATAGCAGAGCCTTTGGCTTTGATATTTGAGTCGTCATTGTCTACAGGTTTAGTTCCAGAGGATTGGAGGATTGCAAATGTTGTGCCATTGTTCAAGAAGGGCAGCAGAGATGACCCAGGTAATTATAGACCAGTGAGCCTTACTTCTGTTGTAGGAAAGGTATTGGAAAGAATTATAAGAGACAAGATTTATAATCATCTAGCAAACAACAATTTGATTTCAGATAGTCATTAAGGGCGGGTCATGTCTCACAAACTTCATTGAGTTTTTTGAGAAGGTAACCAAGCATGTAGATGAGGGTAGGGCAGTTGATGTGGTATACTTGGACTTCAGTAAAGCCTTTAATAGGGTTCCACATGGTAGGCTGATGGAGAAAATGCAGAATTGAGGGTGATTTAGCAGTTTGGATTAGAAACTGACTTTCTGAAAGAAGGCAGCGAGTGGTGGTGGATGGAAAATATTTAGTCTGGAGTCCAGTTACCAGTGGTGTGCCACAAGGATCTGTTTTGGGATCACAGCTGTTTGTCATTTTTATAAATGACTTAGATGTAGGTGGATGGCCTAGGTGGATGGATTAGTAAATTTGCAGACAACACTAAAGTCGGTGGAGTAGCGGGGACAGTTTGGAAGAATGTTCGGAAGAATAAACTGCAGAATTGGGCTGAGAGGTGGCAAATGAAGTTCAATGCAGCTAACTGTGAGGTGATGCACTTTGGGAAGAATAACAGGAAGGCAGAGTACTAGGTCAATGGAAAGATTCGTGGTAGTGTGGATGTGCAGAGGGATCATGGAGTCCATGTACATAGATCCCTAAAAGTTGCCACCCAGGTGGATAGTGCTGTTAAGAAGGCATACGGTGTGTTAGGTTTCATTGGTAGAGGGATTGAGTTCTGGAACCGCAATATCATGCTGCTACTATACAAAACGCTGATGCGGCCACACTTGGAATATTGTGTACAGTTCTGGTCCCCATATTCCGGGAAGGATGTGGAAGCATTGGAAAAGGTGCAGAGGAGATTTACCAGGATGTTGCCTGGTCTGGAGGGAAGGTCTTATGTGGAAAGGCTGAGAGACTTGTGTCAGTTCTCATTGGAAAGAAGAAGGCTAAGGGGGGATTTGATAGAGACATACAAGATGATCAGAGGATTAGATAGGGTGGACAGTGAAATACTTTTTCCTCGGATGATGACATCAGCTTGTATGAGAAGCCATAACTACAAATTAAGGGGTGATAGCTTTAAGACAGATGTCAGAGGAAAGTTCTTTACACAGAGAGTGGTAAGGGCGTGGAATGCCCTACCCGCTAATGTAGTCAACTCAGCCACATTAGGGAGATTTAAATAATCCTTAGATAAGCACATGGATGATTTTGGGATAATGTGGGGGACGAGCTGAGAATAGTTCACAGGTCGGCGCAACATCGAGGGCCGACGGGCCTGTTCTGTGCCGTATTGTTCTATGTTCTATGTTCTATGGTCTAAAAAGATGAGGTCACTCCGCCCTTTGAGCCTATTCCACCATTCAATAAGATTGTGGCTGATCTGATGTAAATATTTAAAGATTCTACAAATACTGCCTTTCGAAGAAGGGAACTTCAAAGATCCACAACTTTCTATGAGAAACAATCTTTTTTCCTCAATTCAGTTTTAAATGGGCACCTCCTTATTTTTAAACTCTGAACCCTAACTCTAGATTCTCCCACAAGAAGAAACATCCTTTCACAATCCACCCAGTCAAGTCCCCTCAGGATCTTTTATATTTCTATTAAGTCACCTCTCAGTCTTCTAAACTCCAGAGGATACAGGCCTGGCATGTCTCTAAGGCAGGCAGAATGATACCATACTCTCCTCCTCAAACTGGGGCCTATTACCCTCTCAGCTGTCACTGAGCTTAAATATCGTACAAGTAAGTTTGGAGAAATTCATGGCCACTCCCTGGTGGATTCTCAGCTTTTAGCAAACAGTGCATTTATAACCCGCCTCAATCGTTCAGATTGCAGTGTGTGGGAGGGAGTTGGTGTCCTGCAGGTTTCCCAATGAGAGGGTGAGGGCTCATGATGCACGTAATGCTATTCAAGACCTTTTTCAGGATTTGGATATACTTGAGGTGTTATTAGTGCAGTTGACTTTCAACATTGTGACTGAATCACAGGCATTAAGCATTACCACCCAGCGAGATAATCAGTAATTAAGCCAATAAATAGCAGCCTTAAAAGTCAGGACTTCGCTCTGCTGAATGCTGTTAAGGGCCACTGAACAGTGATTTAACCCTTTAGGAGCAGAGATGGAATTTGAAGTGAGCTCCTGTCGCAACAATGGACCCTTTGAAAGCAAATGAAAAGGAATGTAAATGCCTGTGGCAGATTAGGCACTCTCTTTTCTGACAATTATAAAGAGAATTCACTCTGCCTCATGAGTGGACTCAGTTTTGGAATGGACTCTGTCCCATGATTGGACTCTGCCCCTTGCACTTTACGCTGTACTCTTATGTGGATCTGATGTTTGCACTGTACCTAATTGTGTAGGTTATGATAGAATTGTGTCTTCATTGTGCATTGTGTTTTGCGTATCTCTGGAGAGAGTTAATTTTTGCTGGAGGTATCCTTTAATGCACTGTTTTTCAGTTGTTTGCTGTGTTTTATTTGGAGGACTGTGATGTGGTTTATTTTGTTGGTTCTGTGTACTGCTTTTCCTGTTGGCTCTAGGGGGAACTTGAGGCGTTTGTTTTCGAGACCCAGTTTCTTTGTAGTTTTGTTTGATTGTTAACTGTTAGTGTGTCATGTGTATTGTCAATTTGTATAATATTGAATTAAAAAAAAGAATTTATCCAGAGGAACCAACATGGAAGGTGCCTGTCCATGTTTGGTCAGATTTTTGTAAAGGTCATAGATATGAGAGGGAGCATGTTGTCCTAAATACATGCTGCCACTCTCAATACATGAATACAGGACACAAGGCATGATAACTGTGATCTACAGCTCTAAAGATATAAAATAGAATAGAATACTCTCTATTGTCACATGTACTCAAATACAGAAATACAGGAGTACAGTGCAAAGTTTTGGCACCAACTTAGGTACAAGCACCGAGGTAAACATCTTAGATACAAAAGTGGAATAAGGAAGAAAAATAGTCCCATTACTGCACAGTATTTAAAGAATAAGTTAGAGACAAAACATAGCTAAAGGATTGACATTGCAGTCAGATAAAGCAATTCAAATAAACATTACACTACACTAGCTGAGCGTAGGGGCTTCCACCCAGTCCAACAATCATCCAAGCCTCCAGTCCACTCTGCACTGGCTCACAGCTGCTCGAAGGTACATTTTCCGCTCCCCTCACTGGCCTCTGCTCTGAACTCAATCCCCTCTGCCCGGGACTCACTCCCTCGACCCAGGGCTCACTCCCCTCCCTGCCCGGGATTCGCTCCACTCTGCCTGGGACTCACTCCCCTCTGCCCAGGACTCTCTTTCCTCTGCCCGGGACACTCTCCCCCCTACCCGGGACTCACTCCCCACTGCCCCGCACTCACTCCCTCCTGCCCCTGACTCACTCCCCAATGCCCCGACTCACTCCCCTCTGCCCAGGACTCATTACCCTCTGCCCGGGATTCTCTCCTCTCTGCCCCGAGCTCACTCCCCTCTGCCCGGGACTCACTCCCCTCTGCCCGGGACTCACACCCCTCTGTCCCGGGCTCACACCTCACACGTCTCTGCTTGAGACTCACTCCCCTTGCCAGCCTCTTCTTCAAGACTCACTCCTCATACTGTCTACAGCTCCGGGACTGCTTCCCTGCCCTCGCCTCGGCCCAGGACTGCTTCCCTGTGCCAGCCATTGCATCAGAATTCACCTCCCGGACTTGCCAACTCCTCCATTTGAGGGGCAGAAACAAAGAGAGAAAGGAACACAACAAGAAAGGAAAAGAAGAGGTGGAGCAGAGCATCTCCAGCTGGAAGGTCTTACACTGCTACAATCTTGCCAGTGGCCTGGCAGGTTAATGAGGTAAGTTTAAGATCGCTCTCAGCAAAACTCTGGTCAAAGCATGACAGCTCAATGGACACTGTAACGCTACGTTCTATAGGCAGTGTGTTGTTTGCTGCCAAGTGGCCATCAGCCCCTCTGTAAAGATTGGTGTGCACCCATAAAGGTGTTGGCTATGCAAGTAGTGTACGATGTACAATGCTGGAAAAGCACAGCAGGTCAGGCAGCATCCCAGGAGCAGGAGAATCGACGTTTCGGGCATAAGCCCTTCTTCAGGAATGAGGAGGGTGTGCTAAGCAGGCTAAGATAAAAGGTAGGGAGGAGGGACTCAGGGGAGGGGCGTTGGGAATGCGATAGGTGGAAGGAGGTTAAGGTGAGGGTGATAGGCTGGAGAGGGGGTGGGGGCGGAGAGGTCGGGAAGAAGATTGCAGGTTAGGAAGGCGGTGCTGAATCGGAGGGTTGGGACTGAGATAAGGTGGGGGGAGGGGAAATGAGGAAACTGGAAAAATCTGCATTCATCCCTTGTGGTTGGAGGGTTCCTAGACGGAAGATGTGGCGCTCTTCCTCCAGGCGTCATGTTGCCATGGTCTGGCGATGGAGGAGGCCAAGGACCTGCATGTCCTTGGTGGAGTGGGGGGGCGGGGGGGTGGTGGAGTTAAAGTGTTCAGCCACAGGGCGGTTGGGTTGGTTGGTGCCGGTGTCCCAGAGGTGTTCTCTGAAACGTTCTGCAAGTAGGCGGCCTGTCTCCCCAATATAGAGGAGGCCACATCGGGTTCAGCGGATGCAGTAAATGATGTGTGTGGAGGTGCAGTTGAATTTGTGGCGGATATGGAAGGATCCCTTGAGGCCTTGGAGGGAAGTAAGGGGAGAGGTGTGGGCGCAAGTTTTGCATTTCTTGTGGTTGCAGGGGAAGATGCCGGGAGTGGAGGTTGGGTTGGTGGAGGGTGTGGATCTGACGAGGGAGTCACGGTGGGCGTGGTCTTTCCAGAACGCTGATAGGGGAGGGGAGGGAAATATATCCCTGGTGGTGGGGTTTGTTTGGAAGTGGCGGAAATGACGAAGGATGATACAATGTATCTGGAGGTTGGTGGGGTGGTAGGTGAGGACCAGTGGGGTTCTGTCCTGGTGGCAATTGGAGGGGTGAGGTTCAAGGGTGGAGGAGCGGGAAGTGGACGAGATGTGGTAGAGAACATTGTCAACCATGTCTGAGGGGAAATTGTGGTCTTTGTAGAAGGAAGCCATCTGGGTTGTTTGGTATTGGAATTGGTCCTCCTGGGAGCAGATGTGGCGGAGGCGAAGGAATTGGGAATATGGGATGGCGTTTTTACAGGGGGAAGGGTGGGTAGAGGTGTAATCTAGGTAGCTGTGGGAGTGAATGTCCGTGTTGAGTCGGTCGCCCGAGATAGAAATGGAGAGGTCTAGGAAGTGGAGGGAGGAGTCTGAGATGGTCCAGGTAAATTTGAGGTTGGGGTGGAAGATGTTAGTAAAGTGGATGAACTATTCAACCTCCTCGTGGGAGCATGAGGTAGCGCCGATACAGTCATCGATGTAGCGGAGGAAAAGTGTGGGGTGGTGCCAGTGTAGCTGCGGAAGATGGACTGTTCCACATATCCAACGAAGAGGCAGGCATAGCTTGGCACACCCTCCTCATTCCTGAAGAAGGGCTTATGCCCGAAACGTCGATTCTCCTGTTCCCTGGATGCTGCCTGACCTGCTGCGCTTTTCCAGCAACACATTTTTCAGCTTTGATCTCCAGCATCTGCAGTCCTCACTTTATCCTACGATGTACCATGACAGAGACATAGACAGGAGTCTCATGTGGGTCAATGCACCAATTTTGCTAAATCCTCTCATAATCTTGAAAGCTTCCATGTATTTCCATTAAATATTCTTTTTCGAATGCCCACAGCCTCAACGTTCCTTCATAATTTAAATACCTGGAATTAGAGAAAAGAAAAGTCTAGAAGTTATGGGAGTAAAATAAAACACGTATTCGGCAACTTAAATATGAGTATCGGTCACACTGAAAATTAATGTGGTCAACCAATTAAGCACCTAATATTGGTAGCAAGCATTAGCTCAGCAAGCAAGATCCAGGGCAATGTTTCATTTCCTTTAGCAGATCAGAATTGCAAACAAGAAGTTTGCAGGAATCAAACACATTATGGATTATCTCTGAATTTCTCACTAGTCCATGTAATGCTTAATTAAAGTGACGTGTATTGAGTGCTGTGGGAATGCAAAAACTGAATATCTGAAGCTGTTGAGTCCATCTGACGGCTGATCCCTGTGACAAAGAAATTATTTGAGGAGAACTTTGCGTGAAGTCCTTATTAAAAATGTATGTCAGCTTTTCTAATCCATAATTAGGTAAGGAAAACAATAAGTGCTGAGGTACAAGCACTTCTACCAGTGCTTCCATATTAATGCAATATTATAGCGCAATTGTTAGCCTGTTTGTTTTGAACATGGTAATAATGACAATAAAAAAATGCATGAAGGAATTTTATGTTTGAACACAGGCCACTGATGTTCAAAAGTAGTATCTTTATTGTTGTGCTAGATAAACAGAGCCTGGGAATTAAAGCCTGGTTAGCTAGCAACCACCCAGTTACTCTCAGGTGGTGTGAGAGGAGTCAAGGGTCGAGTTTTGATTTGGCCTTATACTGTTCTCAATGAATGGTGACCAAAGCTGTAAAGTAAGAAAGTACAGAAAGGTTGGTTTGACAAAAATATGTCTGAAAGCTTGAATATTTGTCAATAAGCATGTGAATGTGACACTTAAATATCTGATCAAGCTCATATTATGAGCAAAAACTCCAGATTAAATGTTCCAGATGACCAGTCTGTAAAATGCCTGGGAACAGAAGGTTCATTGCATTGTCTTCAATCATTAACTCAAAACCAACTTGGGGGTGGTGGATTTGGTTAGCGTAGGGGGTGTCTGTTGGCTCAGTTGGCTGGACAGTTGGTTTGCAATGTAGAGTGATGCTGATAACATGGGGTTAAATTCCTGAAACAAAAACAGAAATTGCTGGAAAAGCTCAGCAGGTCTGGCAGCATCAGTGAACAGAAATCAGTTTCAGGTAGAGTGATCCTTGCTCAGAACTGAAGAATGGTCACTTGACCCAAAATGGTAATTCTGATTTCTGTCCACAGATACTGCCAGACCTGCTGAGCTTTTTTTAGCAATTACTGTTTTTTTTGTTTCTGATTTACAGCATCTGCAGTTCTTTCAGTTTTTATTTAGTGGGTTAAATTTCTATCCTGACTGAAAGTCTCAGCTTCTGTACCTCACCTCTTGTGTGAGATGTGATAACCCTCAGGTTCAAACACCATTAATTGTCTCTCTCTAATGAAGGAGTGGGACAATGATGACTTTACCTTAAACTTCCACTCCAAATGCATTGAAAGGACAGATTGAATGCTTTTCTTATTCTTTCATGGGATGTCAACATCACAGACTAAAACTGAATTATTTGCTCATCATTACTTGTTCTTGAGATGGTGGTGTTGGGCCACCTCCTTGGATAATTGGGATTGGAGTAATCCAGATGAAAGAGGACTGCAGATGCTGCAGATCAGAATCAAGAGTGTGGTGCTGGAAAAGCGCAGCAGGTCAGGCAGCATCCAAGGAGCAGGAGGATCGACGTTTCGGGCAAAATCCCTTCATCAGGAAATTGGGGTGATCCATTCAGGTGATCCCCTGCTAGGAAAAGAGTTCCAAGATTCTAACTCAGCAACAATAAAGGTATTGCGAATTTGGATGGTAACTTGCATTTGGTGGTGTTCCTGTGCCCCAGCTACCCTTGTTCTTCTATCAGTTTTAAAGGTGTCTAGGCACCATTAGTGGAGGAAGTGAATGTTTAAGATACTACATGGCATACCAGTCAAGTGAGCTGCTTTGTTCTGGATGGTAAAAGCATTTCAGAGCTGAGCTTGTTCAGGTAAGTGGAGAGTATTCCATCACTTTCCAGAATTATAACTTGTAGATGGCAGTCAGACTTTCAGGAGACAGGAGTGAGTTATAAATGGTGATATTCCAAGACTCTGACCTTCTACTGTTATCACTGTATTTATAAGGCAAGTCCAGTACAGTTTCTAGTCAATGGTAACCCCTAGGATGTGGTGGTAATGCTTAGATTCCGATTGTTGAAGATGAACATTACCTGGCCCTTGTCTATCAGAGGTAAGGACAGTGAATGTGCTTTGGAAAACTAACTGGGATAGTTTTTACTGTTGGAAAGAAAAGTCTCAATTTGTTTTTAACATTCTGGACTTGTTCCAATGCTCTCCTTTTTATTCCATTCTCAATAAATTTTACTGCTTCAAAAGTGCCTCATCAAGTAAGCAATGCCTTGGGTATCCTAAGGTCATTCGAAGTGTTGTATAAAATTTAATAAATTTCAACGTGTCAAAATTCAGCTGCTAGTATCACAGTACGTGTTAAACATTGTCCATTCAGCACTCCTTTTATCCAGATTTCATTTCTAAAATCCTTTCCCAAATTTGCAAAACCTCATGGTTTCACTCCATTTCGTTTCCATTCTCTCCCACTCTCCCATCCCTGATTTTGGACTCATCATCATTTCAGCCAGCCTTTGAGAACAGAGACATGAAATGCTGAATAATGGAGGGGGTTAGAGGTTAGTTCTGATCTTTGAAACTCACCCCTCCATTTCTCCTCCACTTTTCCTCTCCTTCCCTCTCCAACTTGGAATCCTTCTCCAAGTCCACTTTCTTCCAAGGTTTTCACTCAGTCCTCCTGAGCTCTCACTTGGTCTGACATTCTGTAAATAAGCAAAATATTGCAGATGCTGAAAATCTGAAATAAGCTCCAAGAGTGCTGAAGAAAGTAGTAGTAACTGTGGAGAAAGAATTACTTTGATTTGATTTATTGTTATCCTATGTACCTGAGCACAGTGAAAAGTTTTTTTTTGTGAGCAGTACGGACAAACAAGGACATACAGATCACAGCGTGGTTAGACAGAGCAAGGCATAGATATTACAACTGCAAGGGAGGTGCAGAAACGCAAGGTCAGCATTAGATTTAAATTAGAGAGGTCCATTCAGCAGTCTAAAGACAGCAGGGGGGAACCTGTTCTTTAATCTGTTGGTGTGTGTGTTCATATTCTACTGACGGAAGAGGTTGGAAAAGTGCATTAGCAGGATGGGTGGGGTCTTTGATGAGGTTGGCAGCATTTCCATGACAATGAGAAATGTAGGTGGAGTCCATGGATGGGAGGTTGGCTCCCGTGATGGTCTGGGCTGTGCACGCTACTTTCTGTAGTTTCTTACAGTTCTGGGCAGAGCAGTTGCTGTACCAAGCCATTATGCACTCATACAATATGCTTTCCAGGGTTCATCTGTAAAAGTTAGCGAGGATCCTTATGGACATGCTGAGTTTCCTAAGACTCTTGAGGAAGAAGAGGTGTGCCTTCTTGACCGTCACATCTACATGGGAGATCCAGGACAGATTGTTGATTCTCGTCACTCGTAGGAACTTGATTCTTTGTCAGGATGGTACAACAGACATTCTGTATAATGAAACAAATAATAGCAGATGTTGGCGATCTGAAACAAAATTAACAATTGCTGGAGAATCTCAGCAGTTCCGGTAATGTCTGCAGCATTCTGGTCCTCATTGACTGGTGCTCGCTGCAAACTTCCTCAAGTTGACTTCTGTGTAAAGGGCCCTGTATGAGTGTGAGGTGTTGCTGTTGGTGTAAGATTAGGTGGCAACAAATTGAGAAGTGTTTGTTTTCTGCTGAATAGTTTTCTGAAACCCATTCTGATCAGTGTCAGTGGCAGAAATGTGGCCTTATTGCGCACCAGAAATGTAACTCATTTCTGAAGTAACTGTCAGTATAAGTAAAGGCAGAGACACTGAGCAAGCAGTGGTGTGTACAGAATTATGTCTCAGCAGTCAGTTCACATCATCAACTCACTCTCACAGCAGTTGAATTGCTGGCCAGCTGTATGTTCAACAGTCAGAGTGATGGTTTGCTCTTGGGGTGGCAGCCATCATTGAAACAGTAGGAAAACTTAATGCCAGGGAGTGTGTAATCTCAATCTTAACATTAGTGCAAAACAACATGGATATCCCTGAGGGGGTGGGATATAAGAAACTGCAATATTTAACAGTTATCATTGAATGTTAAAGACTAAATCTCCATTCAGTTGTCTGCTCTGGGAGCTTAAGGCAACTTGACTGTCAGATGGCATTGATCACAAAAGTAATGTTTAAAGTTTTGTGCTTAATTCCTCCCAATACAGACATGCATATTTAACTTCACTCACTTTACTGGAATGAAAAGGGAAAGAAAACTGAATTACATTCCTTGGGCAGATTCTGGGAAAGGTGAATGACTGTGCATCAGCTAGAGTAATGAATGTACTGTTGCCCAACCAACAATTCTCACACTATGGCTGACATCTGACACCTCATAATGGGACAATGAAAATGATTAATGGTGAGCAGGTTGGACACTAGAGAAAAGAGAGCTCCTGCCTGCATCTCCTGGCTGCTGAACAGTGAGATTTTCATTGTCGTGAGATTTTGTCTATTGTTCGAATGAGGAGCACGGCTGATCCCAGAGATAACCCTTGACCTTTCCGACATAGGTTATGTCACTTTGATCAACTCCTCTATACAAGGAAAAGGCTGTTTGCTGCCATTCTTTTTTTCGAATCTAGCTGATCAAGGATGAGTCCAGCATGTTGTGGATCTGGGATTTCTCCACTTCTCATTGCCAAAAAGACAACATTGAAAATATCCATAAATAGCTGACTGTACTGATGCTTGCAGACGTTCTGAAGAAATGGAAAAGCTTTGACGTTAGAGTCTGATATTATAGGTTTTGTGTGTACACCACCAAGTCCAACCCATCAACCACTCAGGAAGAAAAATATCGTAAAACATAGAGTGAAATAAATTATCTGACTCATCTTAAGTACTTCAAATTACTTCAGTATGACCACAACATTCATTTCCATGTATTACTGGCATTTATATATATATATATATATTTATCCCACTCTCCCCAGATATTTTATGTCTCTTTCAATTTTAAATCACTGCATTAAAAGGTTGGGACTATCAATAGTTTTTCCGATGAATTATCTCAGCAGCATCAGTATGTGTCGACAATTATTTTACATGGATTCTCACTAAGTTGTACCAGTTCATGAAAAGGTAAGTGCACTTATCAAGGGAACAGAGAGTAAAATAGTTAGTGCGTGTATTTGCATCTCAAAGTGAAAGTCTTATTTTTGGAAGGCAAGGTTTTGACTTGTACTGCAGTACTCAGGATTCATACAGGACCCTGAACCCTTTCTGCTTTATAATTCCACTCCACCTTTCCTTCCCCACTTCCTTACTCAATCAGAGGCTCAGCCAACACTGCGGGGAATCAGAAATATCCTGACCAAGCTTCTGTTTTTTTCCCTTCACAGAGATGAAGTGGAGGATTACTTTTAGTCCTGGAGACATGTGACCAGCAGTGTGCTGCAAGGATTGATGCTGGGTCCTCTGCTTTTGTCGGGTATATAAGTGATTTGGATGTGAATGTAGGAGGAATGGTTAGTGAATTTGCAGATGATACGAAATTAATGATGAGGTGGACAGTGAAGAAGGTTATCTCAGAGTATAATGGGACCTTCATCAGATGGGCCAATAGGCCGAGAAGGGGTAGATGTGAGGTGCTGCATTTTGGTAAGGCAAATCAAGGCAAGGCATATACACTTAATGGTAGAGCCCAGGGTGTTGCCATATAAAGAGACCTTGGAATGCAGGTTCTCAGTTCCTTGACATTGGAGTCACAGGTTGACAAGTTGGTTAAGAAGGTGTTTGGTACACTTTCATTGGTTGTGCATTGAGTATAGGAGTTGAGATGTCATCTTGTGGCTGTAGAGTTCAGTGGTTAGGCCACTTTTGGAATATTGCATTCAATTCTAGTCTTCCTGCTGTATAAAAGATGTTGTGAAAAGATGTTGTTCAGAAAAGATTTATAAGGATGTTGTAAGATTTGGAGGTTTGAGCTATAGGGAGAGGCTGAATAGGCTGGGGCTGTTTTCACTGAAGTGTCAGAGGCTGAGGGGTGACCTTGTAGAGGTTTTTAAAATCATAAGGGGCACGGATAGGGAGAAAAGTCAAGGTCTTTTTCTCAGGGTAGGGGAGTCCAAACTAGACGGCATAGATTTAAGGAGAGAGAGATAAACTTTAAAAGGGATTAAAGGGCAACATTTTTTCATACAGGGGTTGGTGTGTGGATGGGACGAGCTGCCAGAGATGAAGTCAAGAATGTGGTGCTGGAAAAGCACAACAGGTCAGGCAGCATCCGAGGAGCAGGAAAATTGATGATTCGGGTGTAAGCCCTTCATCAGGCATATGTCCAAAATGTCGATTTTTCTGCTCCTCGGATACTGCCTGACACCTGCTGTGCTTTTCCAGCACCATATTCTTGACTCAGATCTCCAGCATCTGCAGTCCTCACTTTCTCTAAAAGTGGGGGAGTCTGCTACAATAACAACACTTAAAAGGCATTTGGATGCGTATTTGAGTAGAAGGGGTTTAGAGAGATTATGGGCCAACTGCTAGCAAATGGGACTAGATTACTTTAGGATATGTGGTCAGTATGGATGAGTTGGACTGAAGGGTCTGTTTCCATGCTATTCATCTCTGTTCTCTAAATGGGCACTTATGAACTTATATTACACATTGTGATGGTACTGTGCCTTTAAGAAGGGTATAGTCACAGTGGTGCTGAAATGTCTCCTTCAGCCAGGCAGTTGGTTAACAGCTAGTTCTTATCCCTGGGTATTTTTTTTTAAATGAGACTAAAGAATCATGAGTGGGTGGGGTCAGGGTCACACAGACCCAGGAAGGCTTTTAGTTTTGCTTTTCATTCACTGCGAAAGTTTTTGCGACTGCTGAGCTAAAAGCTTGAGTTCCTAGCTGCTAGAGTGCAGTCTTAGAGAGCAATGCTTCCTTTTAATAATCAAAAAGGGCAGTGTTTCTTTCAACTGGATTAGAGAGAGACAGCACATGAGAATCGTAGCTGTTTTGCTGCATTGCATTTTTGCCAAATGCCTACATTAGAATGGCTGAATACTACAGCGGTTAAATATTATATTACCTTGTTCGGTATTTCAATGCAGTTATGCCAATTCTTTTTGTTTTGCCTTTTAACTGTGTTATTAGAATAAAGTGTTTTGACTAAATGCAAGTAATGGCCAATCATAGTATCTGTACAGTAAAAGCAGGTCATTCACCCCATCAAGTCCACTCTGACCCTCTGACGAGCATCCCGCATATACCTGCCCCCTACCCTATAACCCTGCATTTCCTATAGCTAATCCACCTCTAAAGGTTAGGGTCTGGCTATCTCCTTACAGTTCTTTGGTAGGGGAGGAATTCCGATTCATTGCGATATGTATATTGTTTATACATATATCTATGATATATGTATAGGGAATAGAAGAACAGAAAACAACTGAGTGGTCCATTCCAAGGTGTTCCTTATGCTTTACAAGGCCAGAGCCATCTTCAACATGGGCAAGCATCATCACAACAGAAATGAAAAAGGATTTTTTAAGATATCCAGCCCTATTAGAGATAAAAAGTTTGAAAATTCTTTTCTAACCCCTTTCAGTGATCAAAACAAGTTCGGTAGATCATGGTCAATTTCATATACATTAATAATTAGAAGAAGGAAGATAGGCTTGATAGGTTATTTTCCCTGGAGCATCGGAGGCTGAGGGGTGACCTTGTAGAGGTTTATAAAATCATGAGGAGCATGGATAGGGTAAATAGCCAAGGTCTTTTCCCCAGGGTAGGGGACTCCAAAACTAGAGGGTGTAGGTTTAGGGGGACAGGGGAAAGATTTAGAAGGGACCTAAGAGTAAACTTTTCATGCAGAGGGTGGTCCATGTACAGAATGAGCTGCCAGAGGAAGTGGTGGAGGCTAGTACAATTACAATATTTAAAAAGCATCTGGATGGGTATATGAATAGGAAGGCTTTAGAGGGATTTGGGCCAAATGTTGGCAAATGGGAGGAGATTCATTTAGGATATCTGGTTGGCATGGATGATTTGGACCAAAGGATCTATTTTCATGCTGTATATCTCTGTGACTCTATGACTGTGAGTATAAGATACCAAATATAGGGCAGACCTCAAAGACTGTCATCCTGCAATGCTCGAACAGTACACAGTCTGACTATGTTTTCCTTTCAGACCTGACTACTTTTCTTTCTCCATTTCTCCCCTCCTGTTTCCTTTCCCTCCCCCACTTGAATTGACTGTTCATGAACCTGCTGTTCTGCATCACAATGAAGAGCAAGAGGTTATATTTAAATTGCACTTTAGAAGACCACAGGATGTCCAAAAGTGCAACCCAGCCAAGAGTTTTTTTTGATATGTCGGCATTGTTGTTATGGCAATGCACTCAAGGTAGTGGTAGTGTTGGAATTGTTTTCAGTTGCTGCAATCACAGCCTGAACTCGAGTTAAATAGGATCCACATATCCTCAACAGTGAGACCCTTTCTCAGTCACCAATTCTCCAATCTGTTCGATGACCATCCTGATATCTGGGCAGGACATTTTGCCAGTGTCCCTGGTAACATCATCTTCAGCACAGGATCTCAGGTCTGTCAAGACCCACAGGAATAAAAAGAAGTCAAGAACTATTTCAAATAATGCATTGTTCATTTATTTCCCTGAGGATGTTCTCTGACAAACCATCCTCAGAGGGACTTGCTTGACAGACAGAATGAAAAGGAATCGTACAGATATCTGAAAGGGAAGGAGTTTAGGGTGCAGTTAAAACCATTTTATGGTAATTGTGTGTTCTTTGTTCTGTTGCACAAGTATTCAAAACTCATGACAGCAAACTGCGAAATGAGATATGCTGTTATTGATCCTCCAAGGAGCAGTGAATCCGTTGGTACCACTTTCTCCCTGAAAACTTATCCCAGTCCAGAGCCTGAGCGCAAAAATCAAGGTTGTTTGAGGTAGTGCTGCATGGTCAGAGGTCTTGTCTGTTGCTTAAAGCGCGCACCCATCTGTTTCATAGGTTGACAAACAAGTGTGCTTCACAGCATCAGGGACCCGAGTTTGATTCCAGCCTCAGGCGACCGTATGGAGCTTGCACGTTCTCTCCATGTCTGCATGGGTTTCTTCCGGGTGTTTCAGTTTCCTCTCACAATCCAAAGATGTGCAAGTTTGGTGAATTGGCCATGCTAAATTGTCCATAGTATTTAGGGGTGTGTAGGTTAGGTGTATTAGTCAGTGGTAAATGTATAGTAATAGGGTAGAGGGAATAGGTTTGGGTGAGATACAATTCAGAGGGTCGGTGTGGACTTGTTGGACCGAACAACCTGTTTCCACACTGTAGGGTTTCTATGGTTAGAGGCAGATGTAGGCCATTTGGTGCTTTGAACCTGTGCCACTATTTGATAAGATTGTGGCTAACCTGATTGTAACTTTGCTTGCCTGTTTGCCCCCACTACTCCTTGACTCCCTTGTCAATTAAGAATGTATCAAACCTGGCCTTAAAATAACTAATAATCCTATCAGCATGGTAGCTCAGTGGTTAGCACTGCTGCCTCACAATGCCAGGGATGTGGGTTCAATTCTAGCCTCAGGTGACTGTCTGTTTGGAGTTTGCAAGTTCTTCCTGTGTCTACGTGGGTTTCCTCTAGGTGCTCTGGTCTCCTCGCACATTTTGTGCAGTTAGGTGGAATGGCCATGTTAAATTGCCCATAGCGTCCAGGGATGTGCAGGTTAGGTGGATTAGTCATGGGAAAAGCAAAGTTACAGGATGGGGGGGGGGGCATTTGGGATGCTCTTCAGAGCGTTGATGTGGACTCAATAGGGCTGAATGGCCTGTTTCCAAAATGTAGGGATTCTATGAAATCTTCATAACTGTCTGGGAAAGAGAATTCCACTGTTTAATGAAAAAAAAACTCATCCCCTCCATCTTAATTGTGAGACCCCTTCCTTCTAAATTGTGTCCCCTTGTTCCAGTCTCTCCTACAAACAGAAACATTGTTTCAGCATCCACACTGTCACATGCCTGCAGGAATCTTAAATGTTTCAATAAAATCACCTCTCATTTTTCTGACTTCCAATGGACATAGATCCAACTTGCGTAATGTATCCTTTAGTAAACTTCAGAACTTTAATAACGGTTCATCGATTGAAAGAAGCAGTGATAATTTTGACTGGAACAAACTGTTAAGGTACAAGGATAAACTTCTACTGAAAGTGAAAGTAATTAGCCTTGTCTCAGAGCAGTAGAAGTCAAAGTGACATGAACAAAACCATTTTGATGTTTGCTTGGTAACTGGCTACTTTATGCCACAAGAAGAAATGATTACCCTGCAGAAGAATTTGGGAGTCAAGTGCAGGGAAGTTGTGTCTTCAAACAGACAGACAATGTTCAATGTAACAAGGAACATGAAAACTATTTCTGATGAGAAAACAAACTGCAGACTTGGTAGTTCCAGAGGGCGAGTCAATATGTTAAATGAAAAATCTAAAAATCATCAATATTGTCATACCATAGACCTGAAGGACAAAAATCTGTGTAAGAATTCAACTCCAGAACCCTTCATTAGCAGAAATTTGAAAAACAATATCAAACCTTGGACATCAGAGACAGACGCTGCTGATTGGAATCATAGCGAAATTCCATCATTCATCCGGTAATAGCCAAGTTGAGTTGTGACTTTTAACATCAGGGGTCTTATTTTGGTTGCTATATGCAATAAAGTTTAAATCATTGACTGTGAGAGTTCTTAAAAAGTAGTCAAATTAAAGGTAACGTATAAGAAAACCACCTTAGAATGTGCCTGAGATTAATTGTTTCTATTGTAATGATGTTTTGTTTCTTAAAGAAGCACCGTAGCCAAAACCGTACTCCAAATATAATATCACCGATGTTCTGTACGGCTATAACAAGACTTTTTTTTTAATACCTCATTCCCTTTCCAACGAATGACAACATTCCATTTGCTTTCCTAGTCACTTGCTGTTAGAAGAAAGGGGAGGACTGCAGATGCTGGAGATTCAGAGTCGAAAAAGGTGGTGCTGGAAAAGCCCAGCAGGTCAGGTAGCATCCAAGGAGCAGGAGAGTCGACATTTTGGCATAAGCTCTTCATCAAGAATGAAGGGTTTATGCCCATAACGTCAATTCTCCTGCTCCTCGGATGCTGCCTGACCTGCTGAGCTATCCCAGCTCCACTCTTTTCGACTCTAGTCACTTGCTGTACCTAACTTTTGTTAACTTTCTGTGACACTTGTAATAGGACTCCTAGATCCTTCTGTACTTCAGAATCCTGCAAACTCTCTCCATTTATAAAAAGGCCATTTCTCTATTCTTTCTACCAAAGTGAACAAGTTACATTTTCCTACATGATATTGTATTTGCTAATTTTTTGCCCATTCAATTAACCTATCTATATCCATTTGCAGATTCCTTATGTCCATTTACAACTTTCTTTCCTATCTATTCTTATGTCATCAGCAAATTTAGCAACAATACTCTCATTATCCAAGTCATTAATGTAGATTGTAAATAGTTGATTTCATTCAATTGCAAAGGTGTCACATGTTCAAATTCCCTCTTTAAATCACTCCTCCTCTCTTCTTCTGAGACCCATCTCAAAATCCAAGATACTGCCAATATTTCCAGCTTGCCTCTTTGAATTCATGAAATCATCAAATCATAAAGTGTGGAAGAGGGCTTTCGGCTTATTGAGTCTGTTAACATCCTTTTTTTGCACATTCTGTCCAACACCTTGTGACACCTTTCTATGTCAGTGGGTTGTGGGAACGTATTTGTCAATACTCACAAGCAATTCCAAACATAAAATCCACTCAATAAATGCCTGCACAGAGTAAAGCAAGGTAAAATCCAATTCTAATTTGAGGCTTTGATATTTTTGAGGAATGGAGTTTAAAGCCAGCATGGTCAAGGGTGTAGATGTCCCATTGAATTTAATGACTGTCCTTTGCTTGTGATGGTGTTTCATACATTTGTTGCAGGATAGCCATCCAAATTTGAACGGATATCCAATTTTTAGGCTGTCCAACTATCAGCGAGACAGTTAGTGCAAGAGTCTGCAGCTGTCATTACTGCCAGCAGCAATTGGAGAGGAAGACATTGAGAGGTTGAGTCTTCTCTAAAGAGGAAATCATGTGGAATAAGAAACTAAAGTCAGCATTGGCACAGTGGTAACCAACAGCTTCCATAAGAAGGAAAGAGGAGCATAAATGCTTCTCTGATCCCCAAGAATAAATATGTCCATAAGGACCATCAGCAACTTTTACAGATGCACTGTAGAAAACATTCTGTTTGGGTGAAAAATGGCCTGGTATGGTAACTGCTCTGCAAAAGACTGTAAAAAACTACAATCACCTGATGAAGGAGCGTCGCTCCGAAAGCTAACGTGCTTCCAATTAAATCTGTTGGACTATAACCTGGTGTTGTGTGACTTTTAACTTTGTACACAAAGTTGTGCACACAGCATGGACATTTATGGGAGCCAACCTCCCATCCATGGACTCCATTTACACTTCTCATTATCATGGAATGGCTGCCAACATCATCAAAGTCCCCTCCCACTCTAGTAATGCTCTACTCTAACCTCTTCCATCAGGCAGAAGGCATGCACCAACACAATCAAGAACATCTTCTTCACTGTTGCCATTAGACTGCTGAAAGGACCTCTCTAATTTCAATGTAATGTTTATCTTGCTGTCGTGCACCTCCTGTGCTGTCGTAACCTTATGTGCCTTGCTCTGTCTAAGCACCCTATCATCTGTATATACTTGTTTGTTACAACCAGCATGTACTGATTGCAAACAAAACTTTTCACTGTACGTAGGTCCATACGACAGCAATAAATCAAACCCAATCAAACTTGTGAAACAGCATCTCCAGCTTCCCTCTCGCTGCTGGTATTCTCCTGCCCTGTGAAAACTGCATTCCAATTCCAACTTAAACCAAGCAGCTCCGCAACAGGAAACTCACTGCCAGGAAATGCAGCAATTGTAGTGTGCATGCGGCTTTGGCTGCCATTTCCCTTCTTTAAAAAAATTAACATACTCCCCCCTCTTCTTTGATTTTCTTCTTGTTTTGGATGATTGATAGTGAAACTGATGGACAAGATCCGAAAAAGAATACTCTAGTTCGCTGGCAAAATCAGATAATCTGCATCAATCTACAATGCCTTGAACAAATAATGGTGACACCTGATGTATACAGCCCTGAAAGGCTTAATATTGAGGTGTGCCATGATGATATCATGTGGACTGGTGGCCAGGATAGCTTAAGATCTCAAAGAACTAGGATTTTACATTTTCTCAATGACGATGTCTAATATAACCTGTAATGAATGGCAAGCATGCAATAATAAACTGTATTTTTTAATGACCTGATACTGTTCTAGTTAGTCCAGGAGGTGTTTTTCCTCTCCCACTCTAGGCCCTGTGATTTCCTCTAGTTAAAGAGGATAGTCTTAGTAACCTTCATCACAAGCAGATGCCCACACAGCTTGCTTACCCGACAGGCAATATGCACTGAAATATACAGTGGACCTACACTGTCAAACTTGACTTTAAGATACCAGAAATGTGAGAGTGGTGGTGTGTTACAGTTCACTCAGACAGATTGAATTTCTCTGACAACACACATTTTGACAAGCATACTGTCATCTGGAGCTATGCTGCAGGTTCTGATTTCTTTCCATGACACAGCTGAGCAGGAAGTTCTTGTCCTCTTACTGCCTGCCGCTGGCACCTATTGGAGGGATTTGCAGGTTGATACTGAGCTTGTTAGGGCATATCATGAGCACATCACCCTTATGCATCATGTCCTCATGTGGGTCCTGAACCTAGAAATTTTGTGTGAGATGAAGAAATGTTTCCCACCATGCCTCAAAACCTCCCCAACTTGTGACTAACATGATTCAATGCTAATCCTTAAAGTTATTTATTTGACCAGAAAATACTGTAATATGTAAGTTTGTAAACTTCCAAAGTTGATTTGTGGACTTAAGGACAGCCAAAACAGCACTAATGATACAAATTTTGTACCTACACAACGAAATTTCCTATTGTCATGTTACTTTGCAAGACATCAACATGCCCTGGGTAAAAATGCCATTAACAGCAAAAC
This sequence comes from Chiloscyllium plagiosum, assembly GCF_037043375.1. Lineage (NCBI taxonomy): Eukaryota > Metazoa > Chordata > Chondrichthyes > Orectolobiformes > Hemiscylliidae > Chiloscyllium > Chiloscyllium plagiosum. Next base: position 37,937,541 of record NW_028270167.1, on the reverse strand, counting down.
AAAGGATGATTGTGATATTCCTCCCTTTGGCACCAACGTGCTCTAAATTCAGTGACAATGGTGAGTGTTCTATTACTGAGCAAAACCCACGCTCCATTACAGTCAGATATTACATTCTCAGCTATTATCATTACATGTTGGCCAATGCACATCGCAAGAATGTACATTCAAGTGCATTAAACCGTGTGTAAATGTCCTTGGGTCATGTTCAGCTCCTTTTGGAAAGTTCAATGCAATCATCTTGGATGGATAGTCAGACATTTTTTATTGTTATAGTCTTTCAGTTTATGCATGAAGTACTAGTGGTGAATCAAATCACTTGTTTTTCTTTATATTTTCAGAATGGGTCCCTCTACATCTGTGTCTTCAGGGCATGAAGAGATGTCAACTTTCCACACAGAGACTGGCCCAGCAGAGAAATGTGCAGAAACTGTGGAGATGGGATAAAGTCTGGTCAGGGAACACATTCCAGAGTCAATTGGCATAATCATGTATGAATAAACGTAATGGGGCCAACTCTTTTAAGGTGGACACGCTAACCACATGGAATGCACTTTCAACTCCCGCCCCATGCAACTTCACCTCCCCAG